>NC_052644.1:6966207-7576949 GCF_016161935.1 Mauremys reevesii | reverse complement strand
ACTATCTAAAATGACAGTTACTCCTATGAACTGAACTGTACAACTCCCCAAAAGAAAGGCAAACAGACAATTGTCTAATGGTGAAACTGCTGGGAGCCTCTGTGTCTTACCTGGGCAAGGAAAGCTGTGCTGGTGACTCTAAGTTTTCCATTGGGGAATCTACTCCAGGGGAGGAGGCGCTGTATGACTCTCAGGTGTTACTCAGTCCAGATCTTAGCAGAAACACTGGAAGGCAAAAAGAAACCGCTTATGGGGTCGATTGCACACTCTTTTTCAAAAACTCAGTATTGCTCTGGAGCAGACAGCTGCCCTGATATCTATGGGTGAGAGATGTGTGAGCCCACCCAGGGCGCCCCACACAAAGCTATAAACTGGAGGTTCCTCTCAGCCACCCTATTTGCTACTGGATTCCCAAGGATAAAAATGATGCCTCCAAGATCTCTTACCTCACTCAGCAGACACACTCCTCATGGTGAGTCTGGGGTTTTCACAGAATCCATGCTTTCTGCTTCCCGAGCACTCTCACCAGTTTCTCATTCCCAACTTTGAGAAGCACAGATTCTAATGCTTGGACAGAAAACCTGGGGAAAGAGAGGCAACAGAACTGCAGCAATCGGTAGGAAGGCAGCCTGAACAGAGTCAGGCCCAGGTTACTTGTCAGGTCTGCTGTTCATTGACAGTTCATCCATTGGCAATATCCTGATACCAGTGTCCCTGGAAGGACTTGATGCCAGGAGGTAAGTTTCTATCTCATACATCTCATATAACTAGTTTTGCTAGGGACAAAATTTGCAGTCATTTTTCACTTTCTGCAAGGAGTATGGGCACTAGCAGAGTACAAGGATATAGAAAAGATACATGATCAGGACCCAAAACTGGGGGCATAGAGTGTGGTGATCACTAGTGGATATTTTGGGGTCGTATCTCCAGATATGATGTGACAGAGTGCTGAGGGTTTGCACTTGAGTCAGCACTCTGGTCACTATTAGTACTAATTCAGTTCCTTACAGAAAACCTAATTGGACAGAGGTGTAGCTGATTACGAGGTCAGATTGGGGCTAGTGAGTCAAGGAACCAATCATTCCATTAACAGGGAAACAGTATAAAAGGACATGGGCAGGAGCCCTTTGAGGGGAACAGACAGAGAAAGAAACTTGGGTGACCAGATATCCCGATATTTGGGGCTTCATCTTATACAGGTGCCTATTACTCCCAACTCCCTGTCCTGGTTTTTCACACTTTCTGTTTCTCTTTGGGTGACCAGACAGCAAGACAAAAAGCTGGGAGAGCCTGACAAACTGAGCTCTCTGAGTGGAAACAGCTTACCCCCCATTTTGGAGAAGAGTTTAGAAAGTTGAGATACAAGATAAAAAGGTGCTATGTATTGGTAGGGGGATTAAATAGACTACACGTTGGTGTTTACAAGCAAGAAAGTCTCAACGTGGTCTGCGTTTGTAGAAGGTGTGGGGTTGCAACACCCCTCTCTGTCACAGCAGGGGCTCATCAGGGATTTCCTGTTATCTATTCAAATGGAGAGCCTGCTGGAGAAGCTGGGGTAGAGGTTTGGCAGTCTGGGTGATGGAGGGAACACACTGAAATGAGTGGTGAAGCAGCAAAGAGAAGTATAGAACAGGGGTTCTCAACCTTTCTGTTTCTGAGCCGCCTCTCACCTCAACAAGCTATAAATAGTCCATGGCCCAGTCCCAGCCCTCTGCACTGCCAGGCATCAGTTTGGGGCTCCTGGCTCTGGATTTTAACTCCACAGGGTGCAGCGGCTCAGGGCTTTAGTGCAGGTGCTGGGCTCAGAGCTTCAGCTTTCTGCCCTAAGCCCCAGCTAGTCTACTGCCAGCCCTGCTTGGCAGACCCCCTAAAACCGGCCCGGTTGAGAATTGCTGGTATAGAAGACCCCACCAACTTTCCAACAATCCCACCAGGCAGAAAAACAGCCTTTGCTTGCCTGGTAGGTTTAACAGCAAAAGAGCCTTCAGGAATTTATACGGGAGCAAGCCCAGGTCTGGCAACAACTCCCCCAAAGTCTGGCGAGTCCTGTGACAGGAAATGGAAACCAGGCACAGGAGATCAGACTCTGTAAAATGGGACCTGCGAACAACCCTGATCTGGTTTTGGTTACTCTTAAAGGAGCAGCGGTGAGACCTCATAGGGACAGAACAATGTGGGCCTTTCGACTGACACCCCATTTAACTGGGGAAGCACATATATGGCTCTTAGTGATTAGCGGGCAAGAGATTAGAACATGATTAAGGCAGCCATGCTGGATGAGGTGGGGCCTGTCCACAAAAGTACTGCCAGAAATGGAAAGTTGAAAGATGGATTGAGGGATTATGCCTCTGTGCATTTGGATAGAAATTGAAAGATTGCGCCACTCACTGGTAAGGCCAGGTACTCAAACTTGGGGGGGAGATCATGGACTGCATGATTCTGGAAGTTTCTTCAGAGTTTCCCTGAGCATACCTGAGTATAGGTTATCCCAGAGGTAGGATCAAAACTGAATATGTACATGGGGACAATACATTTTGCCCAATGGCAGAGGTGACTCTGGAAATCAAGGGGAAGTTTAGGCAGAAACATGTAGGGGTAGTGGATGGATTGCCCCACTGCCTTCTCCTGGGCATGGACTGGGATCCCTTTCTGACAGGGACACCAAGGCATGTGTGGAGGCCCAGGAGGGTGGAAGTAAAACCTGCAGGGCCAGGTAAAGAGGAAATATATGTAAAGGGGCTGGAGGAACCTAGACACAAAAGTACAAGCCACAGAGAAGGTGAGGATGGAGAAGTCCCCTGAGAGACAAGAGGGAGGAGAAAGAAATCAAAAGTCAAGAGTAAAGGTGACTTAAGATCATCCATTAGGGTCAAACAGTCAGAGCCCTTACCACCAGGATCTCAGGAGCAGGCATCCCTAGAACACTTTGGAGAGACTCAGAGCAGTCTGTGTTCATGGAAGAGGCTGGGGCACAGCATACCACCCCGTCACATAGAGGTATCTAAAATGGGCCTGATAGGCCAACAGCATGAGCAGAATATACACTTGTGTCTGCAGCACCAGAATTCACACAGCTTGGTACCCATCCATGGGAACAAATACAAGTTTTGGGGACCAAACTTAGGCACCCATGCTTGAAAACCCGACTCACTGTGGCCATAAGATCAGCCTTACTGAGTCAGTCCAATGGTTCATCTAGTCCAGTATACTGTCTTCCAACAGTGGTCAATGCCAGCTTCTTCAGAAGAAATGAACAGAACAGGGCAATCATGAAGTGATCCAATCTCTGTTGTCCAGTCTCAGCTTCTGGTGGTCAGAGGCACACCCAGATGCATCCCTGACCATCTTGCCTAATAGCCGCTGATGGACCTGTCCTCCATGAACTTATCTAATTCTTTTTTAAACCCAGTTATACTTTGGCCTTCACACCATCCCTTGGCAATGAGTTCCACAGGTTGACCATGTGTTGTGTGAAGTTGTACTTTCTTATGTTTATTTTATACTCGCTGCCCATCCGTGAACAGAGTTTAGATCCTGGTTTCCTAGGAAAAGTCAGAGACATTATAAAACCAGGAAGTCTGTAATTTGAGCACCTTGTTGGCACGGAGTAAAGAAACACAACAATAATAGAAACTGTTGTGAGATTGGTGGGAAATGTACATTAATGGGCTACCAGATCTGAAGTCCACTGATGACTCAGGAATCTCTTAGTGTTAACTGGTGAGGGGCACAGAGTGGGTGCCGAGGGGTGTGGTATGTACATTCTAGTTCACTAAAAGATTGCCATATGAGTCTCAAATAAAAGCTCATGTCACCAATATCATTGTGAAACACATCTACAGATGCAGTGTAAAGAGCCATGTCTATGCATTGAAAATTACATTCTTATGATCTGTGTCTAGGGACTAGTCACCAGGAAAGGTGAAAAAATGGTTTTCTTTCAGGCAAGAAATGTTTCTCCATCTGTTTGTTTACATGTAAATTAAGCATGTAGGGTTCACATTCGGTTCAGAAGGACTGTGAGAACTTCAAAGAAAGAAAAGTAACAGGAAGTAGGCAGGGGGTGGGGACCCAATTTTGGGGTACACCTCAAAGGTTTGCTCTAGTATATTTGGGCGACAAAGAAGACACCCTGGCATCTTTCACTTAGGAAGTAGATGGACAGCGAGACAGACAGCGGGGTCGCTATCAGGCTTGGTTGAGAACGTTGAGTGAGAAACATCTTTAGACAGGTTAACCTGTTGGTTAAATTTAGTCTCTAGGAGCATGTTATGATTTCATTATACATGTAACCATTTTTGGCTTGCATTCTTACTCACTATCACTGGAATCTCTGTTCTTTGATCATCTCTGCTCTTGTTTGCACTATAAATATATCCAAGTGCTGTGTGTTTTGCACTATAGAGTATAAGTAATAAAGTATAGAGTCTAAAGTAGAAGTAATAAACTGGTGTGTACTGTTCCATTGGGAACAGCAGGCCTGGTAATTCTGTGAGTGTTCAGTGGATAAAGGTCTGGACACTATACGGAATGGTCAGAAGACTCGGGGGTTGGTGTGTGCCTATCATTAACCTGTACAAAGAGACTGGGGTCTGAGGAGGCCTGGATGGCAGTGCTTGTTTTGCCAGAGCCTGGTCATTTTAGGGAACTGACCCACAGCAGACACAGACAAGACTTCCTCACTCTAAGGGCAGGCGATGGTAAGGTGCCTCATAACCCTGGAAATTCCTGGGGAGTGTCACACAACTCTATTGGAATTCTCTTTGTTTCTCTGCATTCCTTCTAATTACCAGCAAGGGTTGCCTCAGTATGTTGTTGGTCTTTTCGGAATAGGCTCCGGCTTCTTATCACTGGCAAAGGCATCTTTTGTCCTAAGGTTCGGCTGACCTGCTGCAGGAGAACAGGAAACAGCTCTGGGAGCAGCTCCTGCACAGCTTCGCTTGACTGCAGTGATGACACCACCTCAAAGATGGCACATGTTGCCTGAAAGGAGAGCATGGTAAAAAATGAGATCTCCTCCCAACACCATCACACCCTCTCTCCCCTTCTGATATCTGCTGTACTGAATTCTCACTTCTGCCAGTAACTTGAATGACTGCGAGCAACTCCCTTAACTCGTGGCTCAGTTTCCCACATCTATAAAAATGTGTATGACCTACCAAGGCATGTTGTGAGTCCTAAGGAATATTTGCAAAGCACTGTGAGAAACCTGGTTCAAAGACATTCTAATTGCCAGATATTATTAAGTAAATCAGCCACGTACTCTAAACTTGCCCTATTTGTTCCACAGACAGCAGAGCTGGACTCAGGGAAACAATACATCAGAGGAGAAGTGCCCACACAGCAATATTCTACCACTCTTCTAGCTTTCCAGCAGCAGGATTGTCACAGGGCAGAGGAAAGCCTGAAAGGCGTGTCTGTCATCTAACTTACTGAGAGAGGTTCAGCAGCTGCCAAATGCCTGTCAGTTTCAGTCTCTGAGGTGACGCTTCCTTCTTGGCTTGTTGAAGTCTTTATTTTTTCTATTAGGACCTGTAGGACTTGAGTGGCAAGCAAGGGTCTCTCCCAGAGATCTCCACAGCTCAGTGGTGTCACTGCAATTTAATAGAAGTTACATGTGACCCTGGACTCTTTTGTGGCTCAGATTGAATGCGTCCTATTTAAGTAAAGACCAAATGTTCTCCTTGCCTATGATGAGAAAGTTAGGAGTACTGTCCTCCTCTAATGCTCCTCGTGTATAAATATTGAGTTTCCAGTTACAGAACTAGGTTAAGTGACCTAGTCTTACTGCAGCCTAACCATTAATACTAGACTTCCGAAGGACAAGACACAGAGCGCCAACCTCAGTTCCTGTTTTCCCACTTCCCAGTAAATATGGACTCATGAGCATGTGGCTCCCAAAGATCCAGGGTTTGGAAGGCAAGTTGATGAAAGAAAAGCCACATTCCTACTAACTGGACATACAATTATGAGAATGAATATTCATGGCCATCCTAGGTCCCCTTCACAAAGGGTGTCCCAACCCTCTGTTTGCCAGAAGCTGGGACTGGGCAAGAAAGGATGGATCATTTGACATTTATCTGCTCTGTTCATTCCCTCTGGGGCACCTGGCACTGGCCACTGTCGGAAGACAGGATACTGGGCTAGATGGACCTTTGGTCTGACCCACTATGGCCGTTCGTATGGTCTTAGATTCCAGCACTGATAATTGATAACTCAGTTAGGGATCTTTAAATGAAATGATGGATCTGCTTCCAGTCCAGTTTTAAGTCCCAAGGACGGCAACTCTATTCTAGCAGCCACACCCTCACCGATACCAAGCGGCGGTCTGATGACAATATTGGCCCTATTCTTTGTAATCAGCCAGGGATTGGACTTGAAGCTGTCATGCTACCAGGAAATCAACAGCAACTGCTAATTTCCAAAGTGAGGTCAATTCAGGTGTCTAGAGAGCCAGGCCGGTTCCAGGCACCAGCCCAGCAAGCAGCTGCTTGGGGCGGCCAATGGTGAGGGGCGGCACGTCTGGGTCTTCGGTGGCAATTCGGCAGCTGGTCCCTCACTCCTTCTCGGAGCAAAGGACCAGCCGCCGAAGACTGAAGCGGTGGTGGTAGAGCTGCACATTGCGATTGCAGTTTTTTTGTGTTTTTTTTCCTTTTTTGCTGCTTGGGGCAGCAAAAGCGCTGGAGCCAGCCCTGCTAGAGAAGTAGATGTTTCCAACAATACACTCCAGTTATACCAGTGAAGTTAGGTCTTTAGGATGTCAAAGCAGTTATGAATTAATGGAAACAGAATGACACTTAATTTCTCTCCACACCCCACCTTAATATGCTCTTGGACCTTCCTGGAGAAAGACCCAGGCTATTAACCATCAGGAATTATCCCAAAATGTCTGCTGCTTAAATAAAGCCCTACATCTCCCAGTAAAGCTGTGGGATCCATGTTTTACCAAGATGAATGCAATCGGTAGCGGTATATACCTGTCCATTGGCAGATGGTTGCTGAGTAGGCTGGAGATCACTGCTTCTAGGTGATGGTGAGCTAGAATAGACACTGCCTCCAGCAGGAATTGCCTCAAGCTGCCCTCCAGGATAGTAGCCATGTGGCTATATATTATATCCAGAATAGCTGGCACCTGGAAGGAACAAAACCAGAAAGAAATGTCCCTTTTTCTTTCTCTCCATTCATTCTACAGAATCAAAACCTTTATTTAGACATTTGCTGCTTTTTTAGAAATTCCTCAAGAAACAAATGTTCAGATATGTCTATGTAACTTTAACCCACAACAATTGCCCACACTTGGCTGTAAAAATTAACACTGACACACACATATACAGCGAAACCCCGCTATAACACGATGATCGGGGGTCCAAAAAATTGGATCGTGCTAAATGCGGGGTCGCAGTATAGCGGGGTCTACCATTTCAAGCTGGTCAGTTTCAAGCCGGTCGATTTCTCTTGGGCAGAAAACTACTTTCATTTGCGAACTACCCACAGCAGTAACTGAAAGGGTGGAGCTCCAGCAGCGGGGGCTCTCAGCCATGCAGTGAGAGAGGGAAACACTTGGGGAGAGCAGGGGAGACGTTCAACGGGTAGAGGAAGAGCGAGGAGCAGCCGGGGAGAGAGTGGCTCTTCTCACCAAAAGGGTAAGCTGGGGCAGGTGGGAAGAGGCAGTGGGGAAGGCACATTCCATTTTTTGCTTTTTTTTCTTTTTTTTTTCTTCGGGGGCACTCCAGCCTCTCTCCCTTCACAAAGCCTCTCTCTCTCTTTGTTTTTTTTTCTCTTTTGCGCTTCCGCAGCACTCCAGCCGCGTAATTTATTTATTTAGTTTGCGCTTCCATGGTGCTCCAGATGCTTTTTTTTTTTTTTGGCCTTACAATCGCGTTATACCCGAATTCGCGTTATTGCGGGGTGCATTATAGCGGGGTCAGGGGCGGCTCTAGCCATTTCGCCGCCCCAAGCACGGTGGCACGCAGCGGGGGGCGCTCTGCTGGTTGCCGGTCCCGTGGCTCCGGTGGACCTCCCGCAGGCGACTGGCAGAGCGCCCCCTGCGGCATGCCTCCCCAAGCATGCGCTTGGCGTGCTGGGGCCTGGAGCCGCCCCTAAGCGGGGTTTCCCTGTACATACCAGGTAATTTAATGTGGTGGTGCCCAGCTATGCATTAAATAAACCAGCTGGCATGCACAAAAGAAGGCTTTGCTTGCCCAGATTTTGCAGGTGTGATTTAAGCAGCCAAATGCAACCATTTGCCTCGAAGGATGCACAGTTCATAAACAACCACAAGCACAAAATATGCAAGTGCTTTAAACACAGTGTGCAAATGCCTGGGACTATGAACAGGTGACGACCTCTCATATTCATTCCTAGCCCTTCACATCTTCAAAACACTGTGCAAACGTGGCAGTTCTGCTGCAAGGGTTCCCTGTCCTGAGGCCTTTCACCAGCCTTGATAGACGATTTGTGGAGTGCTCCTTTCATCTAGCCCTACCGCACTGGGCTCCAGAATAAGGCATATAAATAGTGGATCCCAAAGACACTATAGTTTTCTCCCTCCCTTCTTCTATTCTTAAAGGGTATGTCTACACACCAAAAAAATCCCTCAGCAGTGAGTTTCAGAGCTCAGGTCAACCTGGGCTTAAGGGGCTTGCACTATGTGGCTAAAAGTGTAGCTGTTCCTGCTCAGGCTGCAGCCCAGGCTCTGAAACCTGGCAAGAGGGTGGGTCTCAGAGCCCAGGCTCCAGACTCACTGGGAATGACTACAGGGCTATTTTTATCCAGGTAGCCCTTAGCCATGGGCCTCCTAAGAACTGGATGCCTCCAAGTGCCAGTCATTCTGTCTTCTTGTCTTTTCCCCAGAGTCTGTTTTTTCAAGCCTTTCTTGGCTGAATACTGTGGCAACAAGCCAGACAAATAAATAACCAACCATCTTCCTTTTCCCTTGGATTCTCTCTGTCTATTGCTATTGATTCTGCCATTGCCTAGTTTAGGGTGGGAACAGAGATGGAATCGACTCTATGTCCGAGGGGGAGAAACAGCAAGCTTTTTGTTCATTACACATGAGGGCAAAGATCTAAAAGCCTAGAGTTTAGGCAGAAAACCTCTCCAGTTTCCCGTTTTACCTGGTCCAGCATGGCATCTCCACACTCCTTCAGTATAACCTTCATCCACAGTCCAGCTGTCGTGGCACAGGTGGGGCTGGCAGACAGCATACCTTCCACTGTGGCCTTGATAAAGTCTGTGGCCTGTTCTGGGGAAAAGTACTCACTAACAACCTGGGAACAAATCAAAAATAGGAGAGACTGCAATGATGTTTGGCTCCAGCACTTGTAAAAATGGAGGCCTAATATCTCTATGGAAAAAGATCTATGCATCAGCAAATTGCATCCGATGAAGTGGGTATTCACCCACGAAAGCTCATGCTCCAATACGTCTGTTAGTCTATAAGGTGCCACAGGACTCTCTGCTGCTTTTACAGATCCAGACTAACACAGCTACCCCTCTGATTAATTAACAATTTGTTAATTAGCTGCATGTCCAGCTAGCCATTTGGGATTAAAATTCTCTCCATAGTCTATATACTACATTTTTGTATTCTACAATAATGAGATCAGGTTTGAGGCAAAGCCTCTGTCACACAGTTAGCACAACATTGTACTGGATATGCAGGAGGTAAGTTTCCAGTTTGTATTCTCTTAGATACACTGCATCTTTATACAACATATAAAATTAAGTCAAGAGAGGCATGCACACAAATATAGGTTAAAGCAAACCCACAAGGTGACAGAATGAAGACTGGATGGGTTCTCAGCTTGATGTTCCACTAATACAGTTTTTTCTCATGGATAGCTGTATAGGTACATGTGTGTGCATCTGCGTGTGCATTTTCATGGGTGTGCAACATTCTGTGGCATCTGGATTTACATGGCATTCATAGCACACATCTATGAAAAGCATCTTGCTGGTTACTAGCAATGAATGCCCCGCTCCCACAGCTCGCTCCAAGTATGGAAAGGCATCATGAAAGCGTAAATGTAAAATGAACGGTGCCTGGTCACTAGAACATCCGCACAAGTTTTTGAGTCAGTTACCCTGGCCATTTTGGAAGATGCCTGAAACAGAGCCTCGGGGTCTGGAGCTGCTGTTAGTTCTTCACGGAGACATCTCAGCTCCTCCTCCGCTGACCCCAGGTTCATGGGCTGGCCTGGAGTGGAGAAAAGGGGAAAAAGTACTGTAACGACTAATGAAACTGAACCTCTACTGCATGGATATTCATACAGGAGGATCCATGTGCTAGGCTGTTATCAGCATAGTGTAAAACCTTGGCCCCATCAAAGTCAATGGCAAAACTCCTGTTGACTATAATGGAGTCGGGATTACACCTAAATGTCTGAAAGTTAACAGTAGTGGTATGTTATTGTGACTGATACAGGATTGAACAAGCACCGTATTCAGCTTGGAGCAGCTTTCTGGGGGTGTCTGGTTTCAGTAGCCTCTCTGCTCTCAGTATTTACATCTAATCTCACATTCAAGTACAACTCATGCAGGTAGATGGGAGGTTCCAATGTAGAGGTGAATCCTCCACCAAACTCTCAGTGTAAAAGAGATGGGGCTGGACAAAACCTTCGGCAGGAAACCCAGGCTCATCCATCACTTCTAAACAATGCTGGGATTTCTATGTTGTACACTCAAAGACTGGAGTCCCTTATTCTGTTTCTGAATCACCAACACTGTTTTTTAGGACTGATTAATAATAATTAGAAATAGGGTGACCAGATGTTCCGATTTTATAGGGACAGTCCCGATTTTGGGGTCTTTTTCTTATATAGGCTCATATTACCCCCCACCCCCGTCCTGCATGAGTTTCACATTTGCTGTCTGGTCTCCCTAATTGGAAATGGCCTTAAATGATAACCAAGATCTATCCCATTAGGTGAAAAGAATATCCTACTCCAGGGGTCGGCAACCTTTCAGAAGTGCTGTGCCGAGTCTTCATTTATTCACTCAAATTTAAGGTTTCGCGTGCCAGTAAGACAATTTAACATTTTGAGAAGGTCTCTTTCTAGAAGTCTATAATATATAACTAAACTATTGTTGTATGTAAAGTAAATAAGGCTTTAAAAATGTTTCAGAAGCTTCATTTAAAATTAAATTAAAATGCAGAGCCCCCCGGACTGGTGGCCAGCACCTGGGCAGTGTGAATGCCACTGAAAATCAGCTTGAGTGCCACCTTCGGCCCCCGTGCCATAGATTGCCTACTCCTGTCCCACTCTTTCACAAAGGGGAAAATGGCCTACACTTACTCCAATAGCTCTGAATGCTCATGACAGAGGGCTGCTGCAAGAACTTTTTGTTTAAAGAATTATCCCAGGAAATCCCTCCAATACAGCCAGTGGCAGGGTAAAGAGAAGGAAAATGTTTAGTACCAAGGGCTTGTCTACATGGAGATAGTCAAGAAAGCTAATCCAAATTCATTTTCAAACTGCATTAGTTAAAATTCATTAAACACCTCTGGGGACACACTTATTTAGAATTAAAGGGGCCTTTTTTCAGGTTAGTTTAATTCATGTAATTCACTAAAATTAAGAAGGGCCATTTTAATTCAGAATCAGAGCATCCACACGTGTTTAATGCCACTTTAAAATTTACACCTTTAGTTCATTTGGATTAACTCTCCTCAGTGTCCCTGTGTAGAGAAGCCCTAAGGAACTGAGCAGTTATCTACCTGGTGCAGACCATTTATTATTTGTACAGTTCCCAGAAGTGTGCTAGACTCTTTACACATCATAATCTTCTCTTCTAATGAGCTATTTACAAGATGCCCACCACTCTGTTATCTAAGTGCCAACAGACAGGACAGAAAGAACTAGACAGGCAGAAAAATGGACAATACAACAGTGAAAGAAGGTGAAGAATTACTTATACCTGCTAATGGTCTCCTCACCTTGTATACAGAGAAGGCAGCTGATACAGTCAACCACCCACTGACGAGATGTGGCCAGTGAATCACAGCTGTATGGTGCTATTGCTCCAATCAGAGATCCAAACTGATTAAAAGTTTCCTGAGTCTAATTAAAAAAGAATGAAGAATGAACGTTCTCCAGCTGTACTAGACTTCACTTGCCATCTTTATTGTTGATACCAGTCAGCTCTGTGTTTTGGGGGGACCAGGGCACAGTATCTAGCTTGTGTGACTCATGAAGGACACCCCCAACCCCCGTCTCTGTTTGAACCAAAACAGATCAGAGAAAAGGCTTGCAGAGAACAATGAAGGGTTTGGGGAGACACACCTAGAGGCCTCCTGACAAGGGTGACAAGATTAAGACATCTCCATTTGCATACAGAATGAAGATCAGAGACAACTCCCCTAGCTTCAACTGCATTAAAGAAGGTATAGGGTATAGCATAAAGAATGAAGAACAGAGAACCGCACTGAACTCTGGGACCAGAAAGCAGGGACACACTGAATCATGGGAATCCCTGCTCCAGATGCTAATGAACCTATGCGTGCACACACCCAGCTCAGTAATTATCAGACCAATTCAAGTAATAAATCTTTGACTCATATCCCAAAATACTGAAGCAGCCTAGTTGCCTTGTGAGCTCCCTGGAAGAAAACAACACCCATAGCCAAGAGTGATCAGCTCCTATTGTCTAGCCTAAAGAAAACCCTTGAGCCATCAGTTTACCCATAAACAAATCTAGTGTTCTCCCTTGAACCATTGTATTTTCTCTACAAAACCCCTATGTATGCCCAGGTAAGGGTTCTGATGTATAGACCCAAACTCTGCATCATTTCCACTGGGATTCCATCTCCTGACTGATCGTGCTGGGGGCTCTGCCTGTCTCCAGCACTCAGGACCCTGAGCTACCACCATCACCTGGGAACCCTGACCAGTTCAAGCCTCATGGAGTGGGTGAGATCCATCTCTCTCTCTGTTTTCTTTCCTACCTCAGGTATTAACCTTTAAAATGTAGCTGTTATGTTTGTTTAGCCCTCCTGGTGTGGTTATCACTATGATTCAATCAATAACTGTTATGGTTCAGCTGGTTGCTTCTCTCTCTCTCTGAATTTTACTCTTTTGTGTTTTTAGCTTCCCCCATTTACTGTGCAGCGACGCTTCTAGTACCTAAGCTAAAGATCCCTGTAGTGCCCCAAAATACTGTGGGGTTTGCTCATCAAGTGGGTTACTACCAGTACAATTGTAATGTGAAAGTGTGATAGGAATGTGTTAAACTTGCGGCACATAAGTGGGGGCAGGGAGCAGCTGAAAGTGCTGCTGAACCCAGCCTGTTGAGACCAGGGGCGCATAAGGGTACCAGCTTGACAGTGCTGCTTAACCCAGCCCACTGAACACAGGGACCTATGAGGGGATCAGCTGGGGAGTGCTGATTGACTTGCTCTGCTAGTGTGGGTGTGGGCGCGTGCACGTCTAGTTCTAGTTATTCACCCTGGGGAACCTAGGACCTGCAGGAAAGCTCCATTGGGAGGGGACTTGTGGAAGGAAGGAGTAGAACACACAAGTGACATAAGCAACACATTAATAGAATTACAGAACCGCCCCTCCCCCGCACAGAAAAGTAACCCTAATTAATGAGCCTCCCCAAAGTAACGGGCACGTCTGGTAACATTGTGCCCCTGATTCCTGTTCTGACCTGGGTAACGCACATTGGAAAATATAATCCCAATTGTACATACAAACAGATGGGGCCTAAATTAGCTGTTATCACTCAAAGAAGAGACCTCAGAGTCATTGTGTACAGTTCTCTGAAAGCATCTGCTCCACCTGCCGTCAAAAACGCTAACAACATGTTAGGAACCATTAGGAAGGGGATCGATAATAAGGCAGTAAATATGATTATGCCACTATAGAAATCTACAGGACCCCCACACCTTGAATACTGAGTGCAGTTTTGCTCATCTCATCTCAAAAAAGATATGTTAGAACTGGAAGAAATACAGAGAAGAGTAACAAAAATTATTAGGCGTATGGGACAACTTCTCGTACAAGGAGAGATTAAAAAGACAGGGACTTTTCAGCTAGGAAAAGAGATGACTAAGAGGGACTATGGTAGAGATCTATAAAATCATGACTGGTGTAGAGAAAGTCAATAAGGAAGTGTTATTTAGCCCTTCACATATCACAGGAACAAGGGGTCACCCAATGAAATTAATAGGCAGCAGGTTTAAAACAAAAAAAGGAAGCATTTTTTCACACAATGCAGTCAACCTGTGGAACTCATTGCCAGGGAGATGTTGTGAAGGCCAAAAGTATAACTGGGTTCAAAAAAAAATTAGATGAGTTCACGGAGCATAGGTCCATCTCTGGCTATTAGCTAACATGGTCAGGGATGCAACCCCATGATCTGGATGTCTCTAAACCTCTGACTGCCAGATGCTGGGGCTGAGACTGTCCAACAGGGGATGGTTCACTTGACAATTGCCTTGTTCTGTTCATTCCCTCTGATGCATCTGGCACCCACCACTGTCAGAAGACAGGATACTGGGTAGATGAACCATTCTTCTGGGGGATCCAGGATAGCCACTGTTATGGTTTATGTTCTTAGCTGATTACATAGAAATTCAGCTTTAGCATCCTGGGAGCATAAGAACCAAGAATGCATTTTTGTGACACTGGCAGACCAGTCAACCTGTGTATGACCCATAATAACTTAACAAGAGGCACTTCTACTGTATCAAGACAGTTCACTTGCATGTGAATTTCAAAGAGATGTATTAGACTAGCAATCATCAACTCATTCAAAAATGAACAATAGATGCTAAGTGTACTTGTCTGTGATTATCTATACCTGGTTAGAAGTTTCACAATGTAACTAAATTAGCTTGTGGATGCTAATTCCCTTTCATGGCTTAATTGCCTTAATTATGTGTGCAAGGTGTTCAGTTAACCTTAAAATCAAAGATGTAAGACACTTCAGGAAACCAATCATTTCTACATTATCTTCAGCTTAACTATCTGTGTTATAATGGAAGAACGGCTAATTACCTTATGTGAATGAATGTAACTAGTTTACTGTGTATGCACAGGAAATAGAAGATTATCTTCAAAGCAAAGTACAAGAGGCCATCTGCATTGGGGGAAGGGCCTTCTGTGACAATTTCTGCGAGGTAGGCTTGTCAGCCTGGTAGAATAGCTATAAAAGAGAAGGCTCGGGCCTGATCCTATCATCTCTAGTCTGCTTAAACGTTGAACAGGGACAGTGTAAGCCATAGGACAGAGATCTTCCAAATAATCATTTGGAAGAACCTGGAAAATGCCTGGAAAAACTAACAGACTTTACATCTAAGCTGCCTTTGGATTCTGATCTGTTGGGATGATTCCAGAGAGACTTTTACAAACCAGCAGTTTATTCCATCACTGTTGTGATCCTGAATTATGAACATTGAAAGTCACTTGTCTGGATATTGATCTTTTAACCATTTGTAACTCTCTTCTTTCTTTTAACAATAAATCTTAGATTTAGTTATTAAGGATTGGCTGACAGTGTGATATTTGGGGAAGACCTGAGATTCACATTGACCTGGGGATAAGCATCTGGTCCTTTATGATCAGTGAACCCCACATATGGCGAATCAGGTTTCCAGTAACCCCTCGCTATATTAGACATAGAATATCAGGGTTGGAAAGGACCTCAGGAGGTCATCTAGTCCAACCCCTGGCTCAAAGCAGGACCAATCCCCAGACAGATTTTTACCCCAGTTCCCTAAATGGCACCCTCAAGGATTGAACTCACAACCTGGGGTTTAGCAGGCCAATGCTCAAACCACTGAGCTATCCCTCCCCCCTCTTCCAAGACGTGGATGTTTACATGGGAGCCAAGGTCTGGAATACCAAAAGAAGACCATGTTTGGCATCTTGTTAACTAGGGTGGAAGCTCTTTTGTTGTTGACTTGGTGAATCTAATGATAGAATAAACCATCAGTTTGGGGGTTGTCTCCCTCTACTTCTTGCAGTCTGCCCACAGTGTGGTCACAGCATTGTTGTGTAAACCTCTCTCTTACGGAAGCAGAGGGATGTTCGTCACCTTGAGATCCCAGCTGCTGTCCTGGAAGAGTTTTTCATGCATTTGCGTTGAGTGTCAGTTCTGATGTAAGCAGGAAGTCAGCTCAAGGAAGAGTACGGCTATACTCACTGTGCTATGAACTGTCTCTTGATAGACAGTCAGCAGCTGGGTGCTGGCCTGCAAGGCCCTCTCTCTCTCCCACTCCTTCCCTGAACTGAACCATGTCCTTAGGAGCTGTTGGTAGAGCAGAGGAATGGACAGAGTTAGTACCAGAAAATCCCTCCCAAAAGTTCCTCTTAAACAGGTTTAATTGTCACTAAAATCCCTCTCCAAAGCATCTGACCTCCATGTAGCAAAGGAATTACACCTATATCTAAGGGGCTCTTCCATTAGACAAGTCCCAGGGACCAGATTCACCTCTGGTGTACTGTAGCTCGATTGAAGCCAAAGGAGTTACACGAGAGATGAATCTGGGCCCGTGTATGTGATGTCTGCTGTAGACTGTCTGATGGGAGCTGTCTAGCACATTGCATGCTGTTTGATGTCTGCTGTTGTGGTCTGTTTCCTGGGCAACTTCTCCCACATTGAGTGGCAAAATGACAGAGAGGAGCATTTCTTTTTATTAATTTGAATAAGAGCAGAGAAGTTCCCCCAGCCGAGCTCCTTTTATAACTTCACTTTTATACTGAAGATGCATCAAACTCCCCACCCCTCAGCTCTTCACGATATTCTGTTCATGTCTGAGGAACAGCAAGTCTGCTCTGAATGAGTTTCCATACACAGGGCTTAACTCAATATTCATGAATTCCTCTTAGAAGAAGTGATCAGTTTCAACTGGTTCTCTTGGATTTGGCTACTGCAGTGGTGATTTTCTTGCCGCTCCAAGTAGTGTCAACAACACTATAAGAACTTGGTGCCAATCCAGCCCTGGCATAAAATGGCACAGCTTCCGTGGATTTCAATGGGGCACATGCCCGCTTATCCCAGGAAGAATTTGGTGCTCTCTCCCTAAAATTCACTCCGTTGTGGAAAATTCCTCCACAACTGAAGCTTGACCCCCTAAATCTCTGACTCTTCCCTGCTGTAACACAAGAAACAATCTCCACCACGGTTCAATGGTCTACTCACTTCAAACATTTTCTGGAACCAGTCTGCGGTTGGTGCTTCCTCCAGCAATGTCTCCATTAGCTTGCAAAGGGCTTCAAAGGACCTCACGTAGATTGCCTGAAACCGGAAGAGAAGGAGTGAGGCTCAGTACAGATCATTTGTGTGTGGGGGCCGGGGAAAGCTAACCATAAACTTGCCAGGGAGGCCATGTGTGACTGCCATCACCCAGTGCCTGCGGGGCAGAAATACAGTGGATGGTGCCAGAGGAGAATTGTCGTCACGTACTTGTATATGCAGAGCATCCTTTGCTGTCTCACATTCCTCTTTCATCTTCTCCAAGGGAGGAAGGGGAAGTAAACTTTTGAAGCACTGATCAAGGAGTTCATGGTTTTCCTCCATGGTCAGAGATGGTTTGAGTTTGCTGGCAGAAGAAAGATAGAGAGAAAAGTCATGCATTAGACTCAGTACCACCTCCAAGTGAAAGAAATGGGTCCAATGACTAGAGATTGTCCCAATCTAGAACCCCAAATGCGAACAACCCTTCACTTTGCACCTCTCTTAAGTATTGGCTCATCTAGAAGTAAAGCTAAAACATCAAGTCTCCTTTTTAGAGAAACCCACAAGCTTTCTTCCCCCTGCCAGCTAGCCAGACACCTCCCTCCCCATCTGAACCTCTGCTCCATTGTACTGCATGCCCCACCAACCTCCAATCTTGTGTCTTTCAAGCACAAACCCCCAAATGGACACATTCAAATCCTTAAGAATTAAAGTCCTGCTGGTGAGCAGCATGGGAGCCACACGGCCACGGCCAGAGGAGTCAGGGCGGTGCCGCTGAAGACCCGGAGCAGAAGAAGCTCCGGGGCCTGGGCCCCGTGAGAGTTTTCCAGGGCCCCGGGTGAAGGACCCCGCTCTAGGGGCCCTGAAAAAAACTCTCGTGGGGGCCTGGGGAAAATTGCCCCACTTGCCCCCCCCTCCCCCCGGGGAGGTCCTGGTGAGCCAAACCCTGCAGGCATTAAACTGCTCCCTACCTGACACTCATGAATTTACAAATAAGAAGGCATCACAGTGCCAGGAAATATGGCAGAAAATAGCCTACCTCAGATGTCCAATGGCAAGAATTGCCTTGTAGCGAACTGGAGATGCCAGGGAATCCAGTGGTTCCTGTTTAATGAAGTCCTGAAATGCATGAAGAGGGACATCAAAAATGGGAAATGGATCTGAAAGGCAGAGAGGCCTTCCTCTCACACCCTGAAACAGGGCCATATGCCAGACCTGGAATAAACAGACGCCGTGCCCAGCAGGCTCTCTGCCTCAGCAATGGACCGTAGGGCCATCTGCAGGCTATACAGAGGACAGAAAGAGAACTCACAAGACACAAGCCATTCCTTCCAGTTACAGCCCACAATATGTCAGCATCCCTGCCAAGCTCAGAGTGGACCCAGCATTCTGGGTGCCATGCAGGTTGCTCATGAGACTGCAGTAGTACAGTCACAGCCAATGGATAAAATATCATCTCCTGGAAAACCAGTCTCATTACATTACAACAAACTCTCTTGTACTTCAGTCCTCAAAGCTCCTAATCACTCACCAGCATGTAGCCAAGGAGCTCCAGTTTGTATGAGAATTCGAACTCCTGGGAGTCTCTGGTCTCCAAGATGGCACAGCTAATCTCCATGACATTGTGGATGAGGGTTAATTTTAGGTTCATGTCCTACATAATCCAGAAGGAGAAACAAGAGTATGTAGATGAGAAACAGAGAAAAGAACCAGAGTCCAGACGATAAAGATCAGGAATTAAATCTAGCCTCAGGGAAGGAGAGAGGTGTCCCCAGACCCCAGAAGGTAGAGGACTCTGGCTCTGCACCCACCTCAGAAGAAGAGAAAACCCAGGTTCATCAAATAAATCCAGGTCCACTTACACCAGAGCAGCCAGGACTCCTGCTTGATGTAGCAAGGAAACCAAGCTTTGTGCAATTTAAACAAGCAACTTGTGTATAGAAAACGCAAAAGCAGAGGGCAGATTATTTAGAATGTACCTTGTTCGCAACAGTGATGCCCAGCACCTGAAAAATGAAATGCAAATAGCTATTAGCAATGTAGATAGTCCCACATAACACACAACCTCAAAATGTCCTGGCTGGTGACTATGGAGCAGAGAGAAATCACTATTGTTAAATCTTCCAAAAGGCAGGAAAGGTATCCAGAGGGGGTGTTTTCCAGAGGTCAATATCAGGGGCCATCCTCCGTAATATTTGCATTTGTGAACTACTGGAAGAGCTCAGTTTGGTTCAACTGTTTTTGGCAATGCCTAAGTGAGAGTCTCAGTTAGACAAGGCAGAACTGAATGGCAAAGTGACGTGAAGAGGTGGCACTGAGATGAGAGTCAGGACCAGCAGTCAGGCACCTGGGGAACAGAAATAACGGAGCACACAGACAAACAAGACGACAGATAAGAGGTAAGGGAAGTAGTGAGTCCAAGAAACAGCGTGACAGCAAATCAACTAAATACAGGCTAGCACTAGTCTCTCTTGGGTAGCAAAAGATAGAGCTAGATACACATCCATATGAGGGGAGTTAGAGTGTTATTCTGAATAGCCTGAGTGTCACTGCATCTGAATTACTGTGTAGCTGGGGTCTACAGAATTTCAGAAGACTATAGAAAAACCTAGAGAAAATACAAAGAAGAGCAACAAAAATGATACAACATGTGACAGCTCACACTCCGTCCATTATAGTTTTAAATTTGAGTTATGTGACACTTATTACGCAAAAGCTCTTACCTGACCACTGGCTCTGTAATGGAGAAGGATGTTCCCTGTGATGTCTGCCTCTACTCGGGAGAGAAGCTGATCTTTTGGAGCATGGACAGCCACGTTGCTGTAGGTCAGCATCAGGGTGCTGCGAGTCTTGCCTCTTCTCCCATGGTGGTAGTCCTAGACAATCAGAAAGTTCTTCTGATTCCTTTTGCTTTGGAATTCTGATCTGCTGCTGACCGAGGAATTCCTCACAGCAGCAATAGCAGCTTGCATTTGCAAAGCTCTTTTCAGCCAAAGATCTCAAACCACTTGCAAAAAGTATTTAAGCAATATAATAACGGTGAGGTGTGGAGATATTAGTATCTCCATCATTCCCACTAGGTAACTCTGACACACAGAGCCTAAAATGCTGAACCTACAGCAGTGAAGTACATGGGAGCTTAGTCATTGACACTGGTAGGTACAAGATCAGGCGCTAAATGTCTTGCCTAAGGCTGCACAATGAGTAAATGGCAGAGCCAGCAGTGGAAGCCCAGAGGCCTAGTCTCCTGCTCTAGCCTCTAGATCAGTGGTTTTCAACCAGGGCTACTTGTGTACCCTGAGGGTCTGCAGAGGTCTTCCAGGGGGTTTATCATCAACTCATCTAGCTATTTGCCTAGTTTTACAGCAGACTACAAAGAATGCAAGTACAATATTTATATTCCAGTTGATTTATTTTATAATTATATGGTAAAAATGAGAAAATAAGCAATTTTCAGTAATAATGTGCTATGATACTTTTTAATAATTTTATACCTGATTTTGTAAGTAGTTTTTAAGTGAGGTGAAATTTGGGGTACACAAGACAAATCAGACTCCTGAAAGGGGTACACTAATCTGGACAGGTTGAGAACCACTGCTCTAAATCACAGGTTCCATAATTGTCATCCGTAGCCCACTGGTGGTCTACCTAAAGCAGGTTGGTTGGCCACATGTTGCTTGCAACCCCTCTTCATTTCCAGCCACTAACTTGGATTAAAAAAAAAACACTAAAAATACCTTAAATGCTTTTCCATGCAAGCCACTGAGGTAGTTTCCACACATTGTGCATGGGAGGGGCGCTCAAGCCATGAGGTATCAGATGATAAAAATCATTTGAGAGAACCCCAGCTCCAGATTGTGCTCCACTCTGCTTAACTGCAGGCATCACGTAGAACGCACACACTGGGGGACAATGCGAGCTGAGCAGAGCAGACACTACCCTGGGGCTGCTGCCCCTGCTATAGAGGGAGAGGAAGTTGGAGAGAAGCCCCTGGCTCCTTTACCTTCAGGCGGCTGATGAGCCCAGAAATCTTCACCTTGCTCATTGCAGCCCCAAACTCCTGAAGTGCGTTCAGGGTGAGGTCCAAGTGGCTCTCAGCACAGAATGCGAGGATGGAAATGACTCCCTGTCACCCAAGAAAAATACTGGTTAGGATCTAACCCACGAGTCCCTTCCTTTCAGCTGAAGCGGTGTAAAGCGCCAGTCAGGCGTCAGACCCGTGGGCAGCGGGGGCTGAGTGAAACAGCAATGAAGAGGATATGAAGCGAAATGGCATCTGTCCCAGGCCAGCTCAGAGCTGAGCCCCACAGGCAGCATTCAGGGATTACTTGGTAAAGTGGAGAGAAGGACAGAGTCCTCACCTGTCTCTCAGGGGCTTCCATATAATCTGTTGTTGTCAAAAATTGATGAAGCTGGGATTTAACGTGGCCCAGGTCCTGACAAACTGCTAAGGATGTTCCTAGCGCCTTATACAGGAAACTCTGAAAGAAAGAGACCGGCACTGAGATACCAGTAACAGAACGTGCCAGTCAGTACAGACCCAGCTCAGCAATACTCAGGAAAGAACAAGATAGCCAAGTCCAAGCACCCATACTGCAGAAACATCCCATCATCTAGCCCAGCCAGAGAACCAACAATGCAGCACAGACAAGCAGCCTGTCCAAGCAAATATTGGAAGGGCAGGGGGGCAAGAGAGCAGGGAACAAGTAAAAACAAATTTTATATGGAGAATAAAATATAAAGTAATGAAGCCTTGAGAGAAGCCTTATGCAGCCCCCCAATCAGAATTTCAAGGGAAATTAACTAGAAACTAAGCCTTAACAGAGAACAAACCTTTTCACGGAGGGGCTGGTATAGCTGGCCATCTGCTGGTTCAACTCAAGGCTTATCTGGCTGCTCCAGGCACTGTCGTCTATCATCGCCAGAGATGTTCTTAGGAACTGAGTGTAAAAGAAGAGTTAAAGCAGATAGTTAATTGCAAGAATTTGGGGGTTGTTGTGGGGTTGTTTGTTTATTTGTTTGGTGTTTTTTCTTCCTTGTTCTCTCTTGTAAACTTTCCAATATTCAGGTGTCATGGGAAGGTAATTCCCTGTTGAGAACTATAAACATCGACAACCCAGACTTCCTCTGCTGTTGTTCTTTAACCTTTGTCTGATGATTCCTCTCAGTCCCCAAACCCAGATGGACAGTGAATTGGAGAATGAGATAGAGCCAAGACATCTGACCATTGAGGAGTGATTTTATAGTGGATGGAGGATGGGCCTAGTAAACTTTGAACAAAGGGCCCTGGACTATGAAGGACCAGGCACCTTCTCTGAAGTGCTATGGACCCTTTATGCCACCTCCTGAGGGTCCCCAGGGTTGTGAGGTACCTCACTATCACCTGCCCTTAGCATGGAGGAAGACTTCTCTGTGCTCTGCCAGCCACAGGAAATACAAGCACGCCCTTCTCACCCCATTCAGGTTCCACTATCCTTCTACAGATAAGCAATCGGTATGGTCCAACCGCCGAGCCCTCTCTGCAGCCCCACAATGTCCAGCCCCTGTTCCACTGGACACTCACAGAATTCATAGGTTTGCTACACACCACCTTACCAGTTTCACCTCAGCGTCACTGCTCCATTTCACACACTTAGATACATTTATAGTGAAAACAAGCAGAGTTCAATTGACAAAGATCAGAGAGTTGAGAAGCAGCAAGTAAAATAAATGTAAACAAATGGTTACGTAAAAATAAAATCATAACACACTTCTAGAGCTTAAACTTAGATAACCAAACATTCCCCTGTCTCACAAAGGATAGCTCCCCCAAATCTTTCTCCCAGCATGAAACACCCAGACCAAAGGTCATCCTCCATTCATAAGACAAGCCAGCTGGCAGTTCGTCCAATAGGTGAAGGATACCTGGTGCTGGATACCTCTGGACCTCCAGATAGGGTTCCAAGCATCCATTGTCTTCATTTGTAAACAGGGTACCCCCTATTGTTTGTTTGTTTTTCTTGTATCAAATGTCCTCTGGAGACTTCACAATCACTTGATTAGAATTTTCCTCTATTGATTAGCATCCACTGTGAATAATTACTCAATCTACATACAGCCATTCAGGCAGATAAGCATCTCCTGCCTGAAATAAACTTGTTTATCATTTTCTGGTGACCAGCCCCAACTCAGACCTTAAAAGCATCAATTTCAGTATGGAACCATAACACCTTATCTATTATCCATCCAGTCACTGTGCAATGATTATGATGAGGCGTGTGGCACGGGTATCCAGTAAAGGCTTTACATCACACCCTTTGATTATATAGAGATCAGATCCAGGGAATCCTGGGAATCCTGTGGCCTCAGCCAGTTGGCACCCAAAGGACCCAGGGTCACACCCTCAACTCCCATTGAAGTCAGCCAGGGGTTAGTAACTCTCAGCACTTTGCTGTTTCAGGCCCAAATTTTGAACAGCAGCCAGGAAATATCAGAAACCTCACAAGAAAACCTAATCTTATTTGATTTTTTAGCCCAAAGAATTTCAGAGGAGGCTGGATCTGGAATGGGAACTCTAGAGTGTAATCCAACCCCAAATGGAACTGCAAACCTTCTGGGGCGTATTTGTCACTAGGTCCCTTCCTTTCATTTTCAGCACTCGCCATCAAAGTGTTCCTTGTCTGGATTTACACGAGGCTGCAAAGAGCTCTTTCTGAGCAGAAAGGCTTCTCCCTGAGATACAGTCACCAAACCCTGTCTTGTCTCTTTTCCTTTTGGGGTTTCTCACAGCAAATTTTCTTTTGAGTGGCAAAGAGAAAAAAAGAATCCTTTCGATGTCCCTCAGTGGTGCATTAGCACCATGAGCATGCTGGTTTTCTGGTTAAGTTGTGTGTTGTTCCCAGTGGTAACGCAGAGTTATTTATAACTGGTTGAACAATGCTAAGTCCATTTCACAAAACAAGTGGAATTTTTTTGTTTTGTTGATTTTTCAACACACACATGAAAAGTGAAAGAAAAAATATTTTGCTTTTCAAAATAAAAAATGACCATTATTCAGTTCTTTGTTTTCCCCCTTTCCTTCCCTTTATCCCTCGTCCCCAGGCCTTTCCTCCCCTCTTCCACTTTGTGACTGAAAAAGCCGGGAGGGGGGTTAGGGGGGCAGGGGGAAGGAGACAAACAGGAAAGCAAATGAAAAAAACCCAAAAAATCAACTTCAGTTTAAAAAAACTGAACATTTTCCGGTTGGGTTGGGTTGTTTTGTTTTGTGAAAAAAAAAATTGAAAATGTCCCATGAAAATAAAAAAGGCCAGTTGTCACTGAACAAAATGAAATGGTTTGACCATCTCTGCTTATAATTAATAGTTTATCATTAATATTTTCCCCAGCTGATACATTTGGAGGGGGGAGGGAGGGCTGTGACAATACAGCTGAAAGCCATCTTTTACCTGAAGCAGCATGTGCTCCCACCGCGCATGGTCCAGGGAATTTTCTGTGTTTCCTATGAAGCAGGAGGCAAAACATGATGTCAGCTAGGTTAGCAAGAAGACTCGTCCCAGGAATCTCCTTTGCAATCAGTCCTTCAAAAACCCCTGCTCTGCCAAGCTGTAACATACCTGGGCTTTCAAAGCTAAATGGGACCTACGCCAACATTCTTTCCTGGACCAACAGAAAGTATCATATTATGTACCCTGCTGGCATTTTTATTCAGGGTCAGTCAACCCACCAGGAGTGAGATGCTGAGCACTCCCAATTCCTTTTGACTTTAATGGGAGCTGAGGGTACTTAACGTCTCAGAAAACGGTTCAGCACATCAGAAGACTGGGTTTAATGTGAATACAAACTTTTCCTGCATAATAAGGGATTCTGGACTTGATCCTAACTTGATGTAAATCGGTGTAGCTTCACTGAAGTGAATGGAATTATACTGATTTACATCAGCTGAGAATCTGCCCCTGTTTCTGAATGTCCAGCTCTAACCTACCCTTCTTTAATGTCGGCACAAGGCAGTACTGGGGACTCTGTACAGCAACAACAACTAGGGAAGATACAGCTCATTTTTTAAATCTTTTTTTGACTATCAAACCCACTTGAACATTGTGGGGTCCGACCTTCATCAGAAACCTATCGGGTTTGTGCTCCACGTAGGGTCTGTCATACTCCACAGAGACTACAATGGCACAGCCACGTCATTGGAGCTCTGCTGGCATAACCCCATAGTGTAGACGCAGCCTACACTGACTGAGGAGGTCAATAGATTCATACCACTGTAAAATTGCTGAAAGACATTATTAGGCCCACAATACCTAGATTCTACATAGGGCACCCACTTGGCCAACCTAGCTTTTATGGCTCAGGTTTCCTTACAGAAAGAAAAACTCTGGGTTTTTAATTGAATCACCCTTGAAAGTAAACATGGGGTTTAATTTTCAGAAACATTCAGTTTGCAAAATCAGACTATATATGGAACCCCAAAATATTTCACTAACCTCCAGCTTCACGTGTAATTCACCTTCCCAAACATTAACCTAGCAAAGGTGTGGGGGGAACTGCTGTAAAATTTCCATTCAGCTGAAACCTTCCTGGCCTGATTCTGCCCGGATTGAATTGGCTTCAGTGGTTTAACTCTAGATTTACCGCAGTGGTTCACAGTTATCCAGATGAAGGAAAAGTGAGGGCCTAGAAGCCCAATTTCAATTCCCCGCTCTTCCCACATACTGCAACAGGAATGGCACAACACGTGTCGATACGAAGCTGCATTTTCTGGCTTCCCTTCTATGCTCCATGGATCGCAATCCTCCTAACTAGCACTTTACCTTCAATGTACTGCAGCAGAGATGGGATCTTTACTACCCACGTCTCACCCACTGCTGCATGGATATTTTGGTGCAGGGCCTGTAGTAACTGCAAGGCAGCACATCCGTGTCCTTCTCCTGCATAAGGGGACGAGGCTACTACCTGTCAGTGAGACAGAAAGAACAGGCTAAGTTTGGTCAGCACAATACCAGTTTGTTCCTGAAGGAGGGAATAGTTCAGACTCTCTCACTGTGGAGACCATACAATAGAGTTGTTGATTCTACTGCAGTGCCTTCCTGAAGAAGAAAGCATTCTAGCTAGTATGAAGATACAGAACAGTGCGTCTCAGGAGAGGGCAGAGACAGAGAGATCCAATCATACACATTCCTCAGCCTGTCTACAAGCATCTAGCTAGAAAACCCATTTTTATAGTTAACTGTCCCACTTCACATTCCGCAGAAAACCTATTCTCATGGTCTACTCACCAGAAGTCGTGCCAGCAGCCCCTGGGGTGTAGGGAGTTTCACTAGGGAAAGAAAGAGAATATCATTAATTCTGCCAGACTTTCAGAGAGTCCTGCTGATGTTATTCACCTAGCCATTTCCAACATGTCCACCAATGTTGAATGCAGCTGATCATAATTTGCATTTCCATAGTGCTTTCAGTCTGAGCTTCTCAAAATGCTTTACAGACATGAATGAATTCCATCTCACAGCACCTCTATGAGGTTGGCATTAATTACTCCTTCATTTCACAAGTGGGGAAGCTGAGAGAGAAAGATCAGGTGATTTCCACAAGGTCACATCAGAATTTTGGTGGCAAGCTGGGAACAGAACCCACATTTCCTAGCTCCCTCCCATGGCCATGTTGTAATCACAAGACCATCCCTCATTTTAGCCTTCTCATTGCAGATGAGAGAACTGGAGCAGACTGAACCTGTTCATTGCATAGTGTGCCTGGAGAGAATAAATGAAAGAGTTCCTGTTATAAACCTGGTCCACCGTAGTCGAGGGAAGCAGCTTCTTCTCCTTCCTGCTGCTTTTTCTCAGCCAGCTCCTAAGGCATCTGCAGAGAGGCTTCAAAGTACCAGTGTACTGAGCTGGCACCACATATTCGAGAAGCCTTGGCCATAACACCTGCAGAGAAGAGCAAGACTGTTCAGTACGCAGCTATTTCCATTCCCCCACCTCCAGTATCCTGCTGTCGGAATCCCTCCCTCTCATGTAGCTTCTCCTTTTATTCATCACTGACCCGTCCCTTACCTATCACCTCAACTCTCTCCCCCCGCATCATCTCACTCCACCTGTCCAAGGCCCCCCCACCCTGTCTTTTAAATACTCTGCCTTCTTTGGTGAGCAATTTGGCTCTCACCCAGAGATGAATCCTCTTTCCTGCATTAGAGCATTATGGAGCTATTTAGATGGCACCATCAACTCACCCAGAACTTTACAGACCTATATAAGGCACAGTCCCAGCCCCAGCATTTGTTCAAATCCAGGATCACCAAATCTAAATGTCAGAAGTATTCATGGGGGACCTAAGGGCAGTTGCACTCAGACAGTGGAAAGAATGAAGAGAAGATCTCTGCAACAGGATTCCTTCCAGTTCAGTTGCTTTCTATCTTTTCTCTAATGTGAGCCACTTACTCCGTGATGAAGGGGTCACATCCCTGACATGAATTTGACATGCTGTTCCTCCA
Organism: Mauremys reevesii; assembly: GCF_016161935.1. NCBI lineage: Eukaryota > Metazoa > Chordata > Testudines > Geoemydidae > Mauremys > Mauremys reevesii. The sequence goes on along the minus strand of NC_052644.1, from coordinate 7,549,294 downwards.
TTATGCTGACTGTGCAAAAAGCTTCCTTGTGGGGAGGTACAAGGAAAGTAAGGAAGAATGTCCCTATTTCAAGAAGCAGTAGCAGCAGGTCACTTACTTGGGTCATTCCAGTGACTGAGGTGTCCAGACATTGCAGGATGTCAGTGCACAGGGTTTGGATAGTGTTTTCTTCCGGAATAGCCTGGGTGAGAAATGTTGTACCCTGCTGTGAGACAGCTCTATAGAACTTATTAGCTAGTAGCAAGTCACTGGCTAGAGAATCAGTGTCCTTCTCTTACAAAGCCATCATGAACATTGACCTATGCCTGCTTTTATATTGCACTGGAAGTGCACAAACATCTGAAGGGAAGAGAATAACGGAAACTCCTAACTGGTGGGTCAGATCCCAGGCTTAGGAAAACCCTAAAGTGAAGGGAATGATTCACTGAACACAAAAGAGTTTCCCCAACAGGGTTAATTTTCTTTACATTTGAAAAACTGTTTCATCTTTTTATCTCAGAGGAAAAGCATTCAGACTATGCAGAACCAGGGGGATCCACTCTATTTGTTTTGATGCCCCAACCAGCTTGGTCATTTCGTGTGTAGTGAGTGTGATTCTATCAACAGGCCTAATTCTGCTCTTACTTACTCCGGAGTAAATATTGATTGACTCTACTGATTTCAGTGTAAAGGAGAGCAAAACTGGCCCGAGGAGAACAAGCAGCCTTCCTTAAGATGGGGGGGGGGGTGCGTGTGTGTGAAAAAAAAGGCCCTTGGAGAGTATTGCCACAAGCTCCAACTTTGTAGAAAAGGGGCCAGGCAGAGCTAAGATCTTCAACAACTTACTGTAAAGTTGAACTGTTTATGTTAATACAGATCATGGATCCAATCCTTACCAGTTTGCTGGTGGACACACTGAACTCCCTGAAAACATGTGCTACCATATCCCATGCTGCACAGTTCTCCACACTTTCTGAGCTGAGCAGCCTCCGGATGAAATGAAGAACTGCCTTCCTCACCTGAAAGGGTAGAGATGTCACACATGAGTTATTGTTATCCCTTCTGCCTGAGATAGGAGATAGGATATGAGAGTCCTTATGCTTTTGATTTGATCTCCTTGGCTTATAAACATGGATCCATTTAACACAGGCAGGAGAATGACATGCCTTCTCTAGTCTGCAGTCTCTCCTCTGGATCTGAATGAAAGCTCCACCCAGATGTCCATTCATCCCATATCATTGAAAAAATTGAAATATTTCACTGCTCCACACACAATCTTACCGTAGCATTCTGATCACTGAAAGTGGATTTCACTGCCTTCACAATCAGCAACTTTTTCAGTCTTGTCTCGGGCACTGAAAGATAAGGAGAGGTGTACAGTACTTCTTTGTTCCACACACTCACTTTCCACATTGGAATGAATCCTGGTTTTCAAAAGGCCCTATTTAAGAATAGTCCCAAGCTTCTCTCATACACAGAATCAATGGGGAAAAGATAGGACCAGACTCTGGTCTCAGTTACACTAGTGTAAATCTAAAGTAATTCCAGTTCTATAAATAGTGCCATCATACTGCCATGATGGAAATAGTATAAAAGAATTAGATAGACTGAGGTCAATCTGTGTTTACACAGTATAACAACACAGAATCTAGTCTATAGTGCCTAATACTGACGATTATCGAGTCAGGGTATTATTTTATTTTTGATTATTGTTAATGTGCATTAGCCCCAAGTCAACTTCTGTATCTGAAGTTGAAAAATATCTTGGGCTACATTCAGCACTTAGTTGAACCTGTTGATTTCTAGGTGGCCATAGGGGGGTAACTTAGGGCAGCATTTGATCCCTTAGTGGATATCCAGGCCACTGGTGACTGTGTGTTATAGAGATTCTGTGTCCCATTCGCAGAGGCGATGAGTCTGTTACAGCCCTGACATGCCTACAAAACCTTGGTTCTTTAGCTCAATCTACAGTAGCTCATGCTTTTAGCTCTGGATCAGGGCTGGCTTTAGGCCGATTCCCCTGATTCTCCCGAATCAGGCTCCGTGCCTGAGAGGGCCCCGCACATAACAGGACCCCGCGCCCAGTGGCCTTTTAAATTTTTACTCACCCGGCAGCACTCTGGGTCTTCGGCGGCACTTCAGCGGCGGGTCCTTCACTCGCTTTGGGTGTTCGGCGGCACGTGAAGGACCCGCTGCTGAAGTTCCACCGAAGACTCTGAGCGAGTGAAGGACCCGCTGCCGAAGTGCAGCCAAAGTCTCAGGGCACCGCCCGGTGAGTACAAGCCCCACAAATCAGGCCCCGCACTTCCTAAAGCCAGCCCTGCCCTGGACGTCCCCAACTCAACCCTCAGCATGTCGGCCAAGAGGGCAGCTGGCACAGTTGCTCCTGTGTTACTTACAGTCAGCACCAACAATAGCTCTGAGCAGATTCAGAGATGCCACACGAACAGCCTCATTCTCAATCTTCAGCTGAGAGTGCAGAAAGGCTATCAGATCATCAGGAGAAGAACGGGCTGCAAGGCAAGAAATCACGTCCTCACTGACGACAGAACTCTTATTCTTACCATACCTTACAAAGGAAGTTACAAGGAAACCACTGTGTAACTCAGAGTCTCTTCCCCTTACCTAGCTGAACTATACAATAGACCAGCTCTGTGTGATTTTCCATGCTGAGCAGCTTAGCTTGAGAACAGAGCTGTGGGAAGAAGGGAAATGGTCAAAGAAAAAAACTAATCAGAACCAATTGAAAAGAAAACGTTCAATTAATTTCGAAGCTTCCACTTCCTACTTGTCCAACTAGAGGTCTGAACCCCAGGTGGATGGTACTGAATGCGCAGCAAGAATCAAACACAATGTCCAATACATTAGATAAGAGAAGCTAAAGTGTTTTGAGCAGCAGAGCTCATCGAATCAAGACACAGCCACAGTGTTTACTGTACAACTCTAACTCCCCCTGATAATCGGCTTATGGTAAAATTGCTTTACAAACTGAGCTGGATATTAGCTAAGAAAATGAGACCTCTACCTGCTTACTCTTGAGCCTGCAGAAATCAGTAAGGCATGAGGCGGTCCCCAGGCTCTGCACTATCATTCCATATATTTTGATTGTTAATATGCTTCAGATCTGCTGTGCCTAAGCTCAAGGGATCCAAGCAAAACCACCCCTCACCTGGTTGTGCAGAGCACTGCAGATGGCTTGAAACTTCCCGTCAGGGAGAGGGATCTTATATTCACCCGAGACCTCCAAGAGCTGGCTCAGACTCTGCAACAGAGGATGAAAGTCAGATGGTGGCACACACAGGAGCAATATGTAGTGACTGAAGCAGATTCAGGGGATTCGTGGATTCCAAGGCCGAACAGATTATTGCCATCATCTTGTCTGACCTCCGGTATAACACAGGCCACAGACCTTGCCCAGAATAATTCCCAGAGCAGAGCTTTTAGAAAAATATCCCAATCTCGATTTAAAAACTATCAGTGAGGGAGAATCTGCCTCAGCCCTTGGTAAATGGTTCTAATGGTTAATTATCTCGCCATTAAAAATGGATGCTGTATTTCCAGTCTGAATGTGTCTTGCTTCAGTTTCTAGCCATTGGATCAAGTTACACCTTTCTCTGCTAGACTGAAGAGTCCGTTATAAAACATGACTCCCTCATGTAAGATATTATAGACTGTCATGAAGTCACCCTGTCACAGGATAGGTCCACCCCGTCAGGTGGTACCAGGTTGTGGAGGAACTGAAGTAGATCTTGGGCGGCCCAGCTGGCCTAGTCTCCCTAGCCACCGCAGCAGTCCTGGCTCCTAGGGCAGCATAGCCTAATGGTTGGGATCAGCGCAGCAGCCCTTCGGTGAGGGTTCATGGCCCAACAGCCTGAGTCACTAGCGCTCCCCTTCTAGGTATGGCAGTGCAGTGGCCAAAGTCATTAGAACCACCTTTTGTGGCAGGGAAGTGTTGCCTAGTGACCAGCCCTTCTCCACTTGCTCCTACCTATTCCAAAGGTCCCAGCACAGGGCCCTGTCTTGCTGTAGAGGTATCTGCCACCAAATCAGCGGGGATCCTTCCAAAACATGCCAAGTCAAAGCCCAGTGCCTCAACTGGATCAGTGCTTAGTCTACCTAGGCTACTTCCCACTCAGGGATTCTGTGGTCTCTCCTCCATCTCTGGCATTGGGTGGCTGGGGGTCGTTGGTTGCAGCCACAGTCCGGCTGGCCTCTGAATCCTGGAGCACTGGCAGTCTCTCTGCAGGAGCCTGCAATGCACCTCTGCTCCCTTCGGCAGCCATCCCAGACTGAGCTGAGTGGTTCTCTTTTATCCCCTGGTTCCAGCTGAAGCATGCCCAGCAGAGATGAGGGGCCATGGCCTCCTCGGCCCACAAAGTAGGATTAACCCCTGCTGAACCAATGTGGGGTAGGTAAACCCCATCACACACCCTTTTACTTTCTGTTTGTTAAACTAAATAGATTGAGTTCCTTGATTCTACCACTGTAAGGCATGTTTTCTAATCCTTTAATCACTGTGGCTCTTCTCTCAATCTCCTCTCCAATTTATCAACACCCTTTTTGAGTTGTGGGCACTAGAACTGGACAAAGTATTCCAACAGTAGTCACACAAGTGCCAGATTTAGAAGTAAAACAACCACTGAACTCCTCCTTGAGATTCCCCTTTTTATGCTTTTCAGCTTTTTTGGACACAGCTTGAGTTCGTGTTCAGCTGATTATTCATCATAATCCCCACAATCTTTTTCAGAGTCACTGCTTCCCAGGACAGCATCCCCCATCATGTATGTATGGCCTAAATTCTTTGCGCCTAGATGCTCACATTTACATTCAGCCATATTTAAATGCACCTTTGTTTGCACTCAGTTTACCAAGTGATCTAGATCTCTCTGAATCTGTCCTCTCCATTTTTTACCACTTCCCAATTTTTATCTCATCTGCCAACTTTAGCAGGGAAGATTTTATGTCCTCTGCCAGGTTATTGATAAAAAAGGTGAAAATCGAATTCCTTCCTGCATCTAAACAATTTTCTCCTTTGCTGCTTCAAGCTTCCAGAATGTCTCTGATGCCATCTACAGATTTTACTATATTGAAGCAGTTCTGTAGTGCCCTGATGCTATCAAACAAGTCCATGATGCATTGGTTCCCTCCAAATCATGGGTATTTCAACCCCAAAAGTGACCACATACTCTGTACCAGAAAGCTTCAACCAACAGAGATGGTGAGTAAATATCACTACCAAGAAGTTGTAAATGAACTCACGAGACAGCTATAACTGTGTAGCCCCACTGAAGACAGAATATGGCCCCTTACTTCTTGCTCATGTGGTACTCAGGGTCGATGAAATAGAGAGACAAGGGGAGTGAGTCAATATCTTTAATTAGATTATCTCACCCACCTTGGCGCTCTAATATCTTGGGACCAACATGGCTACAACAGCACTGCACTGCAAATTCCTCATGCAGTTCATATATGCAGTTCATATATGCAGACACATAGACAGTTACCTTAAGGAGTGGTACCTCACCTTGGTGATGTGAAAAACATCAGTGTTCTCCTTATATTGCTCAAGGAGCCATGAGATCGGTTTAAATAGCTGATCTTGATGGCCTTCTTTGTGTAGCAGGAGGCTCATCATGGGACCAAGGGCTTTGATGATAGCCTGCTTGAGCTGCATAGATGAGACACAGAATTTATGTTCCTATGAATTCATTCAATATCATTCAATGGGCACACCTTTTCTACTTCCAATGAGTGCAGCTTCCCTTGTTCCACTGTAGGAATGGGCCTATCAATATTTCCTGGTAAGAACCAGGACTCGTAGGGTTGGTTTTCAGGATTATATCCTAATGCACCTCACAACTATACCAGGTAAAATATTCCCCAGATTAATATGCATTCTAGGCCAACTCATCCCTGCTGGAACTCCACTGGGGCTGAATGGAGGAATTAATTTAGCCCACTATCCCGCGTTCATCTGCACGTTAGGTGCATAAAACCAGAATCCATGTACACTGCGTACAGACAGAATTTCCACGTTGTGGTGACATTATAAATGTTTGGATTTTAGATGTTTTACATGACACTCTGTTCCATCCAAAAGGACCTACCATTAAATGTCATCATCACAATGAGTGCCAGACACATAGAATTTAATGTTACAATTTCTGCTAAAGGTTTAGAAAGCCAGCAATTCTCACCTCCGGCTCCTCACAGGTCAGCCAGTTGCTGGTCACATGAGCATAAATAGGAAGAATTGGATCGCAGAATTGCGATGCATCCATTCTGCGGAATGAGCACTTTTCCCAGTTAGTGAAATAGAAATTTACTGCTCTTGACCATTTTTCCAGAACTGCATGGAAGGAGAGAAGACAGGCAATGTGAAAAGGACATATTGGTAACAAGGAGAAGTTGCTTTATCAGTGAACACACCCAGGCCTAAAGTTTACTACAATTCCATGGCAGCTACTGCTTAGTTCAGGAATAGACGCTGAAATCCAACATCAATTTTGAGCTATTTCTCTTCCCCCACATTCCGTGTCTTGTTTCTCAAAAGGCTTTTTAATTTGCAGATCTCTCAATCTTATTTCAATTACCATCATTTGAAGACAAATCTTTTCTCCCTTCCTTGTTACCTCTTAATTAGAGCTGGTTGAAAAAGCAGTTTAAATTAAATTAAAAATCTTTACAGATAGTTGTTTTTTTCTTTCAAAATTGCAAACTGTAAAATCATTTCTATTTTTCAAATATTTGAAAAATTCAGTCACCTCTTTAGATGCTCCAAAACACTGGACACACACTTCCTAATCAAAATTGTCATGGACATTTTTCAGGTTTGTTTTTCATCAAATTTGGGGGGAAAATTATGGAAAATATAATTAAAAATCAAAATATTTCAGCAAGCGCTCCTGTAAATGACTCGTGTCCTCTGCAGTTATTGTTTATTTAACCCTAACACTGTATGATTTCATCCTGAGTTACAGTTTGTCTGAAAGATGTTGAGTGCCCCTAACTGCCATTGGCTTTACTGGGCTTTGAAGGTAGTGGGGAGCACTTTGCCCTAAAGGTAGGTGTATCTAGTGTCCTTGCTAAGAAGAATTAGGGCCCAATCCTGTTCTCTATGAAGTTGATGGCAAAATTCCCATTTACCTCAAAGGCACAGGATTAACCCCTTACTGAGCATCACCTGAAAAGCAAAGGAAGAGAGAAGTGGAGAGGAAGAGAAGACAGAGAAAGAGGGTGAAAGGAGATGATGATAAAGAAACTAAGGGGAGAGAATGGGTGAAGGAGTGGGAAATGGGATTTTTAAATGTACAGTATTGAAATCTGCTCCCTTCACCTCCTCCCCCAGGAGACTGCTGGCAGATGGGCAGCTTCAGCCTTTGTGTCTGTTTATTTTAAATTATATCCATGAGTCATAAAGGGCCTGAACTTACAAATGCTCAGCGCCTCCTGCAAAGTACAGCGCACTCTCAACTTCACTGAGTGCCATGGGAGCCAAGGAACACAGCACCTGGTGCAACCCAGGGCAGGGAGCACAGTGCAGGGCCTGTTTGCAAACTTGGTCAGTCACTTCAATTGTACCAAAACCCCCTAAGTATCCATATTGGGCACCTATAGCAAGTTCTGGCACTTACCACCACAAAATGCTTGTCTCATCCTGCTGTCGTTGACTAACTCCAGCATGCAGTCCATATCATACAGGGTCATTCTCACAAAACGGATACACTTAAGTGCTGCAGAGAAAGGCCAGAAGAGAAGGAAGACAGATAATCAGATGCTCTCCGCCTTCTTAGAACACACTTAGAAACACTGTGGGGCAGGATGCTATGGGCTCCTGGGCCATTTTGCACTGTGTAAGCAGAGCAGGATGGCTTTACAGCAGCCATTGATACCCAGTGGGGGATTCACCCTGAAGAGGGTAATCCTCCACCAGTGCACAGCTGTGCCTGATGCCCAACTCACTCCCAGCGTAAGGGGAGAGCGCACTGGGGCCGGGTGGGAAGTGGGGTGAAGAAGAGCTCCACTGGACCTGATCTTCCACTCATTCCCATCCTTAAGGAACTTCAGTCAGGGGCAGAAGTTACAGCTTGCACCTCTGTCTGGATAGCTCATGATCTGGAAGCCAGAACTAGCAAGAGCAGTGAATCCTGTGTCTCTCCACACACACACGCATGCACACACTCAAGCAGAGCTCTGTTTAGCTGTAATATTTTTAGGTAGAGAGAGTAATCCCCTGTCCTTAAATGAAAGACAATAACTTTGAAACAAAAGATGGAAGTTACCATACCATAGGCTGATGACAGGTTGCCCAGTGTAACTAAAATAAACTCTTCCGGCAGGTTCAGATGACACCGCAGCTCAGACATCACATCATTGAAATAGCAGCGTGCCAGCATCACTAAGGTGTTACTAGCTGCCACTTTAAGTTCATTTGTTACTTGCTAAAAAAAAAAAAAAGAGAGAGACTGAGGTGACTGAAGCCGGCTGCACTAGCCAGAGTTGTTTAGATGAGTCAAGTCCTAATTTCTGTGCATAAGTTGTGAATGAACCCACCCAACTTTATGTGGATAGAGTCATTACTTATAAATATTCATTGAATCAAAACAATCTTCAGCCTTTGAGTTGCTTGCAAGCTGCTTGGTTAGACTATTCACTAGTAGCTCCTTGTGGTGGATGACTGGTCACCATAGTCACATGATATTTTGCCCCGCCCTTCCCTAAGGAGGTAGTAAGAGACAGACTGGGCAGCTTCAATGATATTCAGAGAGCTTTCCTGGAATAAACTGTCCCCCAAAAGGAGGCTGACTTCCTTTGGAACAAGAGAGGGATTTTTCCATGGGTTTTCCTGCTGCCAAACTAGATTCTAAATCCAATGCTGCTGGTTTTGGAGATAGCTCAGATTCTGTCTGTCTTAGGCTTTATACTGCACTTATCGCTATAGTATCAGAATACCTCCCACATAACATCAGTATAAAAAATGAAATCCCTAGTAGACTTTGGGAAAGATGTGCTCATTAAGCAACCATAGGCCTGTCTCTGTGTCTGATATCATGTGTCTCGGGTTATGATCCTGCAAAGCACTTAAGCACATGTGTAACTTTCACATGTGAGTTTTCCCATCTTATGCATGTGCACAGGTGCTGTCTAGGACCTGGGCTTTGGTCTGGAGGAAGGTGTGAGCCTCTAACAGAAGAATACATTTTCATTTCAGTATATAGTTTACTCTGACCCCCCCCCAAAAAAAGAGTTTTAATTAGTTAAAGCTTTGGATCCTTTGATTAGTAGCTCAGGAGAACTAACTTACCCGAGTCTCTCTCATCTGCTCTGAGGCTAGGCTTATAATTTTGTACACTAGCCTTCTCTCTAGGCCCCCGGTGTCCTGCTCTAACACATTCTCCAGGATATAGTAAATGTCTATTTTGTTTTGCTGGGGACAAACCAGAAAAGAGAACAAACAATTGGGAAAAGTTTTTCTTGATGACCACACAGTAATTTGACAAATAAGCCCCTGCCCTAAAGAGCTTCCAATCCAAACATGAAATGATTAGCCCAAGTCTTATCAGAACAGAGCAGGTCCGTGGCCAGGAAGAGAATCCATGTCTCCTGAGTCATTATCCAGAGTCCTATCCACTAGGCCACACTGACTCCTCAGCCAGCATGCTCACACAACTAATCCCTTGGCTTAACTGGTGTCAAACATGCCATGCCCTCCACAATCACCGCATTAGCAGCACTTCAGAAGCAGCCGAACAATTGACATATTTTAATCTTCCTGCAGAGAAAAAAAGCCAGAAGAAGCCTCCTTCACTGCCCCCTTCTTGAGTTTCATTTATTGAAAACAAACAATAAAAAGGAGCCCCTTGCCCTTGCTCTAGCCACTCCAGACAGAATTGGTAAATGTGTAATTACAAAATACCCAACTCCCGCAGTAAGTCCTCAACAGCTCCTAGGGGAAATTAGCTCAGCAGTTAGATCTTCATTGACAGTCGCACACTCAAAGGTGTCTTTTATGAGGCCCATCAGTGTAGAAATTCACAGATGATACTAAATATGGGGGAGTTTAGTATCAGCTGGGACAGAAAAAAAATAAAGAGGGAAACAGAGAAATTAAAAACCTGAGCGAAGAACAAGATTCTTTTCAGAAAACTGCAAACTAGCACATCTGGAAAGGAGGTAACTGACATAATGGGAGGAGAAAAGTGGGAAGCAACAAGCGCCCTGGGGGTGACAGTGAAAAAGCAAGTCACCGTGTCTATGCAAGGGGTGATGGCTACCACAAAGAGCCATGTGGGTTGGGTCTTTTCCACACAGGGATCATGGCACAAAGCAGGAAGACGACAGTTCCTCTGTTCATCTAAGGTGTGACTGTATCTGGATTATTGCATTTTCTAGCACCACATTCCCAGAGAGATCAACAAATTGGAAGTAATTCGTGGGAGAGCAAAAGAGAATGCAGGGGGGGTGGCAGAATTGACTTCTGAATAGAGCCCTGCAACCTGACCCAAATCCTATGGGACCTGACTACAGGCATCAGGCTCAGGTTGGATGAGAAAACAACTGACTCTCTTGGGCTCAGGTCAGCTCGGCTCTCCTCCTTTAGCCCATGGGATCGGCACAACAGGGGGCAGCGTCAGAGGATGAAGCCATTGCTGAACATTGTTGCCGCTGCACCGGCTCCATGAACAGGATGCGGTGGCAATATCCGGTTTGAGGGGAAGGGTTGGGACCAGGATGGAAAATTATTCAACCCTCTCAAGGTGAGGTGAGTGGGCTTGGGGCCAGTTCAGGTTGGGCTTCAAAACTGGGCCCGAGCAGACCTCTACTTCTGAAGACAGACTGAAAGAACTGTCTACGGCAGATGCGGCCAAAGGATGGCTATGAGGGAGACATGATAATAGCATACAACTATGTGAAGCGCGTGAACATCAAGGAGGGAGAGGAATTTTTTAGTATAATACATTTAGGTAAAAGTAGGAGTAATGGGATTAAACTAAAAAAAAGACATACAGTTTAGACTTTAACAACAGGAAAAATGCCTCACCTGTGAGACAGGTCTATAAGGTTATGACATAGTCTTCCTAGGAAAATAGTGGAAGTTCAGTCATTAGGGGCTTTTAAAATTAGTTTAGCCAAACCAGTTGAAAATGGCCATTTGGAATGGTTCTGCATTCGCAGGAAATGGACTGGATGATCCAATAGGTCTTTTCCATCTCTGTCTCCTGGGAGTCTCTAAATCTAGGTAACCTGCATGCCAAGGTCATAAAGCCCTTTGGAATGTTCAGAGCCAATCAGATCTCTCGATTGGCTAAACATTCCAGGGGTGCTGCTTGAAAAGGAGGCTTCTGCAAACTGCAACCAGAACACACAGCTCCACTGGGGAGAAGCTCCTTCCATTCATTTTTAAATGTCAGGAGGATTTGTTTAATTGAAAATTGTCACTGATAATTTATGAATACATAAGCACTACGTAATACAAGTAGCTCTGGATTAGGCAACAATTTTATTCTTTAAAACCAAGAGATTCATAATTCATCAAGTAATTCAAATAATTAAAGTACTAGGAGGCCAAGACAAGCAGTTCAGTTCTGCTCATAAGGGCTAGTGGGAGAGGGCAGACTGGGGGAGTGTCTGAATGGGAGTGGAGACCCAGGGTTACAGGGCAGGAGGGAGGTTCAGAGACACACAGTGATGGGGGAGGAGGTGCAGAGCTACACAGGGACAGAGGGTGGTTGGGTGGGGCACAGAGCCACATGGGGATGGGAGGAGTGGGTGTCTGAGCAGGGGTGGAGGAACACATGAACAGTGGGTGCAAGCACCCATGGGGGTGCAGGAACACATGGAGACAGGGGCAGATGTGCCTTACTGAATGGGAGAGGTTAGGAGTCAGCCAGGGTCTACATGGGGGGAGCTCCCTAACAATTCCTCCCCACCCTTCCCAAAAAAACCATTTCATACTTTTCCCACCCATACCCAGCAACCCTCCAAGTTCACACCCAGGCTTCTTCCCAGCAATTTACCTCCCTCTCCCTCAGCTCCTCCATTACCCTGACTCTACCAAGCCTTTGCACTGCAGCTGAGGGGTGACAGAAATATGGTTCTGTAGTGAGTTTAAATGAATTATTACTCAGAGTTCTGTATTAATATGCACAGTAAGGAATCTATTTGTCAAAAAACATTTCCTCAATCCTTTTTGTTGTCTGTATTGATACAGACATACTTGCTGACAGGGATTTTGAAATACATAATTTGAACTGGTGCAATTATATTGTATATTTGCAGAAATGTTAAAATACTGTGCACATCATTTTTATTTTTTTGTTGCAGAATTCTCCCAGTAGAAAATATATAGATAAGGTCCATTCAGTGCTATAATCTCAATAATATGTCATCATAAGAAAGGAGTGTTGGTTAGGAATAAGAGCAGGGAATCAGTTCACTTGGGTTTTATTCACATTCTTTTACTAACTTGCTAAGTGGTGTTGAGCAAGTAACTTAATTCCCTGTGACAAATCATCTGTAAATGGGGATCGTGCTTACCATTCTCACAAGAGTGCTGTGAGTCTTAATTCACTAGTATTAGGTAAGTGCTTTGAGATTTTTGGATGAAGATGCTAAAGAAGGGCACAGTATTATTAAAAAAGATTATTGCTAGTCCTATAGTGTACTTTTACTATATACAACCCATGTACTCCACTGTGTGTAAAAGGACAATGCTCTCTTTATAGAGCATTATATCATCCTGATCTATAATAACAGCATTTTGCATGATGAGTTCATGCCTGAGGACAGAAAGATTAATACTGATGGTGCACCAGACCAAGTTCTATACTGAATTACCCCCATGCATTCCCCCAGGAAGTCAGGCAGAATTTGGTGTGGACACATGGAAAGCAGATTTAATTTCCTGAAACTGCCCTACCTCATCCTGTTGCAGTTTCTCCAGCAGAACTCTCACAACACTAGCCAGCTTGGTCTTAGCTATAGAGGCAATCCTGAGGGCAATTTTGTTCTTATTTTGGTCAGCCATATGTGCCAGGAGGAAACAACCTCATTATAAACACCTGAAATTAAATAAAAGGATTCAGTTGGTTACCATTGATGGTACAAATTGGTGCTGGCCTCTTTAATTCACTATCCAGTAAAGATTCTGCAGGTGCCCAAACACTGTGAGGAGAAGACAACCTGGGAATCATGTAAATCCTCTTCCTTCCTTCTGATGACCAGGTTTGTGTGCTGAAGGACCCAATGTGTTTGGGGAAATCATAATGAAGGAAATTTGCTCCTTTCGAGTAGATCCCCGTGTAAAATAATCTTCCTTTCCCTCTTTACTATCAATTGATGAGGTTTGATAGCATACAGAATAATACTTTATGGCCCAAATTTTCAAAACTGGTTGCCTAAACTTAAGCTCCTAAATCCATATTAAGGCACCTACACCCTGATTCAGCATCCTAATCACATGCTTAACTCTAAGCCAACAAAGAGACCTAAAGTTAAGCACATGCTTTAAGAGTTTTGCTTAGTCAGGGCCTCATTTTCAAAAATCCTGAGCACCCAGATAACAAGTTTTTGGGTTCAGTGTAAGGCTACTAGGTGAAATTTAATGATTTGTGAAATCCAGGAAGTCAGACTAGATGATCTAATGGTCCCTTCTGGCCTTAAACTCTATGAAACTATGAAATAGCTGATGTATTAAAAAAATCAGGATTTTATCTCCCATGTATCTCTTAGCTGTGGGCAGAAATTCTCCAGGAGCCTTAATATTTAACAAGAAATCTGAAATGCCATATGTATCTGTCTCCATGGTAACAGCATTCCAAAGCATGAAGGAGGAACTGACAAGATTTCCCCTTCCCTGGAAAGACTGCTTGAGGTTAGGTGATTGCCCATCCTTTATGCAAATTGCATCCTTCAGTTCTAACACCCAGATGCAAACTGAATCCTAACTGTAACCTACACTGCCCATCTAGCTGCAGTAGTGATAGTGTGGGATTAGGAGCACTAGTGTTGCTAAGAAGTGTGACCCCCATGCTTTCTTATCCTGCATTTAAGATATTAGCAGAGCTTCATTTAGACAGCCAGAAGAGAAGTCCTCTGCATTTTTGTTCTAGTTTCCCCCATCTCTGAGGATTCCACAGCTAGATCTTGGCTCCATGGATGCAGAAGACACAAAATGATAATAAACATAATAAACATAAAACACCTGGGACAAAAGTAGGGAGACCTTCCCCATAACATTCAATACAAACTGAGATTCTCAGGAAAGTTTCCAGCTCCAGAGGCTGTAGGCCAAGTCCTGAACTGGTGTAAATCAACACAGCTACAAGGAAGACAACTGGTTTACATCAGCTGAGGTTCTGGTCATAGAAATGGAGAACATTACAACTAATCTATCTGTATGCCTATGCTTTCTGAATGTGTGTGTGAATATAGACTGGATCTAGAAAATACAGTGCTGACCCTTACCTCTCTCGGTTACCTCCTGCTCAGTCACAAATTTATTCATGTTTTAGTCTTTTCAACACTTCCTCCAGTCCTTTCTCCAAAGAGCTCCTGTACTGATAGGCAGCTGGCCTCTCAATCTGTCATGGCCAGGATAGCCAGTTCAGATTATGCAAGCACTATTATGACATCAATGTGACTGTAGCATACCACATAATCTCCTGCTGACCAGGTATGTGCTGTAATTACATGGACAAGATCCTCAAAGGTATTTAGGCTCCTAACTCACACTGAAATCAGTAGCTCTTAGGAACCTAAATACATTTCAATATCTGGGCCCATACATGTAAGCAGTTCAATAGGAGGCTACATTTGCTCCAGTGTAGAATTTCTCATTCTCTCAACATCATTTTGAATTTTGGTTTGGTCCCTCTCTGTTTACCACACTTTCCAATATTGGTTTTACCTGAAAATCTGCTCCTGGTTGAATTTATATAAAATAAAAGCACCAAACAAAGAAAGAGAAGAAACTGCCTTGGAGAATGCACAGTGACCCTTGAGTGTGGTTGGTTGGTTTCCTTTGCTTTTTAATTTGGTTGATCAAAAAGCCTGATGAAACCTTATTGAACTGTATTACAAATATTGATTTTATATTATTTTACAATGAATTGAAATGTATACTTAATTTCCATGTCCTGCCAAACAAATCAACTACATTAATTTTTATTGTGTTTGATACAGTGTGGTGTCATATGTAGGGCCATATGTAGAGCCAACTCTTGATTTTGGAAGTTATGTTGCCTTTAAAGCATTCAGAGTGATGACACACTTTGCAGTAAACCATATGGAAAAAGAATTCCAATTACATTTGTCCCTTGCTATGTATAACTGATTTTGTGCCTTACCCTTTCTGATTTTATCCTTACACGTATATGCTATTCTTTTCTATTCCTCCTTAGTAAGTCGTCCGTTTCACATTTTGTAGGATTTCTTTTTGATTTTCAGCTCATTAAAAAACTTACTATTCTTCCTATCTTTCCTTTGGATTGGCAGTTGTGCCTTTAATATTGTCTCCATGAGAAACTGCCAGCTTCCCTGAACTCCTTTATGCCTTAGATATTTTCCTTATGGGTGGCTACCTACCAATTCTCTGAGTATATTGAAATGTGCTTTTGGTAGTCCTTCTTCAGTCATTCTCACTCCTTCCTTTCCTTAGAATCATGAAATATATCATTCATGATCACTTTCACCCAAATCACCTTCACATTCACAACCAGCTCCTCCCTGTTGGTCAGAATCAAGTCTAAAATGGTTGTCCCTCAGGTTACTACCTCCATTTTCTGAAACAAAGCATTGACCCCAGTACATTCCAGGAACTTACTGGATAATTTTGTTTTTTGCCATATTTCTTTCTTAACAGCTGTCTAGGTAGGTAAAATCCCCCATTATTATCATCAGGATTTGTGTTTTGAATATTTCTGGGTTTTGTTCTAGAAATGCTTCATCTCCCTCCTCTTCCTGATTTGGTGGTCTGTAATAGACCCCTACCAGGACATCACCCCTGTTTTTTCCCTCTTATCTTTACTCAGAGACTTTCAACTGGTCTGCTTCTCACCTCCTTCTGGACCTCAGAACAAGTGTACAATGCAATACGTCCTCTCTTTTTTTTCCTGCCTGTCCTTCCTGACTAAGCTATAATGGGAGGGAGGAATAGCTCAGTGGTTTGAGCATTGGCCTGCTAAACCCTAGGGTTGTGAGTTCAATCCTTGAGGGAGCCACTTAAGGATCTGGGGCAACAATTGGTCCTGCTAGTGAAGGCAGGGGGCTGGACTCCATGACCTTTCAAGGTCCCTTCCAGTTCTAGGAGATTGGTATATCTCCAATTATTACCTTTACCCTCTATACCAATATTCCAGTCATGAGATTTAGCCCATCAAGTATCTGTGATGCCAGTTAAGCTCAGTTATGACTTATGTACTAAAACTCCCAGATTTTACTGTTTATTCCTCATTATTATTACTCCTTCCATTTGTGTATAGACAGCTAAGATGTTAAGCAGATACCCCCATGGATTTCCCTTTTGTTACTCCTATAATTCTACTACAATTTTCCACATCTGCTTTTCCCCAAACATCTAGTCCTCTATTAACGTCACCTTTTTTTACCTGGTGCCTTTTTTGACCTGCCCCCTCTGAACTTAGTTTTAAGCTCTTCTCATAAGGTTGGTGAGTCAGTGCACAAACAGGAAGCCATTCTGTAAGAAGCTAAGGGCATGGTCAGCACAGAGAATTTGCCTGTCTCTGTCCTTATGTTATGCACTCCTCACTATCTACACCTGGCTCCATAAACTTCGGCCTTTCAAGAATGCAGCATTGTGTAGGAGCATGGGTAATTGTAATAACGCTTGTTCATTGCAGCTGTTAACATCAGGGCAAGGCATCCACATATAAATCCACTACACATGGACCAGTGATAGGAAGAGTGTTCATGCATGTAATGCCACAGAACAAATTAAGATCAATAACAGAACAACATTATGTGTGGCAAAGCCATGACAAACACTGTGCAGGCATCAAGGAGCTCAGAAATTAGCACATCACACAAACACTGCCTCAGCTTGACTTAGATCTTGGGCAACAGTAGACCCTCAAAAGGAGGCCACAGCTTTACACCCATGGTCACTGTGGTGTTAATTGGCTGCATTTTACAAGAGCTGGATCATAGGTTGACTCTGAGTGTGTTTACAGGGGGCCAGGTTTGAACAACACAAGCCTTGTGCGTACACACACACACACACACACACACACACACACAGAGTGTTCTGCAGCAGTGCAAGTTGAGCTGCAGCAATGAGCAGTGGGATACTGCCCGTAGCAGGTCTTGGGCTTGTAATTCATATACTTCTCTCACTAATGAGGATCAACAGGTCAATCCATATTGATTGCAGTTTGACAAGACACCATCACTTCAACACATTAGTCAGAGAGGATGATAAATATTCCATTTATACACATTATGTACAAGGCCCAAAATGTCTGAGGATGCAAGAAAACAAGGGTGGTAAATACAGAAAATGCATTACTGCAAAAATAGCCAGCAGATTAACTCCTGCTAACAAGAAGCTTCTGTACAATGTACAGTAAGATACTGGGCTTAACCCATCTCAGTGCTAGGTTGAATTAAAGTTAGTCAAAGTTTTGTCTGAGTAGGGTATGAGGCCCAGATCCTCAAAGGTAATTAGACTCCTAACTTCTGCTGAAACCAATGGGAGCTAGGAGCCTAAGTACCTCTTAGGATCTGAGCAAGGACTGTAGAATTTACCCAATAACAACAACAATAATAATTTGCATTTCTAGAGAGATTTTCTTCTTCAACACATTTTACAAAAACGTTTTCTAGCTCTCTGCTTCAAATAAAAGCCATTATTAACAGACAATTCTATTTTTCTGTCACAGCACAGACAAATAGGAGAGTGAAGGTAACACAATTTATTAAAGGGAATTTAAGCAGGTTTTTTATGGAAAAAAATTAAAGATCCAGCACTCTATAGATGACTCCGCTTAGCTGTGTGCCTTATGGCTGAAAGCAGAATTCCAAGAACATTACTGCGCTTTTTGAAATAGTTTCTCAATAAATGACAACTCAAAATATCTGCTTCCACCTAGTGGTGTGGATTTGCATAACGTCTTATTTATAGTCCGTTTTTAAAGATATCTTTGCCTAAAGGATAAAATACATCAGAATCTACTGAGACAATTCACGCTTCTGCACAAAGCCGCAACAGCACTAAGAATGTATCTACTTGTTAGCAAATAGGATCACTGGGGAAAAGGATAATCTCAGAAAGAGTCTTTTCTCCTTCACTGTATTCTATAGGTTTTTATCCTGTTATCGTCAATGCAGTATCTGAGCAGCTTCCCCTAGTACATTAATGATATGACTAACATCTGTCATGGTAATATCTTTTATTAGACTAACTTCTGTCGGTGAAAGAACTGCAGAGTTCTTCAGGTCCTTGAAGGATTATTTCTTTCACCAACAGAAGTTGGTCCAACAGAAGATATTACCTCAGCTAGAGTGACCAGATGTCCTAATTTTATAGAGACGGTTCAGATATTTGGGGTTTAGGTGCCTATCAATCCCACCCCACTCCCATCCCGATTTTTCATACTTACTATCTGGTCACCCTATACCTCACCCACCTTGCCTCTCTAATATCCTAGGAATGACCCAGCTACAACATGATTGCAAATAACATTTATCATGTCCAGTTCATTCTCTCTCATCCTCTTCTCATGGGGAGGATTGTGTGTGCAGTTTTGTTTAGGTAGGGCTTTGATTTTTGGTTTGTTTGGGGGTCAGGTTATGTGTACACATTTCTCTGTATTTATATTAGGGAAGCCAGGTTGAAGTGGAAAAGAACTGCAAGAGATGCTGTTTTTCGACCTTGTGTTAGCTAAGACTAGAATGCAGACTGTAGCAGAAATTGCTGAGAAAAAGGAAGATCTCAGAAAGGAAGATGTATAAACAAAATGCAGTTGTTGATCATTACTGTATGGAACAAAAGGTATAAATACTTGCCTTCCTTGTTTATCTTTTGGGATCCCTGCCGTTGTGCACTCTCCCACTTGCAATAATGCTTGAGAATGAACTGCCTCTGACATGTTGCAACCAACCTAAGAGTGAAGACTGCGTTATTCTTCCACACCTAAAAACCATGGGCTGAATGAAGATACTGGATTTATGGCTTATTGCAATAATTTATAACCCCCCTCACCTTCCCTGCCACCTTTCCTCCCTTTGACTAGAGGGGCATTAACAGACCGCTTCACCTTAAATGCTCCCTTGAAATATGTGTTCACTACTTGTGCAACGATCTGTTCCATCCTTTAACAAGAGTGATGTTAGAAGCTGTAATTTACCCTAAATAGCTTTTACCATGACTTTTACACTCTCTGCACAAGTTATGGGTTTACCTTCACCTGAGCTCACAGTAAAAGCATTTACATAAAAGGCGGAAATGTTGGGGTAAATTTGGATACACACAGAGAACTGCTTAGAATCAAACAAAATATCAACATTATTACAAACTGGATAGATTTTATCCCCATCTTTGCTGTTGAGGGGAGCTGGCTGTCCAGGATGATACAGTTCCTGTTGTTCCTTTATTCTCATGAGTTGGAGCTTCAGTCTGTCCACTTTTGCCTTAGCTTCTAGTTCCTGCAATCGAATATCTGCCATTCTTTGTTCATGTTCAAAACACAGGTGTTGTATTTCAGAAGCTTCTCCTTCCATATCAGCTTTTTTTTTTGCTTTTGTTCAAGTTCTAGCTGCTGGTTTCTCACTGCAAGTAGTTTTGCAGGTGGACCCAGCAGCAACAAGGGCCAGGTTCGGTATCTAGGAGTTCCTTTTCAACAATACAGCACAAAACTGGCTCGAGCCCCCACCCAGTGACCTGGGGCAATTACACACCACCCCCTGGGTGCCTCTAAGAGGCAATACTTCCCCTCTCACAAGCACAGAGTCTGAGGGTAACAAAAAGCTTTTAATAAAAGAAGGGAATTAACTCAGCATTAATTTGGGAAAACACCACAACTAGGGTTCATAAACACAAGCCATGAGCAAAAGACCCACCCTCAAGTAAGTTGGGCAGTGGCCTTTTCCCCTCAGGGTCTTAAGTCCAGCAACCCAAAAGTCCCTTTTATGTGCCTGTAACTGGGTCCTTTCCTGGCCTGCCTCCCTGGTGCTCTGGGCTCCTTTAATAAAGCTCTGTCAGGCTTCTCTTTTCCTGCACCCGTGGTTTATTTACAGAATAGTTCCCACCACCAGCAATACTATATACAAACTTTACAGGCTTTTCTCCTCTTTACAGGGTTTCTCCCTTCTCTCTGGAGACTAACCCTTCCCTGGCCATCCCCCCCTGTACTGGCTGCCAGCCAGGCTTTATAGCTCCTTCTGAGCAGGCCCACAGGTGCAGCCAGTTTCTGGGGCCAGGCACCAGCCTTCTCCCCAGCCCCAATCCATTTCCTCTGATTGAGGCTGGCTGAGCAGGGGCTGATTAGGTGCTTCTGCAGCAGCACCCTGCTACATACCTCCCCCCTTAAGCTGGTGCCAGGCCTGGCCTCCCTCGGCCTCGCCTTCCACGGCCCGGGACCTTACCCGGCTGTTGCAGCCCCTGCCCAGTCGGGGGGTTCCCTGTACCAACCCCTTGGGTTGTTTGTACTCCCCAGCCACAAAAGGCACATTCGGTCGGGGGTGAGGCACCCCACCGGTCCACGCTGACCCAGAGGTCCTCACACCAGTCGCATGGCTGGGCTGGCCGCGCCAGAGGCTCCCCTTTCTTTTCCAGCGGGGTTGCTAGCTCAGAGCCTACTGCCCCGAGTCGGCCCCCTGCCTCTGGTTCAGGTTCTCTGCCCCTGTAGTGTTGGGCCTCTCCCCGCTGGGCGCCTTCTATCCCCCCCGAGGGCTTCCTCCCCCAGGTGGTCTTGCCCGCGGAGCTCCCTGGGCTCCTCAGACATACTCCCATGTTTATTGTCCTGGCTTGGTTGTCTAGGCTGTTCTAGGTTTACCCCGGGAGGTTGTGGGGCCTTTTCTTGCTCCCGAGTCACCTCCACCGGGGCCTTGCTCTCCCTTTCCAGGGTCCCTTTTCTCCTCCTGTTTCTTGGTTGCTTCCCCCCGGCCGCCTTTCCCTTCAGGGGAAAGCGCCAGTCCTGTCCTAGGACCACGGGGTACGCTAACCTTTCGATTACCCCCACCCGTTTCCAGGCAAACTGCCCATCTACTTCTAGGGGCACCTGGGCCACGGGACAACACTTCCTATCCCCATGGATGCAATCCACCCACATCCGTCCCCCAGGGATAAGCCAGTGCGGCTTCACTACACGCCGCTGTACAAAGGAGCGGGCGGAGGCCGTGTCCACCAGACCCCTCTGGGTCCTTTTTCCTACCCGCACCGGGATGGTGGCCAACCCATGCCTCTTTTCCCCTGCCCCAGTCCTAGTCCATCCGCAAAAGTCTGCTGCTCCGCACTCCATCACCGGGCAGTCCCAACTTTTGTGTCCTGGCTGACCACATCGCCAGCATACGAACTGCCCCGGGCGGCTAGGGGTCCCCTTGGGCTCCTCCCGTCGCCGGTCCGGTGGCTTCGCCCCGCTATGCTCCCGGGATTCTCTGCTCCCCTCTGGGCCTCGCAAGACTCGGTGCTCCCTTACGGGGAAATCAGCCTCAGTGTACTCCTCGGTTCTTTGTACTGCCGCTTCCAGAGTGGCTGGCTGATGTCGCCGCACCCACACCCGTACGCTGTCAGGAAGGCCCTGCAGGAACTGTTCCAGGACCACTTAGTCCACTATCTGGCCCACGGTGTGGGCATCGGGCCTCAACCACCGGGTTGCCCAGTCCATTAGCTTTTGGGCATAGGCCCGGGGTCGCACACGCCCTGTCCATCGGGCTGCCCGAAGCTTCTGCCTGTACTTCTCTGCGGACAACCCGAGGCGGTCTAAGATCGCCGCTTTCACTGCTTCATAATCCCGGGCTTGGGTCTCAGGCAGGGCCATATACGCAGCCTGCGCCTCCCCGGTGAGATAAGGGCCGAGCCGGAGGG
The DNA here is from genome assembly GCF_016161935.1 of Mauremys reevesii. NCBI lineage: Eukaryota > Metazoa > Chordata > Testudines > Geoemydidae > Mauremys > Mauremys reevesii. Next base: position 7,527,273 of record NC_052644.1, on the reverse strand, counting down.
CCCAGGTGGTCCGATCCCATCCGGCTCCCAGGGCCACCCGCTCAAAGGTGCCCAAAAAGGCATCGGGGTCGTCGGCAGGGGCCATCTTACACAGGCCAAGGCCTGGAGTCCAGGCCCCATCCCCCACCACAGCAGGACTCACCAGACGCTGCAGGAGCTGCTGCTGTACCGCCGACTGGTCCTTGATGAAATCCTGGAGGGCTTTTTGTTGCTCAGCTTGCCAGGCGAGGAGGGCCTGCCGCTCCACCTGGTGGGACTCCTTGAAAGACTGCAGTGTCTTCCCCAGTTCAGACTGCTGCTCTGCGAGCCATTGCAGGGTGCCTTCCATACTCAGGCTGCCACACTGTGTCTATGGCTTAGATAACAAGGATCCCGGACAAGCCCCCACGTGTAACCGGGTCCTTTCCTGGCCTGCCTTCCTGGTGTTCTGGGCTCCTTTAATAAAGCTCTGTCAGGCTTCTCTTTTCCTGCACCCGTGGTTTATTTACAGAATAGTTCCCACCACCAGCAATACTATATACAAACTTTACAGGCTTTTCTCCTCTTTACAGGGTTTCTCCCTTCTCTCTGGAGACTAACCCTTCCCTGGCCATCCCCCCCTGTACTGGCTGCCAGCCAGGCTTTATAGCTCCTTCTGAGCAGGCCCACAGGTGCAGCCAGTTTCTGGGGCCAGGCACCAGCCTTCTCCCCAGCCCCAATCCATTTCCTCTGATTGAGGCTGGCTGAGCAGGGGCTGATTAGGTGCTTCTGCAGCAGCACCGTGCTACAGTGCCCATCCCTTCTCCATACCCCATTCATAGTTGCTGTCCTTGGCCAGTGTAGCCCCACAGTTCAGAGGTTCATCTGCAGAGTTAACCTCCCACCCTGTGTGGAAGGCAGGGGTGGGTAAGGAGGCACCTGAAATGCCACACTGCTCCAGCACTTGCTCATTGCCCCAATGATTGATTGCCATGTATCGGCAGGGCTCTGCCCTGACCCTCTCCACCACCAATTATCCTGGCCTCTTGCCACACCTCTCCGCCAGCTGCCCTGGTAGCTCCTTGCCATGCTTCTCCGCCAGCTGCCCACTCACCAAGAGGTCTTCAAGCCCCTCTCCCACAGCTCTCAGTGACTTCAGTTGTTCGTGTGAGAGCCTCACTGCTGGTACACACTAGGCAGTCTCTTACAATAGAGATGCTGTTCTAAAGTATATCTAATGCTTTGACCAATGTATCAATGACTTCAGCTCTGTAGCATATAACAAAACCCACAATTGAGTCTAAATTAGCACATGGGTCAAATGACATCTAGAACCCTTAAGCACAATAAGCCCATTCACCCTACTCCCATTGGTCTTTGGAACCCATGTCCCCTGCCTAGTGAGTGTCATTCATTTGAGGGTGAGTCCCTCCATTGGGAGATTCCAGGTACAGTTCTGCTGCCCTTGGTTCACACAACAAGGGTAACAGCCCTTTATTACTCCTGCCCCAATAACAAGGAGACTGGGGATCCAACACCAGCTAGAAGTGATCATTTGGGCAAGCAATCCCATCACACCGAGCACCTAGGCAGGGTGGGTATGTCCATGCAAACAAGATCAGCTTCTGAAGTCTTTTTCCATAGCTCACCACTAGATGTCAGGGGAGAGCTCATTCAGACTCTGCTTACATCTGTAAATACATCAAAACACAAACATTATCTCCCCACATGTCTTTGGAGGGTTATTTATTTTGCAGGATGTTTAACCCTTTCTTGGCGTGTATCACAATCCCCACGGCACTTTACCCAGCATGCCTTGTCAGCCTCTAACTCCCATGAATCTCTCTAGACTAGAACTCCCAGAATCCCTCTACTCCCAGCAGCAAGCAGGAATGGGGCAGAGCTGGACCTGAAGCCTCTCTTAAAGGGCCACCCACCAACCATGAGCTGCTCCCATTTGCAGTAGATTTGCTGGTCATTTGTAGCTGGGAGCTGCGAATCAGTCCTTATGCTGAATCCCATGGCATCTAGTTTAGGGTTACCACCTGTCTGGTTTTTACCTGGACAATCTGATTTTTGGCTTCTCTGTCAGGGGGCTATTAAGGGTTGTCAGGTGACTGGTTTTTGGGACCTGGCAACCCTAAATGGCACCCAAACCAAATGCCTGGTTTCCGCAGGGCGGGGGGAGGCACCAGGTCATTAACTGTGACCAGCTCTGCTCAGCCAGCACCAGCTCTTGCTCAGCTGGGCAGCCTCCTATCTGCAGACAGGCTCCTTGAGAGGATCCAGCGCGCGATGGGGGATGGGGGAAGGGAGGGAGAGGAGCAAGTGACAGGGATGGGGCCTTGGGGAAGAGGCAGGGCAGGGGGCGGTGCCATAGGGGTTCAGTTATCAGCAATTAGAAAGGTGGCAACCCTAACAGCATCCCTCAGGCTGGAGTGCAACGTCACAACAACACAAAGCTAAACAGTAGAGGGCAAGGAAGATATAAGAATCCCTAGTGCTTCTATAATGCTGTTCATCCGTGGATCTCAAAACACTTTGCAAGGAGGGCAGTATCATCATCCCCATTTGACAGATGGGGAAACTCAGGCACTGGGAAGTGGAAATGACTTGCCCCAGGTCCCGCAGCAGGTTAGTAACAGAGCTGGGGATCAAACTCAGATGTCCCAAGCCTCAAGCCAGTACTTGGTCCACTGGCCGACCCTGCCTCCTTCACACATTGCTCAGTTCTGTAGGTTTGGTGCCCACTCCCCTCTGGGGGGTTCTGCTGAGCAGTGGTTGCCCTGAAGCATTTCAGATGAACTCTTAGGGGCGAGCTTCGATGGTTTAATTAGCGCTGAAGCAATTAAAAACCCTTCAGAGTGATCCATTTTTAAAGAAACACGAACAGAAAACCGTTTTGTTACCAATTCTCAGGTAGCTGGTTTGTCTGCCCAGGCTGTCAAAGCCCTATTTGGGGTCTTTAAGTAGGACGTAACCCCCTGCAGTCCCCTAAAGGGACCAATCCTGTGTCACACTGGGCCACACTGGTGGTGTGCAGGGGATGGAAATTGCCCCTGCCCTGGGTAGGGGGAATCTCAGATTGGTGTGGAGCTGGCGTCAGAGCCCTGCACCCGCCTGGCTCCCAGCCCCTGGTGTAAGGGATGGATCAGGGGCTTGGCTGGAGCGTGCTGCACCATGGTTATTCCCTGCTTTCCAGAGTCGGCAGAGAGGAAGTTAGAGCAGCCCAAAGGCTGCTCTGACTGTTGCCAGGAGCCCAGGTTACAGGCATCCCAGAGGAGACTTCAAGCAGGGCCCGTGGCGCCTGTAAGCAGCCCAAAGTTGGGGGCTGTGCAGGAAGCTCTGAGACGACAATGCTGCACTTTGGCTGCTAACCTGCTTTCCTCCACCAATCCAGACGCTGTCCATCTTTCGGTGTCTGGGGAGCTGGCCGCTGTGAAGGAGTCTCACAGTAAAATGCAAGAGGAGATCACGGCGTTACAGAAAAGAGTAGGTGAGGAGCACAGTGCCAGCCCCATATTTCTAGGACTCCCTGTGGAGTTTTTGCCATTTCTGTTGGGAGGGGAATTGCTGGGATGTTTTCAAGCGATCAGCCGGACAAACCTAGCGTGGCTCCACCCTCAGCCCCTGTATCTTCCCCCACCACTAGGTCATGTTTCCTCCAGGCAACAATCCCCCTTAATCCCTCACAGGGGCTCAGGCCCCACACACCCCCTTCAGACCTCTTATTGCTCAGGGGTGAGAGCTGGACTGAGACCACCCCCACTCATCAGCCAGGAACAGCCTTCAGTTCCTGCTGGATTTGAGATGGTGACACATCTATAGCATTTAAGCTCCTCCCCCAGCATTTCACACTCTTCAGTGTTGTTATTCCGCTAGCACCCTCAGGGCTAGGGTTATTGTTCAGTTGGGGGAACTGAGGCATAGAGAAAGATGCAGGGACTTGGCCAGGGCCACACAGGGAGTCAGTAGCAGAGCTGGAACTTAAATCTGAGTCTTCTGAGTCCCAAGCCAGTGCCCTGCCCACCAGGCCATCCTTCCTGGCACTGGCAGAGTGCGTGGCCTGTCCCCCACCCATTCACCCCCTTAGTCTGTTCTTGTCTATTGCAGGCGTTCTTGGTGAAGAACTGCACAATGTCCCGGGTATACTGGTTGGGGCTGAGTGACCAGAAAGTGGAAAATCAATGGCTCTGGGTGGATGGCTCCCCTCTGAAACTCAGGTGTGTGGGGTGAAAGGCTCCATGCCCCCCTGACCCACCCCTTGCTCCCCGCTGTGGTCTCCATGGGGTTTTGCTCTTCTTCACAGCTTCTGGAGCACCAGGGAGCCCAATGACTCCAACAACGAGGACTGTGGCACCATGGCGATTGACGGGCGCTGGAATGGCATAAACATACCTGTGGACATACACCTTTCTCAAATTCATCTTTCATGGTATTTCTACATTTATTAACCCTTTAGACTCCAGGTTCAACACCCTTATGTCACTTTTTGTTCTTGCAAAGCAGTCTGGCCCTCTTCTATTGGGTCACACCCTTTTCTTAATCCCAAAATGGGTACTCCAGCCAATCAGAGTCCTCTTGCTGTCTTCCAGCCCAGAAGTCAGGCAAAACAAAGAACAAAAAAAGTAGGGAAGCTTCATATGAGACTCCTTCTCCAATCCTCAATAGTGCCCAGATAGCAAGGTAGTTAGGCCAGGTCTACACTGTAAACTTACCCCTGCATGCCATTGATAGAACTATGTGTGAAAAATCCACACCTGTGAGCGACGCAGTTACACCTACCTAACCCCTATTGTAGACAGCGCTATGTGGCCAGGAGAGCTTTTCCCCTCAACATAGCTACCATCTCTCATGGAGGTGGATAAACAGTGCCAATCAGGACCGGCTTCAGGAAGTGCGAGGCCCAATTCAAACATTTTCGGTGGGGCCCCGGCAGGGATGACTAAAAAAAAACACGTAAAAAAAAGCCTTTAATTTCTTAGCAACTGGTTCCCTATAAAAAGTTCTGATTTAAGGGATGTGCCACACTAGATATATTTTGTACCAATAGGGTTACCATACGTCCATATTTTCCTCCCAGATGGCGATTTAAGAACCAAAAAGCCTGACGTGTCCGGGAAAATACAAATGTTTGTTAACCCTACCTAAAGTTCTTTTTTAAAAAGATGGACCTGAACTAGAAATGAGCTCTGTTTCACATATGTGGGATCCTGCCACTCCCTGGGGGTGTGCTAGGGTGACCAGGTGTCCTGATTTTATAGGGACAGTCCAGATTTGTGGGTCTTTTTCTTATATAGGATCCTATTACACCCCAACGCCGTCCCGATTTTTCACACTTGCTGTCTAGTCACCCTAGGGTGTGCCCATGTGTGGGTCCCAGCTGCTCCATGCCCCCCACCTCATTGAAGCAGGTGTGCAGGGTTATTGCCCTGGGAACTGCAGGGCACCAGTGGACATGGCGCTGGCTGGAGGCAGGGCAGGGACTGACTGGAGGTAGGGTCTGGCTGCAGGCAGGGCAAGGGGTGCGGGGCTGGCTGGAGACAGGGGGTTGTGGGATGGGCTGGCTGGCTTCAGGTAGGGCCACAGGGGGATGCGGCATGGGTTGGCAGGGCTGGAGACAGAGGAGTGTGGGACTGGCTGGCTGCAGGCAGCGGGGTGCGTCAAGGGTTGGCTGGAGACAGGGCACGGGGTGCGGTGCTGGTGTGGAAAGTGCAGGGGATGTGGCAGGGGCTGGCTGGAGACAGGGCAGAGTGTGCGGGGTTAGCTAGAGACAGGGCCTGGCTGCGGGCAGGGCAGGGGATGCGGAGCTGGCTGCAGGCAGGGGCTGGTGCGGGCAGGGCATGGGGTGCGGTCCTGGCTGGAGACGAGCTGGCTGTGGGCACGGGCAGTGATGAGCTGCCAAAATCTTAACAACGGGTTCCCTATAAAAAGTTCTGATTTAAGGGATGTGCGACAGCACGTATTTTTTGTACCAATAGGGTTACCATACGTCCATATTTTCCCAGGAGGTGATTAAGAACCGAAAAGCCTGACATGTCCAGGAAAATACAGATGTATTTTAACCCTACCTAAAGTTCTTTTTTAAAAAGATGGGGCTGAACTAGAAATGAGCTCCGTTTCACATGTGTGGGTGGTGATCAGGGACAGTCTCAATTTTTGGGTCTTTTTCTTATATAGGCTCCTATTACCCTCACCCCCTTCCCGATTTTTCACACTTGCTGTCTGGTCACTCTAGGGTGTGCACATGTGTGGGTCCCAGCTGCTCCCTGCCCCCCCCCCTCATTGAAGCAGGTGTGCAGGGTTACTGCCCTGGGAACTGCAGGGCACCAGTGGATGTGGAGCTGGCTGCAGATAGGGGCGTGGGGCAGGGCTAGCTGGAGGCAGGGAGTGACACGGGCTGGCTGTGGGCAGGTGATGCAGACGGGAGGGCTGCGGGTGGCTGTGGGCAGGGGCTGGCTGCGGGCGGCTGTGGGCAGGGGGTGGCTGCGGGCGGCTGTGGGCAGGGGGTGGCTGCGGGTGGCTGCGGGCAGGGGCTGGCTGCGGGCAGAGGGTGACTGTGGGCAGGGGTGGGGCAGAGGCGGCTGTGGGCAGGGGTGGGGCAGGGGCAGGGGCTGGCTGCGGGTGGCTGTGGGCAGGGGTGGGGCAGAGGCTGGCAGGGGCGGCTGGGGGCAGGGGTGGCTGCGGGTGGCTGTGGGCAGGGGTGGGGCAGGGGCGGCTGTGGGCAGGGGCTGGCTGGGGGCAGGGGGTGGGGCAGGGGGCGGCTGGGGGCAGGGGCTGGCTGGGGGTGGCTGTGAGCAGGGGGTGGGGCAGGGGCTGGCTGGGGGCAGGGCAGGGGCTGGCAGGGGCTGGGGGCAGGGGTGGCAGGGGCGGCTGGGAGGGGCTGGGGAGGGGGCAAGGGGGTGGCTGTGGCTGGCTGGGGGCAGGGAAGGCGGGGGAGGGGCGCAGATACTCACACGTGGGGGGGGGGCTGGGAGCAGCAGGACCCAGCCGGGGACTCACCAGGCAGCAGCAGGAGCCCCAGGCCCAGAGGTCCAAAGAGCAGGAGCAGCAACAGGGCCAGGAGGCAGCTCACATGGCTCTCGCAGCACATCGCAGCGCCCCCCGGCGGCCGGGAGGAGGAATTACAGGCTTCCCAGGCAGAGCCCATCAAAGCTTCCCTCGCAGGGAAGCTAGTTAACAAGCGGTTCTAAAACCGCTTCTAAATTTAACAACGGGTTCGTGCGAACCGGTGCGAACCGGCTCCAGCTCACCCCTGGAAATACCCCCCCCCACACATCACTCGCCGTGCGCCGGAGCTGGGTGCCAGGCAGGTAGTGCGGCTCCAGATACCGGTGGCAGACGCCCCCGCTCTGTCGCCGGCTAAATAATAACAATGAAAAGCAGGGAGGAGCAGATCAGCCCCCGGGTTCCGGAATTGGGGCTAAAAATCGCCGCCTCTGCCAACCACACCCCAAAATCTCTTCCCTCCTGGCCCTGTCTGTCTGCAGAACCACCCCTGGATGGCAGCCACCGGGGGCTGGGGGGGGGGGTAGAAAAGCATCAAACGTCACCCCTGGAAATGAAGACTCGAGGTGTTGGGGTAGGGTGGGGGTTGGTAACCAGCTGGGATCCCTCCGCTCCCCATCCTCCGGGGTGCTAACAGCCTGCTCCGACTGTGGCATGACCCGACCCCGGCGTGCGGGGCATCGGGGCTGGCTTCCCAGTGCAGCCGGTTCAGGGCCGGGGCAGAAGGCGGCTGAGACGAGGGTGAGGGCTCTCAGCTCCTGTTTTTTTTTTTCCTTTCTGCGGTGTCTGTTTTGGGCGTTCCCGGGGGTGGGGGCGGCTTCACCACAACAGGCCGTGGGCACAGGGCACAGGCTCTGGCCGGAGGACAGCCCCCGGCCTGGGCGGATGCAGCGCGAAAAGCAGATGCTCTGGCCATGTACACCCGGGTGTGGTGGCTGATTGACACCAGCTGGGGGCCTGGCCCACTTGTCTGCTACACCAAAGCCTGCCCCACGGGAGCCCCCCTCCCCATGCATCAGGCCGTACAGTTGGACATGGGTTGTGATGACAACACCCACTGCATTTTATAAGGGGATGAAATTCTCAAGGCCTTGGCAAACCCAAGTCCTAGATTTCCAGCCAGTCTGACCTCTTGACCTCTTCCAGACAGAGAATCCCCCCAGGAGCTCCTGCGTGGAGCCCAGGAACTTGGAGGGGGGTGGCCTGTGGAACTCACTGCCACCAGAATGCCGTGCTCCAAGAAGAACGGGACAATTATACAGAACAGGAGACTCTCCAGGGGTACAATAACGAGGATTAAAATAGAACCAAGCTACTGGGCAGGGATCTGAGCCTTGAGCCAACTGCTACCTACTACCCGGGGAAATATTCCCTGGGGGCAGGCGGTCCTAGAATCGCCCTACTAGGGGGTCTCCTTATGGCCACCGTCGCAGACGGGATACCGGGCTAGGTGGGCCCCTGACCTAAAGCAGGCTGGCGATTCCTGCATGTGAACTGGCACCAGACAACCAAGCTTCCTTTCTCTTGTTCAATTAACCCATTGGGCACTGGAGGGCTCCCCCCCTTTCCCAGCTCCCACTGGAAATTCAGCCCCCTAAATCCCCCTGCAGGGAGGGAGGTGGCGATGTTTGCCCAACTCCGAGTGCCACCTTATGTGGCTCGGTGGACTGCTCTGCAAGCGTCCGGCATTGAACACAGCCCTATCGAGATGCCCAAGCTAAATGGTGGAGTTGCCCTTCACTGCAGCAGTAGTAGGGCTTTTATCTTCTGCTTCATTTACACTTTGCCACCACAGCTGGAATTATTATTATTACAGCAGCTCCTAGAGAGACCAAGATCAGGGCCCCTGTTGTGCCGGGTGCTGCACAGACACAGAGTGAAAGACAGGGGGAGGGATAGCTCAGAGCAGGGGAGGGATAGCTCAGTGGTTTGAGCATTGGCCTGCTAAACCCAGCGTTGTGAGTTCAATCCTTGAGGCGACCACTTAGGGAGGTGGGGCAAAAATTGGTCCTGCTAGTGAAGGCAGGGGGCTGGACTCAATGACCTTTCAAGGTCCCTTCCAATTCTAGGAGATTGGTATATTACCTTTATTATTACCTATTACAGGCCCTGCCTCAAAGAGCTCACAGTCCACGAGGGGAAACTGAGGCATGGAGGATGGACGTGATTGGTAGGAGGCGGCAGCAAGGCACATGCACTGCCTACTTCAACCCACAGGAGTGTGTGTGGGGGGGTGTTTTCACCTCCATCCTCAGCCAGAGGACAGTTCCCAAGAGGAGGAGCCAATCTTAGCCCCACCCAGGAAAGCAAGACCTTGTCCCTTAAGGACCTGATGGGGGTGTAGTGTAACCCTCCATGGCCGAGTCCAGGCAGGGATTTAGGGGAGCCCCCTAATGGCGACACCAGACCGCACAGGCTGGGCAACCAGAGGGGACCACAGGGTCTGTCTGTGTCCAGCAGCCTCATCAGTGACTGACCCAGCCGTGCCCTGGCTATGCCACTAGTGGGAGCAGGAGGCTTTGGTACCTCGAGCTGTGCAGTGGGCCCCTGCTACGAGAGGCCACAGCTCGTGGTGCCAAGGGAAAGTGACCCGGCGGGGGAGGGGGGAGTCCGATGGCTGCCACAGGGCACCTGGCACAGGGGGGTCCCAGCTACACTCGCAGGCAGCGCCAGGCAGAGATTAGCAGAGATTGGCCCTCACAGCTGAGTCACTCGGTGCAGGGAGAGTTCTAAACACTGAGGGGCTGGGGGGGCATCTGTGAAGGGGAAGGAAGTTTGGGGGTTGTATTCAAAGGGGGAGGCAGAAGGCATGCGCCAGTTGCATTCCCTTCCTCTGCTTTTCCCGGGGGAAGTGCAGCCCTTTGGTTGGCAGCCATGTGAGTTTGCTGGGGTGGCCTCGGAAGAGCCAGGAATAGAACCCAGGAGTCCTGGCCCCCAGCGCCCCAGTGCTCTAACCGCTAGACCCCATTGCCTTCCCAGAGCTGGGGACAAAACCCAGGAGCCCTGGCTCCCAGCCCCCCGCTCTAACCGCTAGACCCCACTGCTTTGGCATCCCCACTCCTCTGCCAGTTTGGGGCTGCCCACCCATTACACCCGCCCTGCCCCCCCCGACTACCGACTGCAGGAGTCCTGGCTGCCAGCCTCCTCCTGTTCTAACCCCCAGCCCCTCCTCCCACCCTGCAGAGTGGGGAGCAGAGAACCCAGGCGTCCTGGCTGCCTGGAGCTGGGACTCCAGAACTAGCAGGGACAGTGCTTGGGGACCAGTTTATCTGGACACCTCCCTACTCAAAGTTCTGGGATAAAATAGGACTCTGCTCCCTCCCTGGTTCTGTGGAACCCGACTCAGTTCTGATCCAGATCCCAGATCCTATGAACTCTTCCCCACCCCCCAAAGCAGTGGGACTGATCCAGATGTGGTGAAGGGGGGCTTGGCAAGGTCAGAGCCTCCCCACCCCTCCCCGAAACAGCTCTGCCAGGCCAGATGGGACTTTCCCACAGGAGTGGGGGTGGTACTCTGTGAGTTATACCTCCTGGGGGGAGGCTCTAGTTACCCCTTCCCCCAAGGTCCCCACATGCCAAAAGCCTTGGTAGGAGGGGATGGGGGAGGAAGATCCCAGGCAAGGAGTCAGGACTTGTGGGTTCACATCCTGGCTCTGCTCCTGACTCCCTGCATGACCTTGTGTCAGTCCCTGCAGCTAGCTCCATGCCTCACTTTCCCCATCTGTAAAATGGGAAGAAGTGTCTGTCCTCTCCCGGTCTGTTCCCACTGAAAGCTCTTCAGGGCAGGGACTGGCGCAATGGGGTGAGCCAGCCCCAATCGCAGCGGGCACCTTGAGACCCAGCAATAACCTCTGAAGCAAGGAGCAAATTATTGGGTTGCCTTAATATTCACTTCCCAGCTTGGGGGGGGCGGCGGGTAAAGCTGGAGTTTGGCCCAGAAGCCCCTCCCCCCACAATTTTCCTGTAGGGCAGAAAGCAAATTGCCCAGAGCTGGACAGCTTGGGGGGGGGCATGACACGAGTGGGGGCTGATCAGTGGCCAGGCCTGTGGGACAAAAGTCAGCACCCCTCCCCCAAAGGAACCTCCCCCCAGCAGCAGCCTCGGCTGTAAGGTCCCAGCCCTGCTGCCTGGTTAATATTCCAGAGGCATCTGCCCACCCCTGGCCACCACCCTGGGGCTGGAGAAGCCAGGGGCTATTTTTAAGGCTTTTGTTGGGGGGTGGGGAATGGGAAAGCCAGAGAAACCAATGCATGGCAATGGGAAGTTCCCCCCCAAACACTGTGCCCATCTTGGGGCATTGGTCCCCTCCACCGGGGGGTGCAGTGGGGGAGCCCCCCATGCACACATTGGCATGGGGGGTGTGCACCGCCTCCCCAGCAGATGGGGGAGGGACAACCCCCACAACCAGCTTCCTCCTGCAACATCCCACACCCTCCTTCTCCTCGTTGGTGGGTGTGTGTGTGTGAGGGGGAGACCTCCAGGGACCCCCACGATGACCCCCCCATACTCAATTTCCTCCCCCCGAAGCAATTACTCCCACCCCATCCGCCAGCAAATCACCATTTTATTATGAAAACCCAGGGTGAATTTGATTTGGGGTGGGAAGGGGGGGGCGTTTGCAATTGAGGGAGGGGGACTGAGATCCTAGATGGGGGCGAAATCCAGGAAATGACATTAACCTGGGGCGGGGGTGGGGGGCTGGCACGGGAGTGAAATTGACAAGGCAAGTGAAGGAATCAAGAGGCTGAGCATAGTAACAGGTTTTTTCTGTCCACTCATCCATCTCCCTCCATCCATCTCCCCCTCCCTCCTCGCTCTGGGGCTCAGCCCCACCGAGAGCGTCCCCCCGCCCCCCGCTTTATTTCTTTCCCCCCTGCCCCCCCCAAATCGAGGGAGGAAGGTCAGCAGAGGTGGGCCAGCGGGGTGCACTGGAGCCATGGACCGAGCCCGAGATCCGGGGACCCTCTCCCCCAAAACCCAAAGGGGCTTTCAGAGGCGTAGCGAGTGCCCTCCGTACCCTCTGTCCGGAGGGAGCCCCGCAAGGAAGGGGGCCCTTAAAAGTGGCAAAAAAATGTAAGGTATAACTAGGTAAGTGACATTTATTGACGCTATTGCACAATCCATGTCGGTTTTACTGACAAAACCATGAAGTCATTATGATACATCATAATGCTATTGGCTACATCAGTTGTCTGTCGGTCAGTTTCGAATTTTAGTTGGACCCATTCAAAGAATGTGTATTTGCGTTCATAATGGCGGTTGGCAGATAAATGTTATTAATTTAGTTGTTTAGTTTTTTATCGTTTCCAACGCAGAAGCGTGCTTTGTGATGTCTAAGAGAACGTATAAGAGCGGAGCTAGTAAACAAAAGGCAGCAAAGATGCCGAGAAGGAACTTGAGAAAGTTGTCAACGTATTTTGCGCTGCAATCCAACGTACAGGTACAGGCACATAAAACGGACAGCGCTAGCAGCGAGGAATCGTATCCAGAAGTATCCAGAAGTGCTTCAAGTGAGGTCGAAGGTGAAGCCAGTTGTTCTACCAAACAAACTGTGACAGATATTCCAGGTGCTGCCGGGAAAGAAGTATCTGAATCTGAACCACTGACTGATGATCCAGGAGATTGGCTGTCTATAATATCGGACAGGCAAGTGTGTGACATTGTTGCACGTGGCCCACCGCAGCAGAATGAAAGTTATGAATTTCCATTTAACGAGGAAAGACGGAGGTTCACAAGTACTCATTTCTATTGAACCATGGCAAATGGCGAGAAAATAAGACGTTCATGGTTAATGTACTCAGTTCAGAAAGATGCCATTTTTTGTTTTTGTTGTAAATTATTTGGCACTGGCGACATACTGCTACGTCATGGAACATCTGCTTGGAAAGCACTGTCAAAAAGACTTCAGCAGCATGAAACAGGCAAAGGTCATCAAGACTGTATGGTGAAATGGTTTGACCTTCGGTCAGGCATAGTAAACCATACATCTATTGACCAACTCAAATTGCAAGCTTTTCTGAAAGAAAGAGATTTCTGGAGAAATGTTGTCAAACGCATGGTTGATGTCGTTATTTTCTTGTCCGAAAGAAACTTGGCATTTCGAGGAAGTAATGAAAAGCTTGGCGATCCTTCGAATGGCAACTTTTTGGGACTGTTTGAATTGCTTGCAAAGTATGATACTGTCCTCAGCGAACTTTTACAGAGGATTAAGAAGGCAGAGACACATGTTCAGTACCTCAGTCCACAGATCCAAAACGAGTTGATTCAACTTGTTGCCAGTAACATTCAAGAGGCCAACATAGCGCAGCTTAAAAAAGCAAAATATTATTCAGTTATTTTGGACTGTACTCCTGACGTGTCACATGAAGAACAGAGGTCTGTGGTGTTACGCTTTGTTGAATGCAACGGTGAAGATGGTGTCAATATTCGTGAAGCGTTTGTTGGTTTTCTTAAGTTCATGGCGAGGGCTTATTTCTGCGCTTGCAGTTATCTCAATCGAAAACAAGATTGCCAGATCTCTGGACTATGATGCACTGATTAACCAATTTGCGGAGAACAAGGCTCGAAAGAAGCGCTTTGAGTATATACGGAATACATGTACACTGTAGGCCTATGTATACATAATATGAACCCTGTATATTGTATAAAATAAATACCGCATTCCAGTTTCTGCATTGTAAGGGGCCCCGGACATATGTTCGGAGGGGGCCACGTTCTTTGTTGCTACGGCCCTGGGGGCTTTAAAGAAGCCACCCAGGGCTCGTTCCCCCTCCCCATCACCGGTGGAATTTTTGGACTTGATCCTTTAAAAAAACCCACCACACACAGCCACGGCCATGGCTGCAGAAGTCGCTCCCCCCGCACCCCACCCACGTCGGATGCGCCAAGGGCCAAGGCTGGGGGGGGCGTACACTGGGGTCTAGGGCTTTTGTGACGGGGTGGGGGGCAAAGGAGGTGATATAATTGCAGGTGCAGTGGGGGAGGAGGGGCTCCTATCTCTCGCTATTAACCACCTCCTCGCTTTGTTTACTTCTCTCTGGGCTGGATCCGGCTGGACTCTGATATCAATCCGGATTGAGACATGCCAAGGGGGCCGAATCCTTCCCAGGGCTGACACGACTCTTCCCCGCACCGTGGAGTCCCTTCCCCATTTTCTGGGCGTGGGGGAAGGGGAAGAGAGCAGAACCAGCGCCCCGGGTAAGGAGCAGGATCAGGCCCCTCCCCACTCCAAAAGGTGAGGCCGCCCCGGTTTCAGCCACACTGGCCAGTCCAGAGGGGAATAAAGGGGCGCCCACACCCCATTTTAAGGGGGTAGCCAATCAACACCCCCCAGTCGGGATTGGCCCCAGAGGTGGGTGCTGGGCACAGCTCTCCCCCACCCCATGGTTGGCAACAGCCCCCACCCCTCCCTTATTAGCCATTCCGCCCGCATCCTACCATCTTGGAAGGATACATATGAAAAAAATGTGTCCCCTCGCCCCCGATAAAGCCCGTTACATAAAGATACGTATGGGGGGGGGGTCTGCCCCAATCTCTTCTCAGAGCTGTTCTGTATCTACATCTACCCCTGCCCCTCCACCTCCCCGCAGCGAGAGGGGATCGAGAGCCACCCAGAGCTGGAAGAATTATCCCTGCCCTCCCCCTCCAGAGATTACCGTACTCAGGTAATTGCCCCCCCCCCAAACACACACACCAGAAAATACTGCAGTAGGAGCGGATCCCGGGGTGGCTTTGTCTGCTGCACCCACCGATCAGACGCAGGGGAGCCCCCTCCCCTCCTACCCATTCTCCCGAGGAAGGGGGTGGGGGTTGGATGCATCCCTTCCTGCCAGCATCGCTGCTAGGAAGCGTGTGTGCCCGCCCCCCCCTTCCCTCTCCCGGGGACTGGCGCAAAACGATCCCTGTCTGGGAAAACAGGAGGAGGGAAAAAAAACACCAAACAGATGACAGCCCCCCGCCCCCATTCCAGGTCTGAGCGCTGAGGGGGGGTGTCAATATTTCCAGAGATCTGAACGCTCTGCCGTTCCCATCTCCCCAACCCTCCCTCCATTCAGCTGGTCCTATTCCACTCCGGCTCGAGCCATTTCGCTTTCCTTCGCGCCCCCACCCCCCTGCCGCCCTCCCCCCACAAGGTGTTACGAGATCGGAGCGAGCGATGGAGACCGGTGGGCAGCGTCTGCAGGGGCGGCTCTACAAATTTGGCCGCCCCAAGCAATCATGCCCGGGAGGCGCCCCCGAGCCGCGGGAGCAGCGGAACTGCCGCGGGCATGACTGCGGAGGGTCCGCTGGTCGCGCGGCTCAGCTGGACCTCCCGCAGCTGCGGACGGCTAGCTGGTCAGTAGCAAATGGTGAGTAGAAGTGAGGGCAGAGAGAGGGCAGTGGCGACAGCGCAGGTTACTGGGCATGCTCAGTTCGGCCGCGCATGCTCAGTGCAGCCAAAGTAGCGAATCGGGAGCGGTTCATGTTTCTGTCGGTACACCGGCCCCTAGAAAGTTGGGGGGTTTCAGTGTAGCCCTGTTAGTCTGTATCCCAAAAAGAAGGCGGAGGCCTTGTGGCACCTTAGAGACAAACCAATACGTTGGTTAGTGTCCAAGGTGCCACAAGGACTCCTCCTCCTCCTCATTAGAAAGTTGGCACCCCTACGGGGGGAGGGGGCAGGTGGGGCTGCGGAGCGGAGGCGGGGAAGAGGTGGGGGCAGGGGTGGAGACGTGGGGGCTAGTGCGGGGCCTGGTGTGGGGGCAGGTGGGGCTGCGGGAAGAGGAGTTGGGGGCAGTGCGGAGCTGCGGGGAGCAGGTGTCCGGGCAGAGGCGGGGGCTGGTGTCCGGGCAGAGGCGGGGACAGGTGGGGCTGCGGAGCGGAGGCGGGGAAGAGGTGAGGGGGCAGGGGCGGAGCCGCGAGGGGACAGGTGTCGGGCAGAGGCGGTGGGGCTGTGGAGCGGAGGTGTGGGGGCGGAGCCGCGAGGGGCAGGTGCCCGGGCGGGGCTGGTGTCCGGGCAGAGGTGGGAGGTGAGGGGGCAGTGCGGAGCCACGGAGGGCAGGGGACTGCGGGGAAGAGGCGTGGGAAGAGGTGAGGGGGCAGGCGGCGGAGCAGCGGGGGTCAGGTGTCCGGGCAGAGGCGCGGGGGCAGGTGGGGCTGCGGAGCGGAGCGGAGGCGGCGGGGGCTGGTGTCAGGGCAGAGGGGGCAGGTTGGGCTGCGGAGCGGAGGCGGGGAAGAGGTGTGGGGGCAGGGGCGGAGCAGCGGGGTCAGGTGTCCGGGCAGAGGCTCGGGGGCAGGTGGGGCTGCGGAGCGGAGCGGAGGCGGCGGGGCTGGTGTCAGGGCAGAGGGGGCAGGTTGGGCTGCGGAGCGGAGGCGGGGAAGAGGTGTGGGGGCAGGGGCGGAGCCGCGAGGGGCAGGTGTCCGGGCAGAGGCGGGGCTGCGGAGCGGAGGCAGGAGCGGGGGGGGGGGGTGACTGGGGGCAGGGGCCATCCTGGGGGCGGCCCGGCGCGGGGCGGAACCAGGCGGGCGGTTCCTGTTTCCAGCCGGGCTCTGCTCGCTGCTGCACCGAGTCCATCGATCTCCGGAAGCCGCCAGGGGCCAGCGAGCCGCAGGGTGAGGCCGGGCCGGAGCCTTTGGGTCTGACTCGGGCTGGTTGCGGTGCGAGCGGGGCATCTCACAGGGAGCTCGGGGTGACGCTCGGCGGGGGCTCGGGATGGGGGCCGGCGGGAGGCTCGGGGTGATGCTGTGGGGTGAGTATTGGGATGGGGGCGGCGGGAGATCTTGGGGGAGCTGTGGGGTGGCGCCTGGGGGGGGGTATTGGGATGGGGGCCGGGGGAAGCTCGGGGTGACGCTGTGGGGGCTCGGGATGGGGTCGCCGGGGAAGCTCGGGGGTGACGCTGTGGGGATCAGGATGGGGGCCGGCGGGGAGGTCAGGGGTGACGCTGTGGGGGGATCAGGATGGGGGCCGGCGGGGAGGTCGGGGTGACGCTGTGGGGGGGGATCGGGATGGGGGCGGGGGGGAAGCTCAGGGGGTGACGCCTGCGGGGGGATCGGGATGGGTGGCTGCGGGGAGATCTTGGGGGAGCTGTGGGGTGGCGCCTGGGGGGCGTATTGGGATGGGTGACGGCGGGGGAAGCTCGGGAGGTGACGCCTGGGGGGATGGGTATCAGGGGTGGAGGCCAGCGGGGAGATCTCGGGGCGCCGGAGGTGTGGTGAGGGGAGGCTGCTATTGGATGGGACTAGGGGGCAGTAGTTGGGAGTCTGGGGGTCTGTGTGTATCGGAGATAGAGTGATGGGGTATCTCCGGAGGGAGCTGGGTGGGGTGGGAGCTGGGGAATGGGTGTATTTGGGGTGGGTTGCTTGTGGGGGTATCTCAGGAGGAGTTGGGGGAAGGGTGGCAGCCAGGGGCTGAGTGTATCCAGGTGTGGTGTAGGTGGGGGGTATTTTTTTGGGGGGGGAGTCGGGTGATACAGAGGGGTTGCCGGTAGGGGTATCTCTGGGGGGAGGAGAGGGGTGGGTGGCAGCTGGGGGCCAGGTATCTCTGGCCCGCCCTGCCTAGGCAGGTCTGTGGTAGTGATGTAAACGTTTATTTAGCCGGTTCACCGATAAGCATCAGTCTTACTGGTTTCGGTTAACAGTTATCGTCTGCTGCCGGCCGGAGCCTAGGACTCTGCTGCTGTCCTGGGGGCGGCAGCTGGGACCCCCAGGCTCAGGGGTCAGCATCCCTGGGCGCGGGCGGTAGGGCCCTGTGTAAAACATGAGGGTGCTTCAGCACCCCCAGCACCGCTAGTTCCCCGGTTATTTAACAAATAACATTGTAATCGGTTACACAGTTACATTTTTGTAACTACTGTTTACATCCCTAGTTTTTGGAAGGCATTGTGAACCCCTTTCACTAGCATGTCAAGTCTTGTGAACCCCCTCTTAAAAATGAATATTTCCAGGGATTTTTTCCTTTACCTGAGTATAAATGATAAAAGCCGCGATCTTGGAAATATAAAATGTGTTTAATGACATGCTTATTACACACTATTTATTATTAATTATTATTTATCATTACAGTATTTTTATTACATTATGAAAACGGCAACACTCTTCCAAGCTCTCACTTTCCTGGCTTGTATCACTTTGAATAAGCCTGTTATAAGACAAGGCTCCTGTGTTTCATCCAGGAGTATCAGATGTGAAACAGCAGGAAGGGATTTAAGAAGCCAACTCAAAAGAGTTCCTCCTACACAAGCATTCAGGTCTTGAGCAGTCCAGGCAAACAGTGCACGTTACAACAAAGCTTAAACTTGTTCTTCATGATAATTTTAAAAACAATCCTAGCTGCCTATTTAATTTAAAAAACAGCAGAAAATATCCACCTCCCTTTCCATTTCTTATAAAGAGTCTTGAAGTTTCAAGCTCCTCAGTGTGATAGAGATGCTTGCTTTCATCTGCTTTGCTCTTGGAAGTCCAGGGGCTGCTGGCCCCATGCTGCCCGGGGTCCCTAGGGAAGCTCTGTCCGCCATTAGGGATTTTTTTTCCCAAGAACCCCTGTAGCATTTCACAAACCCCCAGGGGTTCACAAACCCCAGTTTGGGAACCACTGCTCTAGCACAGGGACTTGCGCTGCCAACTGATGTGTTGCTGCCTTTGCCCCCAGGAGCCTGCCATGAAGGTGCCAGTCAGCGTGATCCGCCTGCCCCATGGGCCAGATGGCACAAGCCGCGGCTTTGACCCCAACTCCCCTCGGTACCAGGCTCTGAGCCCCATCAGTATCTCCACTATGGGCTGTGGGAATGAGGCAGATCTGGAGCGGGAGCAGCAGGCCCGTGTGGCTCTGCGGGAGCGGTACCTGCGCAGCCTGATTGCCATGGTTGGCCACACCATCCACTTCACAATGTACGAAAGAGTCAACGTCTCGGCCTTCTTCGACGCCTCAGACATCGACATCTTGAACTTCCAGGTGTCCGACCTGCAGACCCCGCTGGGTGTGCACAGGGAGGCGCTGCTCCGCTGCTCGGACATCATCTCCTACACCTTCGAGCTGTGACTGCCACAGGCACCCTGCCTCCCACCTGTCCTGCTTTCTAATAAAAACACACTCGGGTACAGCTTGCAGAGTCCTTTCTTCGCCTTTCAGAGTGGAGGTGAATCTGCAGGCCCCAGCATCATAGCTGGAAAGTGATGCTTCCCCTCCACCCATTTGTGCTGCTCTGGAGATGGCCCTGAATTGGAGTGGAAATGAGCTTGGGGGTGGGGGTGCATGGAACGGCATCCATTTGGCACAACTCATCTCTGTTTCTTTTAACTGCTAGTTATAGAAACATGATATCCCATAATCCACTTGGCCCCACTGAATAGAACCCCTAAAAGTTTCCACCACTTTGGAGCACAGAGGCCAAAATGATCATTCTGCAAATAGCTCATGATCACCAAATCTGCTCACTGAAGGTTACCAGTCTAGGTGGCTCGGTGAGCACCTGGCATCCCTGTGAGTAACTATGAGCACCTATTCAAATTAGGGAAGAAAGAAACCTGAGGAGCCTCGTCTATCACTGCTGCACCCCTCTCGTCCCTTCTGTCTAGACACCCAGCCCAGTGTGGGATTCATGAATATCAGAGGAGGGAAGGATATTGCAACAGTAAAACCAAAGTCTCCAGTAAAACCAAAGTTTCTGCTGCTGTAAGGTTTGAACTGCCAGCCCCCTGGGCCTCTGTAGAACATAGTGTGGGGCAGGGTGCAGATCAGAGCTGGGATGTACAGAGGTGAGGCCTGTGCCACTGTGATGGCCTAGGCAGTGTTAGAAAACGTGTCCGCCCTTGTTTGGACTGTGACTGAGGTGAGGCTGAAAAGTAATGGGATGAAGCTGAGCCAGGAGCAAGGTCTCAGGCTGTGCACTGGTCTCCTGGGAAGCTGGTAGAAGTCTGCAGAGCGCCATCGGGCATGGGCGCAGGGGCAGCTCACTAGATGCAATAGGATTTTCCAGCTCAAATTTTTCAGATTGTAGTTAATATCTGATCTCCCTGGTTCCTTTTGGCCAGTTCAGAAGGACAAGAGGACCCTGCTGGCTTGCAGGGGGAGGCGCAAGTTATCGTGGCTGCATGGATGATTGGCCTGGTGGGACAGAGCGGTTGAGCCTAGCCGTTTGAGATGAAAGTTGGCAAGCTAATGCCCTCAGTGAATTGGCATCAATGGAGCAGGGATTTCAATCTCTCCTCTGGAACCTGCCATGGGGCTCACCCCTCTGACCTGGAAATGAGCTAATTGGCCAAGGTTCCATTTGCACTCCTTGGGGATCCAATGGGAGATGTCTTAGATAGACCTGATTTTCAGAACCTGCCGAGGACCCTGAAGATCAGGCCCCTAAAGCAACCCCCTCCCGCCCCCACTCCCAGCACTGAGCAGCTGGAGTTGGTGCTTGGCATTTGCCTGGGGAATATTTCTGCTTCAAGTTAATTGTGAAAATGAGACAAGCCAGGCATCTTGCCCCCATTTTGTTTGCTGGACACTTCTATGGTGTCCCAGCTTCAGCATAGTGAGCCATAGATGTGTTTGTGAATAGGGGAAAACAACCCTATCATGGAGGACTGATTGTTGGTAGCTGTAGCTGGCTCTTGGGATTGCTTGGTAAGCACATGCACTGGATGGTTCTGCTAAAATGGGGGAGTTTATAGATTTTAATGTTTTTAAACCATATGGGATCACGGCAAGATTCCTGCATTCCAAACTTGGGGCTGAGCTCGAGTGGGTCTTTTAGAAAGATCCAATCTTGAGTGAAAGATGGGAGGGCTGGGATAGCTCAGTGGTTTGAGCACTGGCCTGCTAAACCCAGGGTTGTGAGCTCAATCCTTGAGGGGGCCATTTAGGAAACAGGGGTAAAAAATCTGTCTGGGGATTGGCCCTGCTTTGAGCAGGGGGTTGGACTAGATGATCTTCTGAGGTCCCTTCCAACCCTGATATTCTATGATTCTAAGTGCTGGAGAATCCACTATAACCTTTAGTAAATTAATTATCCTGTTCCAATCCACTGGTCTGCACTCCTAGCCATTGGGTCTTAGGCCTGGTCTACACTGGGGGGGGTTTGAACTAAGGTATGCAAGTTCAGCTACGCTATCGAAGTACCTTAGTTTGAAGTACTTACCCGTCCTCACGGCGCGGGATCGAAGTCCGCGGCTCCCCCGTCAACTCCGCCACCGCCGTTCGCGGTGGTGGAGTTCCGGAGTCGACGGGAGCGCGTTCGGAGTTCAATATATCACATCTAGATGAGACGCGATATATCGAACTCCGAGAAGTTGATCGCTACCCGTCGATCCAGGCGGGTAGTATGGACGTACCCTGAGTCTGCCTGTATCTGTGACATTAAAGAGCCCTCTAGTATCTGATAACTTCTGCCTATGTGGATACTTATAGATCATGATCCAGCCACCATTTAATGGTCCCTTTAAAATACAGATATTGTGCTCCTTCGAGTCTCAATATAAGGCAAGTTTCCCAGCCCTCTCTCATCACTTTCTGGATCTAGTCTAGTTTTATTGGGAGTCAGGGATTTTCCCCCCAGTGTAGTCTGGGCATGGGCTTGTGATGGTGTTAATGGTTTGGCTCTTTCCTCCGAAGCATTGGGGATGGCCACAGCTGGAGATGGGATACTGGGCGGGGTGCTAGGTACTGTTACTTTCCCCTCTCAGGCGTTTGGCTGGCTGGTTCTTGCTCACATGCTTAGGGTCTAACTGATCACCATACATGAGGTTAGGAAAGAATTTTCCTCCCAAGTCGGATTGGCAGGGTTGGTTTTTTTTGCCTTCTTCTGAAGTGAGGGGTGCAGGTTACTTGCTGGGGTTTCCTGGGTACATCTCAAAGGCCCTTGCAAATGCCTCAGGCACTGTGCACCTCAGTGCCTCCTGTTCTCTGCCACCAGCAAACAATTTATCAACATGGGTTTATGGAAAACAGATCCTGTCAAACTAACAATCTTTTTTTTTTTGGATGAGATTACAAATTTGGTTGATAAAGGTACTAGGGTAGACGAAATATACTTAGAAGTCTGTAAAGCATCTGATTTGGTATCACACATTTTGATTAAAAAAAACCCAGAGCAACATAAAATGAACATGGCCCACGTTAAATGGATTAAAAACTGGCTAACGGTCTCAAAATGTAACTGTAAACAGGGAATTCTCATCAAGTGGGTCCATTTCCAGTGGAGTCCCTCCGGGACCAGTTCTTGGCCCTATGCTGTTGAATATTTTTATTAATGACCTGGAAGCAACATAAAAACCATCTCTGAAAAAGTTTTCAGATGACCCAAAAATATGGGTGTGTGTGTGTGTAAAATAATGTAAGGGGCTAGCTATTCCCCTTTAGCCTCCTACTGGAGCTGCAGCCAGTGATTTTAATATTCCATCCAGTTTCAGTTACACCACGTCAGAATTTCTCACACACGGGAGCATTTCCAACTCCTCCTGTTCATTACACATGCTTCTACCACAAATGTAACATTTCTTCTCCTTCCCTCTGGCCTCATTTCATTTGTGACACCTGAAGTCTGACTGACAGTTGAGTAACTGCATGGTGTGACTGGTAATGTCTGAATTAAGAACCCACGGAGGTCTTACAAATTATGATCCAGTTGCCCCTTAACCTTCTCTTTGTTAAGCTAAATAGATTCAGCTCCTTGAGTCTCATTATAAGGCAGGTTTCCTAATCCTTTAGTCATTCTCGTGGCTCTTCTCTGAACCCTACACAATTTATCAACATTCTTCTTGAGTTGCAGACATGCGAACTGGACGCAGGGTTCTGGCAGCATTGGCACCAGTGCCAAATACAGCAGTAAAAGAACCTCTCTACTCCTGCTGGAGAGTCCCCTACTTATGCATCCCAGAGTCACATTAGTTCTTTTAGCCACAGCATCAGTCTGGGAGTTCAGCTGATTACCCAGCATTCCCTCCATCCCCAAAAAACACTTTCAGCGTTATTGCTTCCCAGGCTAGTCCCCCATCCTGTAGGGATGGCCTGCGTTCTTTGTTCCTAGATTTACATGTAGCTGTATTAAAACACGTGCTGTTTCCTTGCACCCAGTTTATCAAGCAATCCAGCTTGCTCTGAACCAGTGACCTGGCCTCTTCATTTACCACTCCCCCAATTTTGATAGCTGCAAACTTTTTCAGTGATGATTTTATTTTGTTCCAGGTCATTAATAAAAATGTTAAATAGCAAGAGGGGCCAAGCAGCAAGCCCCCCCTCTCCCCCCCACCAAAAAAAATCCAACACAAGGATGTTTTAATACAGGCAGCATGAGACCTCCAGCATGTGTCACTCGAAGTCTCCCAGGATCCGTTTTTCCCCTACATTTTATAGATAGGTGTGTAAGGAGCCAGTCAGCCTGTTCCCTAGTGTATGGTGGGCTGTTGCAGACACCAACTAATACCCCATCTCGTGCTTTATCTGTTGAGACATTGATCCGTAAACATGCACCATCACTTTCTTGTTATCAGTGTCTCAAACAGGTAATGCCCTTTTGACATCAAGCGCCCCTCTCCTTTTGCCCATTTTATTCCTCCTACTAAATAGGTTACAACCATTGATCTTTAATATCCTAAGCATGCAAATCATTCCCGCAGGTTTCACTAATACCAACCAGCTCAAATTAGCAGGAGTGTTGTAAGCAACACACTAGTAGTAATTATTCTGCTACTCTGCTGATCAGGCCTCAGCTGGAGTATCCAGTTCTGGGCACATTTCAGGAAAGGTGTGGACAAACTGGAGAAAGTGAAGAGAAGAGAAACAAGCTGATCAAAGGTCTAGAACGGTGGTTCTCAACCAGGGCTACATGTACTCCTGGGGTACTCAGATGTTTTCCAGGGGGTAAGCAACTCATCTAGCTATTTGCCTAGTTGAACAGGCTACGTAAAAAGCACTAGCAAAGTCAGCACACGCTAAAATTTCATACAGCCGATGACTTTATACTCCCTATGTACTACACACTGAAATGTACGTTTATATTCCATAATTATATGGTAAAAATGAGAAAGGAAGCCATTTTTCAGTAATAGTGTGGTGACGCTTCTGTATTTCTATGTCTGATTTTGTAAGCAAGTAGTTTTTAAATGAGGTGAAAGTTGGGGGTACACAAGACAAATCAGAACCTGAAAGGGATACAGTCGTCTGGAAAGGTTCGGAGCCACGGCCTAGAAAACGTGACCTATGTGGGAAGATTGAAAAAATTGGGTTTGTTTAGTCTTGAAAGAAAGATGGGACATAACAGATTTCAAGTATATAAAAGGTTGTTACAAAGAGGTGGGAGACAAATTGTTCTTGTTAACCTCTGAGGAGGGGAGAAGCAGCCATGGCTTTAAATTGAAGCAAGGGCAGTTTAGGTTGGACATTAGGGAAAACTTCCTGTCAGGACAGTTAAGCACTGGAATAAATGACCAAAGCAGATTGTGGAATCTCTGTCATTGGAGGCGTTTAAGAACAGGTTAGAACCTGTCAGGGTTGGTCTAGATAATACTTAGGGGACTGGCCTAGATGACCGCTCAAAGTCCCATCCAGTCCCCCAGTTCTATGAATTGCAATTCTTGTTTTGTTACCCAGCCTCCTCGCAGTGGTGTAGTGGCATTTAAAGAGCTAGGTAATAGCACGCTGCAGGTACCAGATCAGGCACTTGGTTTGGATTCTGATCCGTACGCACGCATAAGTTGCTCTGGTTTAACACTTCCATCAGTTTAAACCCTACTTGCACCTGCCATGTACAGGTTTCATAGCCACAGGTCCATACCCAACTGGAACAGAACCTTCCAGAGAAAAGGCCCAGGCTAGTGCATGGAGAGCTCACAGCCCCATGTTAGGATATAGATATTCAGGCCTGTCTGCAAGGCCTGTACTTTACGAATGTAGGTGTATGTTTATCATGTAGCTAGTTATAGAGGTATAAAAGAAAGATTCAAAGTCACAGTCTGCCTGCGTAAGGGCCTTCTCTCACTGTGACAGTCTGAGGCCCTGTTCTTAAGCGAAGGCCTTTGGCTAAGCAGTGGGAGCAGCCATAAGCTGGGAAGCGAACGGTCACATCCGCACACATTTCAAACCAGTCATATTGAAATAAGGCAATCGGGGGCTGTTAGAACGGTGAGCCGATCTATCACCTCCAGAGAAAGGGAAGAGCCTAGGAGATGTAAAAAGAAATTTTGTTTGATAGTTTTCTGTTTGGTAAGAACTCACTTATCAATAGACATAGTTGGGAAACCCTCATGTCTTTATAGATGTAGTTGTGAAATCCTCACTTCTGCATTTTTTGTCATTATAGTTCCCACTTTGCTATTGTTGATTTGCACGGTTTCGGTCGGCTGTAGAATTAATTTTGCTGGGTGTAAACTCATTAAGGTGGTGGGATATAATTGGTTAGCTCAGGCGTGGCCAACCTCAGGCTCCGGAGCTGCATGCAGCTCTTCAGAGGTTATGATGTGGCTCCTTACCTAGGCACTGATTCCAGGGCTGGAGCTATAGATGCTGACTTTCCAATGTGCTGGGGGGGTGCTCATTGCAAAACCCCCAGCTCTGCCCCCTACTCCACCCCTTCCCCCAAGGCCCCTGCCATGCCCTCGGCTCCTCCCCGCTCCCCTCCATAGCCTCCTGTGCACGTGAAACAGCTGATTGCAGGGGGTGGGGGGGAGTAGGTGCTGATTGGTGGGGGCTGCTGGCAGGGGCTGAGGACTGGATGCAGGGCTGCTGATGTATTACTGGGGCGCTTTGGCAATGTACATTGGTAAACTGTGGCTCCTTCTCAGGCTCAGGTTGGCCACCCCGGGTTAGTTAATCATGTTACAATGTTAGGATTGGTTAGGTAAATTTCAGTAAAATGATTGGTTAAGGTCTGGCTGAGACTATTACTATATAAATTAGGGGCAAACAGGAACTAAGTTGGGATATGAAAATAAGGAAAAAGGAACTTCAATTTAAGCTTGCTGGAAGTTCACCCTAATAAACATCGAATTGTTTGCACCTTCGGACTTCAGGTATTGTTGCACGCGAGAAGGACCAGGGAAGTGAGAGGGTGAAGGAATAAGCCCTCTAACACCCCAGAAGGAGCCTCCCCTCTCAGCACTCCGGACCTGCATCCCCTAAGAGCACCCACTAGCCCAGCTAGCAGAGAGGGCCCAGGGGTGGAGGGAGCTGACATTTCCTTAGAAAAGCCTCAGCCTAAGCCTCCAAGCCTTATTCCTCCCACTTCCCTGCTGTCTGCAGGGGCAGGCCACAGCTATTCCAGGGGGAAGGGCACAGCTTACAGATACTGCCCCCTAGCCCCCATTCCCTTACACTGCAGACCCACTCCCCTCCTCCCAAAGTCCAACTGCTCAGCTCCACCCCTTCCCCACCCCATGTCACAGGAAAGCTCTGCAGTTACCCTGGGTGCAGGTCCTTGCAGAGACAAAAGGGAGACTAAGTTGAGGCCTCGTCCCAGATGCCCAGTTTAAGGCTCCTGCAAGGGCTAAGGTGGATTTTTTATTATTATCCGATACTGGCATCTTAAAAACAGAACAGCAATGTACAGCTTTGCTACACAGCAGGGCTGGCGGGGCCTGCTGAGCCGATCGCACCACAAGGGGGCAGAGCCCAGTGCTGCGCTGGGACCCACGCTCTAATGGCGGTAGTGAGGGCTTCTGGACCGGGAGCGGGAACGCCTGCAAAGGGAGAAGACAGGCTGGTTAAAGCAAGGCGGGGAATGTGCAGCCGGGGCAGCCCTGGGGCAAGGAGGGCCCCCAGCTGCTCACTAGCAGCCACGTAGCACTCCCCCCCTTCCCCATAGGGGGCACTAGAGCTACATCAATCTCTCTGGTCCATGAAAAAGCCTGACAGAGGCCTCACTGTGTTTGGGTTCAGCGGGAGGGAGTCAAAGGTGACACAGGGACTGGGCCACTCTGAAACCACTGCCTGCCTCAATCAAGCAGCACCACAGTGATGGCTCCCTCCTGGGCTCAGCTCCTCTCACTTCTCCCGCCCAGGCACGACTGCTCTGCACACGGCAGCCAAGCTGTCATGGACACCGCTGGCCGAGTGCACCCGAGCCTGCCCTCAGTACAGCCAGCCCTGCCCACCCCCTGCCTCTGCATGCAGGTGAACAGCCAAGGGTGTGAGCAGGGCCAGCAGCGTGAGGCAGCGACTGGAGGGGCCCGTGGAGTGCCAGGGGCCAGCAGGGCACGCCAGGTCTATGAGGATGTAGGGACGAGGTCCTGAGTGTCGTGTGTTCCCTGTGCCCACCTGCCACAAGGCTCAGGACTGGCTGCCCTCACAGCTCCCCCATGGGCAGGGCTGGGAGCTGCAGGCGGCTGGTTACCCCATCCCAGGCGAGGGGAGACTGAACCTACCTCCTGGAGGAACCATATTCCCGACCTGCAAAGCAAAGAGCAAGGGTTACAACTTGGAGATGAAGCCTCTGCCCTGGCGGGCACGGGCTTAGGAGATACAGCTGCCCTGAGGGCACAATAGCTCGGTGGGCAGGAGAAGGATAACCTGCCTGCTCTGGAGAGTGGGACAGCCCTTTCCAGCAGCTTTAGGCTGGGGGAGGCGTCTCTCAAAACTTGTGCTGATTTATAGTGAACTAAGTGAGAAATGCAGGGGATTCAGCCCACTGCTCTGGGGAAAAGACGTACTGAACAGTACAGACCTGACCCTGCAAAGTGAACAGGCAGGTAAGTGTCCACAGCACTGCAGGCTATGGCGGCAGTTTCATTGAACACTTCTTAGTGTTTTTCGAGATGGGTTGCTCATGTTGATTCCAATTAGGTGTGTGCGCTGCGGGCACGGCCGCCAGAAAATTTTTCCCCAGCAGTATCCGTTGGGTCGGCCTGGGCACCCCCTGGGGTCGCGACTTCATGGCCCTCAATAGAGGGCCATGCTGACCCGCCACCCCCTCAGTTTCTTCTTGCCGGCTACTCCGACAGAGGGGTAGGAGGGTGCGTATTGGAATGAACATGAGCAACATCTCAAAAAACAATGGTTACGAGAAGCTTAGTAACCGTTTTTTCTTCTTGGAGTGATTGCTCATGTCAATTCCAATTAGGTGAATCCCAAGCCTAAGTTTTGGAGGCGGGGTCGGAGTTCAAAGGTTCACCGACTGAAGCGCCGCTCTACCAAAGGCTGCATTGTCTCGGGCCTCCTAGGTAACTGTAAATGCAAGGTGAAAGTGTGACCACATCGCTGCTCTGCATACTTCCTGGGTTGGAACATGTGCCAGGAACACTGCTGATGAGGCCTGTGGCGTGTGCTGTAAGCAGAGGGGCAGGTACCTTTGCCAGGCCATGGCACTCCCGTATGCATGGACGTGATCCGTGACAAGATCCTCTGAGAGAACACTGGAAGCCCATTCATTCTGTCCACTATGGCGACAAACAGTTGAATGGACTTCTGGAATGGTTTCATTCGCTCAACGTAAAATGCAAATGTCTGGCAAAACTCCAGTGAGTGAAGTTTCTGCTTCCTGATGCTTGAGTGCGGCTTAGTATCAAAAACTGGGACAAAGATGTCCTTGTTGACGTGAAACTGGGAGACAACCTTGGGAAGGAAACCCGGATGCGGCTTGAGCTGAACCTTGTCCTTATAGAACACAGTATAAGGAGGCTCTGATGTTAAGGCCACCCTCCTGGCTGATGTTATTGCTACCTGAAACGCCACCTCGTATGAGAGGTACAGCAGAGAACATGTTGCCAGCGATTCATAAGGTGGCCCCATTAGTCTGGAAAGGACCAGATTGAGGTCCCAGGCTGGGACCAGCTGTCAGAGATGCAGATATAGCCTGTCAAGACCTTTCAGGAACCGACTGACCATGGGGTTGGCAAAGACCAACTGTCCCTCTGCACCTGGATGGAAGGCAGAAATGGCAGCCAAGTGAACCTTTACTGATGACATGGACAACCCCTGTTTGAGGTGGAGCAGATAGTCCAGTATGAGGGGAATGGACACGAGCGTTGGAGACAGAGAGGGTTGCGCCGACCAGACTGAAAATTTCTTCCACTTGGCCAGGTAGGTAGCCCTCATGGAAGGTTTCCTACTGCCAAGGAGGACTTGTCTGACCAGGTCCATTGGATTCAGGTATGGAGCTTCCACATCATGAGGTGCAACGATTCAAGGTTTGGGTGCTTGAGATAGCCTGGATCCTGAGTTATCAAATCTGGGAAGAGCGGCAAGGTGACTGGGGCTTCCACGGACATTTCCAGGAGAGATATATATCAGTGTTGACAGGACCAGGCTAGAACTATCAATATGACTGGGGCCTCATCCCTCTGAACTTTGAGGAGCATCTTGTGAACGAGAGGGATGGGAGGGAACACGTACAAGAGGTGGCCCTCCCAGGAAAGGGGGAACGTGTCTGCGATGGAGCCTGGGCTGTGGTTCAGGAAGGAGCAAAACCGATGACATTTCTTGTTGCATCACGTGGCGAACCGGTCTATCTGGGGAAACCCCCACTGTTGAAAGATGGAGTTCAGAACATCCAGGCGCAAGGATCACTTGTGGCCGTGGAACAACCTGCTGAGATAGTCCACCGACTCGTTCTGTACTCCGGGGAGGTACAATGCTTCCAGCTGTATCGAATGAGCTACGCAGAAGTCCCACAGCTTCCTGGCAAAGGGGAGAGGAGCGTGCACCCCCGATTGTTTATATAAAACATGGCTGTGGTGTCATAACCGATACACATTTCCCTTCCAGATAAACTTGGAATGTCTGGCATGCTAGGCAGAGCGCTCTCAGCTCTCTTAAGTTGATGTGGAGAGTGAGCTCTGCCTGAGACCTTGTATCTTGAGGTCTCCCAGATGTGCACTCCACCCCAAGACTGATGCATCTGTCACCAACGAGAGAGATGGCAGAGGTCTGGTGAAGGGAACTCCCACACATACCACCTGTGGGTCGAACCACCACAGGAAGGAGTCAAAGGCCAGATGAAGCAGGGTGACGACCTTGTCCAGATTGTCCCTAACTGGCCAATATACCAAGGCCAGCCACGACTGGAGCGGCCGGAGTCTGAACCTGGCGTGCTGTACTACATAGGTACAAGCAGCCACGTCCCAGAAGCTTCAGGCAATTCCTTGCAGTTGTGGTAGGGAACTGCCTGAGATTTCAAATAACGTTGCCCAGGGCCTGGAACTGCGATTCCGGGAGGTATGCCCTGGCCTTCATGGAGTCCAATACCGCCCCTATGAACTCTATCTGCTGGACCGGGGACAGAGTTGACTTTTGCACATTCAGGAGAAGGCCCAGTTTGTCAAAAGCTGCTGTTATGAACCCGACTTGTGCCTCCACTTGCTCTCTGGAGCAGCCCTTGATCAGACAGTCGTTGAGGTATGGAAACACCCTGTCGCCTGTGCAGGAACGTGGCCACAACTGCCATGCACTTGGTAAACACTCAAGGCGCTGCTGAGAGGCCGAACTGGAGGACTGTGAACTGTAGTAATTGTGGTTCACCACAAACCTGTGGGACGGTGATTACAATGTGAAAGTACGCATCCTTCAAGTTGAGGGTGGCATACCAGTCCCCTGGATCCAATGAAGGGAAAATGGAGACCATGTGAAACTTGGCCGCCTTTGGCTTTTGGTATTAATACCAGGAATAGAAGCCCTTGCCCATCAGCTCCTGAGGAACCTCTTCCACTGCCACCAGCAATAAGGCAAATGCACCTCCTGTATGAGGAGTTGCTTGTGAGAAGGGTCCCTGAAGAGGGACAGGGAAGGGAGGTGGAAGTGCCAAGAATTGGAGGGAGTGTCCCCTTCCTATCATGTGGAGCCCCCAGCGGTCCGACGTAATATGGGTCCATGCAGGGTAGAAAGGGGACAATCTGTTCAAGAAGGTAAGGTGGGGTGGATCCAGTGTCCGTGCTGGTGCGCCGTCCTTGAGTGTGCCTTCAAAAGGTCGTCTTCTGGCCTGAAGACGGCTTCGACTGGCCATAGCCCTGGTGAGGGGAAGGGTGGTGCCTCTTCCTGCCATTCCTATTCCTCCACCAAGAGCCATCCTGTCTGTTCTGTGGCTGGTAGAACCATGATGGAGGTTGTGGCCTGAAATGTTTCCGCTGTGTAGTGGGGGTATGCAGGCCAAAGGACTGGAGTGTGGCCCTCGAGTCCTTCAGGCTATGGAGCCTTGCGTCTGTCTTTTCTGAAAAACAGGCCGAGCCTTCAAAGGGGAGGTCCTGGATAGTCTGCTGGACCGCGTAGGGGACACCAAAGACTTGCAGCCAGGAGTTCCTCATCCTGGCTACCCCCGTTGCATGGTGCGGGTGGCTCGGGTGATGAGCTTGCCCTCTTCAACCAGTGCAGAAAACTCTGCACTGAAGTCCTATGGCAGCAGCTCCTCAAATTTGGCCATCACTCTGCAGGTGTTGTAGCTATATCCACTAGCCTGTTGATTTGAAATGCGGCGCTGCAACCCCCACGTCGAATAGACCTTCCTGCCAAACAGGTCTAATTTCTTCACCTTCCGGTTTTTTCGTGAGGGCCTCTGATAGCCCTGGCGCTCATGCTGGTTAGCCGCGTCCCCTACCAGGGAATCTGGTGGAGGGTGCATATAAAGGTGCTCATCTCTCTTTGAGGGAACAAAGTATCTTTGCTCATTCCTTTTTGCCATGAGAGGCAGAGAGGCCGGGGTCTGCCACAAGGTCTTAGTGGCCTCACTGATAGTTTTAATAAGTGGCAGAGCAATGCAGGATGGTGATGGCTTGTCCCTCGACGGCACTGAGGGTCGAACTGGCCCTGGTGATTTGTCTCTCCTTGGAGGGGAGGACGGCGCTGTAAGCTCCAGCAGGTCCCTTGCCTCCCCTGGCATTGAGGGGAGCTGCAGCTCTCAGCTGTGGCTGGCCGGTGAGCGATGAGGGTTCGGACTTGACTGGATCCCCGCGGGGGCAGGAGTCGGCGTGACCCTGGTTGGCGAGGTGGCGTGGCCTGACGCGGGTCTCACAGCCAACTGCTTCTTGAGCATAGCTAGAAGAGAGCATCTCCTCTCCGGCCTCCCTTCTTTTGGGGCACCGGAGACTGAGATCGGTGCCTCCCTGTGTCGAGGCCTTGTGGACAGAGCCAGGGTGGTGCAGAGGGTCTCTCACAGTCCTTCCTCGGCACCAGCACACTCCGCACCGATGAGGAGGTGCTTAGGGTCGGCTCTGCCAAGCCGGGGTCCGATTGAGGGTGGAGCGCAGCCTCCATAAGGAGGATCTTGAGACACTGGTCCTAGTCTTTAAGGGTTCTGGGGCAAACCCCCCTGCAAATCTTGCAGCGCTCCTTCTGATGGCACTCCCGCAAACACTTCAGACACAAAGTGTGCGGGTTGCTCCTGGGCATAGACTTGCCACAGTCCTCGCAGGCTTTAAAACCCAGGGACTGAGGCATGCCCCGATGCCGGGAGAGCATTGGGGGTGAGGGGTACTCCCAAAATGAAACTTAGCAAAGAAACTACCTAACGATCTAACTTCCCACAACAAGTAGGATAACTATAGTCACAATTTACAAAAAGACACTGCAAGAGTGGTGGCACTTGCCAAAGCAAAGAGGTTCTGGCTAACCGTCACTGGCAGTAAGTAGGAACTTAGGGGATGGCAGGTCGGCAGGGCCCTATATTGAGCGCCATAAAGGTGCAACCCCAGGGGGCGCCCAGGCCAACCCAATGGATACCGCCAGGGAAAAATCTTCCAGCTGCCAGGCACGCACCTAATTGGAATTGACATGAGCAACACATCTCAAAGACTTTTTTTTTTTTAAATACACAGGCCAATATTTTCAGAAGTAGAAGCCTAAGGCGAGACCCTTCAGCCTATATTTAGGCATCTCAGGGTGGGATTCCCAGAAGCTCCCACGTGACTTCAGAACCGATATTAACGACACCCTGGACTTGTGTGTCTCAGCAATGATGAGCATTTTAAGAGTGACACATCTTAGCAGAAAAAATGCTATGTAAGCTCTGAAATTCTCTTAACAGTTAGCAAACGGCAGAGTCAAGCATGAGCCATCCAGTTCAGCAGTTGGAGACTAACCGGGAAGCAGCTGGCTGATAAGGAGATCAGCCAACTGCTCTGGGGAAAGGACGTACTGAATGGTACAGGCCTGACCCTGCAAGCAGGGGAGGGTAACCTGACTCTTGCAGTCCTACTAGTCAGATGGAAACAGAACAAGCTAATTACACTTTTAAACTTTCACATACAATCAGTATTTTTTATTTTTATTAATCTTGATTTAGCTCTGCCCTCTGGGGCACCTGGCATCGGCCACTGTCGGAAGACAGGATACTGCGATAGATGGACCTTTGGTCTGACCCGGTCTGGCCGTTCTTATGTTCTTAACCCCTGGCGAAAAGGGAAGCCCTGGGTACAGCCAGCTCCCACCGGGGTGCTGGCTCTCCAGGGGCACGAGCCATTAGTGAGGATGGAAGTTACCCAAATGGCACTTTTCTCCCAAAACACCACACACCACACACACACACCTGGACCCCTGAAGAAGCTGCTCTGAGGACTGCAGGAGACTGACCTCGAGCGTACTCGGAGTAGGGGGGAGGGGTCTCCCACTGGCCTCAAAAAATCACTGGCCACTTCTGAAGATTTAGGCCCTAATCTCTGGGAACCCAGCCAGTGTCCAGTGCACATGCTGAGGATGAAGTGTGACATCTGCTGGACACATGCAGCATGGAGTCACCTCCCAGCCTGGCCCACGGCCACTGCAGCACCATCACAGTGAATGCTGGAGAAAGGAGCAGCTCTCTCCCCAGTTCTGCAGACAGCCAGCTCCCAAACAGCAGCTGCTCCCTGTGATGCCGGACTCCATATGCTTTATGAACACATGTTTATGAATGTAAATATTATGCAACTGAAATATGCTTTATGCAAAAGGTCTCTCGTAAGGTATCGGTACAAAGCTTATAATCTACTGGGTGTCTTCATCCTATTTGTTTGCATGTATTATTTCTATGTCTGGAGTTAGAAGAATAAGCCATAAACTTTTATCACTGATGTAAACATATTAAGTGGAATTAAGTGGAAGCCATTAAGGGTGCTTCAGAATCAATGACCTGTAAATGGCTCTGTTTACCTGCAAACCTTCCTGTGTGCGTGTGGGCCAGCCCTGGAAGAATGGAGGCTGGGGTCTCACAGGACATGTGAACATGTCACCTGATACTAAAATCCATCTTAAATCTGGTACTTTTCCATTTAGAAGGAGGGGTGGGGACCCAGAGAGACAAAAGATTCCCGCCTTGTGCCAAAGCTATGAAAGGGGGTGGAGCAGAACAAAGAGGCCAGTCATGAGAAAACCCCTAGTTATCACCGGAGCTGGAACTAACAAGGACTGCACCAGGGGAAAGGATTAGGCCCAGACTAGGAAGGAGTCTAGTCTGTGAAAGAAGCTTATTGGAACATCTCTGAGGGTGAGATTTACCTGTAGTCAAGTTTCTTAATGTATTGGGCTTAGACTTGCATATTTTTGCTTTATTTTGCTTGGTGACTTACTTTGTTCTGTCTGTTATTACTTGAAACCACTTGAATCCTACTTTTTATACTTAATAAAATCACTTCTGTTTATTAATATACCCAGAGTAAGTGATTAATGCTTGGGGGAGCAAACAGCTGTGCATCTCTAGCAGTGATATAAAGGGCAGACAATTTATGGGTTTACCCTGTATAAGCTTTATACAGAGTAAAACGGATCCCACTGGGAGCTGGGTGTCTGGGTGCTGGAGACAAGTAACCTGCAGAGTGGTTTTCACTTAAAGCGTGCAGCTTTGGGGGTGTGGTCCAGACGCTGGGTCTGTGTTGCAGCAGGCTAGCATGTCTGGCTCAACAAGGCAGGGTTCTGGAGTCCTGAGCTGGCAGGGATAACGGGCTCAGAGATAATTTCAGCACGAGGTGACAGTCCCAAGGGGGTCTCTGTGACCGAACCCATCACACTCCCTGCCCCCCAGTCTGTGCCTGCTCCCACTCTGACAGCACAGGTGTCATTTGCCAGGGCGGTGCCAAGCAGTGGGTACTCACTGTATCGTGGGGATGGGGAGCGGCTCTGCCTGCTGTACTGCCTTTCCCATTCTTCCCGCTCCTTCTCTCGCCGCTCTCTCTCCCTGCAGAGAAACAAGAGGGCTTAGCGCTCAACCTGCAGAGAACACGCCCAGAGCACAACAGGGGAAGCAAGAGAGTTTACTTCATTCGGATCTTCCGGGCCATGGCTCGTAGCTCGTCTTCTCGCTCCTGAAAGAGAGAGGCACGGATCAGCCAACCGCCACATTGCATGCACAGGCAGCGAGGTGCCCCCAAGAGGCAGCTGCTACACATTCATTCTGTGGGCAGAGCCCTTCAAAGCTCAGCTGAGGCACAGCCTCCCAAGCTCAGTGTGAACCCCAAAACACACACACTCCCCTCAGCACAGCAATGCTCCCCTGACTTCACTCCCCACCCCTGCCTATTGTGCCCCTGGACCACCGCTATGGATGCTACCTCTGCTCTCGGGTAACACATCCATGAGCGCTCTTAACCAGGCAGAGGGGTCTGCAGGGAGAGGCCATTCCAAATGGCCAGACACTCCACCCAGGGGTGTGAAATGGGAGTAGTGGCGCAGCCCAGTGGTTAGAGGCAGAGACTGACCCATGTCAAAGTGCAGCTGGGTCACGTACCTGCCTTTCATGTTCCTGTTGCATCATCTTCTCTTGTGCTGCCTTTTTGTCAGCTTTAACTGAGAGAGACAGAGAGAGAGATTTTAAGCAGCTGCGACAAGGCCAGGCCGGAGCGGCAAGTGAACTGCATGATGAAACCAGTCCTGCTTACACTGCCTGTTGAGAGCCTTCTGCATTCGCAACTTCAGCTTCTCCTGCGGAGTCAGCTTTGGCTACAAGGGAAGTTAAACAGAGACGTGTTAAGGGGAGGCGCAGGGACATCGGCACTGCCAGACAGGATCAGATCCGGAGGCACTCTTGCCGAGGAGGGCATCTCCTACACCAGATGCCTCAGAGGAAGAGACAGGAAACCCTGCACCAGACAGACGGAGGAGCAACCTGCCCTGGCAGGTCTCATCCTGATCCTTGACACCTAGAGACTGGGTTAGACCCTGAAGAAGGAGATTCTCCCCCCACTTCCAATGTTCTGTGTTGCGTTGACTAGAGTAACTCGGGATATTCTTGTCAGCCACAGAAACGGACAGTCCCTCATTGCATCTTGCCAAGTTTTTGACCACAGCAATATCCTGTGTCAATGAGTTCCTTCTGAATAAAATATGAGAGTCAGTCTGTGGATGTCTTCATCAGTTTGGAATTTTCACCTTCTAATTTCATGGAATGTTCCCTTCTAGTGCTGTGAGGCAGGGAAATGCTCCCAATCTCCCTTCTCGACCAGTCAGTAATTCACAGACTTTCTCCTGTCGCTTCTTATTCCCCTCCTCTAGAGGAATGTCTACCCTACAGCCAGGAGGTGAGATTGTAGACATCCTCGAGCTAGCTTTGACTGAACTTGATCCAAGCTAGCTTGAGTAAGAATGGCATTGAAGTCACAGCGGAAGGGGTGGAGGCATAGGCCAGCTGCTCCTAGGGACCAAGGTAGCTAGATCAAATCTACCTCAGGCCTATCTACACATGCTGCAATCCCACTTCCAACTGCAGTGTAGACATACCCTAAGGGAATAAAGCCAAATCTTTTCCCTCCCTCCAGCCAAGAGTTTTGACCATTGTTACAGATTTGTAGATTCCAAGGCCAGAAGGGACCAGTGCGTATAACCCAGGCCAGGGAACGGCCCAAAAATAATTCCTAGGGCAGAGCTTTTGGAAACCCATCCAATCTTGATTTAAAAGTTGCCAGTGATGGAGAATCCACCATGACTGCTAGTAAGTTGTTCCAATGGATAATGACTCTCACAGTTCCCATCTGAATTTGTTTAGCTTCAATGTCCAGCCATCGGACCATATTAGGCCTTTCGCCGCTAGATGGAAGAGCCAGTTATTAAATATTTGTTCCCCACACAGGTACTTGTAGACTGATCAAGTCTCCCCTCTCCTCTGAACCTCCTGTTCTAGGGTGTCCTGTGTGAGATGGGGTGACCAGCACTGCACACAGTCTGCACCCGTTAATCTCTATCCCATCCTTTGCACCCTAGCCCCTGGTTTGTTCTCCTGGCTGCAGCGGTGCACTGAAGAGGGCTCTCCTTGGCGCTGCCTGCAATGGTGCCCGGGTCCCTGGCCTGACTGGACACTGCATTTACATCACTCCAAGGTGGGTGAGGACAATGTACTTTCCTGCCTTTTTCTGGGAGCACTCTCAGGCTGCGTGCCAAGCTGGGCCTCTCAGCTCTGGGGAGCGGCCCTGTGGACAGGCAGCCAGAAACAAGAGGCTTCACTGGTGAGAATATGCAACTCAACTTAGGCCAGCAGGGACCCACTCATAGGCACCCAGGGGCACCCAAAGGAGGGGCCACCCTCCAGTTGGTTCTAGCATAGATGGGAGCTGGGCAGAGGCTGCTGCTCCTCTAACAGCCACAGGAAGGGCTTGGGGACTGGAGGAACTCAGCCCAGCCAGCCACGTCTGTTCATGCAGCCGGGAGGAGACCAGCAATACTCCAGGGGCTTGCCAGAGTGTGCAGCTTTCAAGGGAAACCCTGGAGCTCATGGCCAGCTAGCAGCCTTGGTGCCACAGTTTGGGCTCCCTGGAGCGAAGGAAACCAAGCCCTGGAGCACTCCCCTGATTTAACACCCTCCAACCCCACCTGGAAATTCAGTCTGCCCAGCATGTGACCTGGGCAACTTTAACGTGCCTTAAGTTACAGGTTACAGACAGGTTAGCCCTCCGGCACTCAGGATGCCACTGCCACAACAGTGCACCCAGGCTTTGAATCTTCCCCCCACCCCCAATCTGCCAGTGGCATGGGACCACTGCAGTCCTTCAGGGCAGGGCCCTGGAAGCGCTCCCGTGGCAAGCCAGATCAACCCACAGTGGGGCAGCTGGATACTAGACTCCTGCTACGTTACTGCTATGCTCAGCCTAGCGCTCTCCTGACCATTGGCACCAAGAGTTAGCACAGGTAGGATCAGAGAGAACCCGTGCAGCAGCTCCACGTCTCTGGGGACAGCACTGATCTCTCGCAGGGATTCTAGCCAAGGAAGAATGAGTCTAACACCTGCAGTGCTGGGGAGCCCTGGCCTCCCTAGCCCAGCTCCATTCACGGAGGGCCAGGCTGGCCAGGGCTTCACCTCCATTAGCCCACTGGCGGAAGTGCAGAAGCTCGTCCCCAAGACTTACTCTCCGAATGCGAGAAGTTAGTCCACCAAGACTGAGCGTGTGGATTGCTGCTGTTGGCTGTCAGTCATATTGATTGACATTTCCCCAGTGCTTTAGCAAATTTGATCGATTAGCCCAGCGTATTAAGCAGACAAGAAAACATGTTTGACAATTGCCTTGGGACTAGAACCAGCTCCCCACATTCAAATCATACCAAGAAGGTGCCTAGCCTATATACACCCCTCGCTCGCTCCTTTCTGACAGACAGCCTGAGCCCTAAGCGTCACACAAAGGCTCCCCATGGTGGTGATGGCTTGGAGATGACCTGCAGAGCAGCAGGCAGAGGGATGCCAGGGTAACCCCAAGGGCACGCCCTCCCTTGCTCTGCAGAGGATCCCACTGCGCACCCCCACACAGGCACCTTGCTTCCCTAGAGGCCCGGCCTTGGGATCTAGACCATCAGGAGTTCATTGGGTGCCACCCCTTCCCAGACACATGGAGGGAAGCCAACACCCTGCTGCCCATTCCTGGAGAACCGGTGCGCACCTGGATCCCAGGTAGGAATGCAGTGAGCCTGCTTCCCCTTCCTCTTCGGGATCTCAAGGACACAAGGGTCAACAGAACACAGAGCCTCTCTGCATTGCGGGCTGACTTGGCCATGAAATGGCCTTGCAGAGTACAGCAGGGCCCCCTGCTTCCAATCCAGCACCTCTCCCTCCATGTCTGGAACTCCTTCCTAGGGGCTCCATCTGGAGTCAGGGCCATGCAGGCTGGGAGGGCCATGCCTAACCCTGGGTCAAGCCGCTCCAACCTACCGCCCAGGAACGGGCAGCAGGACGCAGAATGGCCCGGAGTCCGAAAGCACCAGGAGGTTTGTTCCAGGAACCGAACAACTGGGAAGGGGAGGTGTGTCCTGGCCCCAGCCCCCTTGGCAGCTCAAAGCACCTTCTCCCCTCAATGAGTCTCCCAAAGCTCCATTGGCAGCACTTTGTTTACTGCTTTGTGCACCTGCACCCAGGCAGGCAGCGGGAGCACAGTCACAAGGCACTCGCTGCAGAGCAGCCCAAGCCCCAGACCAGCAGGGTCTGGAGAGCGCAGCTGGCAAGGGAGGGGTGGGTGTGAAGCCGCCAGGGGGACTGAGGCACCAGGCTGGTTTTCAGGGACAGCAATAATCCCAAACCTTGGCACCCTTGCATTCTAGCTTAGTCAGTGCAATAGAGGACACAGGTTCATCCGCTTACAGGGGTCACTGAAGGTAGGGGATCAGGGTTAGCCCCCTTACAGGCCAGCCCCGCCCCCCACACTATGGACTGGCTACTACCCAGCGGACCAGGGTCTTTGTGGAGCCAGGAGAAGGGAAGGTGTCTTCTGTTCCCAGGAATTCAGCGAAAGGGACAGTGACCCGAAAGCCTGTTAACAGACTGCTCTGTTAACCCCCTCGCCCGGAGGCAGGGTTGTTGGCACTTGCCTATGACGGCTGCCATCCATTCTCAGTTCTAAGGAGTTACTGGGCTTGGCAGGCCTGCACCTTGAGGAGAGGGCTCAGGATTTGCAGCCCAGGGATAGGGAACTTGAGTTTCAAACGCAGTCAAGGAGCCCTTCATTCAGACAAGTCCCTGCACCTCCTCACTCCCGTGAACTACGGGGTCCCTTAGTTTGTTCTGCAGTGATGTGAATTAAACAGGTGAGGTTAAATTCTTACTGACTTTGGCAGCTCCTGTCTCTTTACCACCAGCAGTGTCAGCCCTAGAGGGGGAAAAGAGCTGTGATCAGAAGCACTGTGGAGCAGATGGGACGCCATGTCCTTGTCTGGGAGAGTGAGAGGCCCAGCACTAACCTCCCCCCTCAGACACGGGCAGACCAGGCAGCTCACACAGAGCTCGGCATTGTCTCCTTCCCGTACCCACACTGCCGGGTGCCAGCGCTCCCCAGGGCAGGGGCAGGAGAAGCCCCTTCTGCTGCAGGGCTCAAGGCCAAACACAGCATGCAGAAGGGAGGCCAGGGGAAGAGCTAGAACAGGGTGGGCTCCACTCACTCACTTTTTCAGTTTCTCCCCGATGGCTGGGGAAGCTGCAGGCCTCAGCAGTTTCTCTCTTGCTGGAGAAGCTGATCTGCTGCGGCTTCGTGAATCGCTGTGACTCCTGCTGCTCCGACTGCTACTCCAGTGTCTCCCCGCTCGGCCGCTCCGGCGATAGCGCTCCCCGGACCGGGAATGGCTCCTAAAGTGCAAAGGACATAGCCAAGGAATGCAGGCTACCCTCCCCCACACATGCCCTGGAAGTGGAGCAGTAGCATGGCATTAGGGTTGCCAATCCCACAGCTGCGGATAACTGCGGGAAGTGACGCTGTCTACCATAGCCGCATCCAGAGGGTCAGTGGCCTCCAGCCAGGGCTGCAGCGGTTCCTCGAGGTACAGAGAAGGGAGGAGGAACCCAGGGTGTAAAGCTGCCATATCACCCCCACCCAGCCTGTTCCTACCTCTGCCAGAGGCGCCTTCCTGCAGGCTGCAGCAGCGCGGGACCCCATTGAACAAGCCATGCTTGGAAATTCCTGCAATCCCCCACTCGGCTCACTGCACAGCTCCGGGTGGGACGTACCTGGACCTGCGACGGGAGCTGTACCGGCGGCCCCGATCGGCCGAGTGTGATCTGGAGCGCCGGCGGCCATCCCGTGAGCCCCCTCCGGAGTAGCGCCGGCTCCTGCTGCGGGAGCGGGAATACCGTCGGCTGTGGGAGCGGCGGTACCGGCTGGACCGGTGGTGGTGCCCACCGGCTCGGTGGGAGCGGGAGCTGGAGCGGGAGCTCGAAGAGGACGAGGAGGAGGGGGATGAGGAAGAGGAGGAGGAGGAGTGTCTCCTATAGAGGACAGAGACAACGCAAGCCATTCACAGAGGGCAGAGATGTGACACGGGGTGCCAAAGAACCACAGCGCGCCAAGGTCCCTGCCCTTCCCCTAAGTAGCACTGGGCAGACTCAGCCCCTGGTCTCTGCCTCCAGCTAGCACAGCCAGCACCAAGAAGCAGGGCTTGGCATGAAGGAGGAACAAGCATGTTGTGACGGTTGTTACCAGCTCTTCCCCCAGTCCAGCTCCGAGACACTCTCAATTAGCAGCTCCTCAGAGCCAGGAGACCATGGCAAGTGGGCTGCGGGGCCACACGAAGGCATCAGAAAACCTCCCCCTCCCTGCCGCCAGGATCCCTGCATGCTGGCTCAGGAGAGGGCTAAGAAACAGACAGCAGTGCCCCAAATGACTCACAGCATGTCCAGTGGCCCCTGCTCCCCCAGCAGCGTCCCTATGCTTCAGCTGCGGAGAGAACCCTGTGGACCAGCCCCACCTACTCTGCACCATCACCCCCCAGTGGCTAGCGGCTCCGCTCCAGTCCCCAGGGGAAGGGCTTGCACATCAGTGGCTGCAACGCAACTGCCTGCTGCCCAAGTCCCTTGTGCACAGTGTGAGAGCATCTGGGGGTGTCCAGGGCTCACTGACAGGGGGAGCCCCAACAGGAGGGGCTCAGTAACTCATGTCTGTCCTTCCGCTACCAGAATCCTCCACCATCCCTTCCTCACTGGGGACCCTCAAAGGTAGGCTGCAGGGAGAATGGTGGGGCCAAGGCCTTCGTGCAGCCAGAGGCTGTGAAGGCTCGTTAGGCTAGTCCATTCTGGTCTTTCCCGTCTGCCCCAGAAGACCCTACAGAGGACAGGGCTAGCAGTGACTGCCATAGTCCCAGAGCACGCAGGGGAAACCCAATTGCGATGGTACAGGCTGGTCAGCCCTGTCTCAATGCAGGTTTGGCACCATCCTACCACAATGCTGGAGAAAAGCCTTAAGGGGAGGGGCGTGATAACACTTAAGAGCTGAGGCCGTGCCCAGACCTGGGTCCTCCAACGAGGCCTCCAGCAAGGTACAGGCGCCACACCGGGCTCAGCTCTGGCTGGCACAGTGAGTGAGGAGGGAAGTGGTTCTGAGAAACACCGACGGGAACGCTGGGCTCTTCTCACAGAGGCCTCTTCTCACATGGCCTCTCTGCCTCAGACAGACAAGTGGCTTTGCAGTCCTGAGGGCTGGGGGACTGGACCATCACCATCCTGCCACGTGGGCCACAGGAAGGCTCCAACGTGCGACAACTCTCCCATGGGGCAGAGCTACTGGGGCAAACTGGGATTCTGGCTCCTGGCAATGCTGCAGGGGGGCACTGAGAGGGGCAGTAATGTTAGGCAGTGCCAGCCCAGACGCCAGGACATGCAGTTCCACTTGAGGGCACCACCCAGGGGCTCTGCAGAGTGTCTGCCCGCTCCATCTCCCTACACAGCCTTGGCCAAGTGCTGTGCAACGGGGCGCAGGTGGAGCCTCCGGCTCAAGCTAGTTAGCCACAGACACACAATGGCAATGATGCAGCCACGGCCCTAAGGCCAGGCGCTAGCTTGGTCTATACGGTGCATACGAGGCACTTGACAACCCTGTGAGCTCTCGGCCTGCACCAAGTGCCCTGCTCGTCTGGAGAGGGAGCTGGGACAGGCCAGTGCGCCGAGAACAGGGGCAGGAGAAGGGCAGGGAACGCGAGGAGAGGAGAGGACGGGATATTGTGGGCAAGTAGGAGAGCTGCCCCTTTCCAGCTGCCAGATCCCCCATGTCCTAGAATCTCTCCCCATCCCTGACATGCCAGGTCCCTTCCCTGGGCCCCAGGACGAGCTGCCCCCCGGAGTTCCTCTCACAGGTCGAGGATCTGGCTATTCAGGGCTTTCCAGGCACTGTCTACCCAAACAGGCCTCTTGCTCAGTGTCCTGGAGAGTGCCCCCAACTGGCCACCCCACACAGCACCTGGCCAACCCACGGGCAGGGCTGACAATGAAATGGCAGCTGGAAAGGACGGGATGCCAAGAGCTCTCACTGGACAGGGTCTCCAAGCAGGGGCAGCTTGGCGTGGTGCCCATCGGGGGCACAGAGGGTGCAGGCCGATCACGTAGATGGGCCGTTAGCCCCTGCTGAGTCTCTGGTGTTAAGGTTTGGGAAAGCGAGCCAGGCGGGGGAGTTACCGACCGGGAGGAGGCGCTATGACCTGCTGCAGCGCTGCCCTGATGCACTTGGGTGGAGCGCGGCTTGCCAAGGGAGACGGCTTTCCCAGGGACTCCTCCGGCTTGAGCAGCAGCTGCTTCCTCGTCACTGCCCCCGAAGCTGGTGATGAACGTGATCTTCTCTTCTTGGCCCGGGGAAGGCGAGCGAGAGCGCGAGCGGGATTCGGAGCTGGATTCTGAAGGTGATCTGGGGATGAAGGGAGAACAGAAGGGCTGCTTCACTGTGGGAGGTGGAATTTACCAAAAGCTCCCCCAGGGGGGCAGCACACTGGGGTAGATGCAGTTTCTGGACCCCTGCTGAACCTTCAGCTGCAGCAGACCAGCATGTACTGTAGCACCTGCTCCAGCAGGGGGTGACCTTCCCCCAGCCCAAGGGCCCCTCAGAAACAGCCAGAGTCTGTCAACTACAAGAATCCCCAGAGACTATTGCTGCAGTGGCCTCTCCCCCAGGAGTGGCGGAGGCAGAGCAAACCACTCCTGCCATGCCCAGCAAGCCATGCCCAGCAGCTACAGGCACTCACCGTTTGTAGGGATCGTATGTGGGGCTGTCTCTCCTCGCATAGCTGCAAAGAGAGAACACGTTATGGAGAGCCTGTGGCAATGACCATGGAGAGATCCAAGGAGCACAGCCTGACACGTGGCCAGCAGCCAGGTGCCCTGTGGAGTGACCAGCTGGCAGCACAGCCAGGCCGCTCACTCTCCCCAGTGCCCCACTCAGAGCAGGAAGCAGGGCAGAGCTACTCCTCTTGGATTTAACCCACCCCACTAGGGTCACAGCCCCCCACAGACCTCATCTACTGAATGGAGCAGAGGCCTCTCCCAGAGAGGGAAGGTAACCCCGGTGCACACGGCCTGTGCTGGCTCTACGTGGAGGTGAGAACACGGAGGTACCAGCTGCGGCCTACAATGTGTTACCTGGGCTGTGGGGGCCGGGTGACAGGGCAGCAGCAGCCCTGGGGCTCGCGAGGGGTGGGGCTGGGACCCCTGGCCCCGCA
The DNA here is from genome assembly GCF_016161935.1 of Mauremys reevesii. Taxonomy (NCBI): domain Eukaryota; kingdom Metazoa; phylum Chordata; order Testudines; family Geoemydidae; genus Mauremys; species Mauremys reevesii. The sequence continues at coordinate 7,483,073 of NC_052644.1, read as the reverse complement.
GGGCAGCCTGGCCAGACCTCTCTGCGCTGGGCAGCTGAGAACCCAGCAGACCCCCGGCATGCAGGCCGGCCTATAGCACACAGCTGAGCTGGGCCACAGCTGTGCGCTAACTGGGCTGCATGCGTCCCCGCAGGCTGAGTACCGCTGTGCATCACAAAGAGCGAGAGGACAGAAGAAGCCTGTTGGCCTACGATGCTTGAAAAATTATCAGTTGCATCAGAATCGGCTCTGGATTTAACTAAAGCCCAGGAAGGAAGTTTCCTAAGTTTGTGTCTGCTAGGGAGAATGACATTGCAACTAGGTCATATCCAGTTAGTCCCTGGGACCAGGCGATCTGGTGCTTCTATTTTGCCTGTTGCTAGTGTGTTGCTGGGTAAAGATATGACAACTCTAATCAGGTTGATATCACAGCCAGGGCACAAGGAGAGCATGAAAGTGATTTAACTGCGTTACCCATTGACAGTGTGGAAACTTGTAACTAAGCTAGTGTGTGCTGAGCCTGGTAACCTGTGTGTTGCCAGTGAGGAAAGGGAAGGAGAATGCCTCTAACTATGGAGTCCAGCAGCTTGCCTAAAAGGGGTTGTATAAAAATCCTCCTAATGGGCCAGAGGTGATTGAGTGTAAGTGACAATCAGGAGGAGTTTGGTTGTGGCTCCGCAGAGCAATGCTTCTGTGGAGCAAGATAAACGTGAATTGTTGCTTAAAGAAGGTCCTAAGAAGAATCTTCGTGGTTGTTTTTGCAAAGCAGTTGGCTGTAACTGAGGGGTGTGGAAGTGAATTGAGGTAGATCAGGATTAATTTCTGTCCATAGAAGGCAACAGTTTGTTGAGAGATTTGTCTGAGTTCCTAACAGCCAGAATTTTTCTGTTGAAAACGGATCCACTGACTTTGCTTTAGAAAGATCCAGTGTGAATAACTTAGAGAAGGCGTCAGATGGAATGAAAATTGTCAGGGAATTTGAACGGCCCTATGAAGAAGATGAAGTGGCTGTGCTTGACCAGCTTGTTGGGAAGACGACGTTGTTGGAACATAAATGTCTCCATACTGATTCTGTAAAAAGTGAGAGTCCTGTGGCACCTTATAGACTAACTGTCTGTTAGTCTATAAGGTGCCACAGGACTCTGTCACTTTTTACAGATCCAGACTAACACGCTACCCTTCTGATACCGATTCTGTGAACAGTCTGTGACTCAGGTTCAGAGGGAGGACTGAGTAGCTGAATCTACAGAGCAGGTCAGCTGTGGAGTTCTCTCTTGAGAATACAGGGGATGGCAGGCAAACTTTCACCCCTAGACACTTCAGATATGACTTTTAGTCTCTTAGTGGACTTGACATCTGATTCTCTGTGGAAGCAGAGGTTGGTAATGGAAGGACAAAAGAACCTTGAGTCTAACTTGCTAGTGAAAATGGATGGTATCTCTTTAAGACAGAGTCCAGCCTTGGAATTGGTAATGGTTAAGAATCTGAAAATATGTTGATGCAAATTACCTGACTGATGGGAGGGGAAGGAGGAGGAGAAAGGCTTGCCCATACCATAGCTGTTAGAAAGGGGACACATCTAGTCAACCAATGGATTCTGTTACACAGAGGAGCTCAGATTTTGACCCTTCAGGACAGGGAGGAAGGGAAAAACTTCATCTTGCTAATGGAAGCCACAAGTTAACCCTAAAACGCCAAAACCTCAACAGCATTGAGCCAGAGGCTGGCATGACAAAAACGCTTGTAAGTGTACATGTGACGGATTTGATGTTAATATTATGGCTAATGTTAACTTGTGCCTTGTTTGCTGCTGATACCCAAAACTGTAAAAACGTACAGTGTGCATGATCCTTCGGAAAAACCCTTAAACATGTTGGGAGTGGTACATAAGAACTCACCATGTGCTAGAAGCCTTTAAGGTGTATTGTTTCTTTACATGACAACACACTTTATGTTAAAAGGCCTCGTGATACTGATATTTCACAGCTAGTGCCTGTAACCACCAGTCTTAAAACTTTTCACATCAGAGAAGGCATTAGAGATTTAACGTGCTGCATGAAAAGGAAACTAAGGCACGTCATCCTATTGCTTTCATGGCTAAATGCCAAGATTCCTACACCACGGAGAACATTAATATCTACATTGACTTGATGTTAACTGGGTTCCAAACATTTGCCAGAGCTTGCATGGATAAATTAACTATTTTCATTAGCTCATGGCAAGATCATATGAGACATTCAAGAGCAGATCCAATCCACTACTGGTCTAACCAAGTTTTACCTTGGTTTGTAAAGGAATTCAATAATATTGTTACTTCCAGAATGAACTTTACAAAGAAAAAGCCTGTTTTAGCCAAATATGATTTTGATGAACCATTTCTGTTAGACACTGATAGTTCCAATACTGGGTTGGAAACTACAGTAATATAGAACCAAGAATGGGAAGCTCCTATGATGTATTCAGCAGTGTCTGGGACACCCCTTCCTGCACCAATTTTGGGTTAGAGGTGTGACGTTCGTTGTCTGATTAAAATATGACCATCATTGTTGCTACCACTGTTATATAATTGCAACAGATCTTATACAAAGTGTGTCGAAGTAAGGTGTCAATAGAAAAGTTATGATTTGCTGAGTAGGATTATGCTATTTTTATGCATGTATCATTTTTGTATCTGAAGTGATGAATATTAATTATGTCCCTGTATTTCAAATGTTTGCTCATGTGGAAACACCCACAAGGTGTTTAGCCAGGACATTGTGAAGGAACTATTCAAGTTGAATGGGCCATCAAAGAACACTTAACTCACAATCAGAGGGGTAGCCCTGTTTTCTGCTTTTACAGATCCAGACTAAGAGTCCTGTGGCATCTTAGAGACTGACAGATGTATTGGAGCATGAGCTGTCGTGGGTGACATGCATCCCACAAAGTGGGTACTCAAACACAAAAGCTCATGCTCCAATACGTCTGTTAGTCTATAAGGTGCCACAGGACTCTCTGCTGCTTTAACTCACAATGGAAGACACCTCCTGTGACAGCCTTTACTATGACTAAGCAAAGCATGCACAGACATGTGACTTGCCCATGTGACTCCAAACACCATCTTGTTCCCTGTAATTTTCCACAGTGAGAACAATGGGTTTCCCTTCACTTGGCAGAAGCTATAAAAGGCCCTAGAAACATCTCCATTTTGCCTCTGGCCTGCTCAGACCTCTGGACTATGAACTTATACTAATGGGAGCATTCTAATCAAGGGATCGAGGACCTTCCAATGATTTGGAAGCAGCCAGAGACTTCACAAGCCAGCACTTTATTCCATCACTGCTACAAGCCTGATCCAGGAACTTTGCAATTACTGTATGTATTTGATTCCTTTAACCAATTTTAACTCTCACCTTCCTTTTTATAAATAAACCTTTAGATTTTAGGTATTAAAGGATTGGCAACGGCGTGATTATTGGGTAAAGAACCCTTTGTTTGATTAAATTGGTTTTAAATAACCACTCATTAAGTCTAGTGTTTTTGGTGGTGATACAAGGACTGGAATAGCTAAGGAGACTGCTTTTCTGACTTCGTTAGCCAGTGTGGTGAAATGGTGAAACAGAAGTTTCCTTTTGTTGCTGGTTTGGTATATCTTATAGGAGAATAACCACCAGTTTTGGGGTGTGTCTGCCCTATTTCTCAGCAGTTTGTCCTGTATTTGGTATTCTCAGTTGTGACCCACAAAGGAACGGTGACACCAGCCTCCCTCCTAAAGGGGTTCAGAGGAGAAGAGTCCAGACAAGGAGAGGCAGGGACAGAAGCACATGGAACATCTGGAGCTAAGCCAGCCGCCCCAAGGCCTTAAGGGACAGAGCTAGTGAATTTACCAGATCACTGGCTTATAGATTCGTGAGAGAGCAGGAGAGTCCCTACCTTACACACAGACCCCTGGCCAAAGAAAGCATCACACTGCCCGGCCCCTTGGCGAGCTTGCACTAGCAGAATCCATGTGGACGGAGCCTTTTCAGAGCCAGTTGTTTGAAATAACCACGATTCCAGGAGGAGTGTTCAGGGCCAGGGGAGCTGCCCTGACAGTGCAGCAGGGGCCAGACACGGGAGACAAGAGCCCTTGCGCCCAGGACAGCCAGAGCCAGAGGCCCCACCCCAGCACCCTGTTGCTCGCCAGCCCGCTCTGGCTGACTAGTTTGCTGCAGGGGGACATTACGTTGTCCCTGCCTTACCTGGGAGGGCTGATTTTTCTTCCTTTTAAGCGCTTCTCTCTAAACTCCCTCCTCTGTCTGCGAGAGCGACGGCCCTAGATGAGAAAGGCCCAGCACTGAGTGGCGGAGGAAAGCCTGCCAGGAACTCCCAGCCCAGGGCTCAGCACTTCCATTGCTCTACCGCAGTACTAGGAGGTGGGAAATGAGAGTCTGTCCCATCCAGCTCCTCTGGGCTGAGCTGCCCCAGCCAGGGTGCAGGCCAGCTGTGGGGAGTCCTGGCTAACATGGCCAGGTCTTTTAAAACCTCCTCTGCGTCCCACTGCTAACCCTCGGGAAGCAGGGCCTACCTGGAAAGCACAAGAGGTCTCCAGAGGGCACCGCTGACCCATGGGGAAAGGAGCTTTGCCAGGCTTGGGAAATACAGACAGATCAGAGCAGGGCTGGGAAGAGGCCTGGCTGGGACAGCCCTCCCCAGGGCTGCGCCTTACCGAGTACATGGCTTTCTCCTCCTCGAGGGCTTTGGCGTGTTTAATGGCTTCTGCCTCCTCTTTGTCCTTCCGCAGCATCCTTCCGGAAAAGGAAAGAGAGCTGGCTAAGTGCGGCTGATCCCAGCGCTCGCAGAGCCTGCCCTGCCCAGCCCCTGGATGGAGGTACACAGCACGGGGGCATGGGTGCGCTGTGACAAAGGGACTTCACTGCCACAACAAGTGATGGCAAGCAAGAGCCTCTGCTCTGCCCCCACCCTGACGCAGTCCCAGCATCTGCCTCTAGCACAGAGGCTGCTACCAGAGCGCTTGGGCCGTCAATGGAAGAGTCAAGGGCTAAGCTGGGCCTACAGCTGAACAGCGCCATCGGTACCAGGGTGCCACTGGCACAAGGGAGGAAGCTCCAAGTTGGAGCGGCCCATGCAGCAGCAGCAGCAGCGTCTGGACTGCCCCTGGAAAGCAGGACAGGTGCCACCCAAAGGGTCTTACACTAAAGTTAACTAAGCAGCCACTGCTCCCCCAGGTGCATCAGTGAAGAGAGGAGCTGCATTTAACCCTGCCCCTCTCCCTGGCTCTCCTGCCACTGGGTCAGATGCTTTGCCCCTCGACGGGAGCAGTGCTGATGCCAGAGCTGGACACTCCTCCCCACCGAGGGCTGGCACTTCACATGTATGGTAGGTGATGCAGCAGGCAGCCAGCCAAGCCAAACACACGGGGCTGCCCTGAGGCTGCACCAGCCTCTCGCCGATACCTGCAGCATCCAGACAGCCGCACACATCTGCCCCAAAGCAACCTTCTCAGTGCATGTGGGCAGAGGGGCAGCAGCAGCTTCACAGAAGCCAGGGCTGCCAAGGGCCTGCTGCCACGGGAGCCCCCACACCAACCCACAGTGGGTACATCTACCCCCTACTGCCCGCAGTAGCCACAGCTCCCCTATGTGGCTCGTGACTACGGCAATCCAACCCCCCAGAGCACCTGAAGTTCTCGGAGATGAGGTGGTGGGCCTGGAGCTCGGCTCTGGGCCCCGACTCACACGTGGGCCTTACCTGACGAAGTCCCCCTCAGCCATCCCGTACGTGGTCGCCTGTTTATTCAGGTCAGCCACCTGCTCCTGATTTAACTCATCCACATCAACTTCCACATCTGCAAGCAGAGTACTGGTGTCAGAGTGCCTGCAGACTCGCCAGCGCTCGGGGCAGACAGCAGAGCTGGGCTGCTCTCCAGCTGCCCCGGGGCCACCTGGGGTGTTGCTGGAGTATCTGCTGCACCATAGTGCAGCTGAGGTTTGAAACGTGGGGGCCACAGGACACACAACCCCAGCCAGCACCCCAGGCCCCTGCAAGCACCACCGATGCACCAAGGGAGGAGGCAACTGGGAAGGGTTAGCTGGGGTTCCCCATGTCCCCACAGCAACTGCACTGCAACACACTGCTCCCCTACACCCCTCCCCTAGAGATACACCCAGGCACCATGTAAAACAGGCATGTGCCCACCACACTGGGGAGTTGGCACCTGACGGATGAATTTGTAAGCACAAGGCCTGGGAAAGCCGGTCTGTGCGTGTGGGGTGGGGCACAGCTGGACGGGCGATATCCCGAGGCAGGACTGCCGGGGCAAGCGAGACACACCGATATCCGGAATGACTTCGTCCTCATCCGTGTTGCTGTCCTCCTCAGAGTCCTCCTCGTCTCCCCGCTTCTCCAAGGAGTTCTCGAGCTCAGCCACGGTGCTGTCCTCATATGTGTAGCCAATCGAGGCCTTCTTCTCCGCGAGCCTGGGCACAAACACTGGCTGTGAACGTGTGCTGCCAGGGCAAGGGCACGGGGCAGCCACCCGAGGTCCCTCTTGCAGCACCAGCCTCCCCTGCTCTCAAAGGGCTGCTCTGTTGACCCCCCCATTGCCCCGGTTACGTTTGAAAACCCAAAGCATAGTTAACGGAGAACCACTACAGAAAGAGCCCTGGGCACCAAAGGCCTCCCCCCACCTCAGACACATAAGCGAATCACCCCGCCCTCCCCTGAAGCAGTGCTGAGGCACCAGGCGAGGAGGGCCAGGGGAAAAGGGCTGCCTTTTTTCACATTCCAGTTCTCCCAATCGCTGGGCAGGGCCCTCCCGCAGGGCTTTGGCCAGCAGCCACCACGTTGGTGGTGCAACGCATGCAGTCTGGCACCGAGGCAGAAATAACCCAGTCTCAGGCTTCGGGACGAGCTGAGCACCGCAGGGTCCGGAAGGAATTGTCCCCGGTGCTACTCCCGTCCAGCAGCTTTATTATTCAGGAAGAGGAGGGGAGGACTTCCTCTGCAGCATCGGGTATCAGCCTCTTCCACACTCCCTGGAAAGCCTAATTCCGAGGCAGGGCAGGAAGGAAGGACTGATGCCCCCCAGGCCCGGGGAGATGGGGCTCAGAGGGCAGTGGCTGTTCATTCTGATCCAACTTGGGGCACAAATACATTCACTTCTGTCTCCTCCAAAGCATGCCTAGAGGGGCAGCTCAGCACGCACGCCACTGGGGACCAGCACCGAGCCTCTTTTCCCCCATACTCACTTCTTTTTCTCATCCTCATTGGGCTTCTGGAGTCCCCCATAGAGCTCATCAATATAGATCTGATAGAGACACTGCTCCTCCGAGACTTCAGACAGACAGACAGACAGACAAAGGAGTTACATGCCAGCTTGAGGGCAAACACCGATGCCAACAGGCCTTGATTACAGCTGAGCATCGGGGCTCATTCGAGGTGACACAGGTAAGAGGGAGCCTCTCCTGTACGCATCATCAAACCACATGGGCAGAGCAGGATCCCTGCCTCGAGAGCCGGGAGAGCGTAGGGGAACGGGGATGGATTGCTGATCCTTAATCCTAGAAGTCATTGGTTGGAATGCAGCCTGGCCCAGGAGCGGCTGAAAGCTGTTACCAGCTGACGACTGCTTGCGGACTCCAAGGTGAAGGGCTGGGTGACATGTGCAAGTTACCAAATGTGCACTAACTGCCCCCTCAGCGTTATTCTTGGCAGAGAACCCAAGAGCCGAATGGGCCATGAGGGAGAGGGAGGGAGGGTCCCTCCCTCCCTTCCAGAGGGGCTCCTGGCAGAGCACAGCAGAGCAGAAGTTCACAGAGCGGTGTCAGGAACCATGCCCTGCTGTTGCCAGCTGATACCTCTCACCAGAGCCAGCTTCTCTTCACAGCATCGCCCCCAGGGATGTCTCCGTGCCCCAGTGGACAGTGGTCTCCAACAGACACTTACTGCCAGCGAAGTCGTTCTGCACCAGACCCCTGTAGCGCTCGTAGTTACACTTCCTCTCGTCCGACTCCTGCTCAGGAGAGCTGAGAAGGAAGAACACACATTGGCACCAGGAGACAACTGGGCAGACAGGACAGAACTAAAGGTGACTGGCTCAGAAGCACCTCAGTGACTTAGCAGCCCACGGCCCATTTCCATAAGTCACTTCCTGTGAGATTCAGGCTCCCACGTCACAACTCAGCAAAGCACTTATGGAAATTGGACCCTACAGCAATTGCGGTGGCATTCTGCTAACTCCATTTTTCAAACAGTGCGACATTAACCCCTTGGTGGCTGTCCCCGTGCATCAATGACTTCCCTGGGCTATTAACAGAGCTCAGCAGGAGGCTGCACGGTTACACAGGAGTCTCCATAGGCAAGGCTGAAGCCAGCTCTCCTTTACAAACCTGGTGCAACTCTCCCTCCCCTGAAACTCAGTTGGCCTAAAGTTTCACGGGGGACAACATGCCTGGAGTTCTGGGAAATCTGGGGTGCTTGGGAGACAGGCAGGGTCGTCCCCACTTACAGCTGACTTGGCTTAGAAACATTAAGTTCAGTGAAGACAGGCTCTGAGAGGGGAGAGCTGGCTGGTGAAATTTAGTTATTGAAGCTGTTTCTGCAGGCCTCGGTACAGACTTTGCAAAGTCTGGAATCTGGATGGGAGGAGCGGCAGATGGAGGGGATGGGCAGGAAGGGAACCCATCTAGAAGTCTACTGGCCATTTCCCAAATAAATCCACCTCCAGCCCAGTCCATCCAATGCAGCTCTCTCTATACCAGGATGGGAAGCAGGGAGCCACATGGGCAGAGTTGTGCAGGGACAGAGCCTGCTCCTTTCATCTGGCAGACTCCAGACTCATCTGCCTTGGCAATTCTTATCAAATTTTTAAACTAAGGTAGATCCCAGCCCCCTTTAATCCCGGGGTCAGAGCTGCAAGTACCAGAGATCAGTTGTTCAAGGGAAAAACCCCATTTAGTGAAGTTCTGTTCCAAAATGGACTCTGTAAATGGAGCTTTCTACTTAGCTCTGCTCCATGTGTGAACCAGTCCCAGCTGGCTTTAGGGCCTCCCGCCATCAATGATTTTGGCTTTCCTTAGTGCGGCAGAGCCAACAGAGCTAAGGGAGCTGAATCCGATCCTTTCTTCAACCACAGCAGTCCTGCTTGCTTTGTTCCCACCAGCCATACCTGGGCAAGCCCATGGAGCTGCCCTGGGCCCCTTATTTGTTTGAGGGAACATTATAGCAATGACATGTGAAAAGAGACCCTGGTAGGACTCAGAGCCCGGGTCAGGTCTGTAGAGCTGGTAGATGGGGGACGAAGGAGGAGACAGTTGTTTTACTTGGAAGCCAAGCACATTTAACCCAGAACCGATCAGAACCATGGAATCCCAGTGCCACAGGGTCCTTCAAGAGCCATGTGAAGCAGATCCATGGTTGGAGAACCCACTGCAGCTCCCCATCACCACCGGTGTTGGACAGCCTGAAAAGCCAGGGGTCAGGTTACATTTACCAACCCTATGCCCTAAGGGATACCAACAGCAACAACACAGAATGCTCCCAAATCCCACTGGCCTGCACTGATCACCCAGCATTCTGTGCCCTGCTAGAAAGGAGGAGGTTGGGGGCTTCCGGAGAAGAGCTCCCAAGCAGTACTCCATGGACATGGCTTACATTGGGTTGAGCAGTGGTGGGGTGTACATGGGAATGTAGTCCAGGTGAGCTCGCACGTCAAACCGGTCAATCATGTTGTTCGTATCCCCTTGCCAGGGCATCCTGCAGGCAAGAGAGCAACAGACAAACCAAGGTCATTTAGCACCTCAACTGGCTACAAATGACAGACCTGCCAGCAAGACAAGCTGCTATGAAGAGGAAGCCTGAGGTGCTGGGGAAGTCAGTCTAGACCCAATGCAGTTCAGTCCCGTGACGTCTGTGCACTGGCTCTGCTGCATGGTACAGACACGCTCTTAGCCAGAGCCAGCGCGCAGTGACAATCTGTGTCTAGTCGGCCTACCCCAGGGATAAGCCTAACTGTGGGAAAGTGGATAAAACTTCATCAAATGTCACAATAATCTAGCACAATAACTGTCAGTGGGAAAAGGTGCCAAAGGGAGACAGAAAAACGAAAGGAGTCTAAATGGAAAGGCCTCCTGATAGAACTCATGTATGTGAGATGGACATCACGCCAGGTAAACAAAAATGTGTGGGACCGGAAATCAATGACCCCACACTGGTGTGTCAAAAACGAAGCCTAACTGATGAACAAGACAACGAAGGGGTGTGCTACTCCCTCCATCATTCCGTCTTGGGGTCCTCAAAAGGAATGACTTGGGGGGGGGAAAAATCAACAAGAACAATGCTGGGTGACTAAATCAAGGAGTAGTGATGGCTGCTACCCCCACCATCTCCTGAAACACTGGTATCCACCATACCACCACTGAGCCTTGGGCATTCTAAGCCCAAGAGAATTCTAATCCCAGACCAGGCCAAAGAGAGGGACCCGGACGACAGCACCACCTCCACCAGCTAAATCCCAAACACTATCTGGGATATGAGATTGTTATCCCGCATCTCCTTGTGCACCCCTGTCCTTCTCTGCCTTATTTCTTCTCTTTCCTATCCCTCTCCCTTTGCCTTCTGTTTAATAAGAGTCTGGCTTAGCAGGTGAAGACTGTATACACCTTTACCCCGATAGAACGCTGTCCTCGGGAGCCAAAAAATCTTACCGCATTATAGGTGAAACCGCGTTATATCGAACTTGCTTTGATCCGCCGAAGCGCGCAGCCCTGCCCCCCTGGAGCGCTGCTTTACCGGATTATATCCGAATTCGTGTTATACTGGGGCGCGTTATATCGGAGTAGAGGTGTATTTTGCAGACACCGCTGTAAGCCTGTGATCAGACAGGCAACTAAAGGCAAGGCCCTAAACAGCCTGATGCTGGTACAAGTTTGCCAGGTCTTAAAGGGGCTGATAGAAAAACACAGGCACACCACATCATCCTAACAGTATTTACCTTACAGGGGCTGATAAGATGATGTAGTGTGCCTGCGTTTTTCTAACAGTATTTGTCTTGTCTTCTAGGAAACAGGATTAGACCTTAACAACAACAGCTCCAGCCCGTCTTTTCTCTTTTCCCCACAAAGAAGAGTTATATTTGATTTCATCTAATAGACTATCCCACAAGGGTTTTTTCCCCTTCTCAAAATGGTCTCCAGCTAAAGGGAAAGGGAACTAGGGATGCTGTTGCAATAAAAGCCTCAATACTTTACATTTCAAATGCTTCAATTGTTTCTACTTCTTCTGTAATAAAAGGCTTCAGGGATTTTTAACTGTATGTTTGCCATGGCACTAAGCAGGCTGGGGTCTCTGCATACCAAACCCTGAACCTTGTTTAACACTGTGACCAGGTCACGTGACCACCTGTGACTTTTTGACCAATTTAGTCCACCTAAATTAATACAAGCAGCCACCTGTTACCCTGAGCCTTAGCGCCCTCCCTTTGAGAGTCTTGTTCTTCACCTCAGCAGGGGGAAATAGTCCAGCATAAAAACACTGGGGCACTTGGACTTTCGTCCTTTACTCACCCCCCCAGTGGGGAGGAACTTGTTACGTGTAACGGGTATCTCCTCAGAGGTGCTGCCAAAGGAAAATCCTGGGGCTTGGGGGGTCCTTTAAAATAAGGTGCAGGGGAGGGGCCTCTGCTCATTATTAACATTAGGAATTGTCCACAGAGCGTACTCAATCTGCTGGAAAACACTAGTGAAAACTGAGCACTCAGGAGGGGAAGGAGGCGGAGCCAGACACCTTAGAACTCTTTATTCCCGGGTATTTCACTCAGATTTGGCAGCTGGCAGAAAGATCTGACATGCCCATCCCTCCAATGAAGAGCAAAGCACGCAGCCAGTCCAGCTGACTGCCCACCCGTCAGTGAGCACCCCGCAAGCGTGGGGAAGAGCTGACTCGACGTTCCTGCTTCTTCTAAAGGTAAACACCAGGCAGGGCATGGTTTCGGAGGTGCCTCTATCCAGCAGGATGCAGCACTTGCCCCACTCCTGGGGTGGGGAAATGGGCAACATCTTTGAACTTGCCTCAGTTTGAAAAGAGGCCAACTTGCCTCAGGGAGGATAAAGAGTCAGAAGGAGCCCTGAGGAGGGAGGGTCTGAGCCTGGACAGTCTCCCCATAAACCACTGTCCCACAGTCAGCCTGTGCCAGAGAGAACAGTTCCCTGTGGTCTCCCATCCCCAACACAAACCTGCAGCAGGACCCCAGCTCCACAGAGAGGTTTGGCTAAGGCCTTGCCTGGGCCCTACCAAATTCACGGTCCATTTCATGGTCATAGGATTTTAAAAATCATAAATTCCATGATTTCAGATATTTAAATCTGAAATTTCATGATGCTGTAACTGTAGGGGTCCTGACCCAAAAGAGGGTAGTGGGGGCATTGCAAGGTTATTGTAGGGGGTGTGTGGTATTGCCACCCTCACTTCTGCGCTGCTGCGGCTGGCGGCACTGCCTTCAGAACTGGGCAGCCAGAAAGTGGCAGCTGCTGGCCCAGACCCCAGCTCTGAAGGCTGCATCACTGCCAGAAGCAGCGCAGAAGTGAGAATGGTACGGTGTGGTATTGCTACCCTTACTTCTGCGCTGCTGCCTTCAGAGCTGGGCCCTCAGACAGCAGCTGCCACTCTCCAGCCGCCCATTTCCACCCTTACTTCTGCGCTGCTGCTGGCGGTGCTGCCTTCAGAGCTGGGTGCCTGGCCAGCAGCCGCCGCTTCTTTCCATCCAGCTCTGAAGGCAGCGCAGAAGGGTCATGATATTGCCACCCCCTTAGAATAACTTTGCAAACCTCCCGCCCCCCCACCGCCCAATCCACATTTTGGTTCAGGCCCCCACTTTGGTCTCCCCTGTGAAATCTGTATAATATAGGGTAAAAGTACACAAAAGGCCAGATTTCACAGGGGAGACCAGCTTTCACAGTCTGTGACGCATTTTTCACAGCTGTGAATTTGGTAGGGCCCTACTCATGTACCTTGACTTATTACAGGGAGAAGAAGCCATTTCCACAGGCTCCACTGTTCCTGGGGATTGGACCCAAGATCCCTGTGCTGAGTTGCTGATCATATGCCCTGAGGGGTTGTGTGTGTGTGGTGTGTGTGTCACTCCCTAGGGTACAGAACTGTACTCACAGGATGGCACGCTCCTGCCAAGCCAACACTGATCTTTGCGTAGTCGTGCTGGCAGGCAGCATGCTCAAGGGACAGTCAGCCTGAAGTGCAAACAGCAAAGGAGCTTCAGGTGCAACGGGAGGAATAGCTCAGTGGTTTGGGGGGAGGGATAGCTCAGTGGTTTGAGCATTGGCCTGCTAAACCCAGGGTTGAGAGTTCAATCCTTGAGGGGGCCACTTAGGGATCTGGGGCAAAAATCAGTAATTGGTCCTGCTAGTGAAGGCAGGGGGCTGGACTCAATGACCTTTCAAGGTCCCTTCCAGTTCTAGGAGATTGGTATATCTCCAATTATTATTATAAGCCTCCCACCAATTCTGGGGGATTTACAGCCACTTCTCCCCACCTTTTAAAGAGATTTCTAAGTGCTGTGTGAACATGAGGGGAAGGGACTGACCACAGAAGGGACCCAGCATCATGGACCACGCACAAAAGCAGACAAACAGGAACACTCCAGACCTTCCCCCTCATCTCCTTCACTCGGTCACCTTAGGGGATCCCACTAGTAATACAACAGCCACACCGAAGGGAGAACAAGTTGACGGTGCCCCTTCGAGGGCCTTCCAGCCATAATCCCCATCTGCTTCACTATGCTCCCGGCCTGTCAGTGCAGAGCTAGCAGGCAGGGCCCGCTCAAGCTACTCACATGTTGACAGGACTTTCAGCTGCAAGAGCAACGGCAGAATCCAAGTGGACCTTACACGCCCGGCCATGCACTTGGAGGAACTGAGCTGGGTCCTTTTTCTGGAAGAAGCACAAACACCGAGATGTATCAAGCTGGCATTTTACGGGATCTGGTCAGTTTGAGCAAGGCGCCAAGTTATGCAGACGCTGAGGGCTGAGTCCAAAGCCATTGTAAGGGGTTTGAGGATTCATTAAAGCTACAAGTGAAATCCCTTCAGAGCAGAGAGTCTGACAATACCATGTGCAGGGGGGTGTTAAACACATCCTGGGGATCTCAGGCAGCAGCAGTTAAAGTGTTGAGCTACACTGAAGAGCGACAACACAAGCAGCCCCTGCTTATTCAAATCCGCTTCACGTGCTTATCAGGGGCAAGCCTGATGCCTTTAGTGACAACAATTGTCACTGCTCTTAGCCCTGCAGAGCCAGCACAGCTGAGACGGAAGGAGCTGGATTCAATTCCTTCGTATGTGTCACCCAGTTTGCTTCCTATGCAGCAGGCAGTTGCACTTGAGCACATTCAAGAAAGGCTATGGGATTGCACAAGCGGTACAGCGGACCCGGCTTGGCCTGCAGAACCTTTGTTACTGGTGTTGCTGTGCAACAAAAGAATCGAGGTTTGCTCACAGATCCCAGGTGAATTCTGTGATGCTGGCAGCTAGGGAAAAAAACCATTTTACATGTAAACTGAGCAGACTTGATATGGCATTAACCATGGCTCAGAGCAGGACTGCATTTTAGAGAGGAACACATCCCAGGGAAGCAGGCCAAAGAGTCATGCTGCAGATCAGGCACTCCTTCATGTGGTGTGTTTCCTGTAATCCTGCTGTTCTTCCAGAAAGGAAACTGAACCTGCAAGAATTCAGTTCCACATAATGCCTCACAAGAGCACAGTAGGCCAACTAACCATGATAACCACACTGCCCCCAAGTCAGCATCACAACTCTGCAACCCTCTCCTTGGAACAGCAGAGGTTGCTCAGGAAGTCAGACGTTGGTATGGGATTCAACATGTATCAATTCACTTAGGAAGAGGGGGACTGCAGCTCTCAGGGGAGGAATGAGCCCCAAATGCAATAGGAGTGGCTGCCACAAGGCCTCATTCCATTTCTCCTTCCTCGGCTTTGGAGGGAGGCACAATGAATATTGCCGGAGCTCAGAGTGCAGGCCCGCACTCTGCACAGGGAAAGCCGATACTTTCAGAGACTCAACCGTTTAATTTTTCCCTGCGAGACACTATAATGTGGTTTGTAGCCACCTGATCTACAGCAAAACCCCACAGCACAGAGGTGTCTCTAGCCTGAGACACACAGAGTTGGCACTAACTGTCCAGCCCTAACCACCATTAAAGGCAAAAACTTAACGCAAGAGTAAAGTCACAGAAATGAGGAAGGGCCGAAGGTCCCAGCAGTAGCAGACACACACCTTGGACGCTTCCTGTGCATGCTTTGCAACTGAGCAGCAATATATAAAGCTGCATAAAGCCAGACATGGGAAGAGAAAACAACAGGAGTGCTACCCCACCCGACAGCAAGGGCCACAGATCAGGATGGCGGGGGCGGGGCCAGGACTGTGCAGGGACACTCACTATTTTTTCATAGTATTCCCTCCGACGCTCAGCTCGTTTCTTATAATCGACCATCATCCCACGGAGCTTGCGCTCATGTTTCCGGGCTTCGTGCCACATCCTGCCGTCTGCAAGCTGTCAAAGGGAGGGAATACAGAACTGAGTAAAGCCAACAACCTCTCAGCACTCCCAGAGACTGGGGTGCCCTCTAGGATGTGTGCACACAGCCGAGGAGAGAAACGCAGACTCCACTCTGCACACAGGCACCAGCAAGCTCAGCGACTGAGCGTTACAGGTTAAGCCAGGAACAAACATGGTTGCAGAGCGCTGCAGTGGATGCCACAGCCATCGCCAATGGCTGCAATCAAACACTCCCCCAAGCCTCAGCCCCAGGGAGCCAGTCACAGGGTTCAAGACATTAAGGGCTTGTGAAGATACTACCTACACCGATGGGAGAGCGTCTCCCGTCGGCCTAGCTACTCCACCTCCCCCCCAAGAGGCAGTAGTTACGTTGACAGGAGAAGCCCTCCCATCGATATAGTGCTGTCTACACCAGAAGGTTGGTCAGTATAACTGCATCACCCAGGAGTGTGGATTTTCCACACTCCAGAGCAAGACAGTTATACCAATGTAAGTTTGGAGCGTAGACCAGGCTAAGTATTCTAGGGGAGAAAAGCATCATGCTGCTCTCCTCATTCCAGGACCAGGAAGGAGAGGCTGTAAGAGATCGTAATCAAAAGGAAAAATCTGCTACATGGCACCCACCCGGAGAGACTCCAAGAACACAAAGTCTTAGGCAGAAGGGTACAGAGGAGAGCATCAAGCAAGGGCCGTGAATAGGAGAGTCAGAGCATCCTGGAGAAGTGGGCTGAACATAAGAATAACCAGACTGGGTCAGACCAATGGTCCATCTAGCCCAGTATCCTGTCTTCCGAGAGTGGCCAGTGCCAGCGTTTCAGAGGGAATGAACAGAACAGAATTATGGAGCGATCCATCCCCTGTCGTCCAGTCCCAGCTTCTGGCAATAACTGCAGCGAGGGGTCTATTTGGTCTCTACCTGAGCAGGTGAAAAACAGCCTCTTGGCTTCGAGGCTGGCCAGTTAGGCTGGCAGGATATTACAGTAGTGAGGTTACTGGTGCAAGACAATGCATAGAGATTAGACAGAGAGGTGGGAAATGAAAGGAGAAAAACATCTTAGCACAGGGACAGCTAATCCAAAGGAAATACACCACAAGAGGGAGTGAGCGGGGCAGCAGGAACACCTACTCAGCCAGGGTACCTCTCTGCCCCCCCCACTCCCCGCAAATCACCATGGCATCTGAGCACGCCAGTCTTTCATGTACTTATCCCCATGCCCCAGTGAGGCAGGGCAGGACTATTACCCCATTGCACAGATGGGAATTGAGGCCCAGAGAGACGAAGTGACTTGCCCAGAATCAAACAGGATGTTTGTGATGGGGCAGGAATTGACCTCAGGGCTTCCACGGGCTCTCAGCCTTCAAAGGAAGGATGGCCAAGCCAGACAGGTGCTTGCATTATGAGCATCCCAAAGACACCCTGCAGACATGGGCTGCGCTCACATCAGGACAAGCCCCAAGAGCCCTTGGCTGATGTCAAGGGACTGAAGAGCCCCATTAGCTCCCGTCCAGTCCACTTCACACCTGACGCTCAGGCCTTTCCCTGCCCACAAATTCTTCCCCCCCCCCCCCCCCCCAGAACAGTTACCCACGTTCAGGCCTTTCCCTGCCCACAAATTCCCCCCCGGAACAGTTACCCAGCCCTTCCGCAGAGACACTCAGTGCCCCGCCGAAGGAGGCTAATCTCAAGAGACACCTCAGAGAGGTCACAAGCTGGAGGAGGGCGATACTCACAGAACAGCAGCGTGGAGACTTGGGAGCAGCAGCCGCGTGCTCACTCAGCACAGCCCATGAGCCGAGGGAAGAGGAGCCTAAACAAAGAGAACACGGCAGGTCAGTGACCTGGGCAGGGACACCACAGGGCTACAACGAACAGAGCGAAGGCCGGGGTCTCTCAGTGTGGGGGAATGGGGGTCCCTCCCTCAAGGGGACGCATGCTGTGTGCAGGAGCAGCTCTGTCCTCAGCACAGGTTCATTAGAATCACCTCACTGACCCCAGCACAGAACAGGAGCTGGGCTGCCCCCAACCTGGGCTAGGAGTTCTTCCCACTTTGCAGGGAAAGGTCTCTGCTACGGGCCCCGGCCCACACATTCACACTCAGTATCACAGCCAAGACCTGAGGAGAGTCAGGCTAGCCAGGAGCTCCTTTGGCTGGGCAGTCTTTGCTGCTGCTTCTACCCCAAGCTTACTAGGGACCCCCCCAGGAGCCCGGCTCTGTCAGCTCCAGGTTTGCCATCGCTAGCTTGAGGGTTAAGGGCAGAAGGCTTTCCTCACTGCTAATGGACCTACTGAAGGAATATTCGCAATCCAAGAGAGGCAGCGGCTACATCACGTCTTGCTGATCTTCTCTTTGAAGAAGTTGACAAGCTCCTGCATGGAAAGGGCACAGGATGGGCAAAAGTTAAAGCTGAGTAGCTTTTACCTAAACAGCAGCAGCACCCATCTCATCCTACACCAGGGGGCAGCGCCCAAACACCAGCACCCCCCCCCATTCCCTGCCCCACATGGGGGGGCAGCACCCACACACTGGCAATCTCCTATGCCCCTCCCCACAGCACTCAGGGAGACGGTGCCCAGGCATCAGCACCCTGCATCCCCCACCACACTGGTGGGAGGGGGGCAGCAGCACCCATAGAGCTTAAGATCAGAAGGGACCACCAGATGATCTAGTCTGACCTCCTGTGTGTCACAGGCCACCAACACCACAAAACCCAACAACCGAAATTAAACCTAAGCATTGCAGCCCACAGGAGACTAGACTATTACGTGCCACAGGCAGAGAACAGGAGGGACTGAGGGACCCCCACAATGACAGGGAAATGATCATGTGAGATACACCCAGATAATCCTGGCAAGCGACAAGCACCCACATGCTGCAGAGGAAGATGAAAAAACCCTAAGGTTCCTGCCACTCTGACCTGGGAGAAAATTCCTCCTCCACCCCACATATGGCAACCAGTGAGACCCCAAGCCTGTGAGCAAGAAGCAGCCAGCCAAGCACTTGAGAGAGTATGTTCAGTGCCATCCTCACCCAATATCCCCTCTCCACCTAGAGCCATGCCTGAGGCATCAAAGGAAGGAGGCAAAAAAAAGCCCAGTATACTTTGAAGAAAACAAAATCCCTTCCTTACCCCAGCAGGCAGCTGGCCAAAGCCCTGATGCACAAGCTTTGAAGAACATGACACAAATCAGAAGAGAGCACCAGCGCTGCTGAGCCCTGTCCCCTACCCTATCATAAGCAACCCCATCATACAGTCACACTCAAATTTCATAGAACCGTAGGACTGAAAGGGAGGACTCTAGCTTTGAGCATTGGCCTGCTAAACCCAGGGTTGTGAGCTCAGTCCTTGAGGGGGCCATTTAGGGATCTCTGGCAAAAATCTGTCTGGGGATTGGTCCTGCTTTGAGCAGGGGGTAGGACTAGATACCTCCTGAGGTCCCTTCCAACCCTGATATTCTATGATTTCTACTACCTAGACCCGTGGTTCTCAACCTGCAGCCCGCAGGCCACTTCCGGCCCAGTCAGCACACAGCTGCAGCCCATGTGACATCCTCAGGGCCATACAGATAGTATTGGATGTGGCTCACATAACACATTATGGGCTGCATGTGGCCCACAATGGTAAATAGGTTGAGAACCACTGATTTAGACCATCCCTGACAGGTGTTTGTCTAACCTGCTCTTAAAAATCCCCAACGATGGAGATTCCACAACCTCCCTCGGCAATTTATTCTAGCGCTTAACCACACTGACAGGAAGTTTTTCCTAATGTCTTGCAGGGGTTCTCACAACACATTTTTGGTGGCCTCAGAGTGCGGCCACCAACTCTTGCCGGTGGCTGCTTTGACAGTTTTCCCTAAAATACTTAACTTTAGGAAAAACAAACAAACAAATATGCACATGTCCATGTCCAAAACATTGTGATTTATTTATGTAGGGTTTGGGGGGGGGGGGGGTTGTTGTTGAATCTGCAAAAAAACAACACCACCACACACTTGTCTCTATTCTTTAGAGAGTAGAAACCCAAATAGGGTGCTTTGCACATTCTTGTCTTTTTTTTTTGGTTGCTTCCTTTGCTTTTTTGGGTGCGTTTGGCTGGGGTTTTTTTAGACTTGCTACCTAGTAAGTCTGCTTTGTATGTTTGTTAATATCACTTTTCACAGCAGCAGACTTGTTAGCTAGCTGGGAGACAGTGAAAAGTTACATTAACAAACATACAAATATCACTTTTCACAGCAGACTTACTCAACCCTGGCAGCCAAAACCTAGAGCCCGAAGCCCCACGCTCAGAGCCCGAGCCCACTCCTGCTCAGCCAGAACCTGCCGCCTGCCACACCAGTGCTGAAGCTGGAAGCCTGAGCCCCACCACCCCTGGAAAGGTGAAGAACCCACACCGGCTGTCTGCTCATCCAGCATTTGTGGCTCAAGATGGGGGTAAGGGCCCAACCCCTCCTTGTGGCCACACACCCCCCCCACAGGATGCTGTGGCCGCAAGAAAAGCTCCTGGCAGCTGCCTGCGGCCACAGTGGCAGCATTTGAGAAACTCTGGTCTAGAGCCCTGCGTGGATACAAAATTTATATCTGTGGACGTGGCTGTAAAACAGGTATCTGTGGAGCTGCAGGGCTCGACCAGGAACTGGGGTGGTGGCAGAAGCAGCAGGTTGGGCTCCAGGCAGCTCCTCCATTGTGGCTGTACTGCCCCAGCCCCGCCCACTGGGGTGGGCACCAGGCTCACCGGCAGCTGTCTCAGTTCACGCTATGTGTGTGCACGTGCTCCCGGTCAGGAAACACGCACCACTGCATGGAAGGGACTCCTGTCCGGGAACGTGAGAGTCGCTTCTGCATATAAATTTCCTATCTGCGTAGGGCTCTACTAATGTCCAACCTAAACTGCCCTTGCTGCAATTTAAACCCATTGCTTCTTTTCCTATCCTCAGAGGTTAATGAGAACAATTTTTCTCCTTCCTCTTTGTAACGACCTTTTATGTACTTGAAAACTGTTATGTCCCCTCTCAGTCTTCTCTTCTCCAGACTAAACAAATCCCATTTTTTCATTCTTCCCTCATAGGTCATGTTTTCTAGAACTTTAATAAATGTTGTTGCTCTTCTCTGGACTTTCTCCATGTGTCCACATCTTTCCTGAAATGTTGCACCCAGAACTGGACACAGTACTCCAGCTGAGGCCTAATCTGTGCAGAGTAGAGCAGAAGAATTACTTCTCGTGTCTTGCTTACAACAATCCTGCTAATACATCCTAGAATAACATGTTCTTATTTTGCAACAGTGTTATACTGTTCACTCATATTTAGCTTATGGTCCACTATGAGCCCCCAGATTCCTCTCCACAGTACTCCTTCCTAAGCAGTCATTTCCCATTTTGTGTGTGTGCAACTGATTGTTCCTTCCTAGGTGGAGTACTTTACATTTGTCCTTACTAAATTCCATCCTATTTACTTCAAACCATTTCTTCAGTTTGTCCAGATCATTTAAAATTTTATTCCTATCCTCCAAAGCACTTGCAACCCCTCTCAGCCTTGGTATCGTCCACAAACTTTATAAGTGTACTCTCTATGCCATTATCTAAATCACTGATGAAGATACTGAACAGAACTGGACCCAGAAGTGATCCCTGCGGGTCCCCACTCATTATGCCCTTCCAGCTTGACTGTGAACCACTGATAATTACTCTCTGGGAATGGTTTTCCAACCAACTGTAAGGTGGTTGCACAGTAGCTTCATCTAGGTTGTAATTCCCTAGTTTGTTTATGAGAAGGTCATGCGAGAGAGTATCAAATGCCTTACTAAAGTCAAGATGTATCGCCGCTCTCCTCACCGCATGCACAAGGCGTGTTACCCTCTCAAAGAAAGCTTTTAGGTTGGCTTGACACAATTTGTTCTTTACAAATCCATGCTGTTAACTTATCACCTTACTAGCTTCTAGGTGTCTTCAAATCAATTAATTATTTGCTCCAGTATCTTACTGAAGTTAAGTTGACTGGTCTGCAATTCCGTGGGTTGTCCTTAGTCCCCTTTTATTAGTTTGGCACTATATTTGCCCTCTTCCACTCCTCTGGAATCTCTCCAGTCTTTCATGACTTTTCAAAGATAATCACCAAAGGCTCAGATATATCCTCAGTCAGCTCCTTGAGTATTCTAGATGTATTTCATTAGGCCCTGGTGACTTGAAGACATCTAACTTGTCTAAGTAATTTTTAGCTGGGTCTTCCCCTATTTTAGCCTCTGATCTTACCTCATTTTCACTGGCATTCATTAAGTTAGATGTCCAATTACTACTAAACATTTTGGCAACAACAAAAAAGTTATTTAGCACTTCTGCCATTTCCACATTTTCTGTTATTGATTTTCCCGCCTCCTTGATTAACATGCCTACCCTGTCCTTGGTCTTCCTCTGAAATGTTCCGTAATTCTGAACAAGATGTTACGGACTTCAGCCACGGTGGGGGTGGAGTCAGTGCTCCAGGCGGGGGGGATCATGGCTCCGGGCTTCTGCCCTGGGGGAGCACCAGGGCTCAGGGCCTTAGACCTGGGGGGAGTGCTAGGGCTGGGGGCTTCAGCCCTGTAGCTCTGCTCCCGGTTTCAGCATGGGGGACGCCGGGGCTTGGGGCTTTAGCTACAGGAGGAACACTGGGATGAAACCAGCACTCATCTTGTAGCTAAAGCCCCGAGCCCCAGTGCTCCTCCCCTCTACAGCTCTGCACCTCAGTGTTCTCATGAGGCAGAAGCCCTGAGCCACCCCACTCAACCAGCCTCAACCAGCTGAAGCCCTGAGCCCCAGGGCTAAACCCCAAGGCAGAACAGTGTGTGTTTATTTTTTTGCTCTTTGTCTCCGCTGTTGCCTGACTGATTACTTCTGGTTCCATAGGATGTTCGGTAAGTCTGTAACTCTGGTGTTCATATCTTTGAGGTTCTACTGTAGATTACAGAATAAAATCCACTGGTTAGGCCCACTTATTGCTGGATGTGATAACAGTTTTCTTCATCAAATCATCTCTGAACCAACAAGAGGTGATGCAATTTTAGACATGTTTTTGGTAAGTAATGAGGACATCATAGAAGAACTGGTTGTAAGAAATAACGTTAAAGAAGTGACCACGAGTTGATTGAGTTAAAATTAAATGGAAAGGTCATTAAAACCAGGTCATCAGCTATGATTTTTTATTTCAAAAGGGCAGACTTTTGAGCAATTAAGGGAATTAGTTAAAGAAGTCAACTGGACTGAGGCATTCAAGGACTTAAATGTGAAGGAGGCTTGGAATTTTTTCAAGTCACCTTTACCTGAAATTTGCATCACAAGGGGAAAAAATTTTTAGGGAAAGACTCCAGAGCCAGCAGGATAAAGTTACCTTAAAAAGGTTACTAGGAGTAAGCAGAGAACTTTTAGGGAATGGAAAAAGGGATTGATAAAGCAAAGAAAGCTACATCATGGAGGTTAGAAAACATAGGAATAAAGTGAGGCTTACTGAAAGTCAAGCTGAATTAGCTCCTGCCAAAGAAATTAAACTAAATAAGTAGTGGTTTCTTAGTTATATAAATAAAAAGAAAATAAGGAAAGGATGAGGTTGGGCCACTATGCAGTGCAGATGGGAAGAAGAATCTAGATGTGGCCCAAAAACTAAATGTATACTTGCCTGGGTTTTCAGTGAGGAGGCTAACATGGAACATGTGCATGAAGGCAGCATAGCTGATGGAAATGAGTGTCTAGAAATGCTAATTATCACATCTGAGGTGGAACAAAAACTTAAAGAACGTAATGCTCTCAAATCAGTGGGACTGGATAGTTTCCCTCCCAGAATACTGTAAGAACTGGCATATGAGCTAGTTAATCTGGTAGCAAGAATTTTTAATAAATATACGTATGTAGGTGTTGAACCATATCACTAGAGAACAGCTAACATTGTGCTTATATTTGAGAAAGGGAAAAAAAATCACCTCAGCAATTACAGACCTGTTAGTCTGACCTCAACAGAATGCAAGGCTTTGAACTGTGAAGTAAATAATAATTAAATTCCTAGAGAATAAGCAATTTTTCAGATAAGAGAAGTTCAGTAGATTTAATATACCTGGGCTTCAGTAAAGCATATGATACAGTACCACATGGGAAATTATTGGTTAAATTAGGGAAGATCAGTATAAGCACTGTAAGGTAGATAAGGAACTGACTTAAAAGGAGAAGACAATGACTTGTGCTGAAAGATGGACTGAAAGGTTATTAGTGGAGTTCCTCAAAGATTGGTCTTGGGACCAGTTATTCAGTATCTTTATTAATTCATAAAATCCAACAGAAAGGACCACTGTGACCATGTAATCTGACATCCAATATAACAAAGGCCAGAGAACTTCCCCAAAATAATTCCCAGAGCAGATCTTTTAGAAAAACAGCCACTCTTGATTTAATAACTGTCAGTGATGGAGATCCACAACCCTTGATAAATTGTTCCATTGGCTAATTACTCACTAAAAAAATTAAACCTTATTTCTAGTCTCAATGCATCTAGCTTCAACTTCCAGCCACTGGATGTTATACCTTTGTCTGCTAGACTGAAGAGCCCAGTATTAAATATTCATTCCCCATGTAAGCACTTAGAGACTGTGATCAAGTCACCCCTTAACCTTCCCTTTGTTACTCTAAATCAATTGTGCTCCTTGAGCCTATCACTATAAGGCATATTTTCTAATCCTTCAATTGTTCTCTTGGCACGTCTCTGACCCCTCACCAATTTATCAACATCCTTCAATTGTGGGCACCAGACCCAGAAACAGGATTATAGCAATGGTCACACCAGTACCAAACGCAGACGTAAAAACTTCTCTACTCCTACTTGAGAATCCCCTGTCTATACAGTCCTGAGATGCAATAGCTCTTTTGGCCATAACATCACACTGTGAGGTCATGTTCAGTTGATTAGCTCCCACAACACCCAATTTTTTTTCAGGGGTAACTGCTTTCCAGGACAGTCTCCCAGGCACATTCCTGAACATGTTCCATGGTACAATCCTTACTGAAAACTGAAGCAAAACATTCATTTACATTTTAGGAACATAGAATCATAGAAGATTAGGGTTGGAAGAGACCTTAGAAGGTCATCTAGTCCAACCCCCTGATAAATCATCCCAGCAAGGGCTTTGTCAAGATGAGCCTTAAAACCCTCTAAGGATGGAAATTCCACCACCTCCCTAGGTAACCAATTCCAGTGCTTCACCACCCTCCTAGTGAAATAGTTTTTCCTAATATCCAGCCTACACCTCCCTCACTGCAATTTGAGATCATTACTTCTTGTTCTGTCATCTGCCACCACTGAGAACAGCCGAGCTCCATCCTCTTTGGAACCCTCCTTCAGGAGTCGAAGGCTGCTATCAAATCCCACCTCATACCTAGATTACTTTCAGCCTTCTCCCCATTCACATCACACAGTGGCCCGAACTCACTCAGCTTACGTTATTCTTTTATTTATATCAACAGTTCTCAACCAGGGGGTCTAAGGCTCCCTGGGGGGCTATGAAAAGGTTTCAGTGGGTCCACCAAGCAGTGCAAGCATTATACTCATTGGGGCCCAGAAAGCTGAAGCCAAAGCCTCAGCAATTGGTTTGGGAAACTGTCCTTCTTGCTACCCCCTGATGCCAGCCTGGTTTTTATATGCAGAAAAGCAGCTGTGACACAGGTGAGCAGTGGAGATTTTATAAGGGGGGGGGCACACACAGTCTCAGAAAAAGGTTGAGAACCCAATTTATATAATTATACCCAGCTACTGATAGCCCCATCCTCTGCTCGCCCCACACCAAGGGGGGGGCACATATCCAGGTACCATTACCCCCAGAGCCTGCCCACCCTGCAAGGGAGGGGCAGGGGAACATACCATCAACCCTGGCCCCCACCCGCTGCACGGGGGCAGTGGAGGTGGGAATGTGCCCAGCTACCGTCACACACACCCCAGCCCCCACCCGGGGGAGGGGGCAACATACCCAGCTACCGTCACCCCCCCGGCCCGGAAGAGATGGGGGGGAACGTGCCCAGCTCCCATCAACTCCCCGGCCCCCACCCGCCCTGCCCGGGGGAGATGGGGGGGAACGTGACCAGCTCCCATCACCCCCCCCTCCCACACCCGCCATGCCCAGGGGAGATGGGGGGGGAACGTGCCCAGCTCCCATCACCCCCCCCCCGGCCCCCACCCGCCCTGCCCGGGGGAGATGGGGGGGAGGGAACGTGCCCAGCTCCCATCACCCCCCCCCGCCCCCCCCCGCCCGGCCCGGAGGCGCTGGGGGGCGGGAACGTGCCCAGCTCCCCACCCCCCCTCCCCCGCCCCCACGCGCCCTGCCCGGGGGAGATGGGGGAACGTCCCCAGCTCCCCTCACCCCCCCGGCCCCCACCCGCCCTGCCCAGGGAGATGGGGGCGGAACGTGCCCAGCTCCCATCACCCCCGGCCCCCACCCGCCCTGCCCAGGGAGATGGGGAACGTGCCCAGCTCCCATCACCCCCGGCCCCCACCCGCCCTGCCCAGGGAGATGGGGGGAACGTGCCCAGCTCCCATCACCCCCCCCGGCCCCCACCCGCCCCGAAGCTTCCTACCAGCGGCGCCATCAACCCCTCACCTGCGAGGGCCGCAGTCATTGACCCGGAACCGGAAAAGGGAGAGAGAGTGTCGCTGGTGCCGAGCACGTGAACAAATCTCCTCAGCCAATGGCTGCCCTTCCCCCGCTGGGCCCCGCCCCGCGGGGTGGGGCCGGGCTGGGCTAAGCGGGCGGGGCGGAGGCGGCTGATTCCTGCCGCCTGCTGGGTGGCGGCGGCGGCGGCGCAGTAGCTGTGGGGGGTCTCGCGCTGATGCCGTGTGGCGGGAACGGGGCGGGCGCCCTGGGAATAGCCGATGCGGAGGGAGCCAAAGCACAACGCCCCGGGGTGGGGGGTGAAGCTGGGTCCGGGGGTGCCCTTAATCCTGGCCAGAAGGTCCTTGGTGATCTTGGCTCGGCTCTTTAGCATGGTCAGAGCAGGCCAGTGGGCTGGCCTGGGGTGGGAGGGAAGGTTCTCTCCTGGCTTGGTAACTGGTTAAAAGAAAGGAAGCAAAGGGTAGGAATAATTGGTCCATCCTCAGAATGGAGAGAGGTAAATAGTGGTGGCCCCCAGGGGTCTGTACTGGGACCAGTTGTATTCAACATATTCATCAATGGTCTGAAAAAAGGGCTAAACAGTGACGTGGCAAAATTTGCAGATGATACAAAACTACTCCAGAGAGTTAAGGCCCAGGCAGACTGCGAAGAGCTACACAAGGATCTCTCAAAACTGGGTGATTGGGCAACAAAACGGCAGATTAAATTCAATGATGATGAACGCAAAGTAATGCACATTGGAAAACAGTCTCTACTATGTCTACGTATAAAATGATGAGGTCTACATTTGCTGTTTCCACTCTAGAAAGAGATCTTGGTGTCATTACGGATAGTTCTCTGAAAACATCTGCTCAACGTATAGCAGCAGTCAAAAAAGGGAACGGAATTTTGGAAATCGTTAAGAAAGGGATAGATAATAAAACAGAAAGTATCATATTGCCTCTATATAAATCTATGGTATACTCATATCTTGAACACTGCATGCAGATGTGGTCGCACCATCTCAAAAAAGATATATTGGAAAAGGGCAACAAAAATGAGGGGCATGGAACAGCTTCTGTATGAGGAGAGATTAGTAAGACTGGGACATTTCAGCTTGGAAAAGAGACAGCTAAGGGGATGGAGATCTGTAAAATCATGACTGGTGTGGAGAAAGTAAATAAGGAAGTGTTATTTACTCATAACACAAGAACAAGAGGCCACCAAATGAAATTGATATGCAGCAGGTTTAAAACAAAAGGAAGTATTTCTTCACACAATGCACAGTCAACCTGTGGAACTCTTTGCCAGAGGATGTTGTGAAGGTGAAGACTATAGCAGGGTTCAAAAAAGAACTATTAGCCAGGATGGGCAGGGATGGTGTCCCTAGCCTGTTTGCCAGAAGCTGGGAATGGGGGATGGATCACTTGATGATTACCTGTTCTGTTCATTCCCTCTGGGGCATCTGGCATTGGCTACTGTCAGAAAACAGGATATTGGGCTAGATGGACCTTTGGTCTGACCCAGTTTGGCGGTTCTTATAAACTAATCAAGGATTGAAAAGTTCCTAAAATTGAACATCTCAAAAAGAGTCAGTCTGGTGCATGAGTGTGGTGTGACAAATGTGGGAATTTTGGTAATATTTTTATGATACCTATGTGCGTCTCAGTTTCCCCTTGGGCTTTACACTGCCTTGCTGAGTGTAAAGAGAAGGGATGAGGTGTTGATTCAGCAGCCTGGTTGGAAATCAGAGTCAATAATAAACTGAATAAAGTCTACATGTGTGAATGAAAGAGCTAAAGATAAAATGGAAACCCCAATGGCCAAGATATTTCCACCTAGCGAGTGTCCAACTGGCAAGAGGAAGGAGATTTTCCCCCACCTCTCTGCAGGGAAGCCGAGCAAGGGCTCCGAGCAGGAGAACAAAGGGGGAAAGTGGTCGGTGGCCATGTTAAAAGCTGAGCTCACAGATACCTACAGCACACACACACACCACACACGTGGAACCAAACACAAAGGGACAGAGACAGGGCCAAAATGGATCTTACAGGAGCTTTTTGGGGTAGAGCCCTGATATTGGCCAGGCTGAACTCTGTCCTGATCTTTGCTTCCTCTAAGGACTGTCAGATTCTGTAGGCCAGGTGACTACTAGATTACCTTCTTTTGAAAAGGCTGCCTGGTGTCATTGTAAATGCTTACTGGGAGCATTGCGTCCTGAAGGGGCTCTGTACAAGCCTCCCACAAAAGTCTGGACTTGCAGCAGGGAACCACAGGGATCACTGGTACCCAAAGGCCCAGTTTCAGTTATGGAGTCCACGGTCCTACCCCTGTGGAAGTGTGTGGATGCTGGGGGCCCAGCACACTAAAGGGTCACTCCACAGGACTGATTACAGGTTGGGGCTTAGACCAGACCCTGTGGAGCTGTGATGTAGGGCACTACATTGCTTTCTTCCAGTCCTTCACGCCACTGCAGAGCAATTTCCAGTGCACTGAAGGCATCAGAATGGTGAAGGGATGTTGACTTAGTCTTTATTGACATCACTTTTGTTATGTGAGGATTTTTTTCCTGGTCAGGAAAAGGGGTTCATGAAACTGGTCATTCCCAAGGCTGGTGTTTGTAAAATCAAGGTTCTATTGTCCTTTGCAGGAAGTGGGGTTCTTCTAGATATTTTGTCCAGTTGGATCCAGTATGGTGTACATGCATCTCGCATGCATGAGGTTGGAATCTTTTGACCAGTAGTGTCCATGCCTGGGCCCTGCATGTCCATGTGTCCCCCACACTAGGGCATAGAGGACAGAGAGTCTCTACCACCTCAGCCTTCAGGATACTTGTTTCATACAGTGATTCATTCAGCCCACAGAAAATATCTCGAGTTTCCAGTGGGACACAACAGCTACCGATACTGGGTACGACCATCCAGCCTGTTTATACCCCAGGAGTATTCACAAAATGCCTGGCAATAGCAGCAGCCCACCTGAGACCACAAGAAATACTGTGCTGGAAGGGATCACAGTACAGATCCTGATAGACACACCACCGCTGCAATGTATTATATCAACAGGCAGGGGGGGCTCTGTGAGGAGGGAATCAAACTGTGTAAACTTCCATGGCCTTCACCAACCAGGAGCAAATAACAATCTGGTGGATTACTTCAATGACAGTATTCCGCCAGCCACCAGTGGTCTCTGTTCTCAAGCCTGTGTTCCACAGGGGGCTTCCCCGTGGTAGACCTGTTTACCACTAACAAGAACAGCAAATGCCCTCTCTTCTGCTCCAGAGCAGGTACCAGCCCAGGCTCCCTCCGGAATGCTTCCCCCATATCCCAGTCTCAAGGCCTTTATGCCTTTCCTCCCGTTTCCCTGATCTCCAGGGTCATAAAAAAGATCAAGTAGGATGTGACCACAGTAATACTTGTAGCATCAGTGTTGCTTCACAGACCTACTGCACTGTCTGCAAGGCTCCAGTCTGCCAGATGTATTATCTCAGAGGAGCAGAGGCAAATTCTCCTTCCAGATCCAACCTCTTTACATCTCATGGCTTGAAAATTGGCTGGTTGTGCACTACAGCCAGGGTCTGCTTTAGAGAAGACCAAAAAAATCCTTATAGAGAGGAGGAAGCACTCTGATCCATAGATTGATCGTGTAGTGGAAAAGATTTTCTATCTGGGTTTCCTTTATAATACAGTGTCAGCCCATTAGATGCCAAGATTTTGGACTACGTCCTTCTCCTCAAACTATTGACCCTCACCATTGGCCATGCTCCAGTGCAAATCTGTATGGTATTCTCCTGTCCGGCTGTTTCATTCTAAAAGGACTGGTCCACACCTAACCCTTGTCCGTGAGCCCCTCTTTCCTGGACCCTTAATGTAGTTCTTATGGAGCCTGGTAGGAACCCCCTTTGACCCTTATCCGGGTACCATCGCCACCATCTCACTCTCCAAACCACCTTCCTGGTGGCTGTCACCCCAGCTAGGAGGCTTTGCACTAATAGCAGCTCCATTATATTGTCATCCACAGGGAGAAGATGGGGCTGAGGGCCCATCGTAAGCACCTCATCGAGGTGGTGTCTGATTTTTCATTTAAACCAAACCATCCACCTCACCGTTTTCTTCCCCAAGCTGCACTTGAACCTGGGAGAACCCAAGCTCCTTGTTTCAAGTAATCAAGGAGGGCTCTAGGCAGCACGGAGCCATTCAGGAAATCACCCTGTTTATTTTTTAGCACTGTGGAAGGTCAGGCCATCTCTTCTCAGGGCCAGATTAACACATAGACAAACTAGGCATGGGCCTGTGGAGGCCCAACAAACAGCTATACAGGATGCTGCTCGTGGCCGGTCTGGCCTTGCTGTGGCTCCATTGGGACCAGCTGCTCATCCTGCTGCTGCTGGGGGTGAGTCTCACCATGACAGAGGGGTGGCTGGGCCAAACCTGAGTGAGTGGCATTGTGACCTGGCCAACGGGGTTGAAGCACCACTCAGGTTTGGCCAGGCTACGCCCTCATCATGGTGAGCAGCACCCACAGCGGCGAGATGAGAGCCGGGCCCAGCAGATCCACAACCGGGTGAGCTTGGCTGCAGAGTGTCCTATACGGCTGTTTGTTGGTGTTCATATTAGAAAGCAGGAGCCCAGAAGTGTGCGTTTGTCTATTAATCCGGCCGTCTCTTCTCAGAACTCACTCCATTGGTTACAACAATCTGTAACCAGCTAGCAGACGTGCCCCTGGCCTCAGTCTGCAGGGCCCTCTCAACTAGAGCCCAGGCAACCGCCTCAGAAGTATTCCTCTCAGAGACCTCGAGGGCAGCCAGGTGGAGCGCAGCCCACGCCTTCATCGCGCATTACACCGGGGGGCTGGTTACTAGTTGTGATGCCAGATTTGGGAGAGCAGCTCTGCAATCCTTATTTAGTCAGCTCTAGCTAGGACTCCTCACACCCTCCTCCGGTTAGTCTGGGAGCTACTAGCGAGTCGCTGGAGTGGGCTCCACATGGACAGGGACTCCAGTAAAGAGCGAGTACTTACCGTACAGTAACTGTGGTTCTAGATGCTTTGTCAGTGGGAAGCCCACAACCCACCCGTCTCTGCCTGAACTAGGCTTGATATTCAAAAGGTTTCCTCCTGGTAGCAAGCATCCAGATACCATGGGATCATGGAGTGGCCCGAGAGACCTCTGGAAGGAGCCAGAGGATGCACTGCTCCAGCAAGCAGAGCGTTAGCCACTACTGAGACCTACCAGGACACCCTGGTGCTACATCTCACTGCCACAGCCAGGAAGGGAAGTGAGAGGCGGGCAGAGCCACTCTGCCCGTAGGTGGAGGGTAGGAGCGGATGCAGGGGGCCAGCGCTGCCCCAGTAGACACTGGTCAAAGCTGAGACACATGCACCATCAGTGAGATCCACATAGACAAAGACTCAAAAGACCTGCAGGCTGCAGGGGGCCAGGAGGGATTGGGGAGGAAGTCGAGGCAGCAAGAATAAACAGCACCCCAAGAAGGGGGTGATGGGATAGCAGCTGTAGAGGCCATGGGGCCCCTGGACGCCTCCTGAGCAGTGAGGCAGCAGCTAGAGAGACATTGAGAAGTGTGGGTGGCCACAGGCTCCCTGCAGGCCTGTCCCAGAGGGTAGCTGTGGGCACGGGTTTCCCCAGGACATGGGGAGCAGGCCCTCTAATGGCTCTGACTGGGGAGAGCCACCTAGAGTTAACAGTACGACACTTAGCTAATGTCGAGCAGAATGATGCACCCAGCTGGCAATGATGCAACTTAGCAGCCTGCAGGACGTGCTCTAGTTGGAGCTGCTCTGTTAGCACCCAGGCAGCAGCAGCACAAATCTCTATACGTGAAGTAGCTGCTACGGGGGGACAGAGTTAGCCCGGGCTACAATAGGGTCTCCGGGCACTTAACCTGCTGCCTTAGCAACCTGGTCCTGCCAGCTTCTCAGCATTCACAGCTGGCGGCATCAGGCCTCATTGCTATGTGGGGGCACTCTGCCCTTTGTGTCAGTATAGTACCAGTGCTGCTTGGGTGGAGGACATGTAAGATGAGTAATATTAATGCCCAGAGCCTGGGTAATTCTGTTCGGGCTCCCTATATCTCCCAACCCCAAAGTTATCTTGCGTCCTGCCCTCAGTTGCGGCATGCTGTTGCTATGAGATGTCTGCTGGGTTGCACCCTAGAGCTGGGCGCACTGTAGCGATAGTGACATACCCTGCGGCCCCCCCAGCCCCATCTAGAGGTGGTATATGGGCTCGTAAAGTGGTTCAGGATGAGACAGTAGAGACGTATTTGTATTGTTTTTATTACCATCCATCACAACGCACCCTCATTTTACAACTTGGGAAACAGGCACAGAGAGGTGAGTGACCTACCAGGGCCACAGAATAAGTCAGTGGTGGAGCTGGGGAGAGACACCAGGAGTCCTGGCTCCCGGTTCCCCAGCAGCTCCATTCCAGCTGGCATCTCAGCACTGCCAGGTGTGAGGCTGTGCTCTAATCCCACCCTCCTCAGGTCAGCAGCTGCAGGGACTGCTGTGGAGGGGGCACCCAGCCTGCACAAGACATGGCCTTCAGGAAGATCTTGGAACCATCCCCTTATCAATAGCAAAGCCAATGGCCCAGCTGCCCTCGCTCCGGCCAGGGGAGCCTGGCCATTGGCTACAACAGGAAGAGGAGCAGACCTTAAATTTCTTCAGCAGGATTTGGGGCCAGAGAGTGATTGTGTGGCCCCCCTATTTGTCCGCCCCCCCTTTGCCCTGAGTTGGCCTCATTCATGGCAGGGAAGTGGTGCCTACGACTAACCCCTATAAATATAGTGCAAAGCGTGAACCCCTGCAGCAGCCTATGCAGTCAAACCCTGGGCACAGTGCCCCTGCAGAGCCCCTCTGGCCAGGCGCTGCCCCAGCGAGCCAGCCCCATAGCTCCTGGAGAGAGTTCAGCAAGGGGAACTGCAGAGTGTATATGCTGACAGCGAGGAGGCTGGGACGCGGAACCCCTCCAGTTCCAGGTGGAACATTCCCAGGCAGCCACACTCCTCACGGCCCACAGTCTTAGGGGAGGGGGGTGCTGTCATTCTCTCTCCACACCCCTTGGTCTCAGCAGGTCTTCTGGAGGTAGGCCCTGCAGTGACAGTCTCGTCTGTGCTCGCTGCCGGGAGGCCCGGGAAACTCTGCCAACAACCAGGTGCCCCAGTCCTCCCATCTCCAGGCCCTGCCCAGCCAGAACAAGGGGCTCCCTGCCAGGGCAGGTCTGAAACGAGGCTCAACTGCTCCTCACACGTCTCCCAACCTCGTGTACAGCTATGCCCGCTCGTAGGCCTCCTTGTACTGACTGGGGAACATGTTACTTCCAACCAGACTGGCCGTACCCTCAATGTCGCCCGCGGAGCTGTCCCCAGGTGCCAGGAATGGGGCAGAGCTGCTCTGCGCGGGGCTGTAGGTGTCCAAGAGGAACTCTGCGCCAAGGCAGCCTGGCAGCTCCACGGGAGAGCAGGCGGCGGGCAGCATGTCCCTCTGGTTCAGGCAGCTGTAAGAGGCGTAGTCTGGGCCCAGGCAGAAATCGAAGGGCTCAGGCACCGTGATATGCTCCAGGCTGGGGTGGAGGGCAAAGCCTTCCTCTGCAATCAGAACAGGAATGGCTCGGTCAGCTAGAGAGCCTTGCTCCCCCAGGAATGCAGCGTGGTGCCCAGGCTGCCTTGGGATGACAGGGAAGGGCGACGGGCGTCCTCCTGGGTGGCCGGGGTGCCGTGCAGAGGGGGGGCAGTGGGGATGTGGCCAGACAGGCCCCCAAAGGGAACAGCCTGCACCTTGCCAGCATGTCCAGCCGCCAGTCTGGGCTGGAGCGAGGCAATACCCGTGGTTTGTCCACGGGTGTGACGCTCCATATCTCAGGGGCGTACCCTGTAACCCTCATATTCATCATTTGTACATAACTGCGATATTTCATCTAAAGCAGGCCACGTGAGGTATCATGGGAAAGGTTACGATCTGCTGAAACCCATTGTTCCATCGAAATGTGTGTATCATTAATGCATATAAAATTATAAGAATTATCTTGTATGGTTTTCACGAAAATATGCTGTGGGTTTGGGAAGTGTCCAGATACTCTCCAGAGACAATGACAAGGGAGGTAACCAACACCCGGGTGAGTACTGAACAGACATCACCAGCCATTGTCCAGCAAGGGAGCTACAATGCAATGACTCACTTACACAAGGCCACACCAGGGGAATTGCTCAACCATGCCTGGGGGGTCAATGCCCACCAGCCATGCCTGGACTTATGTTCTCCAGGCACATGGACTAAGGGTATAAAACAGAACACAGTGGTACATGCTTGGCCTTTTCTCCTCCCTCCACCTAGGCTGCAAGCAACAAGGACGCTCAGAAGACTGAAGACTCCAACAGAGGAGACTGTCCCAGGCTTCAAGGGTGAAATTTGTGTACAATGAACTGCAATATGCAGTGGGGTGAAAAAACTGCTTAATGTAGACGTTGCCCAGGCTAATAGGGTTGAGAATTTAGACTGTGTTCTTACATTTTATTTTATTTTGGTAACTAATTCCAACTTTTGGCCTATCACTTATAATCACTTAAAATCTATCTTTTGTAGTCAATAAACTTGTTTTACTGTATATCTTTAGCAGTGTATTTGCCTGAAGTGTTTGGTAAATCTGCTCAGGTTTACAAAGGCTGGTGTATATCCACTTTCCATTGATGAAGTGGTGAACCAATTAGTACACTTGCATTGCTCAAGAAAGCGTCTTGAGCAGTGCAAGACGGTATATTCCTGAGGTACAGTGCTGGGAGCTGGGGGGATTTGGCTGGTGCCTTTCTCTGTGTGATTCATGAGTGGCTCTGGGAGCATTCATGCAATCTATCTGGGTGTGGGGCTCCACATGCGGTTGTGCTGAGTGATCACAGCACCTGGAGGGGTTTGCTGCTTGTCACTAGCAAAGCATTGTGAGAGACAGGCCAGGCTGGAGAGTTAAGAGGTCACGGCGGTCCCACAGTCCCAGGCTGCACCCCAAGGATCCTGTCACAGTGGGGCATGACCCCAGCGATGGGAGTGCAGTCACTAGAGGGGACGGACCTGGCCGGCTGGATTGCAGTGCTGCCTGCCTGGGGAGGCAGAAGGCAATGCCTTGGGGGCTCCAGCAGTGGGAGCCCAGCTCAGGATGCCTTTGAGGACCCCAGCTCACATTGGCTCCACTGGGAGTTGGGAGCTGAGGCCCTGACATTGTTGCCACCATGAAAAGGGGCTCCCCACAGCCCCACATGTGTTGGAATCATTGTGCCCCCCAGGTCCCCACGTGGAAGATCAGTGTGTCCCCTCAGGCTCCCACCTATCTTCCCCCATGTGGAGGAGGTCATTATGCCAACTCCAGATGCCCCAACCTGCCCCTGCCATATGGAGGGGGTCACTGTGACCCCTGGATGCCCCCATCTTCCCCCCACCCAGCATGGAGGGGGTCATAGCACCCCTGGGCCCCTCCCATGTGTAGGAAGGGAACACTTCACACACACACCCAGACAAATACACCATATAGGGGGGTCACTGCACAGGGGCACCAGCCAGCGACGTGCCAATCCACGTCCTGACACAAGACAACTGACCTGCTGTCTGGGGCGCAAGGAAATGGTCCATGTAACCTGGCTTCTTCTTCCTCCTCTTGGCTTCAATCCCGTGAGGGTCTAAGGGACAAGAAGAGAAGGCACCTCACAGCGCCCTAGATGGGCACAGCCTGGCCCCACAATGGGCACCCGAAGGAGCCAAGCGCTACCTATGACTGCAGCAGCAAGCCTGGTGGGAGCAGCCCCTGCGGGATTCCCCCGTCCCCTCAGACAGCAGGTGCCTGAAGGCTGCACTCCATCAACCCGTCACTCTGAACGGGATGGGGGGATCAACCGTCACGCTGAGCAGTGTGGATGGGGTGGGGATCAGGCCATCATGATGACCAGTGTGGATGGAGGGGGGAGATCAGACCATCATGCTGAGTGGTGTGGATGAGGGGGATCAGCCGTCACGCTGAGTGGTGTGGATGGGGCGGGAGGGGGATCAGGCCATCACACTGAGGGGTGTGGATGAGGGGAGATCAGCTGTTATTCTGGGCTGTGTGGATAGGGGGAATCGGCAGTCACACAGTGTGGATGGGGGTGGGGATCAGGTCATCACACTGAGCGGTGTGGATGGGAGGAGATCAGCTGTTATGCTGAGTGGTGTGGATGGGGGGATCAGCCGTCACACTGAGTGGTATGGATGGGGAGAGATCAGCTGTTATGCTGAGCTGTGTGGATGGGGAGAGATCAGCTGTTATGCTGAGCTGTGTGGATGGGGAGAGATCAGCTGTTATGCTGGGCTGTGTGGATGGGGGGGAATCGGTCATCATGCTGAGTGGTGTTGATGCAGGGGGATCAGGCTGTCACGTTGAGCGGTGTGGATGTGGGGAGATCGGCTGTTATGCTGGGCTGTGTGGATGGGGACTGGGATCAGTTGTTACGCTAAGCGGTGTGGATGGGGGTAGGGATCAGGTCATCACGCTGAGTAGTGTGGATGGGGAGATATCAGCTGTTATGCTGAGCTGTGTGGATGGGGGGATCGGCCATCATGCTGAGTGGGCAGGGGATCAGGCCCTCACATCAAATAGGGGTGTATGTGGGGAATCAGGACTTCATACTGAGCAGGGGTGGGGGCAGCAGCCACCCTCACTGATCCGCTCAGTGTGCGGCAGGCAATAAAACCCACCTTTTCAAGTGCTCTGCCAAGGAGTCAGATCCCTGGTGCCGTTCTGCAGATGGGGGCACACCGAGGGGAGTGACTCCCTAGCTGGCCAGAGGCAGAGCTGGGAACCCAGCCCCTCATCTCATCTCACCGGAAACTCCAGCGCCCAGGCTGGAGTCATCAGTCATCCCTGGCATGGGCAGAACTGGCCCAGGAGCCAAGAGCTTCTTGCAAGGGCCATGGCCAGGCCAGTCCGATCCCCGCAGCCTCCCAGCCTGCCCTGGTGTGAGGCCCACACACCCACCTGACGCTGAGAGCTCCTCCAGGACGTCGGGCATCCCCCGCTTCCTCTTCACGTGCACCCCATACGCATCTGCAGAGGTTGAGGCAGAGGAGGGCATGGCCTGAACCATGGGAAACTGCCACACACCTCTGCCCAAGGGCTCCCAAAACCTGCCTGGCACCAGCTGGGCACGTGCCCTGCTCCACCCTGTGGGGCTGTGACCAGCGGGGGCTGCTCTGAGCCCCCCAACCCCCCTTTCCCCGAGGGGCAGTGACCAGCAGGGGCCCCCCTGACCTCCCTTTCCCAGAGGGGGCAGTGACCAGTGGGGGCTGCTCTGGGCCCCCCAACCTCCCTTTCCCTGAGGGGCTGTGACCAGCGGGGGCTGCTCTGGGCCCCCTGGCCCCTCTTTCCCTGAAGGGTTGTGACCAGCGGGGGCCCCCCGACTTCCCTTTCACTGAAGAAAAAATACTTTCTTGTGTTCGTTCTAAACCTGCTACCTATTAATTTCATTTGGTGGCCCCTTGTTCTTGTGTTATGAGAACGAGTAAATAACACTTCCTTATTTACTTTCTCTACCACTCATGATTTTATAGACCTCTATCATATCCCCTTAGTCGCCTCTTTTCCAAGCTGAAAAGTCCCAGTCTTATTAATCTCTCCTCATACAGAAGCCGTTCCATACCCCTCATAATTTTTGTTGCCCTTTTCGGAACCTTTTCCGATTCCAATATATCTCTTTTGAGATGGGGCGACCACATCTGCACGCAGTATTCAAGGTGTGGGTGTACCATGGATTTAGATAGAGGCAATATGAGATTTTCTGTCCTATTATCTATCCCTTTCTTAATTATTCCCAGCATTCTGTTCACTTTTTTGACTGCCGCTGCACATTGAGTGGACGATTTCAGAGAACTATCCACAATGACTCCAAGATCTCTTTCTTGAGTGGTAACAGCTAATTTAGAGCCCATCATTGTATAGGTATAGTTGGGATTATGCTTTCCAATGTGCATTACTTTGAATTTATCAACATTAAATTTAATCTGCCATTTTGTTGCCCAGTCACCCAGTTTTGTGATTGGCAGGGGCTGTGCTGGGCCTCTCTGACCCTCCCTACCCCCGAGGGGCTGTGACCGGTGGGAGCTGCTCTGGGCCCTCCCCTGACCTCCCCTTTCCCCAAGGAGCTGTGAAGGGCTTTGTGGGGTGGCAGTTACCATGGTCCTTGGGCAGGTAGGTGAAGTGGAAGGGCTCGCTGCAGACGCTGTCTGTCAGGCGCTGCAGATATACCTCCACCTCCACCGGCTCCAGGATGTCCAGGTGCTGGTACGGGGGTGTCTTGAAGACGATGGCTATCTGCCGGTGCACGTCGGCCTGCGAGAAGTCTGCCTTGCTCTCCCACGCGTCCCTCCGGAAGACCACGGCAATGTCCTCTGCGGAGGATGCGGGGTGAGGGCTGGGGAGCTGACTGGGTGATTGGCAGGCAAGGGGGTGCCCCAAGAGACTGGGTTGGGTGGGAGGAGCTGGGGACCAATTGGGGCCCAAATCCAGCTGCAATGGGAGGAGACCCCAGGCCCCCACAGTATGGTAGCACAGAGAACTCCCTGCCTACTTGTCTGGCTGCTGGGTCTCACGCACTTGCTCAGGGTCACGCTGACCTCCAGGTTTGGGGCAGGGCAGGAATCCTCCCCCCAGGTCAGACTGACGGGACTTTGGGGCATTTCGCCTTTCCTGGCTGACGGGTGTAGATCAGCTGGCCACGTCTCATCTAATCAACTCTCTGCTGTGGCAGGGGCCTGGCCACTGGGGCACTTGGGTCTCTCCAGTCCTCTGCCCGTGGCTCTTAGTAGCGCAGTGTCCGAGGACTGAAACCCTTTGGTGTAACTATGTCCTTGGGCTCAGCACAGGGCAGTTCTGTGCAATGCAATGGCCTGTGTGATGCTGGGTCAGACTGGCTAATCTAATGGTTCCTCCTGGCCTTGAGCTCTACAAACTTTTGAGTAAGCATGTGCCCCCCATAGGCCCCACACCATCACCTCCCCTCGCCTCTCGCTCTAGCAGGGCTCCAGAACCAGCCCATCTGCCCCCCCTCCCCTTCTACCAGAGCTCCATGCCTCCTCCCACCCCCCATTCTAGCTGACCCACTCCCACCTCCCCAGTCCTATGGAGCTGCTTCCCCTCCATTACCTTTCTGGACTTTGTCGCAGAGCAGGTAGAGCTCCTCCCCGCCCGTGCAGGGCCCGCACTCCTTGTTCATCCGGCAGATCCTCAGCTCTGATGTGTTTGTGGATTCTGCAGACGCCAAGACTCAGTTCAGCCACTGCACAGATCTCCTCGCCCTGCTCCAGCCTTCCCCAGCCACATGGGGCCAGCTGGCATCAGGGAGCCACCCTGTCCTATCCCCTACCATGCAGGGCTGGCTGGCTGGCACGAGGGACACTCCTATCCCTCCCCGGACACACAATGCAGGGCTGGCCGGCAGACACGGGGCATCGCCCCTCCATCCCTGCCCCTGCCCTACCATGCAGGGCTGGCCGGCAGGTACGGGGCATCCCCCCTCCATCCCTGCCCCTGCCCTACCATGCAGGGCTGGTCAGCAGGCACGGGGCATCCCCCCTCCATCCCTGCCCCTGCCCCACTATGCAGGGCTGGCTGGCTGGCACGGGGGACCTGCAGTCTCTGAAAAGGCCAATGGGTCTGTGCTGACACTTTTTAAAATTCATTCTGGTTATTTGCCTGACCTGGGTGGCGTCAGCTCTGGGGCCAGGTGGGGGTGCCCTGTGCCAGGGAACAGACTGTTGCCCCCCATAGCCTCGCAGCGCTGGCAGCCAGCTCCGAATGCCCACATGAGCCTCCCTCAGCCATTGGCAGAGCAGGGCCCATGACACACAGGAGGCGGGCTGCCATTCCTCCAAGTGGAGTGCACTAATGCAGTGGATAGGCCAGCGGCTGCCCACGAATTGGCCTATAAGACATTCCCTCCTCCTCGTTCAGATCCTCCCAGGAGTCCCCGTCTGCCATGGCGGTGGGAGATGGCCAGGTCCACGGGCCACCGGGAAAAGATCCTATACACCAGGTAAAACATTACGCTAACCATCACCCCCAGCCCCTCCACATGTCCCATCCGTAATGTGAGCTCTCAAGTGCAGACACCGTCTCTTCCTACTGATCCATATAGCACCAAGCATGGCACCGCTGCAATAGAAACCATGCCCCAAACAGCCCGTCCGGCACAGGGCTGCCCAGCCCCTGCATGGCACTGCTGCAATACCAGCCATCCGCCAAACAGCCCGTCCGGCACAGGGCTGCCCATCCCCTGCATGGCACCGCTGCAATACCAGCCCTGCCCCAAACAGCCCGTCCGGCACAGGGCTGCCCAGCCCCTACATGGCACTGCTGCAATACCAGCCCTGCCCCAAACAGCCCATCCAGCACAGGGCTGCCCAGCCCCTACATGGCACTGCTGCAATACCAGCCATGCCCCAAACAGCCCATCCGGCACAGGGCTGCCCAGCCCCTACATGGCACTGCTGCAATACCAGCCCTGCCCCAAACAGCCCGTCCAGCACAGGGCTGCCCAGCCCCTACATGGCACTGCTGCAATACCAGCCATGCCCCAAACAGCCCATCCGGCACAGGGCTGCCCAGCCCCTACATGGCACTGCTGCAATACCAGCCATGCCCCAAAAAGCCCATCTGGCACAGGGCTCCCCACCCCATGCATGGCACCGCTGCAATACCAGCCCTGCCCCAAACAGCCCGTCTGGCACAGGGCTGCCCAGCCCCTACATGGCACTGCTGCAATACCAGCCCTGCCCCAAACAGCCCATCCGGCACAGGGCTGCCCAGCCCCTGCATGGCACCACTGCAATACCAGCCCTGCCCCAAACAGCCCGTCCGGCACAGGGCTGCCCAGCCCCTACATGGCACTGCTGCAATACCAGCCATGCCCCAAACAGCCCGTCTGGCACAGGGCTGCCGACCTCCGGCATGGCACCGCTGCAATACCTGCCCTGCCCCAAACAGCCCGTCCAGCAGGAGGTTACCTGGCACACACACACCACATCAATACAAACAACCTGCGCAGCACTGGGCTGCCCAGCCTGGTTCTCTCAGACAGGGCCCAGGGCCGTGGCAGGCTCTGGCCTAGTGACACTTCTCTCACTCAGCCAGGGCAGGTTGAGCTATTGCAGTGAGTTTCCTTTTCCCTCTGAAACACCCCACCACCCCGCAGTCCCCCGCCCAGGCTGGGTGTCCAGACATGCCGGGACATGGCTGCAGTGCTGACCCTGCCCTCTGCCCAGCACTGTCATCCTAGGGAATGTGGGCTCGGCCACGTTCCCTCCTCTGGCATCACCATGGCCCCCTGCATCGCTCCACTCCGCCCCGCGCTCCCCTGCCACAGCCCAGCTACTTACTCTTGTCAAAGATGGGTTCGGAGAGGACGGGGCTGAGGTGCCGGATCTGTCCTGAGGGCTCCTGGTATGAGGCCTGGAAGCAGATCCTCACCACGTTCATGTCCACCTCCTGGTGATTCTTCAGGGAGCCAGCTGCAGAGAGAGAACAGGGCATTCAGCATCCTGAGGTTCCAAGAGGAGAGCGCCCTTACAGAGTTTGGAAAGCCATCCCAGGGCTATGCCCAAGCTGACCCAAGCCAGGACGCATCCAAGTATTGCCAATTCTTTCTGCAGAACATCTCGATGATCTGGGCTTTCCCATCCCTCCAGAGCTAAAACTCCTCCAGGCTCTTAGCGTCTCGCGTCCTGAACACCTCAACATCCTTCTCTCCGGCCTTGACAGGTGCATCCTCGCTCTGCTCCATGCCATGCAGAATGCTGCTGCAAAGCTCATTCTCCCAGCCCATCGCCTTGCCCCCGTCACCCCTCTCTTGGGATCCCTCCACTGGCTACCACTGCTCTACGGCATCCAACATGCTGCTCGTCTTCACCAAGGCCCTTCCCAGCCTGTCCCCCGCAACTATCATTCACAGCTGAGCTGTCGATGCTCACCTCCTACCAGCCCATGACGCCAGCCTCCATCCCCCACTGGTGACATCTTCAGACAAACCCCTTCCTACTCTCGCCTGC
Organism: Mauremys reevesii; assembly: GCF_016161935.1. Taxonomy (NCBI): domain Eukaryota; kingdom Metazoa; phylum Chordata; order Testudines; family Geoemydidae; genus Mauremys; species Mauremys reevesii. The sequence continues at coordinate 7,440,855 of NC_052644.1, read as the reverse complement.
TGCCCTCACCCGTGGGAGCAGCTCCCTGTACACATCCCCAAAGCTCCTTCACTGTCCTCCTGCAAATCCCTCCTCTGCCGTGATGCCTACAGACAACTGACACCAGTTAGGCTGCGGGTGTGCAGAGACCCCCATTTCCTTGTGCTCCCCCGTCTGTTTGTATCCACAGGCTGCCTCTTGGCTTGTACTTAGACTGTAAGGTTCTTGGGGCAAGACTTTCTGGTTCCTGGTGTATGACTGGGACCCCTTGGCATTATGGGAGAACAAAGAACAAACAAACAGCCAGGCCATCTAGGGACTGGAGTCTCTCTCCTCCGGCCACCCTCTCACCACAGGGGAGGTAGAACCGAACAACACCAATCTTTAGCCTAGAATGGTCCAATGATGCATTCCCACTAGCCAGCGGGGACCTCCTCCCCCACAGCTCCCACCCCATGTGATGGCCAATGGGTAGGGGCAAAATCAGTGCTACCAACTCTTGTGAGATGGGGGCGGGTGTTAAAGTCTCACCTCCCAGAGTCAGAGTCCTAGATTCCAAGGCCAGAAGGGACCATCACGATCATTGAGTCCAACCTCCTGTAGAAAGGAGGCCAGAAAACTGCCCCAAAGTAATTCCTAGGGCAGATTATTCAGAAAAACACTAAATCTCGATTTACATATGGCCAGTGATGGAGAATCAACCACACCCCTCGGTATGTTGGTCCAGGGGAGAGGGGCAGGGATAACTCAGTAGTTTGAGCATTGGCCTGCTAAACCCAGGGTTGTGAGCTCAATCCTTGAGGGGGCCATTTGAGGATTGGCCCTGCTTGGAGCAGGGGGTTGGACTAGATGATCTCCTGAGGTCCCCTCCAACCCTAATATCTATGATTCTATGAATGGTTAATTACCTAGACTGTGGGAGAAAAAAACATACCCCTTATTTCCAGTCTGAATTTGTCTAGCTTCAACTTCCAGCCATCAGCTCACATTAGACCTTCCTCCACTAGACTGAAGAGCCCATTATTATATATTTGTTCCCCTGGTAGGTACTTATAGACTGTGATCAAGTCACCTCTTAACCATCTCTTTGTTAAGTTAAACAGGCTGAGCTCCTTGAGTCTATCACTCTAGGGCAGGTTTTCTAATCCTTGAATCATTCTTGTGGTTCTTCCCTGACCCCTCTCCAATTTATCAACATCCTTCTTAGACTGTCAAGTATCAGAGGGGTAGCCGTGTTAGTCTGGTTCTGTAGAAGCAGCAAAGAATCCTGTGGCACCTTATAGACTAACAGACGTTTTGCAGCATGAGCTTTCGTGGGTGAATACCCACTTCTTCGGAACTTCTTGCATCCAAAGAAGTGGGTATTCACCCATGAAAGCTCATGCTGCAAAACGTCTGTTAGTCTATAAGGTGCCACAGGATTCTTTGCTGCTTCTTAGACTGTGGGCACCAGAACTGGACACAGGATTCCAGCAGCATTTGCACCAGTGCCAAATACAGAGGTAAAATCACCTCTCTCCTCCTACTCAATATGCCATTTACGCATCTCAGGATCGCATTAGCCCTTTTGGCCACAGCATTGCACTGGGAGCTCATGTTCAGTTGATTCTCCACCATGACTCCCTAATCTTTTTCAGGGTCACTGCTTCCCAGGATAGAGTCCCCCATCCTGTAAGTGTGGCTTGAGTTCTTTGTTCTGAAATGTATTTGTGACAAAGTGGGAATTTTTCATGTTTTGCATGACTACTGTGTGTGTCCTATGTTTCCCCTATGTGCTGTATGGTTAACTGGGGGTGGCGGGGAAGGCTGTTTATTCTTTGCAGAGTCCCAGAGATCCAGGTGTGACTGATCTAGCTGTCTGGGATCTGCTGTGGGAACGACTGGAAGTGCTGATGGGGAATGATTTGGAGGAGTGGTTGGGCAGCACCCGCAGTGCCCTGGTCCTTACCCAGAGAGGGCCACCCTGCCCTGGTTCCAGGCAGACTACCCAGCAAGAGGGCCTCCAACTGGAGAGAACTGTTTCAAGGTGAGAGAAAACAGAGGCAGCAGCAGGGGCCAGGCCAGGGTTTGGGCCCGCAAGCCAAAAAAAAAAAAAAAAAGCCACAATCGTGATCTGCGGCAATTCAGCGGGCGGTCCTTCGCTCTGAGCGGGAGTGAGGGACCCTCCGCCGAATTGCTGCCAAATACCTGAAAGTGCCGCCCCGCTCCGGAGTGGCCACCCCAAGCACCTGCTTGATAAGCTGGTGCCTGGAGCCGGCCCTGGCGAGGGCTGTGTCCCCAGGCCCAGCCAGCAGGTGAAGCCAGGTTCCACTCCCTTCCTCAGCAGCTGAAGAATGATCCTTCCTTCCTTAGAGAAGCTGAGGGCCCTGTTGGCCATAATGCTGCAAACCACCTTAAGGAATCCTACAGGTACAGAGTCCTGTGGGAGATGGGATTCTTGTACTAGGAATGGGCTCCCCAGGGGAAAGTGGAACCATGGGGGATCAGGAGGCAGCTGGTGCCCTGCCTATCACAGAGGAATCTTTTCAGAAGGTGGCTATGGACATAATGGGTCCCCTCAGCTAGGTGACCTGGTCAGGGAAGAAATACATTCTGCTGGTGGTAGATTTCGCTACTCGGACGCTACCCCGAGGCAGTGACCTTGTCCTCTGTCGAGGTAGACACCATGACAGATGTGCTTCTGACCATGTTCAGCAGGGTGAGGATCCCCGGGGGGTTGTTACAGATTAGGGGTCGAATTTCATGTCTGCCCTGCTCCGGTGCTTGTGGGAGAAATGTGGGGTCCAGCACACCTGGGCCTCTGTATATCACCCTCAATGCAATGTGGCGGTGGTGAAGTTTAATGGGACTTTGAAGATGATGCTGAGGACATTTATGGACCAGCACCCGCAGATCTGGGACAAGTACCTACCCCACCTGCTGTTTGCGTACCAGGAAGTGCCCCAGGAATCCACAGGATTCTCCCCTTTAGAACTGCTGTATGGGAGGAGAGGGAGGGTACCCCTGGACTTGATGAGGGACGAGTGGGAGGGGAAGTCCTCCCCTGATGGAGAATTGGTGGTGCAATATGTCCTATCTTTCTAGGGAAAGGTTCACTGACCTGATGGGTCTGGCCAGGGAGAACTTAGCCAAGGCCCAAGGTAAACAAGGTCTGGTACGACCACAGAGCGTGTGCCCACTCCTATGGCACCAGGGACCAGGGGATGGAGTGCCCATCCCAGTGCAGAAGAATAAGCTCCAGGCTGCCTGGGATGGGCACTTTAAGCTCATCAAGCAGCTGAGGGAGGTGAAGTATGTGGTGGAACTGTCCAACCGGGCTAAGAGACGCCAGTATACTATGTCTACCTGATGAAGCCGTACTTTGACGGGGAGAGGCTGGTAATGGCCGTGTGTGGGCAGTGGGAGAAAGAGGATGATCCCCTGATGGATCTCTTCCCTGGGACAAAAACCAGCCTCCCTCCTGGAGTCAATTCCTCTCTCTGACCAGCTAATCCGGGCCTAGCAGGCAGAGAGGAGAGTGGTGCTGTGTTCTTACCAGCCGCTGTTCTCTAGCAGACCTGGGCTCACTAACCTAGCTATCCACCTGGTGGAAACAGGAGCCAAACCTCCCATCGGGTGTTCCCCCATTCAGAGTCACTGGGAACACAGCCCAGGCCCTGGAGAGAGAGGTCAAGGACACGCTGACCCTCGGTGTGATCCAGCATCCACCAGCCCGTGGGCCTCACCTGTGGTGAGGATGGATTGAGCAGATTCTGCATGGACTATCAGAATCTTAATTCCATCAGCATGTCTCATGCCTACTCTATGCCCTGGACTGACGAGATTCCAGACAAATTAGGGGCACTACCTCATTACTATGGATCTCACCAAGGGCTACTGGCAGGTGCCTTTGGACCCATATGCCAGGTTGAAATCTGCTCCCATCGCCCCTATAGGACTCTCTGAGATCTTGGTCTTACCTTTGAGCTTCAAGGAGGCGCCTGCCACCTTCCAGCTCCTGGTGGAGAGGGATGGCCACAAGGTGGGGAGCGGCCGTATGAGGCCAGAGCCAGCCAAGGTGGAAGCGATCAGAGATTGGCCCACTCCCCAAACCAAGAAACAGGCCCAGGCCTTTATTGGGACGGTGGGGTGCTGCCAGAGGTTTGTACTCCACTTTAGCTCCCTACCAGCTCCTATCACTAAACTGTGCAAAAAAGGGGAAGCCCGACCAGGTGGTCTGGACCAAGCAGTGCCGGGGGACACTCTGTTCACTGAAGGAAGCTCTAAGCCAGGGTCCTAGTAAATCCAGACTTTGACAAGCCCTCCCTGGTGACTACATCAAATGAAAAGGGCTAATGCCAAGCTTCTGAGCCGGAGTCTGATCCTCTAAGATTAGGATTAGGAAGTGATTTATGTTAGTGGGAGCACCAAAGTTATAGCACATGCTTTGTCACGGAAAGAGGTACCTGAACTTCCCCAGGTCACCAGCCAAAGTGACCCCCGTCAGTTCAGTCTCAAAGGGGAAGAGATGGGACAAAGAAGGAATTTTTCGTAATGTTTGTATGAATAGCGTGTGCCCTATGTGCTGCGTAGTTAACTGGGTCGGGGGGGAAGGGTGTTTATTCTTTGCAGAGACACAGAGATCCAGGTGTGACTGTCGCTTACCTGTCTGGGGCCAGGGACCAGACAATGGCCTGGACATCTGGTATCTAGCAGCTAACGACCCGGGGGGCCCAGCCCCTCTGCAGGAAGCCAGATGTTATGACCAGCTGGAGGACTAAGGAAGATGACCATGGTGATATTTGCCGGGGAACAAGAACAAAGGAGAGGCCCAGGGCCGGGGTGTAGGTGTGTGTGCGCGTGTTAAGTGTAGGCTGCTGGGACTGGGAGCAGGTCAGGACTTCTGGACTGAGCCTACAGAGGAGTCAGAGGAGGGCTCTGGACTGACCTAGATGGACATTGCTGTAACTTTCTGTTCTCCATGTTACTGACGAAGTGGGTATTCACCCACGAAAACTTATGCTCCAATACGTCTGTTTGTCTATAAGGGGCCACAGGACTCTGTCGCTTTTTACAGATCCAGTCTAACATGGCTACCCCTCTGATACTTGTTACTTAAGGGATTTCTACACTGTGCTCCAGACATCCAAAAACCCTCCTGCTTTTCCAGCACTGGCAGAGAGTCACTCCCGAGGCAGGGAGTCGGGGTGCTTTGCTCCCTTGGGGTGTGCACGTCTCCCCAGGTGTCCAACTCAGGTGGACTCGCTGAGGGGAGCTCAGGGAGTGAAGCAGGGGGGCTGAAGGCTCTGAGGTTAGGTCCCAGGAGGTGGTGAAGCCAAGTAGCTTGCTCTAATGAAAATTCTGACCCCGGGGCGCTGACACACTGAAGGGGTCCTCTCAGGGACTGTTCCAGAGCACCAGACCTGTGGCTCCGTGTCAGTATTACATTTACATTTAGCCGTATTACCACGCCTATTGTTTGCTTGCACCCATTCAGGTGATTAGGTAAGATTCTCGGCTCTCATTCCAAGAAAAAGCAACAGTGCATTTCTTACCCTCCTGCCTCTAGAGACAAGCTGGACCCCAGGACCCCTAGAGGCGCCGTAACCAGAAGGCAAAGAAAGCAGAGCCCCAGGTTGATCATCATCTCATGATTTCCAGGCCAATCTCACAATTTGGGGGCCGGCCTCAGGCATTCTGAATGCCAGGGGCTGGTGACACTGAGAACCCCAGCACCACTCACTGCTTTAAACTGATTCAAAAATATATCCACACAGTGCTCAGTCAGGGGGAGGGGACTCCCCACCACACCCTCTCTGCCCGCTCCAGCCCATTCGTGAACAGATGCCCTCTGCAAAGAAGTGAGAATTTTCAGTAATATTTGATGATGCCTCTGTGTCCCGCACTGTCCCCGTGTTGCATTGTTACCCAGGACTGTTTGCTCTCAGGGCAAGCTAAGAGGCATAGCTATGAATGTTGTCTGAGCTTGAACAGGTCATTGGAAAAGAACTGGCTGAAGCCAACTCTGTATCAGTGGAGAATCCAAAAGGATAATGGCAAAACCAGTCACCAAGACATTGACACCTAACAACCCGCACCCCAGAGAAAAATGGATTTCCCCACCTCTCAGCAGGGGAGCTGAGCAGAACCCCCAGCTTGAGAGCAAAGGACGGGGAGGTGGGGGTAAGAGCCAGCTCTGGAAGGAGCAGGGGCTCTCATCTGGGAACTGACCAAGGAGGTCAGACGGAGAGAGAGACAGAGCCTGGCCTTGGGGGTCACTCCAGCTTGGCTGGGCCTGGGCTGACCAGGCCAGATGATACTTTAACCTCCATGTCTCGGCACTAACCTGGGGATGTCCCCGTGCTGGGCTACAAGGACCAATAAACCCGACTGTTCTGCCAGCTCTTCCAGGCGTCCCTGCAAATACTGCTGGGGGTGTCAGTCCCTGCAGTAGGGGACTGTGGCAGGAGGGCTGGAGCCCAGAAGTTCAGTCTCGGAGGTGGGGAGGCCGCGTGTCTGGCCCTGGAGGATAAGTGAGACCCCTGAGGGAGGCTGGCCCACTGACGGGTTCCTCCAAGAGGCTGTTCCAAAGCTGGGGGTGTAGCCCTGATTCTGGGGCTCCGGGACAGCCCTGTAGTCCATTGGAATCAGTGAGGTGGTTGGGCTGGGGGGAAGTCAGAGTGAGAGCCTGTGTTGGAAGAGGGGACTCTGGGGGGGACTTGGTGGTAGTGTGTGTTGGTGGTGGTGGGCTCTGGGGGCAATGGAGGAAGGATGCACACGAGTGTTGGCGGGGGCGCTACGGAATTCTGGTGCGTGTGGGGTGGGTACTTGTGGGGGAATCAGGGTGGGTGTGTGGGGGGTGGGGGTTCAAGGAGACTTGAGCAGGGCAGGGTGGGTGTGTACGTTGGGGAGGGGAACCTGGGGGACTCGGAGGAGCTGGGGGGGCACTCTGGGTGGGACATGTGTTGGGGAAGTGGCTCTGGAAGCTTTGGGGGTGGGGCAGGGGCATGCATTGGGGGTGGCAGCTCTGGGGGCCAGGCTGGGCATGTGAATGGGGGGGGCAGAGTGTGACACTGCATCCCGTAGTCATATAGTAATATTACAGTGAAACCCCACTATAAACACAGCCCGCGATAACACGAATTTGAATATAACGCGATCATAAGGTGGCTCTGGCCGCCCCAAGCAAAAAAAAGAAAAGAAAAGAAAAGAAAAGAAAAAAGCGGCCGGAGTGCCACCGAAGCAAAAAAAAAAAAGTGCCTTCCCCACTGTCTCTTCCCCTCTGACCCCACTTCCCCTTTTGGCGAGAAGAGCTGTTCTCCTCCCCAGCTGCTCCTCGCTCTTCCTCTGCCCCTTTCACGTCTCCCCTCCTCTCCCCAAGTGTTTCCCTCTTTCGCCGCATGGCTGAGAGCCCCCGCTGCTGGAGCAGGCTGACAGCTGGGAGGGATGCTACAGAAACAGTGGCACGAACTCTGCTCTGAATATCAGCAACTCTTCAGTGTCAAACGCTGCAACTGGCTCTCCGGGTGGAGGGGAGTCGGCTGAGCGCCTTTGTACAGAATTCTTGAGAGCCGCTCCAGCCCCAGTCTGCCAGGTCTCAAAACTCCAGTTTTCAAAGTCCAAACCCAGCCATTCTCAGGCTGGTTCTGGCTCATTTAATAGGTTGATTAGCTTGTGCTGTCACTAATTATTGCTACACCCTTTCAGTTATGTTATGGGCAGTTCGCAAATGCAAGTTGTTTTCTGCCCAAGAGAAACTGACCAGCTTGAAACTGACTGGCTTGAAATGGTAAATTTTCATAACCCTGCTAAAACGCAACCCCGCATTTATCGCGATCGAATTTTTTGGACCCCAATTATCACGTTATAGCGGGGTTTCACTGTATTAAGATATGATTATGGCATGATTATGATGCATTTCTTACAAATTGGGTCATGTAAGGTGTCATTGGAAAAGTTATGATTTGTTGAATATGATTATCCTATGGATATATCATTTTTGTACCTGAAGTTACAAATATTGACTATGGATCTGTATTTCAAATGGGCTTACTCTGGAAAACACCCACAGCCAGCCTTTCAGGTACAACAATGAAGAAGCCAGACAGTGCTAGTGGCTCATCAACAAAGACAATGGGCTGTGGAATAGCTTAGCCTTCCTGTAAACACTTCGGCCAGCTTGTAAGTAATGGCTGCTATGACTCTGCAAGGTCATGTGACCAGACCACATGACTCTGAACTCCATTTTGGGTACCTGTATTTTTCCACAAACTGGTCTGGGAACCAAGTTTGAAACAAAGGGTACCCACCATTTGGAAAAGCTATATAAGGCAGGGAGTGACATCATCTGGCGTTCTTCACCCCCCCACAACTGAACACCAGAGAGAAGCTCCGAAAGAAAAAGACTTGAAACAGGGGTGGGCAGCCCAAGCTGCAAAGCAAGTGCCGCTTGTGCCTTGAGAATCTGCAAGCCTGCTTATCATCAGTCAGGGTGAGAAACTGCTAATTCATATCCAATCTTTCTAGTATTTTAGGCTCAGTTTGAGGTTTTGTTTATTTACGAGGTAATCCGCTTTGATTTGTTTGCTATCACTTATCATCACTTACAATCTATCTTTTTGTAGTTAATAAACTGGCTTGTGCTTTACCTAAACCAGTGTACCTTTGAGTGAAATGTCTGGGGAACAATCTCAGCTTGGTTAACACAAGTGTATTGTGCACATCCCTCCCACACTGAGGGGAGGGCAAACTTTATGAGCTTACATTGTACAGATCCCTGTGCAGTGCAAGACGGTACAATTTGGGGTTTATACTCCAGCAAGGGTGCAGGGGGGAGGAGCTGGGAAACTGGCTGTTGTTTCCTGCCTGTCTTTGAGTAAGGCACTCAGGTAACCCAGTTTGGGAGTGTGGTGCCACTTGCTGTCATGCTGGGTGCCACAAGGCCTGAAGAGGCTGAGAGTCACCAACAGAGCAGTGTAGGAAAGGCCGGCCAAGCTGGGAGGTTAAAGGGGTGCAATGGTTCCCATGGCTCCCAAACTGACTACCTGTCACGATGGAGTTGCCTGGTTAGCAGGAGGGCAGGGCTCCTTGGGGCCACGCACCTTTAAATGGATCGATCCCCAGCTGCAGCTTCTTCTCTATGGCTGCCTCGATCTCCTTCTTCTTCACGCACTGGATGCCAAGGTTGTTAAAACTGCCGGGAACCAAAGGGGAGACGTGTTGGAGACGCGGCGGGCAAGGCTGGGGCTGGGGTCACGGCCAGCCACCATGGACCAGCCAAGGCTTTGCCAGGCGCCACGCGAGAGGAACCCCACCTCCGCACAGGAAGTGCCACCACCTGGGACCACAGCCCAAGGAGGGCCTGGGCATCACCCCCCTTTCAGCCAAAGCAACTCTTCCATCGGGGTCAGGAGATTGGTACAACACTGCTTCTCTTAGGCCCACACTTATGGTGCCCAGAGCCTGCCAGCGATTGGCCTGCACCTTAACAGAGACTTGCGGATGTCTGTCGTTGTGTTTCCCCCCCCCTCACCTCCCTGGGTATGGGAAATGGAATATGGGACTTCTGTTGGGGGTTTTGTAATAAATCAGCCCCAAGGAGGGGTATTACTGAGCGAGAAAAGCCTGAAGTGAAGCTACTGGATTACCTGAGGGGGAAACTGAGGCAGGTGCCCTTGTGCCATGGCCTGCCACAAGAGGGTGCTCTGGGTGTGGCCGCCCTAGGACAAGGCCGCTCTTGTCCCAGAATCAGGGCATCCACGCCGGGGAAGGACATGCCTGCATGGCCGTGCCAATGGTGCTCATAGTGTTCTCGTGGGCACACGGCTCACTGAGATCTGAGCAGTCCTCATGGGGATGCTCTGGCATCAGGTCAGGGTACCTCACTTTGGCTTAGCTTGAACAGATGCCTAATTAACTTCCTCTGAATTGAAGGAAGTCTCCCCCCCCCCCCCCCCACAGCTCCGGGGCAGTTTGCTAGAGCCGGAGTTCTCAACCTTGTTCTTTCTGAGGCCCCACCCCAACATGCTATAAAAATTCCACGGCCCACCTGTGCCACAAGAACTGGTTTTCTGCATAGAAAAGTCAGAACCAGCATTAGGGGATACAAGCAGCGCAACTGCCCGGGGTAGTGGGGTTCAGGGCCCCAGGCTTCAGCCCCCAAGCTCTGTTCTATGCTGTGTTCCTGTCGACTAATAAATCTGTTTTACAATGCTGGTTGAGAGTCACTGCTGACTGTGGAGGGGGGGTGCAGGCCCCTCTGGCTTCCCCAGGGGTCCCGTCCAGGTGGACCCACCAAGGGGAAGTGTACGGTGTGAACAGGGATGCTGAATGGTCCAAGGTCAGACCAGGAAGGCTGGAGCCGAAGAGGCTCCTTGCCCTGGACAGCGGCTACCCAGAGTCCTGTCTGACTTTATACAGAGCAGAGCCAGAGCACCAGACCTGTGACTCCGTCACAGACGGACCTTTGGTCTGACCCAGTACGGCTGTTCTTAGTACCGGAGAGGTTTGGAGCGGCTCAGTTGATGTGGCCTGAGATATCCCACTCTGCCCCAAAGGGGACACTGGGTGCTGATCACATGGTGGGGGAGGGGGAGCACTCTGGGGAGTAACCGCCACCCTGAAACCACCTGTGCGTGCGTTCCTCAAAATCCTTCAGCCTCGCAGAGAGGGCGAGGGGGAGCGCAGCGCCCAGCTGTGAGCGGCAGGCCCTGTCCCCACGTGAGCTCTGTCAGCACCAGCTCACAGCCTGGTCTCAGCCATGCGTGGAGAGGAGCTACCACGCCTGCTCCCCTGATGCTGCACTGCATGTGGGGCCGCAGCAGCCCCCTCCCCGGCGACAGCCCTGGAGTCCCTGTGCCGAGCAGGGAGCTGGTACCTGTGTTTGGGGTTGGCCTGGGGCCTCAGGGTGACCTCGCAGAGCCCGTTGTTGCAGTCTTTCCCCACGAGACTGTGAGGGTGGATGCGGTAGGGCCAGTCCTTCCACACCAGGCACGCAATCAGCTTCACCTCGGGGATCTTCTGGCAGTTCAGCAGCTGGGGAAAGAGCAAGAGATCAGAGCCAAGGCCACGCTGGGAGTCCCCCGCCACGCCAAGGGGGTGAGAGACCAGGCTCTGGGTTCAATGTGTAATTAACCCGCCCAGTAAATTGCCTGCCCCCCTCCACAGGGGGCAGAGCTCAAGGCACGGCGGCTCCTTTCAGCGGCTCAGAGCCTGCAGGCGACTGCGCCCGCTGAGCTGCCCAGCTCCACTTTCCAGCCAGGGATCCTGACTGCCACAGCATGAAATGTCAACAAAACCCCAAGAGATCATCCGAGGGCAGGGCCTGGCCACTGGGAGCGAAGGACCCCGGATGGCCACCACCAGCAGCAGTGCTAGGTTGGCCAGGACTGTGCAGAGAGAGGCAGGGTTTGGCAGTCACAGGGCCCTTCCAAGCCCACAGGTGCCGGCACTGCTGCCGGGGCTATGACTGCAGCATGGGAACTCAGCAGGAGCAGCCAGGGCCCTTGGTATCCCTCCCCCAACCTCGGTGGGGCGCCAAGAACCAGGAAGAGAGCGAGGGGAGTGCAGCAAGTCCCTGGTCCCGGCCTCTCCTGTGAGGGGGGCTCTAACGGACAGGCAGAGGAACAGTCGCCCCCACCACATGAGGCACAGGCAGCCCAAGGCTGCCCCTGGCCCTCCCCCAGCCCCTTTCCCCGCTGTGAGGAGACTGGCCCCTGCTCCTCCCCCACACTCACCTCGATGGCTGGCAGGGTCTTGCTGGCCTCCGTGCTGCTCTCGCCCAGGATGCTGCCTGCTGACCTGCCTTCGCACTCATAGCGGAAACGCATCCCCCGCTGCTTCGGCTGCTCAGTGATCACCAGCCTGGGAGGCTCCAGCATGTCTTCCAACTGCTCCTTTGGCGAGCGCATGGGCGAAGCCCAGTGGGGCCGGCTGGCAGGGGGTGGAGTCGTCCCCCTGGGTACCAGCCTGGGTGTCAGCTGCAGGCTACTGAGGCTCTGCGAGAGCAGGGGACGTTGAGAGTCCGGTAGCAGGACGTGAGCCGCGGCGGGATGGGAGCTGCCAAAGGAGGTCAAGCCGCCTTGCAGTGGGCTAGGTCCCGTCGGCTCCATTAGCCTCAGCATCCCAGTGGGCACGGCTGGGTTTGAGCCCCTGGGCACCAGCTTGGCTGTGCCCTTGGGAGATGACTTGGAGAGAAAGGGCGGGGCTTGTGGCTGGAATCCATCCTCCTTAATTAACTCTTCGATGATTTCTGCAGGACGGGGACAGAACCAGAGAGTGAGACAGGAGGACGGGCTGGCCTCCTGCTAGGAACGGGCTGGAGGAGAGCCATGATGGGCCAACCTCCACCCTCACTACTGCCCTAGCAAGACCCAGGGAAAGGGCAGGCCTAAACTGATCTTGTTCTGAATGTCCTGCCTCCATGTGCACACGCAGGAAGAGGGACCCTCTGAGAGGAGCCATGCACCACTGCAGGGCCACCACTGGGCCAGCCTCGGCAAACAAGGCAGCAGATCCCCAGGCAAGGGCAGGAGGGTTCAGCGCTTTGTACTGCGCTGACTCTGTGTGCGTGCGCAAGTGAGTGGACATACACGGGAGATACCAAAAAGCAACGAGCCCGATTCGTCGCTGCCCTGCAGGGCCGGCGCCAGCCACACCAGAGCCGAGTGCTCCTGCTCCGCTCTGAGAGCGTTTCACACCTGCCTTCACAGAGACCAAGAGTGTGAGGCCAGAAGGGACCCTCCTGCACATCCAGTCTGACCTCCCATGTAACAAGGGCCACAGGGCTTCCCTGAATTCATTCCTGTTCGAGCTAGAGCAGGTCTCTCAGAAACACCTCAGTCCTGACTGAAGAATAACACTTGGTCACTTTACACTGAAGCCAGCGACTGCTCACGCGCCAAGCAGCAGGGAATCTGGCCAAGCCTTCATAGCACTTGCCTAAGTATCCCTACCCCTCACTCACTCACCTCATGCATTAGGTCGGCCCGCCCTACCCACAGCCCTGATGCCCCGGTGCCTCACCCGATGGGCCTTGCCCCACCCCCACAGCCCTAACATTGGGCACCTCACCTGATTGGCCTGCCCTCCCCGCAGCCTTGGCACCCAGGTGCCTTGCCCTCCCTGCAGCCCTAGCATGCAGGTGCCTCACCCAATTGGCCTGCCCTCTGGGGCCAAAGCGCCTCGCCCTCCCCGCAGCCCTGGGGCCTGGGCACAAGACCTGATCAGCCCGTCCTCCCAGCAGCCATGTCACTCAGGCACCTTGCCTGATGGGCCCCTCCCCAGCCCTGGTGCTCAGGCCCTTTGCTTGATGGGCCCACCCTCCATGTAGCCCTGGTGCCTCGCCCGACGGACCCACCCTCCCCGTAGCCATGGCGCTAAGGTGCCTCGCCCTCGCAGCAGTCCTAGCACTCAGGCACCTTGCCCAGTGGGCCCACTCTCCCCACAGCTCTGGCGCACAGACAACTCACCTGATCAGCCCACCCTCCATGCAGCCCTGGTGCCTCACCTGATTGGCTCACCCTCCCCACAGCCCTAGCGCCCAGATGTCTTACCAACTAGGCCTGCCAGCCCACAGCCCTAGCACCCAGGTCCTTCACCCAATCGTCTGTCCTGCCCACCCCATGGCCCTAACACTCAGGCACCTCTCCCACTAGAACTGCCTGCCCAACCTCCCTGCAGCCCTAGCATCCCGGGCACCTTGCAGCCTCTGGCCTGTGGTACACAAGAGGTCAGACTACATGATCTCAATGGTTCCTTCTGCGCTTGGAATATGAAAAAGGCCCCTGTCACACCAGTTCAGGTAAAGGTGTGACGCTGTATCAGGTTAGAGACATCGGTGCAACTCTGCGTGCAGACCCTCTTCCACCCTCAGTCTGAACATGGCTGGCATCACTGCGAGCTAAACCAGGCGGAACCTGACATCAGCGTCCCCACACAAACACTGCACTTTGTGGCATGCTTTCAGCTAAACCGGTGCAACTCTGCATATGGACCAGGCCATATAGAGAAGCATCAGCCTAAGAGAGTGTAAGGAGAGAACAAGGCCAGAGCTTCCACTCTGCTTTACCACTAGGTCAGAGCCTCCATTCAAGGGACATTATTAACTTCCTTTTTTTGAAACTAACCAACTAATTTTTTTAAGTCCTAACCCAGTTTCTGACAGAGCCCCCTTAATTGTGGGTCCCGCCTTAAAGAGACAACCTGTGCCAGGGTAAGAACTGCCTCTTCTCTCTCATGGGCACGAAGCTGGTATTTGCTCAGGGCAGTGGCTTTTTGCCTACAAACATCATACCATGGCCAGAAAGCTGGCTGAGGAGCCAGGAGCAGAGGTGAAGGCCAAGCATTCTTAACGTACTTGTTTGCCTCTCACATTCCCGGACGTCCCACTGTTTTCCTAGTGGTAGAAGCTGGATGTATGGAATGGTAACTGATGAGATCACGCTTCTCAGCTTGTGTGAGCTTTGTAGCACCCTCGCTGTTCTCCTGGCTGCCAGGCCCCGCAGCAGTTTGGAAAGTGTGCAGGTGGATCCCTGGGATGCTGCAGGAGGCATCCCTGCAAGCTGTGGCTTGTATGTGGTCCCATTTCCCAGGAATTCCCTTACCTGCTCTTTGGGCCCAACGCTGAAGTCCTGGAATTGACTTCATGGGGAGGGTGCATGAGGCAGGCCTGCAGGATTTGCCTTGCATTGCCCCTGCCCTTGCAGACCACACTTACATGAGATCTGCCCCCTTTGCTCCAGCCAGGGTTCCATGCACTGGGTCTGCACTCGCACGGGCCTAGAGCGCTTGCACCTACCTGAGGTTGCTGTACCCCCGTTTCCCAGAGTCCACTCACCTAATTCATCTGCAAAGGAAATCAAAGCAAGAGCGTTTCTGATTCAGGTGTTTAAACGTTTACGTCTCAAACCAGCCCCTCCCCACATTAGAGGGGCTGAGTAAAGGCTGCCACCCACTCAGCTGGAGACAATACAACAGCAGAGCCCAGAGAAAGTGTATGAGCGCTTGTTATAACTATAAAGGGAAGGGTAACAACTCTGCTGTATACAATTCTATAAAATCCCTTCTGGCCAGAGGCACCAAAGTTCGTTTACCTGTAAAGGGTTAAGAAGCTCAGGTAACCTGGCGGACACCTGACCCAAAGGACCAATAAGGGAACAAGATACTTTTAAATGGGGGGGGGAGGCGGCTTTTGTTTGTGCTCTTTGTTTTTAAAAAGTTTATGTTTTTCTTAGGCATTTTAGCCGCCACCTTTGCTAAGGGTCCACTGAGCTGCGGCCTCAGCTCCACCATGTACTAATCTGTAGAGATGCTGTACCCAAGGCAGGCCCTTTTGAAATTTTTTAAGAAGGCCTCGGTATCATCGCCTGCCTTGTAGGTGGGGAATTTTTGGGGATAGGAAGCAGTACCTGGAGAGGGGTTGCTAGGGTTGGCTGGTATATTTTGCCTAGCCCTTACCCTCTCTAACTTCAGGTTATGCTTTCTCTTTTTTTTTTTTCTCCTCCATCTTTTTTTCTTTCTTCTTTATAGCTGTCGTGTGGGCAGCCTTTTTGGCTTTTTTTTGTCTTTATAGCTCTTTTGTTGGCAGCCTCGTTGGCTCTCTCTGCTTTTTTATACGCTTTTTTTTTTTTGAGTTGTTTTAATACAAGCAGTTTTTTATGATTTTTTAAATTTTTTTGTGCTTTTAGTCTGGCCAGCTCTAGTTTATTAGCGGCATTACTGGTACTTATTTTCCTGCTTTTTTGTGCTGGGTCACACGCCTTTTACAGTTCACTGAAACTGGGATGCACTCATCTTAGGGGCTGCTTAGTTAACAGAGACTTTTACAGCATTCAGTGTTTAGCCTTTCTGGGTCTAAGCTAGCTATACCCGAGAGTTAGAAAGAAAAAAAAACAATTTAGCTTGTCACTGCAAAAGATATATAAAGGGGTGGAAGAGAACAAAGGAGGAGGAGAGCCATCATGCAGAATCCCCTAGCTACAGGGCCGCCCAGAGGATTCAGGGGGCCTGGGGCAAAGCAATTTTGGGGGGCCCTTCCATAAAAACAAAAGTTGCAATATTATAGAATACTATATTCTCATGGGGGCCCCTGCGGGCCCGGGGCAAATTGCCCCACTTGCTCCCCCCTCTGGACGGCCCTGCCTAGCTACCACCTCAGCTGGAACAAGAGCTGTACCAAGGGAAAGAATTCTGCCCAGGCCTGAAACGTGTCCAGTCTGAGGAAAAAACTTACTGAAGCATCTCTGAGGGTGAGATTATCTGTATTCAGTTTAATTAGACATAGATTTGCATATTTTATTTTATTTTGCTTGGTGACTTACTTTGTTCTGGCTGTTGTTTACAAGTTTAAAATATGAGAGACTTGTGCAGAAAGATCTGGAGAACATGGATTGATGTCCGGTCCCTCTTAGCCCCAAGAGCGAACAACCCCCAAAACAAAGAGCACAAACAAAAGCCTTCCCTCCCCCCAAGATTTGAAAGTATCTTGTCCCCTTATTGGTCCTTTGGGTCAGGTGTCAGCCAGGTTTCCTGAGCTTTAGAGGTAAAAGGATTTTGGTGCCTCTGGCCAGGAGGGATTTTATAGAATTGTATACAGGAGGGTTGTTACCCTTCCTTTTATAGTTATGACAGCACTGTGGTGGTCCCTACGCTGGGGAACACTCCTATTTCAAGGGTCACCGGTCTGCTCCAGGGAGATGGGAGCAATGTGGCAGTTTCAGCCCTGTGGGATTGCTGGCACCGCTCAGCCTGCAGTGAAAGTACAAACTGAGCCTTTAACCAGCAAGAGCTGCCCCTTCCCCCAGGAGACCGAGGACTGAACAGCAAGTGCCAACGCAGATGAGAGGTACAGGGACAGTGCTGAAGTTCAGCACTCTTGCAGCTGTACAAGATTCTCCCTGCTGCAGGGGAGTGGGAGGAAATGTAGGGGCATGACTGAAATGCACGTTTTCCACAAGCCCCCTTGGGAGATCAGGTTGGGGAGTGAGACCCTGCTGCCAAGGGAGGGGGAGCAGCACCAACAGGCCCAAGCCAGGCATGGCGGAAAGAGACTACAGACGTGGGAGCAGGGAGGCTGTACAGTTGGCATAAATGAGCACAGGCCCAGGAGCATGGACTCCTGGATTCTAACTTGGCTTTGCCACACACACCTCCTAAATGGCCTGGCCTCTCTGTGCCTCAGTTTACCCATCTGTAAAATGGGGGCAATGATGCTGCCCCTGCAATGGGGCTGCTGGACAGATTCATGCTTTCATCCTTGCTCCATGCTCGGACCATGGACAGCGCTAGCCAAGGCAGAAGCATTATCAGCTTTAGCGGGGAAGGGGATTACCTTCATCTGAGATCGCAGCTCCCTTACCAGAGGCCTGCGCTGTATGTGCCATGACCAGGCCAGGGTCTGGAAGAGCAGCACCTAAAAAGACAGGACCCATTGTTACCCCATCAATCAACAGCAACCAGCCTTGTGCCCCGCCCACTGCCACCCCACACAGCACCTGGCAGGAATCAGCAGGTGGCTCCCGGCGGTTGTGGCAGGTGCTTAGGGAGATCCCAGAAAGATTGATCCCCTCAAGCGCCTGGCCCAGACGGAGGCAACACCCCCACCAGGCTCCAGCTGTGAGCAGAGACAGCAAGGAGAGACCTCACCCCAGCCAAGCACTGACTCAGAGAGCCCAGTGCTAGGGACCGGGTCCTGGGCGCCAGGCAGAGTGAGCCAGGGGCTACGCCAGGCAGAGCGGGCAAGGGGCTGCGCCAGCCTGGTGGCACCAAGCAGCGATTGAAGGGTCCCAGATGCTCATACGGGGGAGGCTGCGCTGGACAGCAAAGCCGATCCCCCGGGGGTCACCCCGCGCCTTCCCCTGCCCAGGGCTCCTCCCGGACGCCTCCCCACAGGGGTCGCTCGCCCCCCCCCCCGGCCTAAGGGTCCCCCTGGGCCAAGCTGCAATCCCCACTGACCCTCCCAAACACTGGCAGGGGCCGCCCCTGCCCCGCAGCTCCCTGCCCCCCAAGCCTGCAGCGCCCACACCGCATCCCCTCACCCCGCGGGAGAGGCAGCTCCTCCGGCCGCGGCTGCCGTCCCCTGGTGTCCCGCATGGCGGGGCCTGGCGCTCGGCTCCCCGCGCTGGGCTCGCTCCCCCAAAGCCCCGGTCAAGGGAGGCAGCGAGGAGGCGACGGCTCTGGAATTCCCCAGCTCCGCCGGCTGCCGCCGCCTCATTGGCTGCAGGCCCCGGTGAGCTCATCCCCGTAAAACGGGAAAGCCCCGCTCTGGGGAAGGCGGCCCGCTCCGGCTAGGCTTGGCGCAGCTGGCCGGCCAGTGCCCGGGGACCTCCGCCGCGCCCCGCCCCGCCCCGCCAGCCCGAAGCCCCCTGCCCCCTGCCCGCGCGCCTCCCGGCCAGCCCCCATCCTATGCCCCGCCAGCCCGGAGCCCCCTGCCCGCGCCCCGCAGCGCCTCCTGCCCCAGCCCCCTGCCCGCGCCCCGCAGCGCCTCCTGCCCCTGCCTGCGCGGCGCCCCGCCAGCCCTGAGCCCCATCCTACGCCCCGCCAGCTCGGAGCCCCTGCCCGCGCCCTGCAGCGCCTCCTGCCCCAGCCCCCTGCCCGCGCCCCGCCTCCTGCCCCCAGCCTCCAGCCCGCGCCACCTTCCCCCTGCCCGCGCCCCGCAGCGCCTCCCGCCCCCTCCCTCCAGCCCGCGCCACCTTCCCCCGGCCCGCGCCCCGCAGCGCCTCCTGCCCCCTCCCTCCCCCCCGCTCCCCCTGCCTCCTGCTCGCCCCCCGCAGCGCCTCCTGCCCCAGTCCCCTGCCCGCGCCCCGCAGCGCCTCCTGCCCCTGCCTGCGCGGCGCCCCGGCAGCCCCGAGCCCCCATCCTACGCCCCGCCAGCTCGGAGCCCCCTGCCCGCGCCCTGCAGCGCCTCCTGCCCCGGCCCCGCCAGCCCAGCGCCCCCGCCCGCGCCCCTGCCTCCAGCCCTCCTGCCCGCGCCCCGCAGCGCCTCCTGCCCTCTGCCCGCGCCCTGTCAGCCCAGCGCCTCCTGCCTCCGGCCCGCGCCCCCTTCCCCCTGCCCGCGCCCCGCAGCGCCTCCTGCCCCCTGCCCGCGCCCCGCCAGCCCAGCGCCCCCTGCACTGTGGGACTAGCGCCCCCCGGGCGGGAGGAAGCTCAGGCCAAACCTGGCCTTACCCAGCGCGCTCTCGCCGGCCAAGCGCCCTCTCTCCACGGCCCTCAGGCTGGGGTCGCCCCCTGAGCCGCCCGCATCTCGCCTCCCTGCTCGGCGGCGCTTCCGGGCTCCCGGCCACCTGCAGAGGCAGGGAAGGGCCGGGCGGGGGGCGCCGACTCCCCCACACCCGCCAGCTCTTCCCCGGCCTCCGGAAGCTGGGACCGCTGCTCGGCAGAGAGCGGCTTGGCCAGAAGGGACAGACACGTGGTGCCACGGCCAGGCGCGCAGGGGGCCCGGGCCGGAGAGGGGGCGGCTAGCGGAGGGGGTCCGGGCCGGGGACAGGGGGCCCGGGCTGGCAGAAAAGGGCCAGGGAGGTGGCAGTGAGTGGAGCGAGCAGCCAGAGCAGTTCCATGCCCAGGATCGTGCAGCAGCCGCCGTTTGTGTCTCACTCCCTGCTAGGCTTTTCTGATCTCATTGTCCTGGGGGAGCCCATTGGTGAGTTACTGGAAGGGCCCAGAGGCCCGGCCTTATTCCTTTCACTAGCTTTGAGTAGGTGCTAGGTCAGCGGCTCCTGCATAGGCCAAGTTGTCAGTTTAGCACTTGCTGCTAGTCCAGGGGAGGTGGCAGGTAACACAGTTCGGCCAGGGGAGGTGGCAGGTGAATCGATTCCAACAGGGGAGGAGGCAGGTGGCACGGACTGGACAGGGGAGGAGGCAGGTGACTTGATTCCAACAGGGGAGGAGGCAGGTGGCATGGTTTGGCCAGGGGAGGAGGCAGGTGGCATGGTTTGGCCAGGGGAGGTAGCAGGTGGCAGAGTCCGGCCAGGGGAGGTAGCAGGTGACTCGGGCCGGCCGGGGGGGGGGGGGGCCAGGAGAGGCGGACAGTGGCACAGACTGGACAGGGGAGGAGGCAGGTGACTCAGTCCGGCCAAGGGAGGTGGCAGGTGGCACAGTTCTGCCACAACTTCCTATTTTGTTTCCAGTTGCTACAAATTTGCATTAAAAGAATCTAAAAATATGCAAGCGGTTTCCTACCATTCCTTTTCTATCAGAGTAATCCCTTGCAACAAGGAGTCACCGAATGGGCCGTTGCAGGGAGGTCCCTGAGAGACTCTACTAAAACATGGCCCATGGTATGAAAGCATTAGAGAACATGGGGCTGGGCTATGTACAGGCACACAGAGAAAACAGTCCCTGCCCTGAAGCATTCATTACCATCTAAAACAAGGCACAAAATATTAATCGATTCTATGCCCAGAAGGGACCACTGTGCTCACATAGTGACATCCTGCATCACACAGGTCATGTAACTCCCCTGAATGAATTTCTGTTCAAACTAGAGCAGATGCTAAATAGAGGGAGAAGAGGTCCAGGAATGGCTTGTGTGGTTACAATGAGCACAACTGGGCTGCTCCACCTCCTTAGGCAACACATGTGGTTGCTGAGTTTGCAGTCTCAGGTTTTGCAAGCCCCTCTTGAAAAATCTTGGGCCTGATTTTTGGAGGTGTTGAGTAGCTGAAGCCAATGGGTGCTCAGCACCTCTGAAAATTCACTGGCCCAAACTTCATTAATGCAGAGGTAGAGTTGTCTGGCAGCATCTCATACCTCTCAGGAATGTCAAATGCACCCAGCCTGAACCCACTGAAACCCAGGGGGACACTGCGTCCTGGTGTCACGGACTCATGCACTCTCTCGCAGGGCCGCCCAGAGGATTCAGGGGGCCTGGGGTCTTCGGCCGCGGGGGTCCTTCTGCTCCAGGTCTTTGGGGCACTTCGGCGGCGGGTCCCGGAGCAAGTGAAGGACCTGCCGCCAAAC
This sequence comes from Mauremys reevesii, assembly GCF_016161935.1. Classification (NCBI taxonomy): domain Eukaryota; kingdom Metazoa; phylum Chordata; order Testudines; family Geoemydidae; genus Mauremys; species Mauremys reevesii. The sequence continues at coordinate 7,419,942 of NC_052644.1, read as the reverse complement.
TGCCACCAAAGCCCTGGAGTGGAAGGAGCCCTCGCCACTGAATTGCCGATGAAGACCCAGAGCGGAAGAAGCTCCGGGTCTTCGACAGTGGGTCCTTCACTCGATCTGGGTGTGTTCGGCAGCACTGAAGGACCTGCTGCCAAAGACCCGCCGAAAACTCTCGTGGAGGGACCTGGTGCAAATTGCCCCACTTGCTGCCCACCCCCCCGGGCAGCCCTGCTCTCTTGGCTCTGTACGGTCCCTGGGAGGAACCCCCTTCAGAGCAACAGCCCTTCTCAGGGGTCCACTCTGTCTCAGGAGTTCAGCTGTAGGCCCTTCCGCCTCCTGGATCCGCACCTCTCTGAGCCCTAAGCACCGCACACCTGTCTCTCGCCATGAGCCCCTTCAAGGAGTCCACTTGCTCTGAACCCCCGGGGCCTCCACACCCAGAGGGAATAATGCAACCCTGATCTCTAGACCGGAGTGACTCTCAGCCAGTGTAAAACAGGAGGGGTTATTGAATGTCTGGACACAGCACAGGAAACTCTCTGGACCCTCAGGCTTAGCATCCCTCAGCACAGCACATCTAGGTCTGTCCAGCCTCCAGGTGGACACTAGCTGCTCTCTCTCCAGTCAAGAAGCCTCCTCCTTCCATCCGAGGCCATGCTATATCACCGGCCCCAACTGCTCCTCCCCTGTCCTTTGTCTTCAATCCCAGGTAAACAGGTCTCTGGGGCCCTCTCTCCTCCTCTGGCTGGAAGTGGTTGTGCAGGACACCGGGGGTCCTCTCTCCTCAGCCCATTGTCTTCCCACTGGCCAGAGCTGGCTGCCGGGGTCCCAGCTGCTAGGCAAGGCCACACTGGTCCTCTGCAACAACAAACCCTCTCCCCACACCTTGTTAAACATGCAGCACAAAGGGAAACTGAGGCACGCACACACTATTCATGTAAAACACTACAAAAATCCCCAACTTCGTCACACCTGGTACATCAGCCCTGCCCTGCAACCTTCACTTTCCTCTGAGCCACAGGGAACGTACTGCAGGTGGGCTCCTGCATGCACTGCCCTGTAACAAGGCAGAGGAAATGTGCCCTTGATGTGGAGGGCCCCCCAAGCATATTCTCTCTGCAGCTGTTCCAAATGCCCCCTGCTGCACTAGGGATGGCTGCAGTGACTGGTCAGGGATTGCTTGCAGCAGGTGGCCATGCTGCAATGTGAGAAAAGGGACACCTGCACTCAAAAGGCCTGGCCCCTATGTGGGTTGTGCAAAGAGAGGAGTACAATGGTCTGTGGCCAGGGGTGTTGTAACAGTGGGAGCCATGCCCGTGCACTGAAGGGCGGATGTTCCAGAGGGATCCTTAGGACAAGCAGTGGGAACACGGGGCAGCTTTGCACAGGGTGGTGAAGTGGTCAAGGCCAGGCAGGCCACACATAGGTAACAGGAGGTGTTCTTATGTCATGTTCACTAATGCTACAGGGTAACTAATACAAGGTCAAATCTAGTGATGACAAGGCCGTTAATAGGGAAAGGGCAGAGTTAAGGTTGCAGGGCAATGCTGCTGTAGGAGGCCCTTCCTTATAACCCTTAGCTTAATGACTAGGGGACACACCCTGCACGTGGGAGACTCTAGGGCAAGTCCCCTCTGCTCTTGATGAAGCAAAAAGATTTAAGCAGTGACCTGCCCCCTCAGGTGAGTGCCCACACGGCTCTACGGGGTAGTCCAATATGGGCCTCTCTTAATCTCACATATTGAAGTTGTTCCACTTTAATTAAATTGAATACATCAATATTAACTGGGCCAGAGAGTTAAAAATCATTCTATAGCCTATTGGTCAGACCCTTGTTCAAACCCCTTCTCAACCTCAGGAGGAGGGGAGACTTGAACTGGGTGTCATCCTGGCTGAGTGCCCCATCCCCTGGGCTAATTATTGCAAGGGAAAGCTTCTCCCCACTCCCAGCCATTTGTTTCAGGCCCTGTATGCAACACAGCCAGCCAGACTTATTTCTTCCCCTTTTTCCCAGAAGCTCCAACATTTTGAGGGGCCATGCGGAGGCATGACACTTTGGTTTGTGCAGATTGGATGAATTATTATAGAAAGCTGCAAATGATGTTGTTTACTTTTCACGACAAACATAAGTTACTGTTTGGGCTGAGGAGAGTACCCAGGTGCCACATTAGTCAATGTTGACCTTGCGTCAGTCATTACAATAGGGCTCTCTATTCTGGGTACATTTTCTGTTGCTCAGCAACCCCTGTGATCATGCCAACATTGATGAACTGCAGCTACTTGGTTTTCTTTGATCACACTCAGTCCCATTGTTCAGGAAATGAGGAAGGAGCACAAGGCATAATTACAGCCCCTGAATGCTGCTGCTTCCTAGAATCTTTCCCCCCCACTCTAATTAATGCTGTTTGCCTTGGCCAAATGCATAATGCAAAATCTGGGAGTGTGGGGGGCACTTTGAAACATCATCTCTTACCCCAGAAGCTTTGCTCATACAGCAAAACTTCTAGAATGAGCCCCTGCAAAACACAGGCAGAGAGCAACTAATGTGCACAACACATCCTCAGAGAGCTGTGAAGGGCAGGACTCACACAGTGCCTGCGTGCTGGGCAGGATCAATGGCCACAGCATGCCACCTTCAGCCACTCACTGACTCTGATGTCAGGCTGCCCATGAACCCTCTGGCTCCAAGCCCCAGTCATCCTCTGGTTCCCATGCAACTGACTTTCACTGGCTCCTCAGCATGGCTTGGGCCTCAGTGGAAGTCCAACTTTTAGCCTGTTGCTTCCTCAGAGGGGCAGTGGATGCAGTGTATTATTTGAGATCAGTCTCCATTGGAGACTTTCCAGTTTGGAAAGGATCAGAGCCGCAGTTTGAACCTCAAGTGTGGACCAAAAAAAGTGATAACTGTAACATTTTTATGTCACGTGATTATTTTAGGGGTGCTGTTATGTTAGGAACCTCTGGCTCAAATGACCTCAAGTTTGGACCATTAATGCCACAGGCGCCAACTTTTCCTGGCGCCGGTGGGTGCTCGCGCCCCCCTGGCCCTGCCCCAACTCCACCCATCCCTGCCCCTATTGGACTCCTTCCCCAAATCCCCACCTTGGCCACGCCTCTTCCGCAGCACACCATGTTCCCCCCTCCTCCCAGCGCTTGCTGCTGTGAAACAGCTGTTTTTGCAACGGCAAGCTCTGGAGCTAGGGGAGAAGCAGTGCCTCAGGGGAGGAGGCGGAGCAGAGGCAGAGTGGGCTGGGGCAGGGAGCTGCCGGTGGGTGCAGAGCACCCACCAATTTTTCCCCCATGGGTGCTCAAGCCCTGTTGCACCCATGGAGTCGGTGCCAATAATTAATGCTACTCTAGATCCCCCTGAAGATGTCAAGTTTTGTAAAGAAAAGCTAAATCTGCACATAGATTTTAGAGCACTTAGAAAAACTGACAGTTGAACACTGAACTAGTCTCCACTAGTCTCTATAATGGTGCCACTGCCTGACTATAATCACATTCTAGCATTTCAAGTTTTGTACCAAACATTAAAATACCAAAACTTGGGGGCCACTTTTGCAAATTTTGGCCTTGAGCCAGATTTTCAGACCCTTATTTGCACGATATATACCTGTTTGTTCAGAGCTGAAAGGCAGGTAAGTTAACCCAAAACATCTTGCAACCATGCCTGACAGTGGGGAGAATCACCCTCTGCCTTACCTGGGGGGCTGCTTGTTGATCCCACACATGCAGCACACAAAAATGCTATGTAAGGCAGTGGCACATGATCATGAAAACTGACATCACATCCTGTGTCTTTTTCTAAGAGGTGCTGAGCACCCCCCAGTTGGTTTGAATCAATGGGTGTGTCAGCCCTCACCCCCTCCAAAAATCACAGCCACAGGCTGTAATTACCAGACTGTAGGCACCTGAACCATATTCAGAGGGGCTAATCACCTGCTAATCTCACGGGAACCTTTGGGGACTTGGCAGTCACTAATTTTTAATAGCTTCTGAACACAACACAGGGTGGATACAAATAACATTTTTAAAAATATTGGATTTTTATTTAATTACATCATTCTTTTTTAAAATAAACCTATTTGAAATGAAATTATGACAATGTACATTAAGGTCTAAACTTTCTATGGTCTAGTATCATTTAAGCAACAAGTTTGCTGCCAAAGTTCTAAAGACAGTCTAGTCACTGAACTGGGGGAGTCCTTGGCTAAGTACTTGGAACCATAGGTACCGACTCCATGGGTGCTCCAGGGCTGGAACATCCATGGGGAAAAAATTGGTGGGTGCTTAGCACCCACCGGCAGCTCCCCACCCCACCGTCCCAGCTCACCTCTGCCTCCGCCTCCTCCCCTGGGCGCACCGCGTGCCCACTTTTCCCCCCGGCTCCCAGCGCTTGTGCCGCAAAATAGCTGATTCGCACAGCAAGCGCTGGGAGGGAGGGGGAAGGAGGGGGAACACAGCATGCTTGGGGAAGAGGCGGAGCGGGGGTGGGGATTTGGGGAAGGGGTCCAATAGGGGCAGGGAGGGGGCAGAGACTTTGGGGAAGAGGTTGGAATGGGGCAGGGCAGGGGTGGGGCCGGGGCGGTGCGAGCACCCACCAGCACTGGGGAAAGTTGGCGCCTATGCTGGGAACAAAGTTTGTTGATATGCTAAACCAGCTTTGGACAGCAGTAGCCTCTTCTGCAGTGTATAGAGAATATTTTCCTCACTTTACTTTATTCAACTAGTTCAGTTTAACGACTAGTTCATTCAAAGTCAAGAAACTGACTGGGACTTAAAAAAACAGGAAAGCTTGTTTTCCTCTCCCAGTCAACAGATAAAAATGAGATATGAGGAGACGAAAACTAGATCTAAAATCTTGAAAGACATGGTGACCAAAAACAATCAGTTCACTAACAACAGATAATACTTCCCTTGGTGAATAATCAGTTAATTTTAAATGCAAGACATGTTTTGATAAATTTATTTTTTTCTTATGTCTCCAGAACATTTAAGGCAGTTTTAATTAATAAATTTAATTAATCCAATAAGAAGAATACAGCAGGAGGGATATATTACTGACCACCTGACCAGGATGGTGATAGTGACTGAAATACTTAAGGAGATTAGAGAGGCTATTAAAATTAAAAACTCAATAATAATGGGGGATTTCAACTATCCCCATAGTGATGGAGTACATATCACCTCAGGATGGGACGCAGAGATAAAGTTTCTTGACACCTTAAATGACTGCTTCTCGGAAAAGCTACTCCTGGAACCCACAAGAGGAGAGGCAATTCTTGATAGTCCTAAGTGGAGCACGAGATCAGGTCCAAGAGGTGAATATAGCCAGACCGCTTGGTAATAGAGACCATAATATAATTACATTTAACATCCTTGTGGTGGGGGAAAACACCATAGTGGCCCAACACTGTAGCATTTAATTTCAGAAAAGGGAACTACACAAAAATTAGGAGGTTAGTTAAGCATAAATTAAAAGGAACAGCACCAAAAGTGAAATCCCTGCAAGCTGCATGGAAACTTTTTAAAGACACCATAATAGAGGCTCAACTTAAATGACTCAACTTACCTCAAATGAAGAAACATAGTAAGAGAACCAAAAAAGAGCCACTGTGGCTAAACAACAAAGTAAAAGAAGCAGTGAGAGGCAAAAAGGCATCCTTTAAAAAGTGGAAGTTAAATCCTAGTGAGGAAAACAGAAAGGAGATTGAATTCTGGCAAGTGAATTGTAAAAATATAATTAGGAAGGTCAAAAAAAGAATTTGAAGAACAGCTGGCCAAAGACTCAAAAAGTAATAGCAATTTTTAAGTATATCAGAAGCAGAAAACCTAACAAACAGCTAGTGGGGCCACTGGACGATCGAGGTGCTAAAGGAGCACTCAAGGGTGATAAGGCCATTGCAGAGAAACTAAATGAATTCTTTGCATCGGTCTTCACAGTTGAGGATGTGATTCCCAAACCGGAGCCATTCTTTTTAGGTGACAAATCTGAGGAACTGTCCCAGATTGAGGTGTCATTAGAGGAGGTTTTGAAACAAATTGATAATGGCATTCACCCAAGACATTTAAATCAGCTTCTGTTACCTGATGACTGAACATATTCATCAATGATCTGGAAAAGGACTAAACAGTGAGGTGGCAAAATTTGCAGATGATACAAATATAGCTCTCTTGTGGGCAGCTTCTTCCCTGGCCACGTGTTTATTATGTTCTTTTATTCTTTCCTCAGCTTCAAATCTGGCTAATTCCAGTTTTTTCTGGACATCACTCTCTGTCATCCTAGCTTAACTTTTGAAAGTTAGAAAGAAAGAAAAAAAAACACTTGTGAATTCCCTTGCAGGAAGTTAACTACCCTGCCCTCAGGCAGAGAAAAAAGTCTCAAGCTGTGAGCAGCTTTAAAACACAAAAAACCCTCTCTGCTTTCTAAGCAGCCAAAAAAAAAAAAGGGGGGTGGGTGGGTGGAGAATTGTCCTTTTAAAATCCTACTGGGCTTTTAGTTCAAAATTATCCCACTGTGCTGCCACCACTGTCCTTCCCCACTCTGAACTCTGGGGTACAGATGTGGGGATCCGCATGAAAGATCTCCTAAGCTTATTTTTAAAAGCTTAAGTTAAAATTTCCCCAAGGCACAAATTCCTTCCTTGCCTTAGTATCGCTGCCACCACCAAGTGATTTAACCAAACATTCAGGGAGGGCCACTTGGAGCCCTACCTTCCCAAAATATCCCCCCACCCCTGTACACCCCCTTTCCTGGGGAGGCTTGAGAATTAACATCCTCACAAATTGGTACACATAAACATAGACCCAAACCCTTAGATCTTAAGAACAATGAAGAATCAATCTGGTTCTTAAAAAAAATAATTTAATTAAAGAAAAGGTAAAAAAATCACCTCTGTAAAATCAGGATGGTAAGTACTTTACCAAATAACAAAAGACTCAAAAACACAGACAATTTCTGCTCTAGGCAAAACTTTAAAGTTACAAAAACAGGAATAAACCTCCCTCTTAGCACAGGAAAAATTCACAAGCTAAAACAAAAGGTAATCTAACCCATTTCTTTTCTGCTATTACTTACTATTTTTGCAAGACTAGATGCTTAGTTCAGATATAGCTAGGGAGATGTGTCTCTGGGAGCCAGCCAGGAAACAGGGCAGGGGAAAACACAAAAAAAAACCTTCCCCCAGAGATCTGAAAGTATCTTCTCCCCTTACTGGTCTTTTTTGGTCAGGTTATCTGAGCTTCTTAACCCTTTACAGTTAAAAGAGAAATTAACCCTTCACAGGGTAAAGAGGGATTTTATACTACCCTTAGCTGTATGTTTATAACAGGGGGTTTGTAACAAGGTCAGACTCACCCCCACGGCGCCTCCTGCTGGTGACTCCAGGAATTAGCTCAGTCCAGTGTTCGGAGCGCCCTCTGCAGGCCGGTGATCCGCCTGTCTTCAGGCCCCTGTGTCCCTCCCTGGACCCGGTGCCCTTTTACATGGGGTGCTGCCCCCTAGCAGTAACCCCTTTCTCTTAGGGTCTCCCCTCCTCAGGGAACCCTCACCCTCTATCCCCACCTTACCTCAGTATTGGCTACTGACAGTCATTGTCTAGCCCCACCCTCTGGGGCAGACTGCAGTATCAGCCTATTCATCATTGGCAGGGTTGGGTTTGGACCTGCTGCTTTGGCCTACCCCTGGGCTGCCCTCTGCAACCCCCAGTACCCATTGGCCTTATGCTAGGCCGCAGGCTGGAGCTCCCCAGCTCCTCAGCCTTCCCTCAGCCCTGCTTCACCCTAGGTACCTTGTCTCAGCTCCTAAGCAGCCAGGCCCATCTCCCTCTGAAGGCAGAGAGAGACTTGGCTTCTAGCTTCCCTGGCCTTCTGATAAGGCCCTGTTCAGTTTGGGGCATGGCCTCACCTACAGCCACTCCCTCAATCAGCCCAGCCTAGAGCAGCAGCTCTCAAGCCCTGCCAGGCTGCTTTTAAACCCCTCAGGGCAGGAGCAGGGGTCACCCTGCTACAGGGATATAATAGAGGTCTATAAAATCATGATTGGTATGGAAAAAGTAAATAAGGAGGTGTTATTTACTCCTTCTCATAACACAAGAACTTGGGGTCACCAAATGAAATAGGCATCAGGTTTAAAACAAACAAAAGGAAGTATTTTTTCACAAAATGCAGAGTCAACCTATGGAACTCCTTGCCAGAAGATGCTGTCAAGACTATAATAGGGTTAAAAAAAGAATTATATAAATCCATGGAGGATAGGTCCATCAATGGCTATTAGCCAGGATGGACAGGGATGGTGTCCCTAGCCTCTGTTTGCCAGAAGCTGGGATTGGGTGATAGGGGATGGATTACTTGATGATCACTTGTTCTGTTCATTTCCTCTGGGGCACCTGGCATTGGCCACTGTCAGAAGACGGGATACTGGGCTAGATGGACCTTTAGTCTGAACCAGTATTGCTGTTCTTATAATCTTAAACTTTCTAAATGCCGTTTTATGATTTTTTAATTTCATTCTAATTTCCATCCACATGCAGCTGGAATAAAAAAACTAATCTAGTAAAATGTGTCATTCACCATTTTCTCACAAAACAGAAAAATGTAAAAATTAAGAAATTGAATAAATATATGTTAAACTATCTAATCGCACAAATGTGTATCTAAAAGTCTATGAGTAATATAGTACATCTCCCTGGCTAGCAACAAGTAATACCAATTTTAGTGTAAAAACTATAGCAAATCAGCCTGGTAAACCCAGGGTTGTGAGTTCAATCTTTGATGGGGGCCATTTAGGGATCTGGGGCAAACATATCTGGGGATTAGTCCTGCTTTGAGCAGGGGGTTGGACTAGATGATCTCCTGAGGTCCCTTCCAACCCTGATATTCTATGATTCTATGTTTTAATGGTTAGGAGCCTATGGGTATGTCTACACTACCCGCCAGATCGGCGGGTAGTGATCAGTCTATCGGGGATTGAAATATTGCGTCCCATCTAGACGCAATAAATCGATCCCCGAACGCGCTCCCGTCAACTCCGGAATTCCACCAGGGTGAGAGGCGGAAGCGGAGTTGACGGGGGAGCCGCGGCCATCAATCCCGTGCCGTGAGGACAGGAGGTAAGTCGAAATAAGATACATCAATTTCAGCTACGCTATTCCCGTAGCTGAAGTTGCGTATCTTACATTGACCCCCCCCAGTGCAGACCAGGCCTATGAGATTAAACCTATCCTTAGGAAAAGAATTGAACAGTACAAATGCAAAATAAGATTAAAACTGATTATTCAAATCAAGATTTCATGCTTGCTTATGTAAATCATGGTGACAATCAGTGATTTAAATGGCCTTGATTTAAAACAATGTAACCTGTTTACCTAAGGTCCTTACCTGACCCACAGCACTGTAATATGAGCACCTCTGCATAGAGCCTCAAAACCCCATTGTGAGATAGGGAAGTGCTATATCCACAGTGTGGGGATGGGGACCCAAGGTGCAGAGACTGAACAGCCCGCTCTGAATTGAGCATCCAGCATTAGGGGCCCCACACTTCAGGTTTTAGCTGTAGCAGCAGAGAAACATTTAATGTCACATAAAATAAGAGATTAAAACTATCGCCTCCCCCACCTCACCACTAGTTCAGCTCCCCACTCTAACCCCAACCCTCCCCCTCCTGCCCCATTATGCCTCCTTCGGCTCAGCTCCCCCACTAACTACGCTCCCCCAGCTCAGCTCCCCCTGGCTCAGCCCCCTCAGCTCCTCCACTACTCCCCCTCTGGCTCAGCTCCCCCACTAACTACGTGCCCCCAGCTCAGCTCCCCCTCAGCCCCAGCTCCCCCCACTACTCCCCATCTGGCTCAGCCCCCCACACTACTCCCCCTGGCTCAGCCCCCTCAGCTCCCCCACTACTCCCCATGGCTCAGCTCTTCCACTAACTACGTGCCCCCAGCTCAGCTCCCCCCACCCCACTACTCCCCCTCTGGCTCAGCTCCCCCCGCCTCAACTCCCTCCTGAGGCTCCACTATTCCCCCACCCCCTTCAGTTTCCCTCTCTGGCTCAGCCGCGCGCCCCTCAGCTCGGCTCCTCCCCCCCCATTACGTCACGGCCCCAGCTCAGACGCGCGCAGGAAGTGGGCGCGGCTCCTCCGCGAGCCACGGTCACATGACCAGATCATCATGTGATCTCCAAAGGGGGCGGGCCCGGGAGCAGCTTCTCGCGAGATCAACGCAAGTATCGGCGTAGCAAGATGGCGGCGCCGGAGACGGAGGCGGCGCTTCCTGGTTCCGGCTCGGAGCAGGTAGCGGCGCTGTGGCGTGTCGCCGGGCCCCTTGAGCCTCCCCTTCCTGGGCCGGTGTCGTTTCCCGGCCCCATAACCGCTCCCCACGGGTTCGGCTGCGCTCCCTGGGCCCTGCCGCCCCCTCCCTCGCCGGGCCGGGCGGCTCCGCTCCCACCTCATCCCGCCCCTTCCCGCAGGGCTCCGCTCTCCCCGGGCCCTGCCGCCCCTTCCCCCGCCGGGCCGGGCGGCTCCGCTCCCACCTCATCCCGCCCCTGCCCACTGGACTCCGCTCTCCCCGGGCTCGGCCCCCTCCCCCGCCGGGCCGGGCGGCTCCGCTCCCACCTCATCCCGCCCCTGGGCTCCGCTCTCCCCGGGCCCTGCCGCCCCTTCCCCCGCCGGGCCGGGCGGCTCCGCTCCCACCTCATCCCGCCCCTGCCCACTGGACTCTGCTCTCCCCGGGCTCGGCCCCCTCCCTGCGCCCTTCTGCCCCTTCCCGGGCCGGGGCGGCTCAGTTCCTACCTCATCCCGACTTTGCTTTCCCTGGGCTCGGCCCCCTTCCGCCCCCTCCCCCGCCGGGCTGGCCGTCTCAGCTCCTCGCTTCCTCCTTCCCCTGCCCTGGCCGGGCCACCCTTACCCTCACTCATCCCTAGGCCGGTCCCAGCTCAGCTCCCCACCTCCTCCCTTTCCCCCCATTCTCTGCTTCCTGAGCCCCTCAGTCCCCTTCCTCACCAGGCTGCCCCGACTCAGCTTCCAGCCTCCTGTCCTGCCCAGGTTCGTCTCGCTGGACTGCCCCATCCCTTCTGTTATGGCCCAGGTCCTTCAGTCCTGGGATCCAGGGGAGCCCCCCGTGTTGTTTCTAGACTGGGGCTCTGGGCTCCCCCAGCAGGCCTGGATGGGGGGTTGTCCTGCATAGCCAGCTGGGGGAACCACCTGGCACTGCCCAACATGTGGCCATTTCCCACCAGCAATACCAGATAACCTGCTGCCCTGTGCACTGCTTACCAGCCTGTATCTGCTCCTCTCTCCAAAGCAGGTAACGAGTAATGGAACTGTGGCGGGGGCCCCGACTGCAGAGACCCAGCAGCAGAACCAGCCCCAGCAACAAGCTCCCAATGCCTGGCAGGTCATCAAAGGAGTGTTGTTCAGGTGAGCCCTGGCTGATTCCCCAGCTGCCCTCTGCTCATCATGTATTAAAAACCTGATGTTAATTTCAATTTGGCCTCTGAGTCCCTTGCCCCTGGCTGTAGGTGCTCTGACCGTTATTACAAATACATTTAGTAACAAAACATCAACAGATCCCATCCTATATTAAAAACTGCCATTCAGCAAGGGAACATTGACAACTAAAAATTCCCGCTCCTCTGGTCTCTTGAGAAACCCCACAGCCTAGCCACTCCTACAAGAGCAAGACATGTTCTGGTCTGAGACAAAGCTATAAAGTTGGGGTCATCTGCATACTGACAGCACTTCACCCACAGTTCAATGCTTCACCCGCCAGCTCTGCCACCAGTCTCATATCACACAGAATGCTGCTGTCCCTCACATCCGAGATCTCTTGGGGTACCTATTGAGCATTGCCTAAAACTAATCTCTGGGGCTCCTCCAGGTGGGAGGGAGAAGAACAAAGCCACCTGAGCTCAGCTTTTTCACTCTACCATGCACTGCAGTTGAGAGACTAATGCCTCATCATCTAGTATTGGCACAGGCACCTCATCTGTATCCATTACTGAAAGGAGATAGCCATGTCTCTGTACATACCCAGGTCACAGCCCTGGTTGTCAGTGGGAAGTGCGAGGCAGTGAGCTACTTCAGAATGTCTCATCACAGCTTCTCCATTGTCATAACCAAAAATGGAAATGTAGGTATTAGTTAGTCTCTCCAGTGACGATCAGCATCAAGTGAGAGCTTTTGAGCAGAGTCTGAAGAGATGCCTCCACTAGAGCAGTGAGCATCGTGCCCTTCTCTAAGTAGATGTTAATGTTCTCAACTAGCCTTCAGCAGCACTGAAGGAGGAGATAAAGTATGAGTTGAGTAGAGTGTTGTCCCAGGACATCCAGAATCTGAGTGAACAATGCTGGTCAAAATGTGACTGAAGAGAGCCAAGTGTCTATTTCCTTCAGAGATTGTCCTGCTTCTATGGCTGCAGACAGTTCAAGCTAAATCCGCTCAGTTTTCTTGGGAACAGGAAGGCTTCACAGCAGCCAGTGTGTGGAAAGAATGTGGATTAATCAGGTTAATTGTTAACCTGAAAGAAATTGTTGCTGGAGGTTTTGCAGATGTGGTAGAGTCAAAAGAATTTCTTTAACATTTGCATGGCCACAGTGACAGAATATTTAAAAAAAAAAAATTGACATACGTGATCAGCTTCAGATGAGATTTCTACCACTGGTGCTGGTGGTGATGAGAGCAGTTTGTGTGTGAATTGAGAGTTGTGGGCTCTAATATTGTGAAGAGTCAGGAGCATTGGAAATACAGGGGGAAAATAAAATAAAAGTCCCATAGGAACTGAAATAGCTTAGGTTAAAGATTCCCATACAGCTTGGTGCTGTTTAGCTCCCAGCCCCCAGAGTTAGAACAAGTCTTTTACAGACTACATAAGCTTTCCAGGCTGGTGTAAGCCCCTGCCATGCTTCTAAGTTAACATCATTCATTCAAGACTGGAATAGTCCTCTATTTAAGACAGGTTCCCAGGCTAACAGTCTTCTTAAATTAAACTCCAAACTGGAGAGGCGATCCTGGCAATTACAGCCAGTAAAACCTAACTTCTGTACCAGGTAGATTGGTTGAAACTATAGTGAAGAACAGAATTATCAGACATACAGGTGAACATGCTTTGTTGGGGGAAGAGTCAATATGGCTTTTATAAATGGAAATCATGCCTCACCAATCTATTAGAATTCTTTGAGGGAGATCAACAAACATATTGACAAGGGGGATCCAGTGGATACAGTGTATTTAGACTTCCAGAAAGCCTTTGACAAGGGACCTCACCAAAGGTTCTTAGGCAAAGTAAGCAGTCATGGGATAAGAGGGATCCAATGGATCAGTAACTGGTTAAAAGATAGGAAGCAAAGGGTAGGAATAAATGGTCAGTTTTGAGAATGGAGACAGGTAAAAAGCAGTGTCCTGCAGGGTCTGTACAGTGACCAGTGCTCTTCAACATATTCATAAATGATCTGGAAAAAGGGGTAAACAGTGAGGTGGTAAAATTTGCAGATGATACAAAATTACTCAAAATACGTCAGTCCAAAGCAGACTGCGAAGAGTTACTAAGGGCTCTCACTAAACTGAATGACTGGGTAACAAAATGGCAGGTAAAATTAAATGTTAAGTACAAAGTAATGCACATTGGAAAATATAATCCCAACTATACATGCAAAATGATGGGATCTAAATTAGCTGTTACCATTCAAGAGAAAGATCTTGGAGATATTGTGGCTAGTTCTCTGAAAACATCTGCTCAATGTGCAGCTGCAGTCAAAAAAGCTAACAATGTTAGGAACTATTAGTAAAGGGATAGACAATAAAACAGAAAATATTATGCCTCTATATTAATCCATGGTCTGCCCATGTCTTGAATACTGTTTGCCGATCTGGTTGCCCCGTCACTAAAAAGAGATATTAGAGTTGAAAAAGATACAGAGATGGGCAACAAAAATGATTAGGGGCATGGAACAGCTTCCGTGTGAGGCGAGATTAAAAATACGCTGTCAATTAATTGCAGTTAACTGATGCGATTAACGCAAAAAAAGTAATTGCAATTAATCAGAGTTTTAATTGCACTGTTAATAGAATACCAGTTGAAATGTATTAACTATTTTTGGATGTTTTTCTACATTTTTCAAATATATTGATTTAAATTACAACACAGAATACAAAGTGTACAGTGCTCACTTTTTGTTTTTATTACAAATATTTGCACTGTAAAAATAAGATATAGTATTTTTCAATTCACCTCATACAAGTACCGTAATGCAATCTTTTTATTGTGAAAGTGCAACTTTAAAAGGTAGATTTTTGTTGTTGTTACATAACTGCACTCAAAAACAAAACAATGCAAACCTTTGCAGTGGTCCCCAACCTTTTTTGTCTGGCGGGCGCCAGACGACGAGCCACGGAGGACCGTGGCGGCGGACAAGCATCCGCCAAAATGCCGCTGACAAGCAGCGTCATCCAAAGGCATCGCCGCCGAAATGGCGCCGGCAACACCTCTGGATGACGCTCTTTGTCGGCGGCAAGCAGCGTCATCCAGAGGTGTCACTGCCGAAATGCCACCGAATTTTGGCGCCATGGCACCTGCGGGCACTGCTTGGGGACCCCTGCTTTAGAGCCTACAAGTCATAGAATCATAGAACTGGAAGGGACCTCGAGAGGTCATCTAATCCTGTCCCCTGCCCTCAAGACAGGACTAAGTATTATCTAGACCAGCGTTTCCCAAACTTTTTTGGCCACGAAACACTTCTTAGCCTGTTACAGAACGCTTATAATATTATTTTGTAGTCGTTTGGTTTTCAAATAAAAAATTGCGTTATTTATGCTCAAATATATTTTATTGTATAAAACAAAGCAAAAGTACAAATTTAAAATAACTTGAACTAACAATTTCTAACTGGAAAGCATGTATAAAGTAGTACAAAAATCAAGTGCAAGAGTCAAAATTAAAAAGTGTTCTATTTTAAAAAAAACTATTTTTATATATACACAAACACCAAACAAATTAGATTTTTACTAGGAAAATCTCTTTTTATAAACAAAAATACAAATTTGGCTTTAATGGGATTGGTGTTCCTGCGTTTTTTCTATCACAAATTCGCTTAATATTAGGAATAATGCTGGAAAGTTGAATCCTCATGTCAGGCGCAGCATCCAGTCTATTCCTATATTTGGTTTTTGTTGCAGTATAATACGAAAATCCCGTCTCACACAAATAAGTTGTAGCAAAAGGAAGGAGCACTCAAACTGCACGTTTAGCCACATTAGGGTACTCTTCTGTTAGGCTGCTCCAAAAATTATTCAGCGGGAGTTCCTTAAACTTTTGTTTCAAATCAGAAATTAAGTCAATTAGGCTTTCATAATCATGTGCAGTAAAGCTGACAGGTTTGGCTGTAATTACAAATGGATTTCCAACCCAAGCATTATCAGTAGTTGTAGGAAAATATTCTAATAAAGAGGTCTGCAAGTCACGTAAGTGCTGTAAAATGGGGCTGGAAACTTCTTCATGGACTGTAGAATTTATTTCAGTCAGAAATTCATGTACAGTAGGGAAGCAGTCAGTTATTCTCTTCTACAGAAGATGCCCAGAATTCCGGTTTCTTTTTTAATGATGAAATTTTATCCATTGTAGTAAAAATGGTCACATTCTTTCCTTTCAGCGACAGATTAATCTCATTTAATTTTGCAAAAATATCTGCAAGATACGCAAGTCTCATTAGCCATGAGGAATTTGTCACACAGTCATTAAATTTTCCTCCTGAATTATCTGAAGTGAAGAATACCAGTAGTTCACTGCGAAACTCAAAAAGCCTCACAAGCACTTTTCCTCTGGATAGCCACCTCACTTCTGTATGTAAAAGCAGCACTTTGTGCTGACTACCCATTTCCTCTCACAAAATTTTAAATAACCTTGATTGAAGTGGTCAAGATTTGACAAAATTGATAATTTGTACAGCTTCATCGACCACAATTTTCAGATATGCTGGTATATTTTTAACTGCAAGTGCTTGTCTGTGTAGAACACAATGGCTCTTAGTGCTTTCTGGTGCCACGCTTATGATTCGCGTTACAGCTCCCTTCATCTTCCCAATCATTGCCAGAGCCCCGTCAGTACATACATCAATACATTTCCCCAACTAATTTCATGCTTTCTGATAAAATCGTTGATGCAGTTGAATATTTCTTCTCTAGTTGTGTAGCTTTGCAGAGATTCACAGAAGAGCAGGTCCTCTTCAGTAATGTTACTAAATCTGCAAAACATCTGTTAGTCTATAAGGTGCCACAGGATTCTTTGCTGCTTTTACTAAATCTATATCGGACAGATACTAGTAGCACAGCAAGTCCTGAAACATCAGTGGAATCATCTAGCTGCAGTGAATACTCATGGCAAATTTTCAGTTGGCAAACTAGCTCCTTTTCTATATCATCAGCAAGATCTTTAATACGGTGTGCAACAGTATTATTTGACAACTGTACAGCATCAATTTTTTTTACCAGACTGCTCGCTCAACATGAACGTTGCAGTATCTTTCGCGCAAGGCTTGATAAGCATTTCTCCAATAGTGTGAGCTTCTCTGGCAAGCGCTATACGGTAACTTAGTCGATAAGATGCCTCTGTTGCACTTTTGTTGTCTGTTAGCAATTTTAATCATCGAAAGTTTACAATTTCCAAGTGAGTCACGCTTCCTCTTGAAAAAACTTATATCTTTGTCTTTGTATTCAGCATGCTTGGTTTCCAAATGCCTACAAAGTTTAGCAGGAGCCAATGAACTGTTTGCTAGTATTTTATGCACACGACGCACTGCGCATCAGGAACATCTTTATTTCCAACACACGTAAAACCGAAAGGCAAATAACTTTCATCATACTTTCGTTTTGGTCTTTTAACACCTGCTTCTTGTTTTTTGATATACTTCAGTGGAAATTCTTTCACCTTGGATAACTCACTAGTACTAACAGATTTTTCGGCAACAAAAGACTGTGATTGTTCATCCTCCCTTTAAAGTGTCACAATATTTTGCTCGTTTATTTCGGCCACAGTTGGAGTACCAGAAGAACTTGCTTTTTGTTTCAAAGTTCCTTCTTTTAGCCACAAATCCATGGTGATTAGATTTAGTAACAATATTTAGAAATACTGATTTTTGTCAAATTTTGTCACAAATATTTATATTGTTTCGAGCGAAGCTAGTTTAGTTGTGCTTATCATACACACAGTAAAGACCCACAGGTTTGAACGTGTTGAGTTAATGTTATATTCAGCATGGCGTAAAGAGAATGGTGTGTGCATACCACTGCAGTTCGCGCAGCCTTGAGCGGAAGGGGTACGACGTCACTAACTGAAACGTACCCAAAAGGGGTAGACGTGCCACATTCTCTTTACGCCATGATATTCAATACAAGATGTATCAATAACTGAAAAAGTTTTATGTTAAATTATAGTCATTCAAAAAGTTGTAAACTATGCTTCAAATATGCCAAATTTAAAATTAAAAAAAAAATTAGACCCTTTTTTCTAATTATGATTCTTTCACGGAACACTTATTCACATCGTGTGGAACACAGTTTGGGAAACACTGATCTGGACCATCCCTAACAGGTGTTTGTCCAACCTGCTCTTAAAAATCCCTAATTTTGGAGATTCCACAACTTTCCGGGGCAATTTATTACAATGCATAACCACCCTTGCTGCAGTTTAAGCCCATTGCTGCCTGTCCTATCCTCAGCAGTTAGGAACAACAATTTTTCTCCATCCTCGTAACAACCTTTTATGTACTTGAAAACTGTTATGTCCCCTCTGTCTTCTCTTCTCTAGACTAAACAAACCCAATTCTTTCCATCTTCCATCATAGGTCATGTTTTCTAGACCTTTAATATTTTTTGTTGCTCTTCTCTATACTTTCTCCAATTTGTCCACATCTTTCCTGAAATGTGTTGCCCAAATTTCGACATAATACTCCAGTTGAGGCCTAATCAGCGTGGAATAGAGCAGAAGAATTACTTCTCGTGTCTTGCTTACAATGCGTTACACTGACTCATATTTAGCTTGTGATCCATTATGACCCTCAGATCCCTTTCCGCAGTACTCCTTCCTAGGCAGTCATTTCCTGTCTTGTATGTATGCAACTGATTGTTCCTTCCTAAGTGGAGCACTTTGCATTTGTCCTTACTGAATTTCATCCTATTTACTTCAGACCCTTTCTTCAGTTTCTCCAGATCACTTTGAATTTTAATCCTATCCTCCAAAGCACTTGCAACCCCTCCCAGCTTGGTATCATCCACAAACTTTATAAGTGGACTCTATGCCATTATCTAACTAATTGATGAAGATATTGAACATATTGCCCACATGCTCAGGGTTTAACTGATCGCCATATTTGGGGTTGGGAAGGAATTTTCCTCCAGGGCAGATTGGCAGAGGCCCTGGAGGTTTTTTGCCTTCCTCTGCAGCACGGGGCAGGAGTCACTTGCTGGAGGATTCTCTGTAGCTTGAGGTCTTCAAACCACAATTTGAGGACTTCAGTAACTCAGACATAGGTTAGGGGTTTGTTATTGAAGTGGATGGGTGAGATTCTGTGGCCTGCATTGTGCAGGAGATCAGACTAGATGATCATAATGGTCCCTTCTGACCTTAAAGTCTGTGAGTCTGTGAGAACAGAACTGGATCCAGAACTGATCCCTACAGGACCCCACTCATTATGCCCTTCCAGCATGACTGTGAACCACTGATAACTATTCTCTGGGAACGATTTTCCAAGCAGTAATGCACCCACCTAATAGCAGCTCCATCTAGGTTGTATTACCCTAGTTTGTTTATGAGAAGGTCATGTGAGACAATATCAAAAGCCTTACTAAAGTCAAGATATACCACATCTAATGCTTCCTCCCCATCCACAAGGCTTGTTTCCCTGTCAAAGAAAGATATCCGGTTGGTTTGGCATGATTTCTTCTTGACAAATCCATGCTGACTGTTGTTTATCACCTTATTATCTTCTAAGTGTTTGCCAGTTGATTGCTTAATTATTTGCTCCATTATCTTTCCGGGTACAGAAATTAAGCTGACTGCTCTGTAATTCCTCGGGTTGTCCTTATTTCCCTTTTTATAAATGGGCACTATATTTTCCCTTTTCCAGTCTTCCGCAATGTCTCCCTTCTTCCATGACTTTTCAAAAATAGTTGCTAATGGCTCAGATATCTCCTCAGTCATCTCCTTGAGTATTCTAGGGTGCATTTCATCGGGCCCTGGTGATTTGAAAACTCCTAACTTGTCTAATTTTTGACTTGTTCTTTCCCTATTTTAGACTCTGATGCTACCTCATTTTCACCAGCATTCACTATGTTAGATGTCCAGTCGCCACCAACCTTCTTGGTGAACACTGAAACAAGTCATTAAGCACCTCTGCCATTTCCACATTTTCTGTACTGTTTCCACCCCTCCACCCCCACTGAGTAATGGGTCTAGTCTGTTCTTGATCTTCCTCTTGCTTCTAATGTATTTATAGAATGTTTTCCTTGTTTCCTTTTATGTCCCTAGCTAGTTTGAGCTCGTTTTGTGCCTTGGCTTTTCTAATTTTGTCCCTACACGCTTGTTATTTGTTTATATTCATCGTTTATAATTTGACCAAATTTCCACTTTTTGTAGGACTCTTTTTTGAGTTTTAGATCATTGAACATCTCCTGGTTTAAGCCAGTGTGGTCTCTTGCCATACTTTCAGTGTTTCCTACAGAGTGGGATAGTTTGCTCTTTTGCCCTTAATAATGTCTCTTTGAAAAACTGCCAACTGTCTTCAATTGTTTTTCCCCTTAGACTTGATGAGTCTTAGGCCATACTTACAGGATGGAGGATTCTATCCTGGGAAGCACTGACTCTGAAAAAGGTTTGGAGATTATGGAGGATCAGCTGCTATGAGCTCTTAGTATGACACTGTGTCCAGAAGAGCTAATGCAATCCTAGGATGCATAAACGGGAATCTTAAGTAGGGTAGAGGTTCTTTTATGTCTGTATTTGACACTGGTGACTGTTGCTGGAACCCTGTGTCCAGTTCTGTTGTCTGTAATTCAAAAAGGATGTTGATAAATCAGAGAGGGGTCAGAGAAGAGTCATGAGAATGATTCAAGGATTAGAATACGTCTTGTAATGAGACTCGAGCTGAATCTATTTAGCTTAATAAAGAGAGACTTGAGGGGCAATTTGATTCGTCTGTAAATACCTACATGGGGAACAAATATTTAATAATGGGCTCTTCAGTTTATCAGCGAAAGGTCTAATGTGATCCAATAACTGGAAGTTGAAGCTAGACAAATTCAGATTGGGCCAGTGAGAGTAATTAACCATTGGAACAATTTACCAAGGGTTGGAGATCTCCATCACTGACCATTTTAAAATCAGGATGTTTTTCTAAAAGCTCTGTTCTAGCAATGGTTTTGGGGCAGTTCTCTGGCCTGTGGTCAGACTGGATGATCACAATGGTACCTTCTGGCCTTGGAATCGATTAATCTTCCTGCCCCCAAAGAGGTTACAATCAAAGACAGACATGATACAACATGAAAGCGATGGGGAAGCATGAGGGACCAGTGAGACAATTCTGATCAGCAGGATGAGCTGTGGTCACAGCTGTTGTTTTTTGTCTTGTACACATTCTCTGTGCTTTGACTTGTCCTGCTAAAACCCACAGGCTTGAGGACCTGACTTGTTCTCCACCCTGCCCTCGATTCTCTGTATATCCAGCACATGGTAGCGTTGTGTTCCGCTCTGAGCCACCTTAAGGTGGCTATGACATGGCTATAGTGGGCAGCAGACTGAGGATCTCCACCAGAGGCGGCAGAATCCAAACTCCCCTGTGATTTCCACTGCCCACCACTTTCTAAGGAGCTCTCCCCCATCTGCCCCACCCCACCCCTTTTTTAGCCTCATAGGCCCTTCATGCCCCGGCCTTCCCTCTACAAAGCACCCAGCCTCGTCAAAATAACCCACCTCCCCATGCCACGTCCTCAAAAAGGAGGAATTTATTTTTTCCCTGACACCACCAGGATCATGTTCTTACTCTTTCATGGGCTGCTTTGACTCTCGGCTGCTTTGGCAAACTCTCATCGGGAGTGATCACAACTCAGCTTCCTGCCCGTGGGCCAGGAAAAAGATTCATTGAGCCAGGAGAGAGAACTAAATCTTCGGCCACTTTGCTTTCCTGAAAAATCCTGGGATTCGAACAAACCTATCTAGTCGCAGGGGTAGTAGAGTTGGAGGGTTGTTCCATGCATGGGCCAGGCTGGCATGTGGAACAGTAAGGGCTCTGAGGGTATGTCTACACTGCAATAAAAAACCCATGGCACATCCGTCACTGGCACATCAGCTGACTTAAGCTCAAGGGCTTGTGCTGCAGGACTATAGAACTCCAGAAGGGGAGAGGGTCTCAGAGCCCAGGCTCCAGCCTGTGTCTCTACACTATTTTTAGTCCCACAGCTTGAAACCATGAGCCTGAGCTCTGAGACTTGGTGGTGTGGGTTTTTTTTTAATCAGGGTGTAGGTGTACTCTGGGGCTTGCACTGTTTGCAGTGAGGGTGGGGACAGCAGGTGAGGTGAGAGTAGAGCAGAGGCCTAGAGGGGAAAGAGTGGAAGTTTACATTCAACAGAGCATACGTGGGAATTCAGTCCAGTGACTCGGAGGGGGCTGGTCAGATAAAGAATCAGAGGGGTAGCCGTGTTAGTCTGGTTCTGTAGAAGCAGCAAAGAATCCTGTGGCACCTTATAGACTAACAGATGTTTTGCAGCATGAGCTTTCGTGGGTCCACTGCTTGCATCCGAAGAAGTGGGTATTCACCCACGAAAGCTCATGCTGCAAAACATCTGTTAGTCTATAAGGTGCCACAGGATTCTTTGCTGCTTCTTCAGATAAAGAAGTTGAGCTTGGAATGTGGCACTCAGAATAGATGCGAGACGTGCAGGACACAAATTTCAGCACGCACCTTCAGTGCCTGAAATGTCCTGCCTCTCTTGGTTCTGTGTCATTAACACATTTTTAACAAGTTTTTTATGGCTAACTGCTCTAGAAAATAAATTCCTACCTGCGAAGTCTTCGGTGTAACTATTGGCTATGGCACTTAGTATTGTAACTGGCATACCTCTGCGGTACTGAACCTTGAAAGAATTGGAACTTTGAACTTTTCAATTTAAGGCAAATTAGCTTGCAGAAGGGCTGGCAGTAAGGACTTTCCACTTGGAAATGTGCAACACATAGTTAGCTGTTTCAGTGTTAAGTGTACAAAATCCATTGTAATATCTACTTGGCCTGCCCTCTCTTAGCTCAAAGGGCTGAATAGCGTTTGATAGGCTGTAGTTCAAAAGGAATTATCTTGGGGCAGTTCTCTGGCTTATGCTATACAGGAGGTCAGACTAGCTGATCGCAGTGGTCCCCTCTGGCCTTGGAATCTACTAGGTAGGGATTCAGTACTGCAGATTTCTGTGTGATTAGGGCTTCTCTCAGTCCCTGGTATCGCTATAGTTTATTTTCAAGCGTCAGCACAGCCTTCCATAGGTGCATTTAGGTTTGGGGTATTTAACTAAAAGCTGACTTCACTGCCAACTTCTGTGGTCTGTGTATCCCAGTAAATTCTCACTTACTCTATCGCCTTGCCCTGTCGAGCGGTGTGAGAATTCATTGGCTTTTTCATGGACTATTTGGCTGGCCGAAGAGGTTTGTTAATGCAGAGCTCAGGTTGCCTGGTGAATGCTGCCTTGTACCCTACCAGAATGTGGAGAAAAGCTAAACTTAAAACTTCTGAAAACCAGGAGCTACAAATGTAGCCCCTCGTTCAGGGTCTTGTCGGAAACGAGGCAACTACTGTTCTGCTTGTAAGTTGTTTGGCTGTGAATTTCCGTTGGTCTTCTCTTGAAGTGGGGGTGGCAGTGAAGAGGTTATGACTATAGGGCACCTGCGGGGGTGGGGCATATGGGAACCTCCTGCTGGGCACACCTTGCTCCTTCTCAGCTACCAACGCTGCCCAGCCTCTCCATGGTAGAGCTAGAAGGGCCAGAGGGAGGAGGGAAAGTGGTAGTAGAGGGGCTGTGAAGAGTACATCTACCAGCTAGAGACAGCAAGTGGGAGGAGAAACTTGGGACCTCATATTGGAGCCTAACATAAGGCTCCATGTTCTGCACACCCATATGAGGCTTGCAAAGGTGTGAAATGGCCCGTTCATCTCACTGGGTGTTCTCTCAGCTCTTTGAATCGATGGCACGTACTGAGCGTACTTGGTTTTCGTTTCCAGCACAGACCTAGTCAGTTTTTCATAGTGTTGCTCAGCAGGAGTCTGTAACCGTGAACTGGCACAGAATCAGTTTGCCTTGGCTGGGCCTCATGACCACAGGCTGTAAGTCTGAGAAAGCAACATGATTGAGAGAAACCAGTGAAAGCTTCTTCCTTACAGAGTTGGCTGGCCATCCAGCAAGCACAGTCCTCCTAACAGATCTGTCAGCACTTCAGTTGAAGGCTTGGGGTATGGGGCTTCTGGTATGTGATTAAGGGGGGCATTTGGCTGTGTCAGAAAGGATTGGGTAAAATCTCAGTGTTAATTCACTCCCCCTCTTTCTTCCATAGGATCTTTATCATCTGGGCCATCAGCAGTTGGTTCCGTCGTGGGCCGGCACCACAGGATCAGAGTAGCGCTGGCGGAGCACCCCGCGTTCCGAGCCGCAACCTTTTCCCTAAAGACACTTTAATGGTAATGGTGAAAGGAGCAGGCCTGTTAGCTGACCCAGGTTCTGAGTAGGGGTAGCCATTGCAACTGCATGGGTATCAGACAGTTGTTACGGCCAATCTCAGAGGTAAGGCAAATATGGCCTCTGGTCCAGGTGTCTGTATCATCCTGTCCTAGGAGGATAGTAATTAGTGCTTGGGGCAGCGCACTAAGACTAGAACTCTGGGAAATGAACCCTGCACTGCCACTGTGTGACCTGGCGTAAGTCATGTCACCTCAGTGCCCCTACTTGGAAAATAATACCATCTCCCAGGGGTGGGAAGACTGAATTAGTCAATGTACCTGACACAGGCCAAAATCTTCAAGATGCTCTAAAAGTGCAGTATGGGTCTCCGATGTTGCACAGAATTGCAGAATCCACCCTGTATCAGACGTCTTCCAGAATCTCAGCTTTCCTTTTAAAAAAAAAATAAAAAAAAAAATTCTTCTAGCCCTTGTGGGTGTGAAAATAACCTTGAAAAAGCGATTGATGCAATGGAGGGGAGAGGACTAATTCTGGGAAGGGGGACGTGGTAGGGGGAGTGTTTCTAGGAAGCGTTTGAGAGGAAAGGGCTGTTTTGGTGATGGGGGAGGGAGGGAGGTCATGCTTTGGTACATTTAACTTTATGCAGCTGATGAATTCCAAAGGCAAGGGCATTTTTTTCAGTGTATTCTGATTGGAGTGAACTCAGCTGAGTTATGTGGGCCTAGTTCCAGGTCCCACTGGGATTTTGCCATAAATAGAATCTAGGGGTGAGGAGTTCATTTCCCTTTCTTCTGCTCCCAAGGGCGTCTCCAGTTCCCAGCCTGCTACATAGTCACTGCCCCTCTCTCTCCATATTGGACTTCTCCTGGGGCAAGGGGCCTTTCCTGAGCAGCCTTGTTCCTTGGTGTGGAAGGTTGGCATAGAGGGAACCTAGCAACCCCTTCCTCTCCTGCATATAAACTAGCCCAGAAACCTTCCTGTCTCTCTTGGGCATGGCCAGGTGGGAGCTGCTGCAGCTACAGGGATCATCCCTGTGAGGGCAGGGCAGTTTGAGTATCAGTGCACCTGAGAGGTGGTCACGTAGCCAACAGGGCAAGCAGTGCAGCTGCTGCAGAGGGCTAGATGATGAGTTGAAAGGAGCAGCACTTGTAGGAATGCCAGGCAGCAGCTAGGGAGCGGGAAAACCCAGGCCTCGCTCTCAGATGAGGAATTGAAGTGATACTCCTGGGGACATTCTGTGCCAAAAAAATAAATAAATTCTGCACACACTATTTTAAAATTCTGCACATTTTAAATGTGGAGGCTCCAGCATGGCATTGGGGACCACAGTCCACTGGCTGCATGGAGGTGGGCGATCACTCTGCAGCTCCCCGCTGTGACATGGACTCATTGGTGAGGCTGCACCCGACCCTGATACAGCGCAAGGACCATGCCTGCCCCAGAAACACCCCAGAGCCCTGCCCCTCTGTGCCAGGTGCACCAGGTGTGGGCAGGCAGGCTCAGCTCGGCAGGATCCAAGCGTGGAGGGGCTTAGCCTGGGGGGATCCTGGTGCGGGTTGAGAGGGTTCTGAGTGGGGCAGTCTGGGTGCGAGCAGCTCAGTGGGAGATCTTGGTGCAAGGATAATGGGACTCTGCAGGGGGGTCCAGGTGAAGGTAGTTGGAGCTCAGTGAGGGTGAGGAGTCTGGGAGTGTGTGGAATAGAGCTCAGCAGGGGGGGTCTGGGTGTAAGGGGTTCAGTGGGTGGTCCAGATGCTGGGGGAGTGGGGCTCAGTGGAGTGGGGATCTAGGTGTGTAGGGGGGTGAGGCTCGGAGGGAGGGTCTAGGTATGAGGGAGGCTGGATGCAACGGGGTTGGATGATCCCTCCCCCTGCAGCTGACGAGCAGTGGGTGCAAAAAGGGTATTGGGGAGGTGTTTGCAGAGCTTCTTGAAGACTGGGAAGAAATCTGGGGGTGGGTCTGACCCAGTCCTGGAGGCTGTGCAGGGGAAGAGAAGGTCCCATCCTCCTCAGCCCAGCCGAGACTAGCAGCTGAGCCCAGCACAGGGTAGGAGCCACCAGTTGGGTCTTCCGCAGTCCTGCCCTCTGCTGGCTGTCCTGGGCACCCAAAACATACTGCAGGGGAGCGTTGCATGACCGCTCTTGTGGATTCCCTTTGCTTCCCTGTCAGAAAGCAAAGGGAATTCAAGTCCTTGCGGGACATGAATTCTGCACATGTGCAGTGGCGCAGAATTCCCCCAGGAGTAAAGTGGGAATGAGAAGAGACAGGTGGGGAAGAGTGAGAACAAGTGGGGATGAGGGAAATGAGTGAGAGGTTTAAAAGGGAGGAAAAATGGGAGCCAGTGGAAAAATCTTGTCCTGAGTGTGCAAGGGACACCCTGGTCCCCAAACCATGGTTTCCTGGCTAGTGGTTTTGAGCCCCGAAATAACTTCCTTCCATTAAGGGATAGGAGTCTGGAAGAGTTCTTTCCGATTCCCATCCATGGTGGGACGCAGAGAAGGATGTGGTAGGGAAACATTCTTCCCCCAGCAAATCAGCCAGATGCTGGTTAGGAGACTTGGGGGCTCGAGCTCTGAAGTTTGAGCAGCTTGAGGAGAAGGGAAGTGAAAATAGAATTCTGGGAAATGAGCCCTAACCTGCCACTGCCAGATTCCTGTGGCCTTTATTCGAGCAGCCCTGGAGCTGAAGTAGTGGCAGTTTGAAAGCTGGGCTAGCTCTTGCTGGGGAGCGGTGTCCTGCCTCTTTCCAGAGTACACTGGGTTTGGACATCACATGCTGAGCATGTCCAGCAAAGTTTGTAAAGCGTTCGCCCAGCTGACTTTGCTCCCTGTCAGCTCCGTGGTTGTCACGGATCGGAACTTCGCGAATCGGTCCGTGCCAACAGGCTCTGCTGTGGGGCTGGGACGCTGCAGGTTCACCGTTCTCTTCCGCTGACTGACCATGCATGTCACCTCGGTTTTGTGCAGCTGCACTCACGTCCTGCCCACACATCATCCCCCACCTCCCCCATTTTCACACTGGGTAACCAAAGCACCAAGAGGACTTGTCAAAAGTCACGTGGGAAACTTGTGGCAGACTAGTGTCAAGCTACAGTCTTTTGTCTCCCAGGCCTGTGCCTCTAACCATGGCCCTGAGTATTTGCCTCTCGCTGCAGAATTGGGCTCAGAATCTCAGCTCTCATTTCTTTTAAAAATGTATGTTTCTAGTTGTATAACCTTAAAACTGAGACAAGCAGAAACTGCTGCTGTGATGCCAGTGCAGGGCTGCAGAGAGACCACAAAATAGCTCTCAGGTGTGAATCCCCATTCACTCAGGACCCTATGGACTCCACGGTTCTGCACCTGCAAACTTAGCATGTTTCCAAGAGGTTGCGGAGTTGTTTTGCTGTGGGTTTTGCTGTGACCTGAGTGCTGATGTTTTGTCCTGTCTCCCTGCTCTGTTGGATCCTGTCTGCACCCACCTTTTGCTCTGCAGCATTCCCCACAAGTGGAGAGCTGGTTGGATTCCAGCATGTGTTCCCTGCACTGCTCCGTGGGACCAAGCTGTAGGGATCAGGTGCAAGAGTTGGGGGCTAGTTGGCAACAGGAAAGCTGGAAGTGCAGGTGGTGACCAGGGCTGTCTGGAGAATGGTGCAGCAGCTGAGACCCAGGGAGATGAGCCAGTGAAGCTGTCTCTGTTCCCTTCTGCCTGGAGGGAGGTGTTTGCCATGGGGGTTGTCCCAGTTTGACATTGAATATGTGGTGCCTTGCCCCTAACCCTCTGCTCCACGGTGCAGCTGAAGCAAAGTGCTCATTCATTGTCTCAGTTTTCTTAACTTTAAAAGGGACCTGATAACACTAGTGCACTTCCTGCTGTAGGTTGGCTCTTGCGTTTTGAAGTCTGTTGTTGGACAGTGTCATAAGCACGTAGATTTGCAGCAGTTCTTCTGCGTGGCACTGTGGCCTCAGAGCATAGATGGATTTGTCACATCACAGAACTTATTCCATGTTCTCTATCTTGGGCCTGGTCTACACTAGAATTTTACATCGGTGTGGCTATGTCTCTTGGGGATGTGAAAAATCCACACCCTGAGAGGCATAGCTATACCGACATGAGGCTGTGTCTACACTGGCACTCTCGTTGCTAAAACCTTTGCTGTTCGGGCTGTGAAAAAACACCCCAAAAGAACAAAAGTTTTAACAACAAAAAGAGCTGGTGTGGACAGCGCTACTCCCGATGATGAAGCTGCTGCCCCTCGTTGGGGGTGGTTTATTTTGTCACCAGGAGAGCACTCTCACGGTGATAAAGAACTGCCACACAGCGCATCTGACAACGGCGCGGCTGCAGCAGCACAGCTGTGCCATTGTAAGGTGTGCTGTGTAGACGTAGCCTAACCCCAGTGTAGACAGCGCCAGATTGATGGAAGAATTCTAGCCTAGATACCACCTCTTGGGGGAGGTGGATTACGTACACTGATGGGAGAATCCCTTCCGTCAGTGAAGGTAGCATCTACACTGAAGTGCTTTATGTAAAAGCCTTTAAGGCTTGTCTACTTAGGAAAGTGTTTGCAGTTGTACAGATTTAATTATATCTGTACAACTATACCCGTGTAACTCCCTGTGCAGAAACTCTTATTCCAGAATAAGAGTGGTTTTTTTCAGTTTAGTTTAAACCTCTTCCCAAGCAACACACACACACACACACACAAAAAGGCCCTGTTCTATGGGAATAGGACTGTCTACACAGGGAGTTATACTAGTATAACTGTAGCTGTTTATATTCAGACCTTAGCTTATATTGGTATAACTTTCCCATGTAGACAAGCCCTTAGTGATTGCATAGCTAACCTGCTCAGCTTACAGATATAGAGCTGTTTTCCTTGCAAACCCATCGTGGGATCTGAGAGTCAAGCTGGGGTCTTTCTGGCTCAGCAATAAAGATTGTACAGTCATGTAAACTTTTGCAACCGCGTTGCCCTGCGTGGATCACATAGCTATGACAGAGGCCAACTGCCAAGTCCTGCCATACGGCTAAAGATCCTGATGACACATGAGCCACAACAGACTCCCGGTTCCCCTCTCATTCCTGTGCTGCCTCTGCATGGTTAACAGGAGTCAAAAGCAGGAGAAACTTACGTTAGCCAGCAGTGCGAACTTTGTTGTCTTGCGAGCCATCTGCTGAGTCAAAAGGGGCCACTTGTCAGAGCAGAACTGCACTTCCCAGGTAAGTAAAACAGCATTTCAGTTGGAGTTCCACCCGGGGTGGCTATCTGCTTCTGGGAGTATCCCCTTTCACCCACCCTCCCTGCGCTATTTTGATGTCACCATCACGCTGAACTGCCTGCCAGAAGCAACCCTCCTCTCTTCTCCCTGCAGGATCTTCACGTGTATATCTCAGAGCATGAGCACTTTACAGATTTTAATGTCACCTCAGCACTGTTTTGGGAGCAACGGGACCTTGTCTATGGTGACTGGACCAGTGGTGAGAATGCAGATGGGTGCTATGAACGCTATGCAGAGTTAGACATTCCTGAGGTTAGTACATAACTCTGATTTCTCTCTTCGTAGGTGGTTTTTCTCCTGACGCTGGATAATGGGCCATAGAATGGAGCACTGACTTGGAGATGAGTTGTTTTCTCCCCTTTTTTTGCTCTGTCCTCCTTTTAAAGCCTCAGATTAAATGCTTAGGCTAAGGCATTGCAGGCTTTCCCTCTGCAGCCTTCAGGGATCTTACAGAGTGACTGATCTTTCCATAAGTAAGGTGTAGCTGGCATTGTATTGCAAGCCTGAGTTTCACTCTCCTGATTTGGCCAGCAATAAATCCCCTGCCTGCAATGTCCTTTCTGTCCTTGTGTTCCAGAGCAGGAGTCGGATGCTGAGGTGTACCTGCACAAGGCATTGGTCAGCTTGCAAAACCAGCCCCATTTCCTTGTTTGCAAATGGGTGCTGTCTTTGGGTGGTGGCGAGCTGCTGCTCTGCCAGTAATGGTGAAGTCTAGAACATTACCTAGGGAGGTGGTTTTTAAGGTCAGGATTATCAAAGCCCTGGCTGGGATGATTTAGTTGGGAATTGGTCCTGCTTTGAGCAGGAGGTTGGACTAGATGGCCTCCTGAGGTCCCTTCCAACCCTGATAGTCTATGATTCTATGATCTTCTTTTATTCGAACCCAGCCATCTCTCTCTGCCCATATGACTAAAACTCTCACCCAGGCCCCTCATGTCCCATCCTGACTCTGGCTCCTTGCTACCTCTGGCCTGTTCAAAATGCCACTGCTGAGATAGTGTTCCTGGTACCTCAGTTGGACTATATTACTCTCCCTCTTCCGTTTGCTCCGCTAGCTCCCCCTTTGGCCTTGTGTCAGACTTCAGCTGCATGCTATCATTCTTCAGGGCCCTCCTAGCTGTTACTGTTTGCTAGCAAGTGGTCCTCTGCCAGTCCTGCAGTGTCTGCCTCAATAGGCTGCTTGCCTGTAGCTCCCTTAGTGCTTGCTTCTGGGCCATAAGTAGGCATGGATCATCGTCTCTAAATTGGTCTGTACAGCCACTACCCAACCTTTCTCCAAACCCCTCCTAAAAATTTGCTGCTGCAGGACACTGACCACTGCAGTGGCAGACAGACGGCCCTTGGGGATTACCGAGGCCTGGCTTGGTTGTCTTTTAGTTTTTAATCTTATAAACATTTAAAAAAAACCCCAGAGTTACTTGGAGCTGCTGAGTGGGCTGGGCTGGGCTGTGGGTAGAGCCAAAGATAAGATGTGGTGGGAGCCAGGTTGCGAGTGGAGCCATTGAGGTGATGGGGCCACGTGATCCCATCGCTGTTCTCAACTTCTCACCCACATTCTTTTTCTTATGCCCACTTGGTCTTGTCTGCTATTAAGCTTCACGTTTTTCAAACCATCCATGTCTGAACAGCTCCCACACAATGGGGCTTCATCTCCCTCAGGCCCCCTGGTGTTACTGTAATACAAAAGTCCTATTCATCCGTCACGGGTTCATCTCTTGAGTAACCCCAAAAGCTTTAATACTTTGCAGCCTGTGTATGGTTAAGAGTGGGCTCCGGCCTTTCTTATGACCGGACAGTGCATGGGAAACCTCCTTTAGCCATTCATGATTAGACAAATAGCATTCCAAGAGCAGCCATTCCCACCGTTCATACATATTATGCACAGAACTAATTTATGGGCAAGGCTGTCTTTTGTTTTAGGTTTGTACCGCACCTTGCGCAACAGGGTCCTAGTCCATGACTGGGGCGCCTCGGCACTGTAGTAATATAAACAAACAGCAGACTGGAGTAGGGGGGCGTGGCACTTGCCTGGAAAGAGCAACGATAGTGTGGTGATGAAGCTTTATGTTTAGAATTGTAGAGATCTGTAAATCTAGTTATAAAACCAGTATCATGATGTTCCCCTCATACAGGCTCTACGTATTAAGCCTTTTCATTGCACAGGGAGTAGCCATATCACTTTGTATTGGCCAGTGGACTCACTGGAGCATAACGGATACTATTAGTGCATCCAGAAGAGGAAGGCAATGTGTCTTGACAGGAACAGAACACTTCTTGATGCTTACTGCTCTGCATAGCCCAGGCAATGTCGTTCCTGGTTTTCCAGTGCAGGGAATGAAGAGGCTAACTGTCCTGTTGGTGTGTGTGATTTCAGAGCGTGCAGCATAATGGCTCCATGTACGTCCATGTGTTTTTTACGAAGAGTGGCTTCCATCCCGATCCCAAACAGAAGAACTTGTACAGAAGACTTGCTACAGTTCACACATCACGCAGTAAGACAGCTCGTGCTGGCATGAGTGGTGGGGTTCAACAGTGTTTGATTTCCTTCTCCTGAAGCATCAGGGATGGTCATGGCTGGAGATGGGACATTGGCTGGGGTGGGCCAGGGCTCTGAGGTGGCACTGAGCATTCTTTCTCGGGTGCTGGGCTGGCTGGTTTTTGCTCACGTGTTCAGGGTTGAACTGGTTGCCATACATGGGGTTGGGAAGGAATTTTCCCCCAGGTCAGCGTGGCAGGGATCTTGGGGTTTTTCGCCTTCCTCTGCAGTGGTGGGTGCTGGTCACTTGCCAAGATTATCTGGGTGTATCTCATATAATCATTTCCCTGCAATTGTGGGGATCTTGGGCACTGGTGCCTCTCGGTCCCTTCTGTTCTCTGCCTGTGGCACGAAATAGCCTAGTCTCCTGTGAGCTGTAATGCTTAGGTCTAATGTTGGTTGTTGAGTTTACTGTGTGTTTGCTGGGTACTGTTGGCCTGTGATGTATAGGAGGTCAGACTCTGAGGTGGTGGTCCCCAGTGCTCCCTCTAACTTTTTCTAGCCATGTGCGGAATAAATGTTACGTGTACCGAGGTATGTGCGGATGTGCGCCACCAGTAGAAACAAAAAACCTAGAGATAATCTGTATATATTTTTAAAAAGTTACCATAGGGGTAATTACTCTACCAGGACAGGTTAGGCATTTTAGAACTCACTACTCAAAGAATCAAATTTAAAGAGAAATAAAAATTATGAAATGTATAAACCAGTCAAAACACCTTTTGAAAGAATAAAATTACAGAGAATATATGTGCATTGCAGGAAGTACCAAGGAGTAACAGCAGCAATAATACAAGTATGTGGGGGGGGGGGGGGTGCTGGCTGCTGGGGAAAACATGCACTGTCTCTTTAAGACACACGGAAAGCTCTCCTGCTCTGTCCTAAGCCCTGTTGTCTCCCCTCCCCAGCTCTGCAGAGATGGGGTACATGGGGAGAGGGAGGGAGAGAGTGTGAGCTGGCTGCTGGGGAAATCAGCGTTGGGGGAGGGGCACCTGAACACATGCTGCTGGCTGGGGGACTCTGCTAATCAGCTGAGCGGCACTTGAATCTCTCCTGTGCAGCCACTCAAGTACGCAGCTTACAGGGAATACAGGTGGTCCCTTCTGGCTAGGGTGACCAGATAGCAAGTGTGAAAAATCAGGCAGGGGTGGCGGGTAATAGGCGCAAATATAAGAAAAAGGCCCAAATATCAGGACTGTCCCTATCAAATCGGGACATCTGGTCACCCTACTTCTGGCCTTAAACTCCATGACTGTCTGATTTTTATATATATATATATATATATTGCTTGAGCAGTGTGTGATAACTGGTGTCATAGTACAGAAGTGTTCTAATACTAGAAGAACTAACTGAGAGGCTACCATAGTGCCGTGTTGGTGACATGTACCCTTTGTGTGGCAAGCCGTGGTGTGATTCTACAGCAGTCGCTCTCAAACTTACTTGATCGTGCCCCCTTCTTTTTGTCTGTAGTAGGACCACTACTGTTATGTCCTGTACAGCACAGGCCAGCGAACTTCCCCAACGTTATTCCTTTTGAAGTAGAAAATCTTACTTTAAAAAAATTTCAACCTTGATTTAAAAATTCCCAGTGATGGAGAATCTACCATGACTCTTTGTTAGTTGTTCCAATGGATAATTATCCTCACCGTTAAATGTATACCTTCTTTCCAATCTGAATTTTTCTAACTTCAACTTCCAGACATTGGATTAGGGTGACCAGATGAGAGACATGAAATATCGGGGCACGGGGCAGTGTGGGGGTCACCGGCAGAGGAAAAAAAAAAAAAAGCCGCCGAAGCATAGGAAAAACTGGTGGGGGCTGAGCACCCACCGGCAGCTCCCCGCCCCCCACCACACCACCTCACCTCCACCTCCCCAGAGCATCCTGCTTCTCCCTCCTCCCTCCCAGCACTTGCACTGCCATACAGCTGATTCGTGCAAGCCTGGGAGGGAGGGGGGAGGAGGAGGAATGTGGAGAGCTTGGGGAAGAGGCGGGGCCAGGGCAGGGATTTGGGGAGGGATCCAATGGGGCAGGGAGGGGGCCGGGGCTGAGTTGGGGGCGTGAGCCCCTTCCGCCTGTGCACCGGAGTGCAAAATATCGGGACAATTTGCCCTGGCAACTGGACAAACAAGTGAATATTGATCATGTTAGACTGCTAGACTGAAAAGCCCATTATCAAATATTTGTTTCCCAGGTAGGTACTGTAATCCAGTCATCCCTTAATCTTTTCTTTGTTAAGCTGAATAGTGAGCTCTTTGAGTTTGTCACTAAAAGGCAGGTTTTCTAATACTTTAATCATTTTCATGGCTCTTTTCTGACCTCTCTCCAATTTATCAATATCCTTCTTGAATTGTGGACACCAGAACTGGACACACTATTCCAGCAGTGGTCACGCCAGTTGGAAATACAGAGGTAAAAGAACCTCTCTACTTGTACTTGACTTTCCCTTGTTGGTGCATCCCAGGACTGGAGCCAGGACTATGCACCACGGTTGTGGGCTGGAGCGGGGGCTCTGTGCCTCCCTGTGGCGGAGGGGTGCCCCCCCCCATGGGGCTCAGCAGTCATTCCTCTGCGCACTCCCACTCCCTCCCCCCAGTTATTTTTAGTAAAGTCACAAGGTTTTCATGGATTCTCCATCACTGACTCTCTCTTTAAAATCAAGATTGGAATTAATTCAAGGGCCTTTTACAGTCTGACTAGAGATTGGTCCCTTCTGGCTTTAAATTCTGTCTCTATTTTTATTATACAAATTTGAATAAATGCCCTTTGGAAAGGGACATGTTTGTGTGTTCATAACAAACACACAGATGGGCATCAACAGACCTAGGAGTTGGTTTCTGGAAAATGGTAAGTGAAATTTATTTCTGAGAAGTCGTGAAGAAGTTGGGATGATCCTAGAGGGTTACAGAAAAGCCATGTGCTATGAATCAGAAGTGAGTGGGTGCAATTTTGTGTTGGAAAGGGAGTGTGTTGTGCTGCGTAGGATGGGAATGTGGCTGTCTTTTGTCATGTAACATGAAGCTAGGTAGAATGTCATCTGAGCATAATCTCAGTGAGGTTTATAGAAATCTCTCCAATGTGGCTTTTGCAGAGACCATCTTTGAAATATGCAAGGCTGCTACTGAGATAAAGCCAAACACTTTTATTAGAAATAAGGCACAAATTTAACGGTGAGGTGATTAACCATGGGTGCAAACTGCCAAGGGAAGGGGCAGATTCTCCAGCTGACTGCCTTTCTGGAAGGTATACTTTAGCCAGACAAACCGTTGGGCTCGATGCCGGAGTAACTAGGTGAAGTCCTGTGTAATACAGGGAGTCAGGATTTCCGTATGAGGAGAGATTAATAAGACTGGCACTTTTCAGCTTGGAAAAGAGACGACTAAAGGGGATATGATTCAGGTCTATAAAATCATGATTGGTGTGGAGAAAGTAAATAAGGAAGTGTTATTTACTGTTTCTTATAACACAAGACCCAGGGGTCACCAAATGAAATTAATAGGCAGCAGGTTTAAAACAAAAGGAAGTATTTTTTTCACACAACCTAGTCAGTTTGTGGAACTCTTTGCCGGAGGATGTTGTGAAGGCCAATACTATAACAGGGTTCAAATGGCTATTAGCCAGGATGTGCAGGAATGGTGTCCCTAGCCTCGGTTTGCCAGAAGCTGGGAATAGATGACGGGATGGATTACTTGATGATTCTCTGTTCTGTTCATTTCCTGGCATTGGCCACTGTTGGAAGACAGGATACTGGGCTAGATGAACTTTAGTCTGATGCAGTATGCCCATTCTTATGTTCTTAAGAAGCTATTCTGTCTCCATTGGATGCTTTTCTTATATTAATTTACTGTGAGCCTTGAATAGGGTTTTTTAATATTTGTATACATCTAAAGCAGGTTTTCTCAAACTGGGTGTCGTGACCCCACAGGCGGTTGGGGGGGGTCACGAGATGTCCAGTTTGAACGAAGGATGTTCAGGAAGTGCTAAGAACTGATGCTTTTCATTCACCTGGTCAGTGGTCCACTTTGTCCCAAATCATGAGCTCAGGAGAAGCAGGGAGATGCTGCTTGAAGTGGATCTGTTTTGGGCGGCTGCCTCCTGCAGAGTGTGTTACTGATAAATGGAAGAATTCAGCATTACTCACGTCTGCCTGCCTGCCTCTTTCCTTCTAGTGATAAATAAATATAAACGTCGGCGGTTCCAGAAAACCAAGAATCTTCTGACGGGGGAGACAGAAGCAGATCCAGAAATGATAAAGGTATCTAACTGCTTTCCTCATTCATCAAGGCCCTGGCTTTTCTCTCACCTCTGCTTCCACACCCAGGTGCGTCTTTGCTTGGAGAGAAGTTTAGGCTTTGCTGCAGTCAGGTACTAACTTCCACTTCGAGAGAGAATAGGATGAATGGTCAGGATCTCTGCTGGGGTGGGGTGTTGGAGTGATTACACTGGCCTACAGCATTTCCCAGAGAGGCCGTGAAGCAAATTGACTTGTAAAGCACATGGTAAAGACATTTCAAAGTACATCTTAACTCCCTAGCAGAACCTGGACATCTGCAGAATTTCCTGTATCCCAGGTATCGTTGTCCTGCGAATAGCTGCTTTGCTACAAGTGGATTGATAAATTAAGAAATCAGATTTTTTTTATCATCCGTGTATCCCTTTGTTTGCTGTGGGTTAAAGCTTTTCCCAAACAGTGGGAAGTAGAACTTAGACTCAGCAGTGAATAAGTCCAAAACGTTCCCTAGATGTTTGTTGGTTCACCATCCTTGGTATTGCGGAGATGTTTCTGTGGAATTCTCCTGCCTACACAGGCTGGTACTTTGCTCCTTCTCTTTAATGAACCGTTACCGTGTCCTCCCTCTGATGTATTGATACAAGGTTTTCCTTCACCCCTTTATCAGACAATCACACTGGGGGACTCTGACTCTGTTTCAACTACCTTTTCCTGCTCCTATATGTGTGCTGCTGCTATATCACTTCTCCTTCTGCCTCTCCTGTGGATCTCCCCTTTTCGCCTCAGCTCTCTAGTCCTGTGACAGCAGGTTGTGACTGAGGAGCAGAAGGGTCCCAGGCAGAACTTTGTTAAAGGGTTAACTCAGAAAGGGAGCCCAGTTAAACCTGCTGTTGAAAACGGATACAAATCTGAGTCTGATAGAGAAGTAGAAACCAGCTACAGAAGGCTTCCTCCTGCCCTTGTATTGCAAAGGGTAGACCTGGTGCTCTCACCCGTAAGGCATGTGCTTTCCTGTTCTGAGTGTTCTCTGGGCCCAGGACAACCCAGTGCTATTTGCTGGGGGGGTGCCAGACTGGATCACAGGTGCTGCTGATTTACAGCCTCATGAGATGCAGAAAAGCATTATTAGAGGCCACCCTGCTGGTTGTGGTCTGGTCTGATCTAATCCTTGTTTGCCTATCTGTGACTGGCTGGTGCTGACAATCCCAAGCTCTGGGTGTCCATAAACTTCTGATTGCTGGAAGCTGGGATGGATTGCTCAGTAAATTGCCCTGTTCTGTTCATTCCCTCTGCTGCCGATCGCTGTCGAAAGACAGGATAGTGGGCTGTGGACCATTGGCCTGTCCTAGTCTGGTCATTCTTATGTACTTGTGTTAATCTCTCGCTCCCTCCTGGCTGGAGGAGAAGAAAGATGGCAAAAACACAAGCCCCAAAAAAGCCCATAGCAGGGGGAAAACTGATGGACAGTTGAAGGGGTTGATTGGCTGAAGTGAGACATGGAGCCAAAGGCCTACAAAGTGAGCTCCCAGACACATGCTCTGACCTGGTTCAGAAATTTTCAATTTGGGCTGGAACTGCCCTGTCAAAGTGGTGCCTTTAGAAGGGTTAGTAACTAGCATTACGAAGACCCTTGCTACCTAAAACCTAGCAGAGTTCTTATGGGTTTTAAATTGTAAAAAAAATCTCCTAGTTTAAAACTAAAAATTCTGCACACAATCTTTTAAAATTCTACAAATTTTATTTGTCAAAATAACACTACATAATCATGGCCCCCCAAGCCCAGGGATCCAGAGGGAGAAACAGCCTGATGCTCCGTCCCAGGTTTGCACAGTGCTTCCTACATGCTGCCCTCTCCTTCCCAGGGCATGCTGGGAACTGCAGCTGCCAGAAACCCTCTAGCTCCCTCTCCTGCCCTCCTCTCCTATGTGTGAGCTGGGCTCTGCAGAGTCCAGTGGCCCCTAGTGGTGGCTGTTAGCACTGCAGCTCATTTCTGTGGGGAAAAGGAAATTCTGAATTGCGCAATGATGCAGAATTCCTCCAGGAGTAAGTTTATCTCCTCTAATCTATCTACATCTGCCCACGTTTGGCCAAGATCTGGATGAAACTGTCTTCCCCTTTGTTTCCTTCATGGTCCTAAACCCCTCAGGTCCTTACATCCCTGTCAGATGGTCTCTCTAGCTGCATTATGGAAGTCCAGTGCCTTTATCTGTGTTCTCTTTCCCCAGGACCAAATCCAAAATTACCTACAGTGCCCAAAACTAATGAGCTGCACTGGCTGTTATTGTATATGTGGCGCCCTCTTGTTATCGCTAGAGCAATGAAATGCCCCAGCATCCTATACCAAATGTGACTTTGTGTTTTTGTTGCAGAGAGCAGAAGACTTTGGCCCTGTGGAGGTGATCTCACACTGGCACCCTAATCTCACCATCAACATAGTGGACGATCATACTCCCTGGGTGAAGGGTAGCGTGCCACCGCCTCTGGACCAATGTAAGAACTTGGGATCTGCCAGCACTTCCCGTTCTCTGAGATGCCATTTTGGAATGTGTGTTTTTGCTCCAAGAACTCGTCTCTTCACAGCTCATCTGTCTGGTTCTTATAGCTGGTCTTGTCATCTCCTCTCATCACAGCTCTCTGCAGAGTTTACCTCTGTTATTTGCCCACTTTGGGGCACTTGTTGTAATGTAGTAGTTGCATGCGAGTGGAGTTGGTTTTGTCTGCTTTGGACTAGCTTAATTTCTTCAGCATGCTTGTGGATTGGGCAGCTGAGGGGCTTGGGAATGGAATATTGGAGACTTTCCCTCTAGTTCAGCAGTATAAATTTCTCCCAAGTTGGCAGTAACTAAATTGTTCCTGTCTGTTCATTGCCTTGTGAGGAGGCTTGGAAGGATTGGATTTTTAGAAGTAAATGTTGGTAAACACTGATTTTACACACACACACACACACACACACACACACACACACCAACCACTATTTCCATCAGTGATGATTGATATTGATAGGTAGACAAAGTAAGAAAAATGCTGCTTGAAAACTTGAGTCCAACCATAACGTGCTTAAGAGGGTGTTATAATGCCGGCATTAGCAGAGCACCTTTTTAGGGACCTTTAACTTTTTCTTAATCTCAACATGTGTCATTAAATAATTATTGTCAGACCCCTCCCTCCATAATATCCTGCAACTGTGAAAAAATAAATAGGTAAAAATTGGATAAACACTTAAAGAAATAAGCACTGATAGCTGTCAAAATTATTTTTTAAAAAGCAAATTGAATTCTACCAAGCCTGCTTATGGGAAGTGAGTTAAGGGCTTCAGTGCAGCGTCTAAGAGGCAGGCTTCCACAGCGAAAAACAAAAAAAACCCTAAAAAACCCCAACCAATTCACCTTTGTAATTGGACCCCTGTATTGCCTGTCTCAAAAGTGGCAACCCAGGACCGAATGGGTCATGGAGCGTAAACTCTCACCAGGTGGCCCCCTAAGTAGGGACTCTGTTACGCTATCAGGGAAGGATGTATGTGGCAGACTTTCCCTGCTGCTCCCCATGCTGTTCTGTGGCTAAATGAACATCCGTCTCCAGGGTTGTTAGACCGGCGCTATCCATCAGCTTGAGATTCAAATCACAAACGCTCTTTAAAAGAAAATAGCTGGCACCATAAACTTCCTGGAAGCCAGTTTGATATATTGGAATTCTGCAAATGGCCTGGTTTCCAGAGGGTGTTAATTGGATGCTGTCAGACTGCTTTCAATACCTGAGTCTGAGCTTGGTCAGTAATATACAGAGGGAATGGGTTTGAGCTCTGGGCACCGAGAGAAAGGTGCTATACTCTCCCGTCCCTCTGTGGCAAAGCAAGACCCCCTCCTTGGCACTCTGGCCATTGCTTAGTGCCCTCTGTGCTGCAGGAGCTGGCATCTTTCTCCCGAGGGAAGGCCGGGAGGCTCAGGCTCCATGTGCAGCCAGCTGTACAGAAGCAGTTGCTGGTCTGGGGTTTCTATTGGTGCTGGTCTAGGATGATTTTTGTAGCTGCAGGATGAGGTGGGTCTCCATTGTCTGTCTTAGTGAGTGACGGTAGCTTTCTTTGTGCTATCCCATCCCTGTTTGCTCTCTCAGGCCTGTCTCTGCGCTCTCTCCCATTGCTGCAGATGTGAAGTTCGATGCGGTCAGTGGTGACTACTACCCCATCCTCTACTTCAACGATTACTGGAACCTGCAGAAGGATTACTTCCCCATCAACGAGACAGTGGAGCGGCTACCTTTCCGCCTCTCCTTCTGCCCACTCTCGCTGTGGCGCTGGCAGCTCTATGCTGCACAGAGCACCAAGTCCCCGTGGAACTTCCTGGGAGAGGACTTGTACGAGCAATCGGATGAGGAGCAGGATTCTGTAAAGGTTAGACAGCCTTGACAAATCTCCTCTGGGTGGGTTTTCTCCAGCTTTGTTTTTGGTGGGTCCCTCTCTCTGCCACTTTCCACGGAGGTACCACAGGCCTCTGTCCTCGGCTCGCATCTCTCCACCCTTTCTGACCCACTCGCAGAGCTTCAATTGCTGTTCCTATGTGGATGACTCCCAAATGTACCTCTCCACTCCTGGCCTGTCCCCCTCCATCCAGCCCCGTCTTGGCCTGACTTTCCAATAGCTCCTCATTTCATGCTATCAGCTTATTTTTAACATAGCCAAACCTGAACTGCTGGGATAAGAGTTTCAAAAGACTAAGTGACTTAGGAGCCTGAACACCAAATGGCAAAGTCACTTTTGAAAATGCATCTTAGGCCCCTAAGTCGTTCAGGCAATTTTCAGAACATTCCCAAATGGCCTTACCCCCTCCTGATCCTTCTTCTCTGGCCCACACATCACCACCATCTGGGATCCCTTTCAATTTCCTTTTTCTGTCAAATCCCAGCAGAGTCTGGATTGTGCTGCTGCATTCTGCATACATCTGGAAAATCCAACCCTTCCCTTCTGGCCCTGCAACTGGTGGGCTTGCCCAGGTCACCTTGGCTTCCTGCTTTGATTCCTGCCTTCTCTGCCCAACACCCGCCTTTCTTCTTCTGGGAGAGAGAATCGGCCACTCCATGGCTTCAAGAAGTGCTCCAAGTATGCACAGGCCCAGTCGTGAACAGGCCTCAGCAAGGACTGAGAGATGTTTCTTTGAGCACTCCTTGCCTGGACAGGGCAGCTTTGAGCGCTCCTGTTCTCAGTCAGTGCTTCCGGTGTGGCGGGGTGAACTCAGCTTGGGATGTATGAAGGGGTTCAGCCTTAAGCTATATCAGTGCCTCCTGTGACTGGGTACAACAGGACAGGCCCCAGGATATTATTGCCAAGGAAACGGAGGCCAGTGTAGTCAGCGCTGTTCTGCTCTGGCGAGTGCTCTGTAGAAATGGTGTCAACCATCACAGGATTTACTCTTGGATCTTGTCTCCCTAGCTCAAGACAGGCCGGGACTCCCCCAGCTGTTAGATCAGTGGGGCTCTGGGGAGCTGGCAGTGGGATGACCTTGAAAACTAGAGTGACAGAAATGGGATGAAATTCAGTAGTACTAAGTGCAAGGTCATGCACTTTTTGTCTAATAATAAGAATCTGTGCTACAAGCTGGGGGTTCATCAGTTAGGGTGCAGAGAGGCTTGGATGTGTGAGTCGATTGCAGGATGGCTGAGCTACCAACCAGTGTGACGTGGCTGTGAAAAAGGCAAATGCGATGCTAGGATAATAGGCGAGGCATTTCCAGTACATCCAGAGAGGTACTAATGCCATTGTACAAGGTATTGTTTAGACCTCACTTGGAAGGCTGTGTGCAATTCTGGTCATCCGTGTTCAAGAAAGATTAATTCAACCTGGAACAGGTGCCGAGAAGAGCTACCAGGCTGCTCAGGGGAATGCAGGGCCTGCCTTCTGAGAGGAGACCAGAAGAGCTTGGTTTGTTAGCCTAGTAAAAAGAAGGCTGAGAGGCGATGTGATTGCTCCTTGTAAATACAGCAAGGAGGTAAACACAGAGAGAGTAATGAGCTCTTTAAGCAAAAGGACAGTGTTGGCACAAGAACAAGTAGATATAAACTGGCCAGGAACAAATTCAGGCTGGTAATTAGAAGAAGGTTTCTAAACATCAGAGGGGTGAGGTTCAGAGTTGCTGGAGAAAGCTGAACAAATTTGAGAGCAAATGTCTGATGGGGTTGCTTGGGATGGTGGGGCAGGGCTCAGCAACCTGGGGGGTTATGTCCTATGTCCTTAAAGTTCAACCTTCAGGGTTTCAGTTGGCCGCCAGCCAGGGGTCAGACAGATTTATTCCCCTGCCCCAATGTATTCTGGGAGGGCTTTATCTCCTTTGAAGCATCAGAGCTGGCCATAGCTGAAGATAGGACATTGTGGGGGTGGCCAGACCTCTGAGGTGGCACCGAGCATTCTCTGTCAGGTGCTTGGCTGGTTGGTTCTGACTCGTGCTCAGAGTTGAACTGATGGCTGTATGTGGCTCTAACTGCCACTGCAACCCATCCCCCCGCCCCCCCTGTCAACAGCTTCCTGGGGCATTGCCGTTAATGTGGGGTGTCATCCCCCAAACTCCATCACTGGAAAAACACAGGTCAGTTGGGATGGAAAGTGATCCCGTAGCTTTCTTTGTGAGGCTGGCAGCAGAATCTGGGCCTGTAGCAGGACCTCAGCCCTCCCTAACAAAGCTCACCACTTCCTCTGTGCCCAGCTGGGGTTCAGATCAGCACTGCTGCTCGTATAGAATCTCCCTGTGCTCTGGACAGCACTGTTAATCTGGGTAGTATTTGCAGCCAGTTGGTGAGGTCTGAGATGGGTACTGTGCTTTCCCTGAGGGACCCGTGGGGGCAGGGATCTGCGTTTCCTAATCTAGCAGTGTCCGAGTGTCGGGAAGGGCATTCTGGAAGGGCACGAGGAACCAGGGCAGCCCTGGTCTCCTTTAACAGTGTTTTCAGGAGACATAGTGTTCAGTATACGCTGTTTTACAAAAGGCTTAAATTAAAATTACATGTGTACCTTTTGATGTAAGTGCATAGCTTATTTTAAAAGCTTTTCACTTTAGTTTAGAAATTAATCCTATTAATGCTGTATTCCCTTCTTACAGAAATAAATTCTGAGACTAGTGCATGAAATAATGGTTTGATTGTGCCACTCACTGCAGTTTTATTCTGAGCTGTCACAGTCTTAGGGCCTCTCCTCACTCCATTACAGTGGCTGGAGTGAAAGCCAGACACAGCGGGCTTTGCTCAGTCCCTGGGAGAGTATCCACAGTACCCCCCACACACTTAGATGTAATCTAACTTCCTGTTTCCTGTGACTCTGAAATCTGTTGGCATTTCTGCTTTGCCCCAATTATTCCTACTAAAGCATCTCTGGGTTGGGTTATTTTTCCACACGTGTTCTGGCTCCTGTTTGTCTGCCTGAAACCCTCAGTTCTGTCCGGATTGCCTTCTCTGGGTCCCTTTGGGTGGGGCCTGGCTGGAGGGGCAGGATAGGCCCTTCACATCTTTTTCTTTTCCAGGTTGCTCTTTTGGAGACCAATCCATATCTGCTGGCTTTGACCATTGTCGTTTCCATAGTTCACAGCATATTTGAGTTTCTTGCCTTCAAAAATGGTAAGTTCTGCAGTGCAGTGAAGATCTCCTCTTCTGGCTCCAGCCCTTCTCATAGGAAGGGTTTTTAACCTGGGTCTGCGTTGGCCTTGCAGAGTTGTTCAATGCCCCCGTTGGGGTGGCAATATGAATGTAAGAGGAAGAACATCTGGGACAGGTGAAGAACATGGATGTGAC
The DNA here is from genome assembly GCF_016161935.1 of Mauremys reevesii. Taxonomy (NCBI): domain Eukaryota; kingdom Metazoa; phylum Chordata; order Testudines; family Geoemydidae; genus Mauremys; species Mauremys reevesii. The sequence continues at coordinate 7,376,468 of NC_052644.1, read as the reverse complement.
TAAATGGAAAACATAGTTGTTTTCACTTGGGCCCAGGCTCTCCAGTGATAAATTGCTGAGGCCCCACAGGGGTGACTCAGCTGGCCTGTCCCTCTGCTACCTGCCCTAACTCTCTGCACTCTGCTCCTTGCCGTCTCCCCCACCCCATGTGCTTTAGGGCAGGAGGAGCACTCTCTCCATTCTGCCAACCACCAGTTTCACAAGACTCTCCTCAGCTGTTGTGGGGGCTTGCAAACTTCAAGTGCTTCCCTTACAAAGTCTGTGGGCAGCAAGCTTCATGCCTCTGACACTGCTGGGAGTTCAGTCTGTATAATGACCCCATGATCACATACTAGTCACACACCTACTGGCCACAGGAGAGTCTGTATCCACAACATAATGGAGAGGGCAAAGTCAGTCTGCTGCTAACAGTGGATGGGTTTCTGGCCAGGTTCTTCTGAACCACCTTCATGGCCCACAGAGCTGGCCCGGCCATTTTCTTCTTCATACAGCTGGGAAACGCAACTCACTCCCACTCATGGAGGTGAAAGGCATTGGCAAGTAGACCTGTGCTCTGCTCCTTTCATAAGGTAGAGGAGAAAGCTGGAAACTCCTCCCTGCAGTGGGGCTCTGGCTGCCCCTGAAGGGCCCCCTATGCTCAGGAAGTTCTCCCTCTATGCTCTTCTCTCTGGCCCCTAGATATCCAGTTCTGGAACAGCAGGCAGTCTCTGGAGGGGCTCTCCGTCCGCTCTGTGTTCTTCGGAGTATTTCAGTCACTTGTGGTCCTTCTCTACATCCTGGACAATGAAACTAACTTTGTGGTTCAAGTCAGCGTCTTCATCGGGCTCCTCATAGACCTCTGGAAAATCACAAAAGTCATGGATGTCAGGGTAAGCACATGGCTCATTGCACTAGACCAGTGGTTCTCAGCCTGCAGGCGGCCCAATTAGCCCACAGCTGTGTGCTAAAGCCCAGTCTATATGCCCAGGGTCCGCTGGGTTTCCCGCTGCCTTGTGGGGAGGGGGCAGGGCTGCCGGCCCACCTCATGTGGTGGGAGTCCAGGGCCCGGGGCAGCTGCGCAGGGTTGGGGTCTGGGGCAGCCGCGCAGGCCCCACGGGGTCAGGGGTCCAGGGCTGCTGTTGCCCTGGCCTCTGCGGCCCAGGTAATACATTGTGGGCCGCATACGCACTAGACTGAAGGGGTGCCCTGTGTAGAAGACCCAATTCTCCACCTTGCCAGAGTAAGCAGAAAGCTAGAGAGTGTGAGATCCACACCCCTAGCTAGGCTGCCTTCTAGCTTGGGGCCTTTATTATGTACTGCCTCCCCTGTAACTTCTGCTCTTGTCAATAAACAGCTGGATCGAGACAACAAAGTCGCTGGGATTTTTCCACGTTTAACCTTCAAAGACAAATCAACATATATAGAATCATCTACCAAAGTCTACGATGATGTAAGTCCAGTGCCTGGCAGGGGATTTCCTTCAGCACGTGGTAGGATCCCTCTGGGAGGCGGGGGTAGTGTGGGTTAGATTCCTACGCCACTGGACATGGGAGCCCTTGACCAGGGAAAGGGGACCCAGGTATACCCTGCATTAGGATCCTGCTCCTGGAAGAGGAGAGGTGCCCTGGTCATCCCTTCTAGCTTATTCCTTGGGAAGCTGCTGCTCTCCCAGCAGGACAGCAGCTCCCTTGCTAAGCTGGGCTACACTGGGCCCTGCAAGAGAGCTGAACCCACAGCACGTTCTAGTTGTTGGCTTGTTTGCCCTGAGTTCTGTTCTGTTCTGTTCTCTCCTCTCTGCTGGATGGACGCGTGGGTTTTCATGTGTCCAGTTTGCTACTCCCCTGGGTCTATCTCACCTCTGACCCCTGGCAGCTGCTTGAGTGATGCATGCCCTCCTGGTGCCTGTCTGCAGCCACGGTATCCCCTCCATCAGCTTGTGTGGCCCAGGGCCCGCACTAGGCCCTGCTGCCCCAAGTTACACCCTTCAGTCTTTTCCTTCTGGCATGGCTGCAGGTGCTGAGGCATAGTTGTCATTAAGCCACGTGTGTGGTGGTGCAGTCCCACCCTCACGCAGCCGGGAATCTCAGCAAAACGTCATAGTCATGAACTGCTAAAGGATGCCCAAGATGCGTCTCTTGGCCACTCTGCTGGTCTGATCCCCAGAGCCAGGGTGGCGGTGTATGAGTGTAGCTCAGTGGCTTTCAAACTTCTTGTATTGGTGACCCCTTTCACACAGCAAGCCTCTGAATGTGATTTCCCCCCTCATTAAAAATGGGGGGTGCGTAATTTAATGGGGGCTAAGGGCTGTCAGTGGTTACCTTGTGACCCCCTGAGGGGTTTGGACCTCCAGTTTGAGAATCCCTGGTAGCTCTACCACCCCCCCGTACCCCCCATCTTTGAGAGGTGGAGCAACAGGTGTTCAAGGGGCATGGAGCACGCTCACTCCTTGGTGGCTGTGGAGGCAGAAGGGGAAAAAGGATTGAGACCCTGCTTCCAGCCCTGCTGTGATGCGCTAGCGAGTGAGTGACATGGGATGTGTCCAGCACCTTGTGACCCCAAGCACTGTTCAGAAACCCCCTTCTAACAAGAGTCTCCCACTGTGAAGCCAGGGCTTGAGAGCCAGCAGGCCTGCAAAGAGGTGGGTCTGTGACTAGTGGGCCCCTGCAGACGCGCACGCGCGCACGCACACACGCACCCTCCCCCCCGATCCTGAGCAGGATTCTGTGTGGCTCCCAGCTGACCGGTCACCTTTGAATATTGCCTCCCCAGATGGCATTCCGGTATCTCTCGTGGATTCTCTTCCCCTTGCTCGGCTGCTACGCTGTGTACAGCTTGCTGTACATGGAGCACAAGGGCTGGTACTCGTGGGTCCTGAGCATGCTCTATGGCTTCCTTCTGACATTCGGTGAGTAGCATCCACAAGGCAGCGTTCTGGATGCCTGAGTTTGCTGGAGTCACTGGGCCCCGTCCGAGGCCTCCTGACCCCCTCCCGGCCTCTCACGCCCAGCTTCGGGGTCCACCCGCACTCAGGGGAGGCCATGGATAGTGCTCTGCACGCGTTAGAGGCTGGTCATGTGTGTCTGGCTGGAATTAGGATGAGCTTTCAGCAGGGAGAAGAGATACTGAGTTGCACTTACCAGTAAGGAGCCCTCCAGCTCCTGATATCGCATACAAAGGGCCTGGCTTCACATTTGCTGTTTGGGAATCATTAAGAAAGGGATAGATAATAAGACAGAAAATATCATATTGCCTGTATATAAATCCATGGTACACCCATATCTTGAATACTGCGTGCAGATGTGGTCGCCCCATCTCCAAAAAGATTAATTGGAATTAGAAAAGGTGTACAGAAAAGGGCAACAAAAATTAGGGGTATGGAACAGCTTCCACATGAGGCAAGATTAATAAGACTGGGAGTTTTCAGCTTGGAAAAGAAACGATTAAGGGGGATATGATAGAGATCTATAAAATCATGATAGGTGGGGAGACAGCAAATAAAGAAGTGTTGTTTATTCCTTGTAACGCAAGAACTAGGGGGGGTCACCAAATGAAATTAATAGGCAGCAGGTTTCAAACAAACAAAAAAATATTTCTTCACACAATGCAGTCAACCTGTGGAACTCTTTGCCAGAGGATGTTGTGAAGGCTGAGAGTATAAAAACTCAAAGAAGAACTAGATACATTCATGGAGGATAGGTCTATCAAGGGCTATTAGCCAGGGTGGGCACGGATGGTGTCCCTCACCTCTGTTTGCCAGAAGTTGGGAATGGGCAGTGGGATGGATCAGTTGATGATTACCTGTTCTGTTCATTCCCTCTGGAGTACCTGGCATTGGCCGCTGTCAGAAGACTGGATACTGGGCTAGATGGACCTTTGGTCTGACCCACTATGGCCCTTCTATGTTCTCATGTCTCTCTCTCTCGTGCTCTTTCTCACAATCCAGAGCAGATGGTTGCAGTCTTGTTTCTTTGTTCCTGTCTCCTAACCCCAACTTTGAAGCGTGCCCTGCGGTATTGTGTAGGCACCTCCAATCTCCTTTCAGACTCTGGGTATTGATATTCCCCATAGGCTTCGCCTGCAGTGATTCGGTTTCACTGTCCCTCACTTAGTAACACTTGTAGTCTGTTTCTGGCCATACTCCCTGCTCTTGAGGGAGCTACTGTAGCAACTTCAGACTCTGTTAATCTTCAGCTTCTGTTTCAGAGAGGTTCTGTTTCCTGCCGTATCTCGTACGCGTTGCCAGTGTGTGCTGGTGAATTGCTGGGCAACTCCCTTTTCTGTGTAGGTCAAAGTCCAGCCTTGCTAGTTTGAACTCGGGTGGAACCTCTTCTGCCTAAATGAACTGATGGAATCCAAGCAGGCTGTGATCATAGAAGCTGTTTCCAAGCTTGCAGTGTGTCTTCCTCACATAGGCTTAGTCTACACTGCAAAGTTTTGCCGGCAGAGCTCTGTTCCTTAGGAGTGTGGGGAAACTCTCACATTCCCTAGCCAGCAAAGCTATGCTGGCAAAACCCCTGGTTAAGACTAAATGTAGAATCTTTTATTAAGAATCTGAATCAATGTATGTTAAGCTATATAACTGGTTAAAGTGTGTATAGATACAGTGTATCCTCCAGGCTAGCCAATAGAAACACCAATGGAATGTAAAGGCTGTATAGTTAAGGTGCAAATCAGCATGTTTTAATCGTTACCAGCCAGTGAGAATTGAACGTTCTTTAGGAAAAGAACTAAACAGTGCCAATGAAAAGCAAGATTAAAATCAGTGATTTAAATCAGTCCATCCTGACTTGCAGTCTCCTGATCTCTGCAAGGCTGCCATGACCTCCCTTAGCTAACGTGTTGCAATTTACCCACAGAACACCCGACCTGCACTGAAAACCAAACTCCCTTTATTTTCACTTGCTTTGCTGCTGACCAGCCTCCCAAAGCTACTGTTCCCTGTTCCTTTCAGATTTCAGTGGGCTTGTGGCTGCCTGCCTCTCTCCTCCTCTCTGCCTCCCACTGTTCTGCTCTTAGCATTGGCTGCCTCGGGCCCTTCATGTAATCTCACCACTACTGGCTCAGGAGCCTTCTTCCTTGCCGTGCCTGCTGTTTTGAGCAGCCGCCTTGTGTTTAATAGATTTTTAAGGCCATAAGGAACCACTCTGCTCATCCAGTCTGATCACCTGCCCAGCACAGGTCAGAGAATCCTGTCCAGCCCAGCAGCTTGCAGTTGGACTATCGCACATCAGCCTGGGCTCAAGTCATGAGGAATGCACCCCATCCTTCAGTAGCTTGTTCGGTGGCTGATTGGCCTTGCTGCTAAAAATGACTCTGCCATTTCAGATAGCGGAGGAGGTCTCTCCTCCCCGCCTCTGCCTCAGCCGTTTATTCTTGGGACTCTGAGTGCGGTGAACTCCGTAGAGATTGGGGCCTGCTTTATGGCAGAGCTGCTGTGCACAAGGTTTGCCCTCATTTCTGCCAGGATGTAACTCCATGGCCCGGGCCAGCTCTGTTGGCATCCAGCCTGTCCCAGACGCACACTGGCCGGAGTTAGCCTAGTGGCCCGCGGCCTGACTTCTCCCCCTTTTCCCCCCAGGTTTTATTACGATGACGCCGCAGCTGTTCATAAACTACAAACTGAAGTCAGTGGCCCACCTGCCCTGGAGGATGCTCACCTACAAAGCACTCAACACCTTCATCGATGACCTCTTTGCCTTTGTGATCAAAATGCCCATGATGTACAGGATAGGATGCCTCCGAGACGGTAAGGGGCTCAGTGCCAGCCTCCCATCCCCTGCCATTGTCTGCAAGGATGGCAACGCGTCTCCTTTACAAATGTGTCATACAGGCTTGGAGCATGCCGTGCTACTTGGGGATGGGGGTGTAGCATGTCCGTGTGTCTCCCCAGCCAGTGTGGGAATCACCCAGGCTTAGCTGGGACCCTACCAGTGTCTGAACCCAGCACTCAAGACCCCACTTCTTTCAGCTGATTGCAGCTGCATGGTCCTTCTCCCACTGAGCCTTCCAGGAGTCCAGTGATGGCTCCATGGGCTGGCCTGTGAGTTCCCCATGCAGGATGAGAAAAGAGAGCTTTCGTCCTCCTCTCTGCCCCAGGGCCTCAGCAACTCGCTGGTGGGCTGCAGCTGAGCTATGCTGTCACTCATGCCTGGGGGTCTCTTGCCAAGCAGCTCACGAGGCACTTATAGGCCCCGGGGGACCAAGAACTGGGCAGTTCAGAGGTGTGCATCTGGCCTGGGGTTGGCCTGCTGTTTACGCTCGCTCTGCTCTCCTCCCACAGATGTCGTCTTCTTCATTTACCTCTATCAGCGCTGGATCTACCGGGTGGATCTGACGCGCGTCAACGAGTTTGGGATAAGTGGGGAGGGCCGAGTCCCTCAGCTAACACAAGGTACCACCCCAGCAGACTGTGCCCCTGCACTGCTACCCGATGGGGACGCAACGAGCACCCAGGGGGTGATAAAGGAGGGCCTGGCTGATGGGTCTCCTGCACCAGTAACGGAGGATGTGGCCGATGGCTCCCCTGGGGCCCAGACGGAGAAAACAGCAGAGGACAAGAAAAAGGACTAACCTGCGCTAACTTTAATTTTTAAACAAAGCCTAACTTTCCACTCTCCCCCTTGGATACTGGACAGAAAGGGAAGCGGGGAAGCTGCTGTGGTCCTCTGGCTCCAAAGCTTTTTATTTTCTATTCCAGTAACTTTGGGGCAGGGAGGGATTGAGAATTTGGTGACATTCGTGTGATGTGCTGTATCCATGGGAGAGAACCCCCGTATCTCTGTATTTAAAGTCAAACTCATCCAGTAATCATTGTGAGCGCCGTTCCATTGTGCAGGTGTTTAGGACATTAAGGAGTTTCTCAGAGTTGTGTCTCTGTTTCATAAAGAGAGCTGATTATCCGAACAAGTCCCATTTCTCATCATTGCACTCTACTATGGACTCTGGATTGAATAAATTCATATGGGTGTTAAGTTAAACCTTGCCCTCTTCTTTCATCTCTCTACACATCTGCCCTGGATGCAGGCTCCTCTAGGAACATAGGATTTGCCAGACTGGATCAGAACTGAGCCCCATCTAGCCCAGCCACCAGCATCAGCTGCTTCAGAGAGAGGTGTGAGAGCCCCTAGTAGCAGAGGTGGAATAATCTCCTCTCCTCCTCAGGTCTCAACCTGGTCTCTAAACTCTGAAGCCAAGGTTTAATATCCTGCCCACATGTATGGGGTTTCTTTGTTAATTCCCATATATGTCCAGTCCCTTTTTGAATCTTAAGTTCTTAGCCTCAGTGGTTTCCTGTGGTTAATGAGTTTCACAGTTTAATTACACGTTGTGTGAAAAATTATTTCCTTGTCGGTTTTGAATGCGCCACCTTGTAATTCAATGGAAGGTCTTTGTTCTTGTGTTAGGAGGCAGAAAGAACAGGCGCACCTTCTCCGGGACCTGTCACTGTTTTACAGACGTTTCTCGTCTCCTCCAAGGTTACAATCTGGGTTTTTGGGTTGTTTTTTTTGTTTTTTGGTATCTTCATCTGAGAGTTTTCCAGGCCTTGATCATTCTCTGTTCCCCACTAGTTCTGCACTGTCCTGTAAAATGGGATGATCACACAGCGTCCAAATGAGGTCGCGCCACCGAGTTTTGGTAAGATAAATAATAGAGAACATTTTAAAGCTGTCCCATTCCTTATGCAAGCCAGAATTAGCTAATGTTCTCAGACCTCCCCATCTGAGCACCTCCCAGAAATGGGTCAAGCCAGGTGACTAGCATGTTATCAGTGGCAGGAACCACATTTTTAACTTCAGCACCCAGAACTCTGTTTTCAAAAATCACCTTGCAGCATGCAGTTCTGTCTGAACAGGCTGAGCTGCCTCCCGGAGCCCCCTGCTAGCAGAGTGAAGGTGATGCCAGGGCAGAGGTGCCAACCCAGCCTGCCCTCTGAGAGCCACGCTGGCTTTTCTGGTTTGTTGTGTTGGCTCTGCAGGGCTGGCAGGAGTCCAAGGCAAGTCAGTCAGCAGATGTACCTGCCTGAGGAGACAGGACCTCTTCTGCAGTGAGCAGAGCCATGTTCAGAGTGCCCAAGGGTGAGTAACAGGTGTGATGTGCCCTGTCCTGGCCTCTCTGCTGCTCCATTTGGATCATGGAAATTGGTTAGGGGCTGCGCTGCCACTTGGACACTGGTCACTCTCCTTGATTGCCAGGGGGTTTGATTACAGCCATCCGCGGGGCAGATGCATTGGCCTGCCTTAGGGACACTGGCTTGAGCATAAGCCTAATAGTGATGGGTGGAGGGTGACTTCTGAGGAGCTTTTTTGCAGCTGCTGGCCTCTGTTCTTTCAGCATCGGATCACTGCTTGTGAGATGCGCGCGCGGCCTGCCCCTGCGTTGCCACCGTGGCCTGAAGCTCCGTGCTGTGTCGGCTCTTCGGAGCAGCTGCCCGGGAAGCTTGCTCCGCTTTACTCCATACAGACCTCATACCCGTCCACACCCATGCCTCTCTCTCCTGCAAGCCCACTGTTGGTGTTTGGTTCTCAGTGGGCTGTTGAGTACTGGTGCCTTTGCCAAGGGAGTGTGGAGGAGAGGGCATTGTTTTGGCAGCTGTTTTAATTCATAGCCTTGGTGCTGGCATCCAGGTCTTCTGCTGTTATTAAATGAGACCTTATTAAATGAGCAGCTGCTGCGGTTGCTTCCCTTGCATCTTGGACCCTTAGCCGGGCTCCAAGAGTCTAGCACACATGCCCAAAAGAACATAAATTGAAAAATTCAGAAAATACAGTTCTGCCCCCACCTCTGAAGAGCTGGAGTGCCAGTGGGGCAGATCTCAGGACTACGAAGCCCTGGAGAACGTGCCATTCACATCATGCTCAGGGAGGTTCTTTGAAGAGGGAGATGCCATTTCGGTGGCTGGCATGTCAAACACCAACTCACCCCACATCTGCGGCAGTGAACTGAGCTGGAAAATGAACTAACTTGCAGGGGAAGCCCTTGAGTATCTGCACTGGGGCTTGGAGGGGCTGTCTCTTGTCCTCAGATGCACCCGCAGCAGCAGGCAAGTATGTGCTCATGGTGCTTTTCTCTCAGCCATGCCCAGAAGCTCTGTGGGCTTCAGAGCAGCTCTACTGCCCCTGAAGAGTGGTGAAACAGAGCCCTTGCCAGCCAAGGGAACACAAGTGCCACAGGACAGGTAGTCTGTGCAGCTGGACCTGTGGCCTCTGCTTTCTGTGGCAGGAATCCTGGCTCGGAAGCTTGTCGATCCATTTTCATCGCCCAAGTGGAAGGACTGGTGCCTTTGCTAATCCCCGAGGAGTTTAGGACTGTTGCTCCTCAGTTAAAGCAGACCAGGCTACAGAGCTGGAGTGACTTGCTGAAGGCTCTAGGAGGAGTCACTGGTGAAGCTGGACCCAGAGCCCATGTGCTCTAGAAAACTCTTCCTCTCGCTGCCTTTCCTAACAAGAAATAATTGCCAGATTCCCAGCTTTGGCCTGTTTGACTCCCCCTCCAACCCACAAGCTCCCTGCCTTCACCTGTCAGGCCATGTTGCCCTGCCCCCCTTTCCAAATGTAACCCCTCATCCCACTGTCAACCTCTGCCCCCCTGCCCCTCTTCATGGGGTCTCCCATGCTGCTGTCCTGTGCTCAGGAATAGCTGCCCATCATGCGCAGTGCTGTGGCCTTAATCTAGAGTCTCAGAAATGCCGGTCTGGAGCAGGCCCCGAGAGATCAAATCCATCCCCCCTCCACTGTGACTACACCTAGACCCTCCCTGACAGGGGTTTGTCCAACCTGGTCTTAAAAACCTCCAGTGACGGGGATTCCCCAGCCTCCCATGGACGCCTTATCTACCCTTAGTTAATCTTCTGTAATATCAAACCTAAAGCTCCCTTGCTGTAGCTTAAGCCCATTACTTGTCCTCCCTTCAGTGGACGTGGAGAACAATTGATCTCTGTCCTCTTTCTAACAGCCCTGAACATATTTGAAGACTGTTCTCAGGTCCCCTTTCAGTCTTTTCTCAACACGAAACACGCCCAGTTTTTTAACCCATCCTCCCTGCTCAGGTTTTCTAAACCAATTGTCATTTTTGTTGCCCTCCTCTGGATTCTCTCCAGTTTGTTCACATCTTTCCTGAAGTGAGGTGCATAGAACTGGACCCAGTCCTCCAGTTGAGGCCTACCAGTGCCTAGCACAGTGTTTCTCAAATACTGCCATCAGGGGCTCTTCTTGCAGTCACAGCTGTGATAGGCTACACCCCCCGGCTCCCCGCCAGGGTACCTGACATACTGGGGTACCACTGAGCCTGCCTGTTCCACCCTCCTGGGCTCCCTTACACTGTTCTGCTGAGCCAGGCCCTCAAGCCTCCTCCAGCACACACACAGGTAGGGACACCCCCAGCTGCAGAAAGAGACACTGAAATCAGCTCTGCACGGAAAGACTCAGCTAGGGGATTGCCCGGCACTCAAGTGCACATCCCCTCTGGGGGCGAACCCCAAATTGTATTGTCTTGCACTGCACGTTGTAAGCCCCTGAAAATCACCACCTCCCTCATGCAGAGGAAGACATGCACAGCTTTTCCCCGCCTCCCCTCCGTTACGAATTCCACAAACTGATTTTAGAGAAAACAAAAACGTGTATTATCTACAAAGGATGGATCTGAAGGGATTATAAGGGATAGCAAACAGATCAAAGCAGATTACTGAAACAAACATGCAAACTCAGCCTAATACACTAAAGAAACTGGTTGCAAGTAATAATTTCTCACCCTAAATGTTGTTGTTTTAGGCATTTCTTTTGCAGGTCAGACACCTTTTCCAGCCTGGGCTCAGCTCTTCTCTCCTGCTCCTTGTTTCTTGACTGCTGGAGACATCTATCCTGGTCAGGGATTCAGTGAAGAATGAACCCTGATTATCTTCCTCCCCTGCCTTATATAGGGTTTACATAGGGCAAGAATCCTTTGCCTTTCAGTATCAGAGGGGTAGCTGTGTTAGTCTGTATTCACAAAAACAACAAGGAGTCTAGTGGCACCTTAAATCTGTTAGTCTTTATTTGGGTATAAGCTTTCGTGGGTAAAAAAACCCACTTCTTCAGATGCATGGAGTGAAAATGACAGATGCAGGCATTATTATACATGAAGAGAAGGGAGTTACCTTACAAGTGGAGAACCAGTGTTTACAAGGCCAGTTTAGTTAGGGTGGATGTGGTCCACTCCCAATAACTGATGAGGTGTCAATACCAAGAGAGGGAAAATTGCTTTTGTAATGAGCCAGCCACTCCCAGTCCCTATTCAAGCCCAAATTAATGGTGTTAAGTTTGCAAATGAATTGTAGCTCAGCAGTTTCTTTGAAGTCTGTTTTTGAAGGTTTTTTTTGGTGAAGCATGGCTACTTTTAAATGGGTTATAGAATGTCCAGGGCAATTGAAGTGTTCTCCTACTGGCTTTTGTGTGTTACCATTCCTGATGTCTGATCTGTGTCCATTTATCCTTTTACGTAGAGACTGTGCCGTTTGGCCAATGCACATGGTAGAGGGGCATTGCAGGCACATGATGACCTATATCACATTAGTAGATGTGCAGGTGAATAAGCCTCTGATGGTGTGGCTGGGTCCTTTGATGGTGTCACTAGAGTAGATATGGGGACAGATAGAGAAGGCAACAGGGTTTGTTACAGGGATTGGTTCCTGGGTTAATGTTTCTGTGGTGTGGTGTATAGTTGCGTCAGATTTAGGGGCTGTCTGTACGTGAGGATTGGCCTGCCTCCTAAGGTCTGTGAGAGTGGGGGGCAGCAATGCCCCTCTGCCTGGTACATTGGCCAAACCAGACAGTCTCTGCATAAAAGAATAAATGGGCACAAATCAGACATCAGGAACAGTAACACACAAAAGCCAGCAGGAGAACACTTCAGTCTCCCTGGACACTCAATAACAGATTTAAAAGTAGCCATTCCTCAAAAAAATAAACCAAGCCCTGGCAAATCTGCTGCTCTCTCCAAAGTGTGCCTGCTTTCAGCAAAGTATTTAATTAGCCTCCACAAACTTCTGTTCCTTGCCTGCAGAGTATAGTGATCTCAGCCCAAGAAGCTCTGGAATGTGATTCCTTCTGAGGACATGCTCAGTTGAGACATAATGGCATTGACTTGGTGTGCAGCAGAATGTAGTAAGAAGAGCATGGACTGGATTTCATTAACACTACTGAGCTGCTTGTGAATGATTTTGTGACTACACATATTGGTGACGTCTTTTGCTGAATGTCACTGTCATTGGCAGTGCAAGTCACTAGATTTGTCACTAGTCACTGACACTTATTTTCTCGCTAATGAAACTCAAAAGTCACTAAAGTGAGTGACAAAGTAGCTAAATTGGCAACATGGGGACCCACCTCCCCGACCAGCAGGGGGTCTTCATTGCCGAGTTCCCCATCGGTGGAGCTGAGATTGAAAGAGCTGGAGGACCATGAGAGACAAGCAGCATGAGCTGACGATGGCAGAGCTGAGAGGCAGAAGGACCCCTGCCAGGGTGAGTGGGGATGGACCCAGGCTGGCCAAACCCGCAGTGAACCCTGATATCAAATTGTTGCCCCAGTTTAAGGAAGGGGAGGTTATAGACACCTACCCCACTGCCTTTGAGCAGGCCTGCAATCTGAACCAGATTGACTGTGCAGCAAGCTCTGGGATCTCACCCCCTCACTGGGTCCCAAGGCCATAGCCAGATGGATGGGGTGGAAGCAGGGGACTATGAACTATTCAAAAAAGCCCTGAGGCTCAAGTTTGAGCTGACCCCTGAGACGTACAGGAAAAGGTTCCAGAGTAAGCAGGGGTTGACCTACCTGGAACTGGCCACCCAGACAGGGGAATACATCTGCTAGTGAGAGCTGGGGCTGGGACCCTGACCAGGGAGGACGTATTTGAGCTGATGGGGCTGGAACAACTACAACCTGAGACTGTGGCTGGTGGACAAGAAGCCAAAGGCTTGGCAGAGTGCAGGGCGGCCGGCTGATGAGCGTAGACAGCAGGTCGGGATATGGATGGGTTCCCAGGAGCCACAGAAGGGGGGTCACCAAGGATCCCCCAAAAGGAGGACTTGGATAAACCCCTCCTGAGGGAGACAGCCAGTACTAGAGCTAACCGACTGCCCCCAGGGGACCAATGGGACCTGAGGTGTAATTACTGTAGGCAGAGGGGCCACAGATGGGTCCGATGCCAAAAACTCCAGGACAAGATGAGTGAGCCGAGCCCTCATCTAAGGGTTAAGTGGGTGGGGCCCCAGCCCAAGGCGGGGCAGGCTTCCCAGGCAGGTGCGGCTGGCAGTTTAGCAATGGCCCTAGAGGGAGGAGTCTCTCAGGCCAGCTCCTCGGGGAAGCTTGATGCTCCAGTTTCAAGGCTCTCAGCCTACAGGGTGGGTGCAGGGCAACCCCTGAGGAGCAAGTGCTTCATTCTCCTGAAGGTGGATGGGAAGAAGATCCAGGGGTACTGGGACACGGGCGCTGAGGTGATATTGGCCTGGCCCAAGGTGGTGGCCCTGGAGTAGGTGAGGCCCTACACCTACCTGGCCCTGATGGGCATGTGTGGGCCCCAAATTAATGTACCTATGGCGAGGGTACATCTGAAATGAGGGACCGAGGGTGTACCATCAGTTGCCAACCGAGGTGCTGATGGGGAGTGACATGGAGGATTGGCCAGGTGGACCCCAAAGTCCCCTGGTCATTACCCAGAGCCAGCAAGAGTCACTCTGCCAGGACACTGGGGAGGGTACCCTGCTGGGGGCGCGAGGCCCTACCCCAGCAGGAAGGGAGCCACCAGGGACAGGGCTTGGTGGAGCTGTGACCCCAGACCCAGTCAGCAAGAGGGAGCAGGTTCCCATCCCTTCCCCAGCTACTGAATTCCAGGCCAAGTTGCAGAAAGATCCCTTCCTAGAGATGCTGAGGGAACTTACTGGCCACAGCCGGCAAAACACCTTGGGGAAGGCTGCAGGGAAAGATTCCTGTGGGAGAAGGGATTCCTGTACCAGGAATGGGCTCCCCCAGGGGAAGTGGAACTGTGGGGGATCAGGAGGCAGCTGGTGCTCCCTGAGATGTGCCACCGCAGGCTGCTGTGCCTGGCCCACGATGTCCCTCTCTTGCGACACCAGGGAATCCAGTGCACCAGGCAGAGGGTGTTACAGAACTTTTACTGGTCTGGAGTCTTTGACGCAGTCAGCACTACTGCAGGTCCTGCGACCCCTGCCAGAGGGTGGGAAAGGCCCGGGACAAGGGTAAAGGAGCCTTAAGACTCCTGCCCATGATAGAAGGGCCTTAAGACCCCTGCCCACCTTTTCAGAAGGTGGCCATGGACATAGTGGGTCCCCTCAGTAAGGCGACCTGGTGAGGGAAGAAATACATGCTGGTGGTGGTAGATTTCGCTACTCACGATCCCAAGGCAGTGACTTTGTCCTCTATCGAGGTAGACGCGCTGCTGATCGTTTTCAGCAGAGTGGGGCTCCCCATGGAGGTCCTCTCAGACCAGGGGTCCAATTTCATGTCAACCCTGCTCCAGTGCTTGTGGGAGAAGTGTGGGGTCCGACACACCTGGGCCTCGGCCTATCACCCTCAGTCCAATGGGGTGGTGGAGAAGTTCATTGGGACCCTGAAGATGATGCTGAAGACATTTATGAACCAACACTCACAGGACTGGTACAAGTATTTATCCCACCTCCTGTTTGTGTACAGGGAAGTGCCCCAGGAATCTATAGGGTTCTCCCCTTTTGAGTTGCTATATGGGAGGAGAGTGAGGGGACCCCTGATGCGAGATGAATGGGATGGGAAGGGCTTCCCCGATGGAGAATCAGTGGTGGAATATGTACTGAGGTGCCAGGAAAAGCTCGCCGAGCTCATGGGCTTGGCCAGGGAGAATCTAGCCCGGGCCCAAGGGTGGCAGAAGATCTGGTATGACCGCACAGTGCACGCTCACTCCTATGACACCGGAGACCAGGTGATGGTTCTCAATCCCGTGAGAAAAAACAAGCTGCCTGGGATGGACCCTTTAAGGTCATCAAGCAGCTGAATGAGGTGAGCTAGGTGGTGGAACTCTCTCAGCCACTGATTGTACCATGTCAACAGTATGAAGCCATACTCTGACAGGGAGAATTTGGTACTGGTCATGTGTGGCCAGTGGGAGGAGAAGGGAATGATCCCCTGGTGGATCTATTCCCTGAGACAAGTGCTGGCCTCCCACTGGAATCAGTTCCCTTCTCTGACCAGCTAACCCCTGCCCAGCAGGCAGAGATCAGAGAGGGGTTGCGATCCTATTAGTGGCTGTTTTCCAACAGGCCTGAGCTCACTAACTGAGCTGTCCACTGGGTGGAGACAGGAGCCCACCTTCCCATCAAGTGTTTCCCATTCCTAGTCATGGGGAAAACTGCCCAGGACCTGGAGACGGAGGTCAAGGATATGCTGGCTTTAGGGGCGATCCAGCCGACCGCTAGCCCCTGGGCCTTGTGGACTAGCGGAAGCTCAATGCCATCACTGTGTTCGATGCCTACCCCATGCTTAGACCTGACGAGTTCCTAGATAAGCTCTGTGTGTGTGTGTGTGTGTGCGCTCATTACCTGGCTACTATGGATCTCACCAAGGCCTACTGGCAAGTGTCGCTGGATCCAGATGCCAGGCCAATACCTGTTTTTATCACCCCTCGGGGGCTCTGAGTTCCTGGTCCTGCCTTGGGGGTACCTGCCACCTTCCAGCGCCTGGTGGATCAGTTACTCAAGAGGACGGACAATTTTGCCCTGGTGTAAATTGATGATATCTCTGTTTTTAGCCAGACCTCGGAGGAACATGTGTCCCAGGTTAAACAACTGCTGGACCAGCTCCAGGATGCAAGATTGACTGACTGTGTAAGCTGGGAACTGCAAAGTGGGGATGGCAGAGGTATCGCACCTGGGCCACAAGGCGGGGAGCGGCTGCCTAAAGCCAGAGCCAGCCAAGGTGGAGGTGATCAGAGATTGGCCTTCTCCCCAGACTAAGAAACAGGCCCAGACCTTTATTGGAGTGGCAGGGCACTACCGGAGGTTTGTGCCTGACATTCGCTCCATTGCCACCCCTATCACAGAGTTATGGAAGAAGGGTAAGTCAGACAAGGTAGTCTGGACTAAGCAGTGTCAGAGGGTTCTCTGTGCTCTGAAAGAGGCTCTGGTCAGGGGCCCAGTGCTGGTAAACTCAGACTTTGACAAGCCCTTTATATGGCGTTCACCGACTCCTCAGACACAGGGCAGGGTGCGGTGCTGGTGCAGGTTGACGAGAAGGGGGAGAAACACCCCATCGGGTACCTGAGCAAGAAATTGCCCCCCTAGGAGCAGAACAATGGGGCCATAGAGAAGGAATGCCTGGCCATGGTGTGGGCCCTTAAAAAGCTGCAGCCGTATCTATTTGGGACGTGCTTTACTCACCCCTGATGTGGCTACACCTGATGAAAGGGGCCAATGCCAAGCTCCTGAGGCGGAGTCTGCTCCTTCAGGATTACAATATGGAGGTGGTCCATGTTAAGGGGAGTGCCAACATTATAGCTGATGCCTTGTCACGCAGAGTGGGGCCTGAACTTCCCCAGGTCACTGGCTAAAGTGACCGTGCTCAGTTCGGTCTCAGAGGGAGGAGAGATGTGATGAAGTGGAGTTTTTCCCCTTATGTTGCATGTGAGTCTTACTGCTCTATATTAATACTTTGTGTGCCTCAGTTTCCCTGCGTACTGCACCAATGCCTAGATGGTGGGAATTGGGTGTGTGACTTTTTCTGAGGCCCTCGGGGCAGGTGAGGCTGCCCAGCTGCCTGCATGTAGGGGATGGCTGATTCCCTTGGTACCCCGGAGGGGGAAGTGACGTGGTGACACTTTGCCCAGGAAGCAGGACAAAGCCTGGTGGGGAAGCAACCGACATGTTAGATGCCAGGCAGCGGGGCCCAGGGCAGTCTGCTGTGGGGGACTCGAGGAGGGGGGAAGTCCAGGGCATCTGGCCCAGGGTTCCCCCAAAATGGAGTTGGTTGAAACTGTGCTAACAAGTTCTGTTCTATGCTGTATTCCTGTCTAACTAATACACCTTCCATTTTACAATGCTGGATGAGAGTTATTGCTGACCGTGGCATTGGGGTGCAGGGCCTTTAGGTTTTCCCAGGAGCCCCGCACAGGTGGACTCGCTGCAGGAAGCGCACAGTGAATGTGGGTGCTGAATGCTCAGAGGTCAGACACAGGAAGGCCGTGTAGGCTTCTTGCCCTTGCAACAGTCCAAGTGCCTATGGAGGCATGCTACACCAGAGTCCGGACTGGCTTCACACAGAGCAGTTCCAGAGCATCGCCAGGGGACTCCCTGACAGACAGGGCTGGCTCCAGGTTTTTTGCTGCCCCAAGCAAAAAAATAAAATAAAATAAATTAAAAATGGGGAGACGGAGTGCCGCTGCCCAAGCAAGCAAACAAACAAAAAAGCCGGAGCGCTGCCCCTTGAAAAGTGCCGCCCCAAGCACATGCTTGGAACGCTGGTGCCCAGAGCCGGCCCTGCTGATAGAGGGTTGGGTGGAGAGGATGAGGCAGCAGGGGAGGAGGTTATAGGATGGGGACGGGGTGAAGGAGGAGAGAGTCGGGATGGGTGGAGCTGATGAGACAGAGGGCTGTAGGGAGCATAGAGCAGTGTGTCCCAGAGGAGAGCCCAGGGAAGGGACAGGGGATCTCAGAAACCACTGAAGTGGGTGGCGATTCCTGTGATTGTGTAACACAGGGAAGCAGGGTGCTTCCAAGTAGGGGAGGGGCTGAGACTAGCTCCTTTCCAGCAGAAAGCATCATACCCTCAGGCGCAGGGGCAGGAGAGGTGTTGTCAGTGATTAAGGAAACTGTCCCAGGTGTTAGCTGGCAGATTATTGCAACTGAACCCTTCCTAGGGAACACAGAGGACTGTGTCTTAGGAGGGGGCCCCGAGGAGGAAACTGAGGAAGGAATAGTGGGGGTACAGGAATGTCTCCTCACTAGTCACTTGGAGCAGGATGCCCAGGACACTCGGAGGATGGCTGGGTCAGCATCTGTGCACCCAGGCACTCAGCCTGTGACTCAGGTTTTGAGAAGGAACTGTGTACCTGACCTCCTGGAGGGGAGCAGTCACACAGCTGACTTCTCAGGGACAGAGAAAGTGGTGGCAGAGGGTACCCAATCCAGGTCCCAGTTTTTCAGGATGCTAGTTCTGACAAGTTTTTGGAAAGTAACCGAGTCTCTTTACATCAAGATGCAACTCCAATGCCTGTGCTAACAGAGGAGCTGGGACCTGGAAATTGCCAGGTGGTAGTTTGCCAGAATACAGATGGTCCAAGGGCCAGAGAGGGGGTGTTTTCCCCAGGCGGGTGAGACACAGAGAGCAGTTATGGGAAAGCTGCTGGGGAAAGGTGCCCCCAGAGGGCTGTGATCTGTGCTGTCTGGGCTAGGTGTGTTTACCCTGGGTGTGTTAGCAGATCACTGGTCCAGGTAACACCAGAGGGGAACCTCACAACCAGCTGTGACGTCCTGTTGGGGGATGACTGTCTCTCTGGGACAGGATCCAAGCCCTGCTCCTGTAACAGCCAAGGATATGAGTTTGAATTCAGGGAACCAATCGGCTGAGACAAGCAGTCAATGTGAATGCGAATGACCTGGCTGGCACGGGGGAGGAGTTGCTAAGCTCAGCTGCCCTGCCTGTCTGTAACCAGAGCCCCGGAGCTGAGTGGGACAGAGAGATGCTCCCTGCTCCCCTGAACACGGGGCGGGGAGGTGGCTCATGCTGGCTCTGATGCTGTGAGCAAAGCAGCAGGCTCGCTGCCTGCCCTCACTGGGGCAGCAGGGGTGAAGCTGAGCTTGCGGGGATCGGAGACCCCAGCTCAGTGCGGGGAACCACAGTCAGGGCGGGATGGCTGCCAGCCAGGGCTGCCTTGTCCAGAGGTGCAAGAGGCCCCAGGGCAGGGGGAAGCAGCTAAAAGGGCGCTGCTGGTGACGGAGACGCCTGGTCAGAGGGTGGCCAAGATCAAGATGGGGGCTCTTCACCAAGAGAGCCCAAATCCCAATGCTCCAGTCTGGAGGGCTGTGACTGCTGGCAGTGAGAGGGAACTGGTTTCACTTCCCTCTCCAGCTGCTGAATTCCAGGCTGAGCTGCAGGAGGACCCCTCCTTAGAGAAGCTGAGGGAACTTGACCTCCTGAGGTCCCTTCCAACCCTGAGATTCTATGAACTTGCTGGCTACAGCATGGGGAAGGCTGCAGGGAAAGACTCCTGTGAGAGAAGGGATTCCTGTACCAGGAATGGGATCCCCCACGGGAAGTGGAACCGTGGAGGATCAGGAGGCAGCTGATAGTCCCCCAGAAGTACCACTGGAGGCTGCTGTACCTGGCCCATGATGTCCCTGCCTTGGGACACCAGGGGATCCAGCGCATCAGGCAGAGGCTGCTACAGAACCTTTACTGACCCAGAGTCTGAGACGCTGTTCAGCAGGTCCTGCAACCCCTGCCAGAGGGTGGGGAAGGCCTGGAACAAGGGTAAAGCAGCCTTGAGACACCTGCCTGTCATAAAGAAGCCTTTTCAGAAGGTGGCCATGGACATAGAAGGGCCCCTCAGCAAGGCGACCCAGGCAGGGGAAAAAATACATTCTGGTGGGGGTAAATTTTGGTACCCGTTACCCAAAGGCAGTGGTTCTGTCCTGTATCGAGGCAGACACTGCAGCAAACGTGCTGCTGACCATTTTCAGCAGACTGGGGTTCCCCAAGTAGGTCCTTACAGACCAGGGGTCCAACTTCATGTGAACCCTGCTCCAGTGCTTGTGGGAGACGTGTGGGGTCTGGCACACCTGGGCCTTGGCGTATCACCCTCAGTCCAACGGGCTGGTGGAGAGATTTAATGGAACCCTGAAGATGATGCTAAAGACTTTCCTGGGCCAGCATCTGCAGGACTGGGATAAGTATTTACCCCACCTGCTGTTCGTGTGCAGGGAAGGGCCCCAGCAATCCATGCGGTTCTCTCCTTTGCAGTTGCTGTATGGGAATAGAGTGAAGGGACCCCTGGATTTGGTGAGGGACGAATGGGAGGGGAAAACTCGCTGAGCTCATGGGTCCATCCAGGGAAAACCTAGCCAGGGCCCAAGGGAGGCAGATAGTCTGGTACAACCATTCAGCGCGTGCCCGCTCCTATGCCATCAGGGACCAAGTGATGGCTCTCATCCCAGTGAGGAAAAATAAGCTGTGAGCTGCCTGGGACGGGCCCTTCAAGGTCATCAATCAGCTGAATGAGGAGAACGTTGTGATGGAACTGCCCAACTGGGCTCACAGCCACCGAGGGGACCATGTCAACATGATGGAGCCGTACTGTGACAGGGAGAGGCTGGTACTGGCCGTGTGTTGCCAGTGGGAGAGGGGGGAAGATCCCCTGGTGGGTCTCCTCCCTGAGACAGGAGCCGGCCCCTTGCTGGAATCAATACATCCCTCTGACCAGTATCAGAGGGGTAGCTGTGTTAGTCTGTATCCACAAAAATAACGGGGCCGGTGGCACCTTAAAGACTAACAGATTTATTTAGGCATAAGCTTTCATGGGTTAAAAAACCACTTCTAAAAAAAACCCTTCAGAAACAGACTTCAGAGAGAAACTGCAGCGCTACAATTCATTTGTAAATTTAACACCATTCATTTAAGCTTGAACAGGGACTGGGAGTGGCTGGCTCACTACAAAAGCAATTTTCCCTCGCTTGGTACTGACACCTCCTCATCAGTTATTGGGAGTGGACCACATCCACCCTGACTGAATTGGCCCTGTTATCACTGGTTCTCCACGTGTGAGGTAACTCCCTTCTCTTCATGTGTCAGTATATCTATGCCTGTCTCTGTAATTTTCACTCCATGCATCTGAAGAAGTGGTTTTTTACCCATGGAAGCTTATGCCCAAATAAATCTGCTAGTCTTTAAGGTGCCACCAAATTCCTCTCTAACAAGCTAACCCCTGCCCAGCAGGCAGAGATCTGGGCTCACTAACCAAGCTGTCCACGGGGTGGAGATAGGAGCCAGCCCTCCCATCAGGTGTTGCCCATTCAGCGTCACTGGGAACACAGCCCAGGCCCTGGAGGGAGAAGTCAAAGACATGCTGGCTTTAGGGGTGATCCAACCATCCACCAGCCCCAGGACCTCTCCCGTGGTGCTGGTCCCCAGAAAAGATGAGTCGATCCGATTCTGTGTGGCCTATCGGAAGCTCAATGCCATCACCATGTCTGGTGCCTGCCCCATGCCTGGGCCTGATGAGATCCTAGACAAGTTGGGGGGGACCCCACTACCAGGGTTCTCACCAAAGGCTACTGACAGGTGCCTTTGCATCCAGATGTCAGGTTGAAACCTGCTTTTGTCACTGCTTTGGGGCTGTACAAATCCCTGGTCCTATCTTTCGGCCTCAAGGAGGAACCGGTCACATGCCAGCGCCAGGTGGATCAGGGGGATAGAGGGGTCTGGAGAATTTTACCCTAGTGTACATGGATGATATTTGTGTCGTTCACCAGAGCCGGGAGGAACGTGTGTCCCAGGTGAAGAGGGGACTGGGTTGCCTCCAGGCTGCAGGGCTGACTGTAAACATTAGCAAGCGGAAGGTGGGATGGAAGAGATGTTGTACCTGTGCCACAAGGTGGGGACCAGCTGCCTAAAGCCAGAGCCGGCCAAGGTGGAGGCGATCAGAGATTGGTCTCTGCCCCAGACTGAGAAACAGGCCCAGGCTTTTAGTGGGATGGCAGGGCACTACTGGCGGTTTGTGCCCCACTGTAGCTCTGTGTCAGCTCCCATCATGGAGTTATGCAAGAAGGCGAAGCCAGACAAGCTGGCCTGGACCGGGCAGTGCCAGAGGGCTCTCTGTGCACTGAAGGACGATCTGGTCAAGGGCCCGGTCCTGGGAAACACAGACTTTGACAAGCCCTTTACGGTGTTCACCGATGCCTCAGACACAGGGCTGGGCACGGTGCCGATGCACCCTGATGCAAAGGGGGAGAAACACCCCATCGTGTACCTGAGCAGGAAGCTGCTGACCTGGGAGCAGAGCGAGGCAGCCATAGAGAAGGAATGCCTGGCTCTGGGGTGGGCTTTTAAAGGGCTGCAGCCAAATCTATTAGGACGCCACTTCACTGTGTACGCTGACCACTCACCCTCCCGTGGCTGCACCAGATGAAAGGGGCCAATGCCAAGCTCCTGAGGTGGAGTCTGTCCCTCAGGGAATACGAGATGGAGGTGGGCCATGTGAAGGGGCGTGCAAATGTTATAGCTGATGCCTTGTCCCGGAGAGGGGGGGCTGAACTTCCCTAGGTCATTGGCTAAAGTGACCTCACTCAGTTTGCTCTCAAAGGGGGGAGAGATGTGATGAAGTGGGGATTTTCCCTTGTTATGTTGTATGAGAGCCTATGTGAGTTTTACATTAATACTGTGCGTGCCTCAGTTTCCCTGTGTGCTGCACCAATGCCTCGGTGGTGAAATAGGGGTGTGTGACTTTGCCTGTGAGACCCTTGGGGCAGGTGAGGCTTCTGTATGCTATGGCTAGTGCCCTTCGTAATCTGAGACCCAGGAGGGGGGTGCAACCAGGTGACCCTGCCTGGGAAGCGAGACAAGGAGGAGGAACAACGCGGGTGTCTGAGGTTGGGTCGCTGGAAGCTGGGCAGTCTGCTTGGGGGGACTGGAAGAGGGAGAGTCCAGAGCGCCTGGCCCAGGACTTGTCAAGATGGACTTGGCTGAAAGTCACTGATTTCTGTGCTAACAAGTTCTGTTCTATGCTGTGTTCCTGTCGACTAATAAACCTTCTGTTTTACTGGCTGGCTGAGAGTCACTGCTGACTGCGGAGTTGAGGTGCAGGGCCCTCAGGCTTCTCCAGGAGCCCCGCCTGTGCGGACTTACTGTGGGAAGCGCACGGTGGGAAAGGGGATGCTGAATGCTCCGAGGTCAGACCCAGGAAGGTCGAAGCTGTGTAAGCTTCTTACCCTGGCGACAGTCTGCTCAGAGAGAGGAGGCTCCCCCAGAGTCCAGACTGGCTCATATGGAGTAGTTCCAGAGCATCGCCCGGTTACTCCGTGTCGTGGAGTGTCACACCTCCCCACTTACTTTACTGCCGGTGGGTTAAGTCACTGACTAATGTGGAGGTATGTGCCTAAGGTTCTCTTCAGGTTTTGGCTATACAACTGCCAAGTGTTACCAAACATTGCGGTGTCACCCACAGGTGTTCTTGCAAAGTTCTGAGTTTCTTTTTCTGGGTTGCCAGAAAACATCTGGTGCAGGTATCGTGGAATTTAGCCATTAATGCCATGATGTGGTGTGCCTCAGTTTCCCCTTCCACACAGCAGACCAGGTTTGTTATGGTTTCCCTGCTGTAACAAGCTTTAAGCCTATTTACAGGCATTAGCTGAGAAGCAGTATCCTTATAGGTGATACCACTCCTAGCACATCCAAAAGCTTTTCCCAATGATCATGCATGTTACTCCTTTTTATAGAATTTACCCTCAGCACCAAATTTTTTGGCATAAGGTTTATCACTAGCAACAAACTTTGTCTCATGAGATGTAACAATAACACCAAAGTTTTGATCACAGGCAGGCGTTTCCAAGTATCTTTATCATACCACACCTTCTGTTTAGACAGTCTGGTTTCTTCAACACCCACTGTGCCTTTAAGCTCCTCCCTGAACCTCAGCATGTGTTCGGTTACTGGTCTTTCTTCTCCTTCAGTGTTTTTTTCCAGTGTCCCCCTTCAGTAAGGGTTTTCAGTTTGTGTGTCTTTGGGGTTTTGGTGAAGTAAGGATGTGAGGGGACCTTGTATATTGGGCTAGTCCTCTGTGGAGCTGCATTTGATCTCCAGGGCTAAGCCGTCCAAAAAATCTACACCCCCTTCTTGGGGTTTCCTTATGATTTCCACTTCCAGCACTGGGACTTTCCCCACCCCCTTTCCCTAGAGGGTTGTTGTGATCTGTGTTCTCTGAGCTAAGAGGTGTGTCTTTTCTCAGTAGCTCTTTCACAGCTGCTGTTTGTATCTTACCAGCCTATGGTAAGAATGATTAGGGGGCTGAAGCACATGATTTACGAGGAGAGGCTGAGGGAACTGGGGTTATTTAGTCTGCAGAAGAGAAGAGTGAGGGGGGATTTGATAGCAGCCTTCAACTACCTGAAGGGGGGATCCAAAGAGGATGGAGCTCGGCTATTCTCAGTGGTGGCAGATGACAGAAGAAGGAGCAATGGTCTCAAGTGGCAGTGGGGGAGATCTAGGTTAGATATTAGGAAAAACTATATAGGATGTGGTGAAGCACTGGAATGGGTTACCTAGGGAAGCAGTGGAATCTCCATCTGTCAAGGCTGATTTCCCCACTCTGGCACTCTGAGTGCAGAAGGTGGGGCCTGCAAGGATTCTAAAAATTAATACTGGCCACTTCCCAAGGTTACAGCTTTTCTCTGACCTTGAATGGGTAGATGCTGCCACCACCCAAGTGCAAAAAAACCCACAACCCTTTGAGAGCCCAGGAAGGCACACTTGGGAATTCCTTCCTGTAGGGTACCCTCAAGCCCTTTCACTCCCCCTCCAGGGAAGAGCTGAGAAAGAAAAACAAAGGAAATCAGCTGTTGCCACCTGATATCAGTCAGCTCTGTGTTCTTGGGGAACCAGGGTGCAGTATTCAGCCTGTCTGACTCATGAAGGACACCCCCCGCCCCCAGCCTCTGCTTGAACCAAAACCGATCAGAAGAAAGACGTACAGAAAGCAATGAAAAGGCTGTGGGAGACGCACCTTAACCCCTCCTGACAAGGATGACAGGATTAAGGCAACTCCCCGTGCCTCATCTGCATCAGAGTTGGGACAGGGAGGCATCTCCATTAGCATACAGAATGAAGAACAGAGATTCCAAGGCAAGAACCACACTGAACTCTGGGACCAGAAAAGAGGGACGCACTGCATCATGGGATAGCTCTGCTCCAGATGTTAATGAACCCAGGCCTGCACACACCCAGCTCAGCAATTATCAGACCAATTCTAGTAATGAATCCTTGATTGATATCCAAAATAGTGAAGCTGCCTAATTGCATTGTGAGCTCCCTTGAAGGAACACTGCCCATAGCTAGGAGTGATCAGCTCCTATTGTCTAGCCTTGAGTCATCAGTAGGGTGACCAGACAGCAAATGTGAAAAATCGGGACAGGGGGTGGGGGTAATAGGAGCCTATACAAGAAAAAGACCCAAAAATCGGGACTGTCCCTATAAAGTTGGGACATCTGGTCACCCTAGTCATCAGTTTACCCATAAACAAATCTAGTGTTCTCCCTTGAGCCATTATTGTTTCCCTACAAAAACCCCTACCCAAGCTCAATGTAAGGGTTCTGATGCCTGGATCCAAACTCGGCATTAGCTCCACTGGGACTTTGTCTTCACCTGACTGATCGTGCTGTGGGCTCTGCCTATCTCCAGCACTCAGGACCTTGAGCTACCATCATCACCTGGGAACCCCGACCAGTTCAAGCTCCATGGAGTGGTGAGACCCCAGTGCACTCTCTCTCTCTGTTTTCTTTTCTACCTCTGGTATAACTTCTTAACCCTGACTTGTTTGATCAGGTCTAGTTTTCTATATCTGACCTTTGTAATCTGTAATAATGTAACTGTTATGTCTGTTTAGGCTCCTTGTGTGGTTATCACTATTATACAATAAATAACTTTTATGGTTAAGCTGATTGTTTCCCTCTCTCTCTCTGAACTTTACTCTTTTGTTGTTTTGGCTTCCTCATTTACTCTGCAGCAACGCTCCTCTTACCTAAGCTAAAGATCCCTGCAGTGCCCAAAAATACTGTGGGGTTTGCTCATCAAGTGGGTTACTACCAGAACAATAGTAATGTGAAAGTGGGGATAGGGACGTGCTGAACCTGTGACATACAAGGATGGCAGCTTGGAAGTGCTGCTTGACCCAGCCCACTGAGTCCAGGGACATATAAGGGGTCAGCTTGAGAGTGCTGATTGATCTGGTTCACTCAGACTTGCTCTGTTAATGTGTGTTTGTGTGTGAGTTCATCTGATTCTGGGGCTGGAGGAACCCAGCGCTGGAGAACCTAGGTCCTGCAGGGTAGCTCCATTGGGAGGGGATTTGCCGAAGGGAGAAGTAGAGCTCCCTATGAAAACACAAGTGACTTGGGGCTAGTCTACACTTACCTGCCGGGTCGACGCAGTGAGTTCGACTTCTCGGAGTTCGAACTATCGCGTCTAATCTAGACGCGATAGTTCGAACTCCCCGCGCGCTCCGGTCGACTCCGGTACTCCACCACTGCAAATGGCGGTGGCGGAGTCGACCTTGGAGCCGCGGACTTTGATCCCGCGGCATCTGGACGGGTAAGTAGTTCGAACTAGGGTACTTCGAGTTCAGCTACGCTATTCACGTAGCTGAACTTGCGTACCCTAGTTCGACCCCCGCTCTTAGTGTAGACCTGCCCATAGACAGCACATTGATAGAATTACAGAAACCTCCCCTTCCCTAGAAGAGTAATAAATGAGCGTACCCCAAAGTAACGGGCAAATCTGGTAACACACCAGCTAATTAAACAACATGTGCACAAACCTCTTAGGACACAAAAACCCAATCCTGTTCTTAAAAAGGTAAATTTTATTAAAAACAAAAAGAAAGAAAATACATCTGAAAACTCAGACTATTAAAAAGAACCACTTATAAGGATTAAGCAACAAAATAACTTCTTGAGGTCCAGCTTCAAGGTTACAAGCAAAACAAAAGCATTTGGGGTTAGCACAGAGGAATCCACAAGCCACAAAGGAATAAACCTAATCACGTCTTCCTAGGCATTTCCTGATCTCCTTACATATTTGGGGTTTCAAATGAGCAGTTTCTAGGTAAGATCTGATGTTTTTTCATACCTGGCCCAAGCTCACAGCATAGTTCCAGCCCTGTCTCTGCTCTCCGGGAGAACAACACAGACAGACAAAGGGGAAGTTTTTCCATAATTTTAAAAAGTTCTAGCCCTCCCATTGGCTCTTTTGGTCAGGTGCCCACTCCCTTCCTTTTACCTATGCAGGAGACTTTTTAACCCTTTACTGTATGTAGAGAACAACTACTAAGAGGGTTTTTATCACTAACTGGCTGGCTGGGTGTCCATAAAAGGGAGCTACCTCCCTCCCCCTTTCATTTATCACACCATCCTTAGAGGTTTTTATGCCCAGCTTGACAAAGCCCGGGCTGGGATGATTTAGTTGGGGATTGGTCTTGCTTTAAGCAGGGGGTTGGACTAGATACCTCCTGAGGTCTCTTCCAACCCTGAGATTCTATGATTCTATGCTACAGATAATACAGCTTCCAAATTCTCAGTTTCTATGTGCACTTTAGCCAAAGGCACAAGGATTTTGTAACTTCCTAATAAAAGCTCTGTCATCTGTCCTGGCAGTATGTCACTTTCTTGTACATTACTTCTCCTAACCACAGAAATTTCTGCACCTGTATCTTCCCACCCAAGGTGCTTCCTGCCATTAATTCTGACAGCCTTTATGTGCTTCATGCCCGGCTGTGCAGAGGGTACTTTTACAAATCCTGTATGGTAAGTGGCAGAAGGTACTTCTATGCTCAGGGTAGCAGCATGCACATGAGTCTTATCTAATCTATCTGTGACGTTTCAGTCCATATTCTTTATGAAAATATGCTTATAATATGGATATGACATAACTGAGATATACTTTATACCAGGAGGGTCTTGTAAGGTATCATTGGAAAGGTTATGCTTTACTGAATGTGATTATCCAATTTGTATGCCTGTATCATTTCTGTATCTGGAGTTAGGAATATTGATTATGTATCTGTATTTCAAAGGTGTTACTTTGGGTGTCACCCCCAACTAGCCCTTCAGGTACAACCATGGAAAAGCCAGACAGGGCTAATGGCTCATTAGCAAGGACAATGGACTGTGAAAGAGCTTAGTCTTCCTGTAGACCCTTCAGACAGCCTACGAGTAACGGCTGCCACAGCTCTGCAGAGACATGGGTCTGAGTCACCTGGTACTGGACCCACCCTTTGGAATGCCAGTGTTCTTCCGTTGGGAGACAAAGGGTTCCCGCCATACACAAGAGCTATATAAGGCAGGGAAGTGACATCATCGGGGTTCTCCTCCTCTTCCCCATCCAGAGAGACACTGAAAAACACCTGGAAGCAAGAATGGAACTGAGGGGAGAAGGGTTGAACCCAGGCTGAGAGGATGTCCAGTCTATGAGTGGAAATACCTGAAGTTTCCAGCTCAAGACCAGTGCAGCTGCCTTTTAAGACTTTCTGTAATAT
This sequence comes from Mauremys reevesii, assembly GCF_016161935.1. Taxonomy (NCBI): domain Eukaryota; kingdom Metazoa; phylum Chordata; order Testudines; family Geoemydidae; genus Mauremys; species Mauremys reevesii. The sequence goes on along the minus strand of NC_052644.1, from coordinate 7,348,235 downwards.
GCCAACAACAATATCTAGGGTCAGAAATTACTATTTGTAACCAATTTCTTTAGTGAAACAAGCTTAGCAGGTGTGTTTTGTTTTATTTGATTAGTAATCTGCTTTGTTCTGTTTGCTATCTCTTTAACCACTTAAAATCCACTTTTTATAGTTAATGAACTTATTTCTCATTTATAATATAAGCCAGTTTGTGCAATTCATAATGCGGGGGTGGGGCTAAGAGGCTGTGCATACCTTCCTCCACATTGAGGGAGGAGGTGGATTTCAAAATATACCTTTGGGTCTGCACTCCAGGGCAGGTGGACACCTGAGTGCTGGGGCAAGTCCCTTAAGCTGAGCCTTCCCAGAACTGATCTCAGTGTCTGTTTCGTTCTGCAGTTGGGTGTGGCCCCGCCTGTGTGTGTGCTGGAGGAGGCTTAATAACTTGGCTCAGCAAGACAGGTAAAAAGGGTGCCCAGGCTGGCATAACAGGTGGGCTCAGTGGTATCTCTGCACACCAGGTGGCATCCTAAGGGGGACAACCCATCTCTATCTATCGCCCCAGGCAGCTGGCTAGTTTACCTATATCTAGACCAGCCCCTGAGAGGGAGGAGGTGGTATTCGGGGGTAATTGGTGGATTGGACAGGGCAAAGGAGGAGGGAGCAGGAGTGAGGAACGGATTGTGCGGAGGGAGAGGGGGCAGGATCTGGGGGTGGATATGGCAGAAGGGGAGGGGGAAGAGCAGGAGATGATGGGGTGGATAGGGTGGAGGTATAGGGGGAGGGGGCAGGATCTGGGGAGTGGATGAGGCAGAAGAGGAGGGGGAAGGAGCTGGGGATGTATAGGGCAGAGGAGCAGGAGCTGGGGGTGAATGAGCAGGAGGGAGCAGAAGCCGGGGCATGTGGTAGAGGACAGAAGCAGGCTGAAGGGGAGGGGAGACGAGGACAGAGAGCCTGTGCCCAGTGGCGTAGCCAGGTTTTCAGTGTAGGGGGAGCAAACATAAAAAAGGTGCCCTCCCTTGGCTCCTCCTCTGGCCACGCCCCCCCAACCAGACACGCCCCCCCCCCGCTCACCTTCCATCCTGCGCCGCCTGTCCCTGGCCTGCTCCCAGCGCTGGGCGCGCTCCATGGGGAGCTCGCCAGCCAGGCGGCCTTAAAGGCGCAGGGGCCCTTTTGCCTCCCCCGCCCGCCGCATTAGCAAGGGGGGGGGCGGGGAGCACTTGGCTGCCGAGCTCTGAGCCGAGGAGCCGGCCCCCTTGCTCCTCCAACCGCGTCTGCCGCCCCCGCGTGGCTCCTCCGGCCGTGGTGTTGGCAGCGCCGGCTGGCAGGCGCCACTTCCATGCCTGCCGCCCTGGGGGGAAGCAGCTGCTTCCTTTGAACCCCACTAGCTACGCTACTGCCTGTGCCCACTGCAGTGCCCATTCCTGCTGAGTGTGGGTGCAAGCCAGGCCTTAGGCTCCCCAGCGCTCTGCTCTCAGCAAGCAGCTGTGCCAGAGCACAGGGATGCACAAGGGGCTGAGTCAAGGCTCCCTGGTTAACTGTCAGCCTGGCACTTCCCATCATCTGAGAGCTGGGCTGTGCTACTCAGCGCTGGTGAGGCAATTCCCTGGCTGAGCTATGAGGGGGCGAAACCTGCACTGTAATGCTGCGCTGGGGAGCTGGAGACAGAATGGCCCAACCCAGGCCCCAGGGCAGCAGTGAGGTTAGCCAGGCAGCTTGTGCGCTGCCATCTCCTGGTCTTCTGGAGCTGAACTGCACGACCTTCAAGTTCCCCTTCATCTCAGGGTGCATCGCTTCCCTGAAGCTAAATGTGGGGTTCTTACAGCTTGGATGCAGCCCTTGCCTTGCAGTGGGTCCCTGTTGGGGTGGGGTTCAGAGAATATAAAGCTGGATGTGATCTTTTTGATTGTCCAGTCTGACCCCCTGACAGCACAGGCCCAAGAACTGCCCCACAAGAATTCCTAGAGCAGAGCTTTAGAAAAATCTTGTCCTTCAACCTTGATTTATTGCTGCTGATGGAGAATCCACCGTGACCCTTGGCAACCTTTTCAATGGTTAAAACCCTATTTTTTTTCCTGATGAGGGTATTATTTCCAATCTGAATTTGTCTAGCTCCAGCTTCCATAGGACCCTGTTAGACCTTTTGCTGCTAGATTGAAGAGCCTGTTATTAAACGTTTGTTCCCCAGGTAGGTACTGAGAGACTGTGATCAAGTCACCCCGAAATCAAGGCTCTTTGTCAAGGTTGAGCTCTTTGAGTCTCTCACTCTAAGGCAGGTTTTCTAATCCGTGAATCGTTCTCATGACTCTTCCCTGGCCCCTCTCTGATTTATCAACATGCTTCTTGAATTGTGGGCACCAGAACTGGACCCAGGATTCCAGCAGCGATTGGACCAGTGCCAAATACAGAGGTCAAATCACTTTTGTGCTCTTACTTGAGTCCCCTGTTTATGCATCCCAGGGGCATTAGCTCTTTTGGCCACAATATCACACTGGGAGCTCATGTTCAGCTGATTCTCTCCCATCACCCCTGTTGTGGAAAAATCGACCACACCTTTGAATTTTGGATCAGGCAGCCGGAGGCACTTTTATTATAGTACAAGCATGCATGCAGGGAGAGGGTTAAGCTCCCCTCTGCCTGTTACAAATTTTACCAAGCTTATAAAGGTTAAAACTGCAAATTAGCATTTACTTAAAATGCCCTTATTTGGGAGTATCAATTGTGACATTAGCAAGCTACTTCAATTTTCTCCCATATATGGTGTTTCCTTTTATTGTTTCTGGGCAGTTTTCGTTGGTGGTCTGCCAGTCTTAAGACCCTTTCTTTGTGGTTACATTATACAGGCTAAAATTCATAAAGCAATCTAAAAACAAGCTAAACACTCCTTTCTTATTTCCTTCTTTTGGTTCCTCATTTTTCCTGAGTGCCCTCTGTACAGATAAACATATTAAAAGCAAAAATGCAAACCTTGGCTTTATATATAACAGTTGTCTAGACTATAGGCCTTTGGGCCTAATACAATAAATGCTGCAAGCAAATGATAACCTAGGCTGGACAGGTGGGGCAAATTTTCCCTATCACCCTCAAGTCTTTTTCAGAATCACTGCTTCCCAGAATAGGTTCCCCCATCCTGTAGGTCTGGGCTGATATTCCTTGTTCCTAGATGTATACATCTGGATTTGGGGTTTGCAGATGGGTCCCTGATAGAAGTGGGGGTGGGAAGTCTTGCCAATTCTCTAGAGACTCGAGCACTTCTTGGCGTAGCTCACGCAGCCCCAACTGCAGGAGTCGGGATCACAGCAGAACCTCATTGAAGAGAAAAGTATCCTGCATCCCTGATTCTGGAGAAGCTGGAAAATGTGACATGAGGATGGCACTAATGCTCAGAAAGCAAAGAACCAGGCCACATGCGAATTACTGGTAAAAAAAAAAAAAAAATCTCTTAAATTTTTAAGCCAGACTCATTCATACTGGGACCTGATTCATGATTTTTTAATTCTTGAGCTTGGTGATACTGGCTTAGGGCTTGTCTACACTGGCACTTTACAGTGCTGCAACTTTCTCCCTTAGGAGGTGCTTTTTTTTTAGAGCACTGCCCTGTGCTGCGACAACACATTGCCAGTGAGGCAGTGTCACTGAAGGGGGAAGGGTTTTCTAGTAGAAATGGGGTTCCATCACTTTTTGGGGCAGCAGGGTCAGGAGTGGGTTACTGCTGGGGAGCAGGAGGGGGCTACTGAGGGCAGGGCTACCAGCCCAGATTGGGGGCTGCTAGGGGACAGGGTCACTAGCTCAGGTTTGGAGGGTTGCTGGGGGCAGGAGAGGGGGGTCTACTGGGGGACAGGGCAAACAGCCCAGGCTGGGGGCTGGTGAGGGGCAGGGCTGGCAGCCCAAGTTGGGGGGCGCTGGAGGGACTGCTGGGGTGGGGCTGGCAGCCCAGTCGGACCCCTGGGGGATGCCGGGGGGCAGGAGCACCGACACTGCGGCTCCCCCGGGCGCCCCGCAGAGCCGCGCGTACGGGCCCCGCCCCCACGCGGGGAGTATGACCAAGAGGCCCCGCCCCTTCTTCCCCGGGTCCCGCCCCCGCACATGTCTCCGCGTTCTCTCCACGCCCCTCACGTGGACACGCACCAGGCTCCGCTTCCGCACGTGGCGTCGGGGCCGCGCCGCTCGCCCCGCCCCCTTCGCGGCGGAGGTGCCAATTGGTTGCCGGCGCTGTCAGTGCGCGCGAGGGGCGGGGTCACAGTTGAGTCTTTGTGTCTGAGTCTGTGCGGCGGAAGAATCGGGGCGAGAGGCAGGTACTGACCCCCCCCGGCTCCCCCCCGTCCCCCCAGTTCTCCGCTCCCAACCCCCCGGGGTCCCCCAACCCCCCCAGTTCTCGGGCCCCCGGGCCCCCCCCCCGACCGTCCCCGGGACCCCCAGTTCTCTGCCTCCCCCGAACTCCCCTGGGGACCCCCAGTCCTCCGCTCCCGCCCCCGGTGCCCACCGACCTCCCCGCCCCCAGTCCTCCGCTCCTGACCTTCCCTGGGCCCCCAGTCCTCTGCCCCCGACCCCCCGGTGCCCACCGACCTCCCCCGGCTCCCCCAGTCCTCCGCTCCCAACCCCCCGGAGCCCCTCAGTCCTCCGTCTCCGACCCCCGGGCCCCAGACCTCCCCTGCCCCCAGTTCTCCGCCCCCTGACTACCACAAGCTCCCTAGGCCCACTCCCCAGTCCTCTGCCCCTGTCCTCCGCGGTCCCCTGAACTCCCCTGTCCCCCAGTCCTCTGCTGTTAGCCCCCCCGGGGCCTCCTGAACTCCCCAGGGATCTCCAGTCCTCTGCCCCCGACCCTTTGGGGTCCCCTGACTCCCTGCCCCGCAGTCCTCCACCCCTTAACCCCTAGGCTCCTGAACCCCCAGGCCCCCAATCCTCTGCTCCTGACCCCCAGAGCCCCCAGTTCTCCACTTCCAACCCCCCCGGCCCCTGAACTCCCCCGGGGCCCCCCCGTCCTCTGCCCCCAAACCCCTGGGGCCCGCCAATCCTCTGCTACCCAGACCTGCTGGGCCACCCCTGAGCTGAGAGGTAAGAATTGACCCTCCTGCCTCCTGGGACCCCCCCATTCCTCTTCTCCCGACCTCCTGGGTCCCTCTGAACTCCCCTGGGGCAAGAGGCAGGTACTGCCCCCCCAAACTCTCCTGAGGCCCCTCAGTCCTCCCCTCCTCAAACCCCCTGGCCTCTCCTGAACTCCCCTGGGGTGACAGGTAGGTATTAGTCCACTGGGACCCCCTGCCCCCCAATCCTTCACCCACACATACCCACTGGGTCCCCTGAATTCTCCCAGGGTGAGAGGCAGGTACTGGCCACCCTGCCCCCTGGGGCCTCTCAGTTCTCTGCCCCCCCCAAACCTCTTGGGCCCCCCTGAATTCTCCTGGGGCGAGAGGCAAGTACGTCCCGCCCTGGCAATCACCCTAGTCCCCTGGAATGCCCCCAAACCTCTAACCCCCCTGGCCTCTGAATTCCCCTGGGGCGAGAAGTAGATAACTGCCCCCCCTAGGGACCTCCCTGTTCCCCAGGGAACCCCGAGCCTCCTGGAACCTCTCAAAACCTGCCAACTCCCTGCCCCCTCCAAACTTTCCCCCTAATCCCTCCTTGTCAGAACCTGATTCCCCCTGGAATCCTGGCCTGGTTCTTGGGGAACTCTAGCCCTTCTGAGCGAGCAATAGATACCAGAGCACCCTGGGTAATTCTCCCTCCCACTCCCCCAACACCTGTTCTGCTGCTTGGGTTCCTCCTGGGATGGGGCTCTCCCTGGATGTGGAGGTGGGGTACTCAGGATGAGTGCGTGTGCGTGGGATGCCCCCTCAGTATGTGGGTGTGGGGGTGCCCTAGGATATGGAGTGGGGGGCTCAGGATGTTGGTGCCCCTGGGGATATGGGGACATTGGGGGACATTTTAGGACTGCCACTTGCTGCTTTATGGGGCGTGTGTGTGGCAGGGGTTACCTGCTGGGGGGCCATGGGAAGCTGGCCTGAGGCTATTGCAGGGTGGAGCACAGGTCGCGGGGTTGTTGCTTTGTTCAGTTCGGAGCCGGACACTGGGCACCCACTGGCAGGTCGAAATGCCCTTTGTGGTGTGTGGGGCTGAGCTATGGGGTGGGTGAGCGAGGGAGTGGCCCCTCCCTCTGGGGGTTGGCTGAGGACCTCGCTTCCAGGGCCCTGTCCAATGCAGGGCTGGCTGCATGGTGCAGAGACGCTTTGCCCCCATTCACACCCCAATCCGAAGGCAGCTCAGTCTCCTTTACTGAGTCCTGGGGGTGCTGTTGCCACTGGTTAGCCATGGCTCTGGCAGGTGGGGGTGGGGGCAGTGGAGCCGGGGGGGTGGGGTCAGATTCTCCCCCGCACTGTAAAATGGTGGAAGGCCGGGGGAGGGCGTGCTGAATGCCTTTCCAGAGGGACTCTGTCATGCACCGTAACCCAGGCCCTGCAGCCCCTGGCTGATTCCTCAGAGTACAGCTAAGGGCCAGGCTCAGTTGGGGACCCGCTGCCAAGAAAGATGCCCTCCCCCTGCTCCTGGGGCGCCCTGCACCGGCCAGGCTGTGCCAAGGGTGCTCCTGTGCAGGGAGAGTGAGTGGCCTGGGGCCTGGCTGAATTCCCAGCCCCCTCTCCCTGCTGTAGGTCTGGGTGTTCCCGGGGCAGCCATTGTGTGTCCCAAGCCAGGGCCCAGGAGCCCCTGCTGGGGTAAACGCTCTCCTCTTGCTTCTCCTGGGAGCTGCTGGGGTTCAGTCTCGGCCTGGCTGGGACCCCTGAGGAGTGACTTGTGGGGCAGGCAGAGTCCTCCGGGGAACAACCCAGCTTGTGGCTGGGGAATGTGTGTCCTGGGAGAGGTGATGAGTTGGATGCAAAACACCCCTTGGCCAGCGAGAATCCGAGGCACGTGCTGGACACCTCAGTGCCTCTGAGGTGTTGGTGGACACAGGTGTGGAGTGAGGGCTGGTGGGGTGGGGAGAAAGTCAGTGTCTGGCTGATATGGGGAATGGGTGCAAGGTGCATGAGTGACTCTCTCAGCAGACAGGCCTGGAGCCTGTGCCAGCTTGGTACCAGGCCATGAGACTGCAAACCACACACACACACCCTCCCCTGGACTGACTGTGTGGTCTGCATAGCGACCCCCCAGCAGGTGCTAGGCTGGAGATGCTTTGGGAGCTGGCAGTTAGTATGGCTGATCTGCTGTGGGAGAAGAGACAGACACTGCCCACCAGGGACCTGCTGCTGAGCGGCGGAAGCTGCAGCTCCGGGGAAATGCGGCCGTTGCCCATTGGGGTTGGAGGGCTTTGGGGAATTCCATGGGACAGGCTTTGCCCTGTCTGCACCAACCAGTCTGCTGCGCAGTGTGCTCCGTTCTGCATGGCCCCAAATCTTCCATGTGCTGCTGTGAGGCGGCTGGGGACTGGGCAGTGGGGGGAGTTGTGTTGGCTCCTAGGCTGTGGTTGTAGGTCTGGCCTTGGGGTGGGGTTATTTCTCCATTGTGCCACTTGTGTAGAGATGACTGGATACTTCGGGGGGTGGGGGGTACTCGCCCCTGGTGCGGCTGCTCCGTGGGAGCAATTGCCACTGGCTTGAGAGGACAGTGCAGTAGTTGATGGGTTGTCGTCGGAGTCCAGTTGCTCCCTGGAGCACAAGCTGTGGTGAAACTGGACAGCGGAGCTGGGGGAGCCCCTGCCTTTGCCATGACCACTAGCTCGTGCCCTAGACAGAGACAACGACCCCCCAGAGGGGATGAACTCGCTCGCCCAAGCGAGTAGCAATCAAGCCCTTGCCACCAAGTCCAGCATTGCACAGCCTCTGTTCCAGCCCCCACCGTGCACAGCAGCAGCTGCACTGGGCACTTCCTTCCCCTGGACTGGCGCCCAGAGGGCATTAGCCCAGGGACGGGGGCAGGATCCAAGAGCCGGGCCAGTACCTGGGAGCCTTGCCTGCCAGTCCCACCCTCTGCCCCGGGCCGTGCTGCTTCTCCAGGCTTTGCACGGGCTGGCTCCGGGGGGCCCTTGGCATTGGTTCCAGGGCAGCTCCTTGGAGGATGCTGCTGTTTGTGCTGCCCGCGGATGGAGCCCCTGTCCCTGTCTCCTGCAATCCTGTTCCCCTCCACAAGGACTGGGCAGCTCTAGTGCCCACAGAGCGGGAACTTCCCAGCTGGCCTCCCGCAGACAGAATTCGAGGGCAGGTGGTGCCGTGTTCAGGGCAGGAGCAGAGCCCTCGGTGTCTGGGGGAGGTGAGAGCCACGGGACCTGTCGCAATAGCCTGGCTGCTGGCCTCCTGCTGCATGTGTCAGACGAGGTGGCTGCTCTGTGTGGATCCAACCTGTGCTAGAGACATCCCATCACTGAACAGTGAGTGTGAGATCTGGATGTTGTCAGGGCTTGAATGAACTAGTGACATTACTGAGGGGGTGGGTGGGTGGCGGGGTTGGTGGTTTGAGCCGAGGCTTGGACCCAGGACTCCTGGGTTCTGTTTCCAGCTCTGGGAGGATGTGGGGCCTAGCACTGATCCCTGGCTCCTGGCTGGGACATGGGAAGCTGAGTTTTCTCTCCCCACGGGGGCTGTATGCGAAGCACCAGTGGAGCTCGCAGCCCCTTTGAATTCCCTGGTGTCCCTACGCCAGGACCACCTGGGCCTGCTTGGTGCCAGCACTGGGATCCCTGCATGTCTGAAAGGTGCAGTACCTTGGAGTGGGGTGAAGGAAGAGCCTCCCCTACGTGTGGCTCGGCCCATCCCACGTGGACAGAGCTGGGCCTTTCCACTGCACGGCTGCTGTGCTCTCCAGACAGCTGGGGCTGGGCCACTGGAAAGCCCCTGGAGAGGATTAAACAGGCAGCGGAAAGAAGCCGCTTTGGGAGGCATGAGAGCTGTGCCTGAGAGCGTGTCTAGCTGAGACTGGGAGCCTCGCCTGGCTGGCCAGGGTGAACAGTCCCTTGGCTTGGTCCTGGAATCCTTCCCAGCGTGGGGAGGGGCTGTGACCCACGGGTTGGGTGGGGCGGGGAAGGGAAGCAGAGCCAGGAGTAGGGATGGGTTGAGCAGGACAAGGGCTGCGATCTCCCTCCTCCAGCAGTGCCACTGAAGGGCTGGCGAGGGCTGGAGTGGGCACAGGGAGAGCCAGGCAGCCTGCAGGGTGGGCTGCAAGGGGCAGAGGTGGGCACAGCCTGTGGCATGATTGGGGGGGCTCAGCGGCCCCCACCTCCTCAGGTGCCACAATCCTCTGGGCTGCACATCCCGCTGCTCCTCTGCCCCCCCCCTTCCTTTTCTAAACTCCATTCCCCACAGCTAGGGAGTTTGAACTGCCCCCATCCGGCCACAGCCCCCTCCCTGAGCAAGCTGGACACCAATCCCTTTCTGGGTGGTCTTCCCCTTCCCCCATGCTGCAACCCGGTGTGGCCTTCCCCAGTCGTCCAGGGCTTGGGGCAGAGCCGACTAGGTAGCGGTGTGGCTTGGGGGAGGCAGGCTGGAGAGGTGGGTCTCTCCCCACGTGGGCTGCTGTGATGTGGGGCAAATGGTGTTTCCCACCTTCTGTGGGGCTCTGATGGCTTCTTAAACATTTTAAAAACCTTATTTACTTTACATACAACAATAGGTTAGTTCTATATTATAGACTAAGAGAAAGAGACCTTCTAAAAATGTTAAAATGTATGACTGGCCTGCGAAACCTTAAATTAGAGTGAATAAATGAAGACTGTGCACACCGCTTCTGAAAGGTTGCCGACCCCTGATGTAGAATGAGGTGAGGTGGCTGCTGTCTGAGCACACTGGCTATAGGCTCTCGGGGAGCGTGGGTGCACCTAGGCTAGAGCACCCTTAGGAGTCCTCGGTGGTCATTGTCTCCTAGCACCTGGGCCAGCTGGGCCTCCCTGCTCTCGCGGCCTGCGCTGCGGTCCCTGGGTTAAGTTTGGTGGTGTCTGGTCTCAGGGAGGGCACCACCTGTCTGGCTCCCCCAGGAGACGCTGCATCAGGGTGGACATGCTCCTTTGTGTGGGGGTGCGGGGGTTGTGAAGGCAGCGGGACTGGGGAGCCTGGGAGAGACTGCTGGGCTGGTCCGACTGGGCAAAGTGCTTGGGGGTGAGCTCCGTTCCTGAGGCCTAGCCGAGGCCTGGGGCAGCAGCAGCCCGGGGAGGTCAGGAGGATGTCCTCCCCACCCCCCGCCGGCAGCTTGGGGGCTGCCTGCTCCCCTTGCCTTAGCTTCATTGCACCTCGTTTGGGGCACTGGCCGAGGCCCCTCCCTGGTAGTCCCAGCCCTGCCCATTCCTAGGTATTCGCAGTGCACTGGCGTAAGCTGGGAGCACTCCCATCTCTGGGCTCGGAGGAGGCAAGGTGTAAACACACACGTGGCTCTGCACCTGACGCAGCTTGCCCAGCAGCCGCCCTCGTGTCTGTGCAGAGCGGCCACCGGAGCCCTGTGTGGCTGGTGGAGCTCAGGGCAGCGGCTCTGGGCTGGAGTAGAGTGGGTGGCCCTCTTCCCACACCTGACACCTGGCAGCTGTGAGGCAGGGTATTGCTGCTGGTAGGATTGCACCGTGCAGCTGAGGCCTGAGCACTGGGATACCAAGAAGAGTGGGACTGCAGGGCACCTTTGGGGACTGGCACTTGAGAGAGCAGCTTGGGGGTCAGTGAGAGGGCTCAGACCTCTTCGGAGAGCCCATCCCAAAGGTGGTATAGGCTTTCCCACAGGGTGAAGGATGGGGGCGGGGGGGCTCTGCTGTTGCAGCCCCTCATGGCCAGGGCCAGATCCCACTGCTTGCCCTGCTGTTGATTTGCTCTCTGCTCGGGAAATCAGCTGCCTTTCTCCAGGCGCGCGCTCTCACCCATATTTGTTCTGTCTGTGCCTCCTTCCCTCTCCGGACCTTGTGTGTTTCAGCAGTGTCAGTGGCAGGGGGGAGGGGGTCCTGTGGTCAGAGCAGGGGATTCCTGGGTTCTTTATCACAGCTTCGCTGGGCTGCGTTTGCCCCCAGTGGGCTGTGTTGGGTGCCGAGCTGCAGAAGATCTGTCCCTTGGCAAGTGGCTTCACCTCCTTGGCTGAAAATGGGTGGTGATTTCCCTGTGGGAGCCAGTGAATGGCTGTGCCACCCTAGGCCGTCCAGCTGGTGAAATGTCCTGCAGGAGTGTCGGAGACACCCCCTCCCAGGCCCAGTAGCATTGCCCTTGGGTTGCTGCCCCTCTCCAGTCGTTCACCTGGCAGCGTGCCTCTCCAAGCCAGTTAGGTGCCATGGGGCCGTGGGGATGAGCGCGGTGCAAAGCTGAACCAGGGTGCAAGCCGAGGGATTCCCCCGAGCCGCTGGGGCATTGGGTGGGGTGCCGGGGCAGGTCAGATAGGGTGATCACAATGGTTTCCCTTTGTGATTTGTAGCTGCAGTGACTGGGGGTGGGGCTGCTGGTTGTTGCGTGCTCTGGGATAGCTCAGAGGAGCCCGCGCCAGCCCTGCCGCTTACTCTGCTCCATTGTTTGGAGGTTGGCTCTGCAGCTGCATTTCCTTAATCGGTGCCAGTCCTGCTGTGCCCCCCATCGCGGTAGTGCCTGCCCACTCCCAGCGCGTTGTATCCGCCTGTGCCCCCGGGCTGCTCGCCTGCCTCATAGAGGGGATTGAGACACAAAGGCTAAGGGACCGAGTGCTCATGGCATCAGAGTAGTGGCCTGGCCCCCAGTCTCCTTGTTCCCTCCCCGCTGGGCCACGCTTCCTTCCGTGGACACTGCCCCCTCAGCATCCCGTGGCTGGCAGTGGTAGAAGTAGCTGAGTCACTGAGCTCCAAGCCAAGTCCTTTCTCTCTGGCCAGGTTGGGGGTGGCTGATGCCGGGGTTGGCTCCACTCTAGCTGTGCAGTGGCCCTGATGGCACCCCCAGCTCCTCTCTGAATCCTAGGCAGGCTGCACCCTGTCTGCATGGGGACAGGCCAAGAGAGGCTGAAGATGATCAAAGGGCTGATGGGGGTTTTGTGTCCCTGTTAGCACACGTGGGCCTGGGGGAGGGGTGTCTGTTGAGTCCGAGGGATGCCTGCGCGCGCCAGGCCCCTGCTGACAGAGGGGTGGAGAATCAGCTGAATGCGAGCTTGCTAATTGCCGTGTGGGCCCAGAGGGCGAATGTGATCTGGGAAGGCAAAAATGGGATCCTCAAGCAGGAGCAGGGAGGTTAGTTTCCCTCTGGAGTGGGTTCTGGTGCAACCGCTGCTGAACTCCTGGGTGCAGTTCTGTGTCCACGATTCCCAGCGGCGGTTGGTAAAGTGGAGAGAGTCAGAGAGGAGCCATGAGGATGATGGAAGGACTGAGGGGGTCATGGAGTTCAGCATATGGAGCTTAGCAAGGAAGATGGGTAAGGGGTGATGATCAGCGTGGAAGGACCGATGGGCCAAAGATTTGACACTGGTTCATCTTGCAAAGGGTCAGCTTGCTGCAATGCCTGGACTGAAACCTCAGCCTGCAAAGCCACCACACTGTGTGTCACCCCCAGAGCTACGGGCAGGTCTCCACCACGGGGAGTTCTTAAATCAAGTGTCCCTGCTTCCTCGCCCACCGGTGCAGAACCTCCTTCATCACTGCCTAGCTCCAGAGCTTCCTCCCAGCCCACCCGGGGCTCTGCTCTGCCTCCCCTGTGCCCTGCCTGACCACTCATCCCAGCCCTGCCTGGCCTCCTTGCACCCTCCCTGGCCCCTTGTCCCAGCCCCGCCAGGACTCTGCCTGGCTCCCCTGTGCCCTGCCCGACTGCCCATCCCAGCCCCGCCAGGGCTCTGCCTGGCTCCCCTGTGCCCTGCCCGACTGCCCATCCCAGCCCCGCCAGGGCTCTGCCTGGCTCCCCTGTGCCCTGCCCGACTGCCCATCCCAGCCCTGCCAGGGCTCTGCCTGGCTCCCCTGTGCCCTGCCTGACTGCTCATCCCAGCCCTGCCAGGGCTCTGCCTGGCTCCCCTGTGCCCTGCCCGACTGCCCATCCCAGCCCTGCCAGGGCTCTGCCTGGCTCCCCTGTGCCCTGCCCAACTGCCCATCCCAGCCCTGCCAGGGCTCTGCCTGGCTCCCCTGTGCCCATCCCAGCCCCGCCAGGGCTCTGCCTGGCTCCCCTGTGCCCTGCCCGACTGCCCATCCCAGCCCCGCCAGGGCTCTGCCTGGCTCCCCTCTGCCCTGCCCATCCCAGCCCTGCCAGGGCTCTGCCTGGCTCCCCTGTGCCCTGCCCGACTGCCCATCCCAGCCCCGCCAGGGCTCTGCCACGTGCCCCTGCTCGGGCTGCCCCCCCCGGGCCGGAGCGGGGCTCCCAGCGAGGCGATCGCAGCCCGGCGGGCCGGGGACTGGGGCTCTGGCCGCGGACAGGTGTCTCTCTCCCCCGGTTACTGCGCGGGCCGCGCTGCCCCCACCACGTGTCCGCGAGCGTGCGGAGCCGAGCGCGCCTGCGTCTGCCCCTCCCCGCCCGGGGGGCCGCGTGTCTCCCGGCCGGCGCGTGGCGCCCCGCGTGGCCGGGCACGTGCACCGCTGCCCCGCGCCCCGCCCCCTCGGGATTAGCGGCGGTGGCTGCTGGCCTCCCGCGGGCGGGTTAGTGACGTAACAGGGGAGCGAGCGGCGGCTGCTGCCCTGGGAGCGGGGCCGCGCTGCAGGGCCGCACCCCTGACCTGGGGGGCGGGCCGGAGCGCGCACGTGTCGGTACAGGCACGCGGGAGGGGCACGGACCCGGCCTCTTCCCCCGGGGGGTGCAGGCGGCTGGGCGCGTTTGCACTTGCCGGAGAAGCGGGGGCGGTTCGGTGCGTGGCTGGAGAAGGCTGGGGGGCGAGGGGTGCACGGTGCACAGACCTGCGGTGGGTTTTCCTGCGGCTGCAGGAGGGAACAGCCCTTGCTCCCACTCCGGGGGGCTGATGGGGTTGTGGGGGGAGGGGCTCTGGTGGGAGGGCCGGGGAGTTGATAGGGGGTGTGGCAGGGAGTCTGGGGGGGGCTGTGTGGGGCTATGGTGGCAGGGAGGCTCAGCCCATGGGAGGGGCAGGGTGGGGGTACATCTGTCCCAAAAATCATTTTTCCCCCCACCCCATGTAGTCCCCGGGAACAGGGGGGGTCAGTGCCTGCTGGGTAGCATCTGGCTTCCCCCCCCCCCAAATGCAGTGCTTCAGGTGGGGGCAGGATGAGGGGAGTTGCTATCTCAGGGGTTACCTCAATTAGCAGGAAGCTGGGGCAGCCCATCCTTGGCACCTGATCCTCTGCTTTTCCCTTTCAGGCTTGGAGATGCCTGCGGAGAAGCCCCCCGCCACAGAGAGGCCGTGCCAGCCCCTCGTGGAGAGAGGCATGGCGGTGGGGGGTACAGCAGCGGCGACCGTCAGCTCCAAGGGGCGCACAGGGCTGTTGGAGAAGCCGGCCATGGGGGGCGAGGGCAGCAGGAAGTCCCCGGGTCCCCACCCGCCAGCCAGCGAGTCAGAGAAGGATTCTGGCTTCTCAGGTAGAGACGTGTCCCGGGGTCAGCACTGGGCAGCAACCGATCTCTGGGCCTCCCCTGCCGCATCCCCATCCCTCTGCCCCACTCTTCGCCTGGGACGAGACTCCACTGGGAGGGGTGGGGGTGTACGAGGAGCCCAATTGGTTTCCTGGGGTGGAGGCAGCAGGTAGCCTGGAGCTGGGCCCGGCCTGCCTCCCCGCCCCCCATCCCCTCCTGCCCCAGGAGCAAAGGGCGCTGTGTGCATGGGAAGGACAGGGGGGTCCAAGTGGAGCAGGGGGAGTTGGGCTAAGCTGGCTTTGGTCCCCCAGTGCACCCCACAGTCTGGGGATGAGAGGCGTAGGGTTGCTGGGGCCTTGGGTTATGAAGCCCCTGGGCTCCCATGCCCAGCAGGGCCCCCGGGCCTCCCTCCCTGCCGACCCCCCCCCCCCCCTCCAGCACGCAGCAGGGCCCCTTCTCCTCCCCAGGCCCATTGTGTGGTGTTACCAGTAGGCCCCAGGGTAGAGGGGCCATGCAGTGCTGCCCCCTTAGCAGGATGGGCCAGAGGCCCCTGGCCAGCTGCGTTTGGGTCAGTTCTTTGGTGCCTCCTGTCACCTGTTCCCCTCTAGTGGCCCTGGGTGAATATTGTCACCTATTGCAACCCCCGGGGGCTGTTTCAGAGCCGGTCCGTCAGGGGAGCTGGTGGGGACTTCTCAGTTCAGTTGCCTGATGCTTTCCATTATTAAAGGTTTTCGTTGCCTTATTATAGCGGCTCTGCCACCCCTAGTGTTTGCAGCAGGCCTCTGACGCTGGGCAGGGAGAGAGCCTGGGCTGGAGAAGGGCATCGCCTCTCCCCAGGAAATTCTGCTCTCACATTTAGCTGAGCTGTGGGGAAATCACCATGTCCCTTCCCCCGCTTGCATTGTCAGCAAAACTTCAGCAGTAGCCACAATAATAATGGGCTACGGGCATGGGAGGCCAGGCCCGCTATGTCGCTAAATCAGAAGCGGTAGGTGCAGTCACTGAGGTCCCTTCCAACCCTGATATTCTATGAGTTACGAGTGGCATCACGATGCAGACGCACAAGGGGGCCGGGGCCTGGGCAGCGGGGCTTGGAATTTCCTCATGTCTGAGCGTTTGACTCAGTGGCCTGAACAGCGTCCTCTTCCCCCAGCTCCATGTCACCTCATTAGCCTCTCCTAGCCCCCGAGAGCCTGCGCATGGGCCTCCAAGCTCCTCTTTCCTCCAACCCCTGTGAGACTGCAGGGGCAGCCATGAGACGGGGCCAGCTGGCAGGATTGGGAAATCTGCCTCGGAGGGTCTTGGGGAGCCCCTGTGCCCCTCTCGTCTGGAGACTGCCCCACAGGCAGGGGCTAGAGTGGGACTAGAAGCCGGCTCCCAGCTTGTGTTTTGTCCTAGGAAGGTCTGTCCTGTCTCAGCAGAACAATCTCCATGGGTGGCACTGTGCAGCGCAGGGGCTGGGCACTCATCTCTAGCAGGCCTCTGCTCCCCAAGCGAGCTTTTGGGGAGACTCTGGGCTGCTCTGCATGGCACCACCTCTCCCAGCCCCAGACTCTTCCAGCCTAGACAGGAACGGACCCATTGCCTGGGGCTCTGGCAGGGCCCTCACGGCCCCATGTCTGGCTCCCAGAGCCAGACTTAGCTGCAGGGCTGGCCAGGAGATACCCCTGGAGCTGAAGCCATTTGGGGGTGGGGCATACAGCCAGCAGCTGGGGGGTTTGTTGCCTGCCCCCTTCCTGTGGCTCTCGTCTCGCCACCAGGCAGCCCAGCCACTGTCCCCCCATGGCCTCTTACACTCTGCTCCTGTCCCCCTGTGCAGACACGAGTTCGGAGTCCCTGAGCACGCTGGATCAGGCTGAAGCGGAGGAGCCATCCATCTGTGCCTCACACTGGGCGACCAACGGGCCCCGGCTGCGGACGGCGCAGGATCTCGACAGCACATTCACCAGATTCACCCCTGTTTACATTGTCAAAAACGTTATCCTGAAACAGGTAGCCCTCCTGCCCCAAACCCCCACCACACCCCCGAGTCCCTGGGGCTCGGACGCGCCCCAGCAGATTGGCCGCTCCCCAAGGTCACGGGGACGGGGCTCGCTGTCCCGCATGGTCGGTGGGGAAGGAGGGAAAAGCAGCCCTGGGCCTGACGCAGAGCTGTCCGCAGACACGGCTGTGCTTTCCCACCAGCAGCAGGAGAGGTGAAGCTGCGAGGTGAGGGAGCCCCGCAGGAGCAGAGCCAGCACCCACGTGCCCCCTTGTGGCCCAGGTGCGCAGCTCTCGGTGGTCAGCGCCCAGGTAGCTGGCTAGATGCTCACCCTCCTCTCCTGCTCTTCCCCTTGCAGCCCCCGGGAGCTTCCTCCAGCACCCAGCTTCTGCCCTGGAGTGGCCAAGCCCCCCCGGACAGTGTGCAGGGCCAGGCCCGGCTCATCTTCCTCCAGCAGCCGATGGCTACGGCCACGCTGAAGCCGCTGCTGCCTGGCCGGAAGCCACAGGCCAAGGACACCTACCTGCCCATCCTCAACGCCTACCCCAGGATCGCTCCACACCCGGGCCACAGCCAGGAGAACGAGGCTTCGGCTGGGCCCCTGCCCCCAAGTGGCAGTGCCGGCCATGCCAAGAGCAAGCGCTTTTGCC
Organism: Mauremys reevesii; assembly: GCF_016161935.1. Lineage (NCBI taxonomy): Eukaryota > Metazoa > Chordata > Testudines > Geoemydidae > Mauremys > Mauremys reevesii. The sequence continues at coordinate 7,331,217 of NC_052644.1, read as the reverse complement.
TGGAGGAGGCCTGGGTGTCGTCCTCTGAGTTGGATGCTCCCACCAGCTGTGGGCTGCGGGAGGAACAGTGCCAGGGTGGCGCCCTGCAGGTGCCCTCTGCTGGCAGCTCAGAGCCACTGTCCCAGAACACTGTCACCTCCTCCACGGAGCTGGCTCGGCCGGCACCCAGCTCCATCGCCGCCCAGGGGAGCCCAGCACTCCTGGACCTGGCTGAGGGGAGGATCCTGGCCAAGGCCTCCAAGAAGCTGGGCTCGAGCCTCGGGAAGCAGCGGCGCTTCCACAACACGGTGGAGATCCTGAGGAAGTCGGGGCTGCTGGGTGTCACCCTGCGGACCAAGGAGCTGATCCGGCAGAACAGCAGCACCCAGCGGGAGATCGCAGAGCTGCGGGAGCATGCCCGGCTCCTCTGCGAGGCCATGCAGAGCAACAACTCTCAGACCTGGGCCCGGCTCCAGGCGGCCATGAGCCTGTCTGCCTCCTACTGGGCCCAGAGAGGCACAGGCCCCAACATGCCTGCCAAGGCCAAGGCGGCCACTCCCCACAGGGACTGCAGTGGGGAGTCCCTGCCTGGCTCCCCCATGAGCCTGGCGCTCACTCCGGACTTGTCAGCACACACGGCCCTGCCTTAGGCCCTAGCACGGCCGGCCGCTCGCTCAGCAAATAAACCTGCTTTGAACAAACACTTGCGACTGAGTTCCCAGGCCAGGGGCCAGCCCCGCTCCTCTGTGGTGGGACAGGCAGGGAGATGGAGCTCGTCCCTGCTCAGAGCCTGGCTCCATCCGGGGGGGGGCTGCCTGTGGTTTGCACTGCTGCCTTGGGCCACATGAGCTGCGCTGGGGGAAGAGGCTGTGTGCCAGGCCGGGCATTGCTGGCCGTTCCTCCTGGGGGAGTGCGATGGAGAGAGCGGATAGCTCGGTGCCGTGTGTGCATGTGTCTATCTGTCCTTCCCCCTTGTGGTGACTTCAGCATAGCCTCTTCCTGTGCCAGGGCAGCGGTGCTCTGCTGGGCTCCAGCCTCGGGAGAATTCCTGGAGGTGGGTTACGGGCTGGCAGGGGCCCCAAGGAAGGGCTCTCTCCTGCTGCCTCCTCGAGGCCGTGTGTGATGGGAAGAGGGGCTGGGGACTCAGGTGCCCTATGCAGGTCAAGGGTCTGGGCGTGGAGCCTGGCCAGGCAGGTGCTGTGTCCCCCCCCCCCCCCAACGGGACCTGGTCAGAAACAGCTGCAGCTGCTAGTGATTGTCCACCTCCCCAACCCCAGCAGTGCCTGATGTGCCTGCTTCTCCCCCCCCCCCCCGCCCGCTGGGCAATGCCTGCACCGCCCTCCCCCCTGCACCACCTGGTCTGCGTGCACCCCTTGTCCCCCCCCCCCCACAATGCCTGGTCTGCAGGCTGACCCTGGGACAGTGCCAGTGCAGCTGAGGATGAGAACTGCTGCCTGCTGGACTGTGCTCCCACCACCCATGAGTCCCCTGCCTCAGTGCTGCTCCTTCCTCTCTCTGCTCTGCACCCCCCTCCCCATGGGTGAAGAGCTTGCTTGCTCTGTATGGCTCCAGCCCCCTCGCCCCCAATGGGCACCTCCCTCATGTCCGCTGTCCCTGCCCGCACTGGGTTTGCTATCAGCCCAGGCACCTCAGCCGGGCAGGTACCTGGCTGGCAGAGACCACGCCGACTCTAGCGGGGCTTCTGCATCGCTCCCGACAGGCTCCCCCAGCCCGTCACTGCTGCCTTTGGGGAGCTGGGGTTGGGCCAGGGTGGGTACAGGGCTGTAGCCCCCCACCTGCCAGGGATGCTCAGAGTGGGTCTGGGCTCCATGGAAAGGTGGCTCATGTCCCTTAGACAATGCTGGTGTTACTGGGGGCAGGCCCTGGGGACTCTGGAGTGAGCCACTGCTGCCACCCCACCCTTGTGGCTCTGTCCCAGGAGCTGCTTGGCCTCTCCTGGGCCCCTTCGCATCCAGCGCTCCTTGGCGGGGGTTGCTCAGGTCCAGCCTTCGGGCCCGAAGGAGCAGGGAGGAGAGTGATGTGCAGGTAGCAGTTCAGAAGGTTGGGCCAGACTCACTGCCCACTCTATGTCCCTTCACACGGGAGAGAGCCTCCAGGAGCTGGCAAGCGCTGCCAGGGGTGTGTGTGTGTCCCCCGCTTTTGGCTTGGCCTGGCACCCTGAGGCGGCCCCAGAAGAGGCTCCTGCAGCCCCTGCGCTGCCGCCTCTCTGGCTGCAGCTTTTTCAGCTGTTGGTGCAGCAGGGATGGTTTTATTCCTGGCATGGAGGTGTTGGGCATATTCTGGGCAGCCATAGCAGAACCACACTACTCCCCGAGGAGGCGCTTGGCCTCATCCCCTCCTGCCTGGCAGGAGGCCAGGACCAATTGAAAGCAGGGACCAACCTTGAGCTGAGCATTGAGCCTGTGGGGTCAGGACCCTTCCCCTGCACTCTCCAGCATATGCAGTCGTCCCAGAGCACAGCTGGGCTGGGTCCTCCAGCTGCCAGCATGGCCCAGGGTGCAGTTCTGCACTGCCCCTCCAGCCATGGGCACTGACCTGTGTGGGGAGAATGGGACAGTGCCCCAGAGCTGGGTCCACCAGCCTTGGCTAAATGGTACAAATGAGACAGTGGCACCAACTTGGCTTCCTAGGATTTTCAGGACACCAGCCCGGCCCTTTGGCATGTGCCATTACTGCCCTGTGGCTCCACCTACACCACACACCTTCCCTTTGACCAGGAGGAAGCTGCGAGGTCTGTGCTCTCCCCACCTAGGCCATGGCTTTGCCAAAGCCATTGCCAGAGGGGGTGGCCCTGGGAGTGAGGGAGAAGTGCCTCCTTCAGGCTGGCTGAAGTGCCAGCCATCCTCAGGCCGAGTCCCACCTGGTGCTACTGAACTGGCAGCTAAACCTCATCCTGCTGGCAGGCCCAGGGGACCCTACAGCTTTCAGCACATAGGCTGGGCTGAACTCTGGCTCCTTAGAAATGCTCTCCCCCAGCATTGCTGTTTCCTCTGCCCCTGTGGTCAAGGAGAAGGGCTGTGCAGGGAAACCTGCCCGAAGAGCTCTCGGGCATGGCGCTCTGCCAGCTCCCAGCCCCTGCAGGTCTGGCCTTGTAACTCTGCCATAGCCAGGGCCCCCTCCCTGTAGAACGGTACAGGGCACTCAGACTAGATTTGGACCCTGTAGGCATGCTGTGCAGGGCCCCAGCCCTCCCTGTAGGGCAGCTAGATGAGGGACATGCTGGGGCGTGTCTGGGGTCACCATGGAGGGTTGCCTTTAGCCCTAGGTGGAGCTAGCCCAGCCCCCAATGCTGCAAGGCTCCACGGTGGTCGGGTGTCTGTCACTGGCAGTCAACATGCATCTCTCCCAGCAGGCGCTAGGGCAGCGCCTCTCCAACTTTTGTACTGGTGACCCCCTTTCACATAGCAAGCCTCTGAGTGTGACCCTCCCTTATAAATTAAAAACACAATTTTATATATTTAACACCCTTATAAATGCTGGAGGCAAAGCAGGATTTGGGGTGGAGGTTGACAGCTCACAACCCCCCATGTCCTGACCCCCCATTTGAGAACACCTGCTCTGGGGGCTGTCTGTGAACTCCAGGGGTCCCTGCAATGGGGGAGGGTGGGGATGGATCAGCTTGCAGCAGGGGGCTGAATCTCAGAACTATGGGGCTTTATATGTGTGTGGGAGGGAGGGGGCACTGAGCAGATGGTGTGAGAGCCCTGTGATTCTGCTGCTCCCAGCATTGTCCTTACACACAAGGGGAGTGGATGGGTGGATGTGTGAAGCCACCTATTGGCGAGGGCCCATAGCCACACAAGGCAGGTGGTCAGGCCTGGGGGAAGAGGAGGAGTTATGAGAGTTAGAGCAGGAGGCCTTCTTGTTTGGACTAATTCAGTCAGTCATTCTGTCTCCCACACTCCTTTTCCCAGCCCCAGTTGTGGTTACAGGTTATTGTGAGATCTTGTGCACTTACACAACTGAGCTCACCCTTAGAGTAAATTTCTAGGCCCATTTATCCCAACTGTCCCACTCCCACCCCCAAATCGCCCCAGCTCCCTGCCTATGCTCCACAATCCCCCCGTCCATGATTTCTGAACAGTTCACCAAGGCCAGGCCTGTGGGTAACAAACCAGAGGAACTAGAATTGCTCATTTATTAGCATAAATTCAGTCCAGTTGGAATTGTTGGACTCATTTGCATGCGGGGCTGCCCCCCGGGTGCCCCCACTCGCGCCTGCTCCTCGCGGGCGGGCTGAGACCAAGGCCCAGCTGTTTGGCGCGACTGCTCAGGCCTCGGCCCCACAGGAACAGCCCGAGAAGGGGAAGGGCACCAGGCCCCGCGCCGCCCGGGAAAAGCGCGGAGCTTTCACACACCCCACCCAGGCTGGGGCCCCAGCCTTCCCCACACCATAGAGTCCGGAGGACCCGAGGCTAGACAGGCCCCCCAATGAGCCCATCTCGACACCTCCTCCGCCTTCTTGCTACCAGAGTCCCAGCTGTCCCGGGCTCCGTACCATAGAGTCCGGAGGACCCAAAGCTAGACAGGTCCCAGTAAGCGCGGCTCCCTACCACAGAGTCCCGGCAGCCAAGCAGGTAGAGCGGCCAGTGGGGGAAGCCGCTCTCCCCAGGCTCCATACCATAGAGTCCGGAGGACCCGAAGCTAGACAGGTCCCAGTGAGCGCATCTCGCTACCACAGAGTCCCGGCAGCCCCGCAGATAGAGCGGCCAGCGGGGGACGCCGCTCTCCCCGGGCTCCACACCATAGAGTCCGGAGGCGCGTCGGAGCTGGAGTCCTCCCCGCGGGCCATCGCTGGACACCACAGAGGCCCGCGAGGCTGCGGACACCCCCCAGCTCGCGCTCGGCGGGGGAACCGCTCCGCTCCCCCCTTAATTAGGGTGACGCGGCGCCGGTGAGGACGGAGACTAATGCGCATGCGCGTGGGTCCGAGACGCGGGTTGTTCTGTCTGGCGGCGGCACAGCCAATCACAGGGCGGAGCGCTCCTCCGGGTGACCGCCGAACGCTGAAAAGCGTCACGTGAGTGGGCGGCAGTGGGGGGCGTCAGGCTCTGACCTCAACTGCGACCCCGTCACCGACTCAGTGCCGGGCGCCTTACCCCAGACCCATAACCCAGCCCCGACTTGGGTTGCCAAGTTTGATTGGCTGCATTCCTGGAGATTTCATCATGTGACAGAATATTTAATGGACGATTCATCTTTAATTCCTGGAGACTCCAGGCCAATCCTGGGGGGTTGGCAACTCTAGTCCTGGCACTTACCCTGCCCGCCCCCCCAACTCTGGCAGGGGGTGTCAAGCCCTGACCTGGGCTGGGGGTCATTGCGCCCTGACTCGTGGGCTTCAGTGGAGAGCCAGGACTAGCCCTACTGCTGGGAGGCCTGAATTGTGAGGCACCCCAGAGCTCCCTGGGAAATAGGGTCTCTCAGCTCCTGCCATGCTGACCTTTCCCCCCGTCCCCATCTAGCCATAAAGTCTCCTGAACTTGTCCATGACCTCGGGGGCTCACAAACACCAGGCTGGGAGAATCTGTCATCCATGACAGACAGCCATGTAGAAGTGAGTGGCTCCTGGCACCAGCCAACCATCAGTGTAGGACACCCCCCTGCCTTCCTCCCCCTGGTCACATGTTACTGATTTATGCCCAGGGGACACTAACCCAATGTTTTCCCTGCAGGGGGGCCTTAGCCGTAACCCCAAGGAATGGGCTGCATTGAGCCGGCTGGCGAGAGAAATGCTGTGCAGTGCTGAGCTCAAGCCCTGCTGCCTCGAGCCCCTGCCCTTGAGAGCTCTTTGGTGCGTAACCACAGGGCTACGAGCTCTTCATAGCCAGGCTGCTGGGTGAGGCTGGTCCCTGCTGGTGTCTGAAGTGTCTGCTCTGGACTCTCCCCAGGAATTGTGCCAGGCTGGGTCCTGAAGGATGGAGCCCACGGAGGCAGCCCAGGCCCCGGAGGGGAGGAAGAGATTCACCGTGCAGTCACAGGACCCTGAACATACCATGGTAGGAAAGGAGGCAGGGGTGGCTCTTGGAGAGGACCTGATAGTTGGTTGTGTCCGGGGCTGCTGAGATTCACACACACAGTGAGAGGCAGGAGGCCCCTAGCATGGAGTTGGCTCTGCCCCTCCCCAGGAACCCCCCAGACACACTCACATCGTCAGATGTTCAGTTGTGTGCATGTGTTTTTTCCGCGTGCTGCACTAGCCCTGGCCAGATAGCCCATACATCAGGCTCCAATCGAACTGCCCAATGAGACCACGAGACTTGTTTAGTAGTGAAGGCACCCGGCCAGATTTATTGCCAACAAAGCACAGTGCTAATGCCCCAGCTCAATGGTTACAGGGACACTAACACATGTATGCCCATGACAATGGACTAGCTGTTAGTGGCAGGACTTCCCACTGCCCCCTAGGCCAGGCGAAGGGTTAAGGCGAGATATTCCAACATTTATAAATGAAAACAATCTGGGATAAACAACTTACATATCACCTTAGAGGTTTCATGACATGTTCGTTACCTCCCCTTGTACTTTCCTCCTGATGTTTCAGACAAAACATTTCTATTCACCACCTGTCTTTGTACTTTCCTCCTGATGTTTCAGACAAAATATCACTATTTATTACTTTTGTCAAACCATGTTATCAAGTGCTAGGTTGGGGTGCTCTTGTGTTGGCCTGCTGGAATGTGTTTACACAGCCAGTGTGTAATGCTAGCAATACTGGTGCCGAGTTTGTGTACCGGCCACTGACTTGCGGGCAAGCATCTGCGTTTGTCAGGGCCTGGCTGCTGCTCATAGCATAAATTTTGCTAACTTTGGTTCAGGCTTCAGGCCTTGCACGAGGCTCATGCGTCAGGCTTCCTCTTTCTACTACGCTGCTCATTCTGGGGGCCATAGCGGAGAGCTGGCTCTGTGCTTCTCCCAGGGCCCCCAGGAAACACCCTGCTTGCTCAGGGGATCTCTGGCACACTTGGGGTCACTCCAACTCATACCCAGCTCCCCCGGAGAGGCCCCTGCCCACGCACAGTTGGCTCTGTCTCCCTCTCACCCAGGGTTTGTTGCTTCCCGCCAGGTGAGACCCATCTTCAAATCTTCTTGCTCTGCAGCAGAACCGAGGGCCCCTGCTCTGCCTGGGGCTACCTCCTATGCAGACTATGTCGTGGCACAGGTCTCTGTGTCCTCAGCCTCCATGCCAGTCTCCCGGCCTGCCAGGATGACAGCTGCGTCATCGGGGTCCAGAGAGGGAGCTGCCTCAGGAGCGCTCCCTCCAGGCACTGAGGCCAGCACTGTACCCCCTGCTGCCAGTGGGGACTCGGACCCCAGCCCCACGCTGAAACCGGGGGCCAAGAGCAACTGCATCATCGTCAGCGCTCGCCAGGTGAGAGTGGGCATGGGGGGAGGGGGGCATTTCTCCTCACTCTCTTTTGGCATCGGAGGGGGCACTCTCTGCAGGAGAGGTCTGTGGAGCGAGGATCTCCCCAGGCCCTGGCTCTTGTGCTGCATGGTTCAGCGCCCCCCATCCCCATCGGGGGCTTGCCCACTCTGGGTCTCTCTCTGGTGCCCCCCATCAAGGGCTCGCCTGCCCTGCCCTCTCCTGGGTGCCCCTGTCAAGGGTTTGCCCAACCCCACCTCCCCTGGCCTCTCCCCAGATCCTCCATTGAGGGCTTGCCCATCCTGCCTCTTCCACCCTCTCCCCAAACCCAGCCTCTCCCCAGGTCCTCTGTCAGGGACTCACCCACCCCCTCTTTCCCAACCTCTCCCTTGTGCTCGGATTGAGAGCTTGCCCCCACCCCACCCCTCGGCCTTTCTGGGGCCCCCCATTGGGGGGTCCCCAGCCTCTCCTCCCAATCTCTTGCCAGTGCCCCGTTGGGGCTGGCACCCCATTTCTGATGCTGTGGGGACTCCCCCTCTCTTCTCAGCGGGGGAACCCCATCCTGAAATTTGTGCGCAACGTTCCCTGGGAGTTTGGCGAGATCGTCCCTGACTATGTGCTGGGCCAGAGCACGTGTGCCCTCTTCCTGAGGTGGGTGGGTGAGCCAATGCCGGGGAGAGCTGGGCTTTCTGGGGGTGGGGTTAGGGGGTGGGCTGATAGCTGGGGGAGGGGGTTGGGGGGCAGGCCAATGGCTGGGAGAGCCAGGCTCCGAGTGGGGGGTTGGTGGGGGAGGCTGATGGCTGGAAGAGCTTGGCACTTGGGGCGATTGGGTGGGTCAGGCTGATGGCTGGGAGAGCCGGCCTCTCCAGGGGGGTTGGTGTTGGGCGGGTCAGGCTGGTGGCTGGGAGAGCCGGGTTCTCGGGGCAGGCAAGGAGAGTTGCCAGTGGGGCGGACAGGAGAGGGGTTACCCATAGCTCCGGTGCTCTCTGCTCCCCTTGCAGCCTGCGGTACCACAACCTGAACCCCAACTACATCCATGCGCGTCTGCAGCTCCTGGGGAAGACGTACGCAGTGCAGGTGCTGCTGGTGCAGGTCGATGTGGTAAGGAGCCTCGGTCCCCTCCTAGCCCTGAACCAGACCCTCTCCTGCAACAGTGCCTTGTCCCCTCCCTGCTGCAGGGCTGGGGGGATGGAACCAGCTCCCCCCCTCCCCAGCCGCCTCCCCAATTTCCCATCCTCCTGCACAGTGATCCGCCTGCTTCTCCAGCCTCCGTGGCCTCACCCAGCCACTCCCATCACCCCTCCCCAGCTCAATTCCCCCTTCATCCCCCCTCATATACTCCCTACCCTCTCCACTGCCTCCCGTCTCAGAGGGGAATTGTTCTCGTCTCAGAGGGGAATTGCTTTCCTTTGCTGTAGAAGGACCCACACCAGGCACTGAAGGAACTGGCCAAGATGTGCATCCTGGCCGACTGCACCCTCATCCTGGCCTGGAGGTGAGAGCCGCAGGCTGGGCCCGTCCCATCGAGGGTGAGACCCAGACCCAGGGAGCGGGGAGTCAGAGGCTGGGCTGGGTGGGCTTCATGCCAGCTGCGATGGGCTGGGAGTGCCTTGCCATGGGGCAAAATGTGTGGGGGAGCTGGAGGCTGGGTCAGGCCTGTCCTGCCAAGGGGCGTGAGACCCAGGCCCCTGCTTCCATCTCTGCTGGAATGAGCTGGAGCTGGTGGGTAACCTGGGGATTTGGCTGCCATTGTGACCGGACTCCTGGGTTCCATTCCCAACACTGTGACTGTGGGCAGGTCCCTTCCCCTGTGGGGGGCCGATCGTGCCTGGCTGGCCGGAGGTGGCGAGTCCTCTCAGGGCAGCATGTTTCATTTTTCAAGCGCTGCCCAAAGGCTCCCCGTGCGCCTCAGCGCCTGCCTCGGCCTGTGTGCTGAAAGCTCCATGACCTGCGGCACATCCGCTCGACTGCCCCCCGTGGGCCTTGGGGAGCACCCAGGGACCCCGATGTGAAGCCGATGGCAGGAGCGGGGCTGGGTCCTAAGCATGGAGCTGAACGTTGGCCATAGCAGCTGCCCAGCAAACCTGGCAGCTGGGCCCTGCCTGTGCCTGGCTTTGAGCACCACTCCCCGCAGGCTGGGACACCGTCCAGCTGGGCTCAGCACTGTGGCTTTAACCCTTCGTGGTGTGCGCTGGGCCTGTTCAACTCAGCCTCGTGATTCCTGAGCTAATTCTTGGGTCTCCGGTTCCCCTCAGCCCCGAAGAGGCCGGACGCTACCTGGAAACGTACAAAGCCTATGAGCAGAAACCAGCTGACCTGCTCAAGGAGAAGGTGGATCAGGACTTCCTGTCCATAGTAAGGCTACCCCGCTGTGTGCTTCCCTGCAGCAGTGCCCTGCCAGGGGGCCCCCTGCCCTGAGCTTCCCCGCAGCAGTGCCCTGCCAGGGGGCCCCCTGCCCTGAGCTTCCCCGCAGCAATGTCCTCACTAGGTCTCCTCTAGCAGAAGTGTCTCTCAGCAGTGGGAAGGGGAATTAAGCTTATGACTGCTGTGAGTGCACTTTCCCCCGGCCAACGAGGGGCACTCCCACCTGCACGGCTCAATGTCTAGTTGGCAGCCGGTTTCAAGCGGAGTGCCCCAGGGGTCGGTCCTGGAGCCGCTTTTATTCAACATCTTCATTAATGATCTGGATGACGGGATGGATGGCTCCCTCAGCAGGTTTGTGGATGACACTAAGCTGGGGGGAGAGGTAGATACACTGGAGGGCAGGAATAGGGTCCAGAGTGACCTAGACAAATTGGAGGATTGGGCCAAAAAATATCTGATGATATTCAACAAGGACAAGTGCAGAGTCCTGCACTTAGGACAGAAGAATCCCAGGCACCGCTACATGCTGGGGACTGACTGGCTAAGCTGCAGTTCTGCAGAAAAGGACCTGGGGATTACAGTGGACCAGAAGCTGAATATGAGTCAGCAGTGTGCCCTTGTGGCCAAGAAGGCTAATGGCATATTGGCTGCATTAGTAGGAGTATTGCCAGCCGATCGAGGGAAGTGATTATTCCCTCTATTCAGTGCTGATGAGGCCACACGTGGAGTATTGTGTCCAGTTTTGGGTCACCCACTACAGAAGGGATCTGGACAAATTGGAAAGAGTCCAGCAGAGGGCAACAAAAATGATTAGAGGGCTGGGGCACATGACTTATCAGGAGAGGCTGCAGGAACTGGGCTTATTTAGTCTACAGAAAAGGAGGCGGGATTTAATAGCAGCCTTCAACTACCTGAAGGGGGTTCCTAAGAGGATGGAGCTCGGCTGTTCCCAGAGGTGGCAGATGACAGAACAAGGAGCAATGGTCTCAAGTTGCAGCGGGGGAGGTCTCGGTTGGATACAGTGGAGTCGCATCATAGGTGCATTTAACTTATGTGATTTTAACTACATGCGCTTGGCAAAACAACAACAAAAAAAATTAAATACTGTACCTGTAGCACAGGTGATTCCGCCTGCCATTCCACTCTGAGTGTTTGACTATACGTGATTTTCACCTTACGTGTTGACTTCAGAACCTAACCCCCGCGTAAGATGCGACTCCCCTGTATTAGGAAACACTGTTTCACTAGGAGGGTGGTGAAGCACTGGAATGGGTTACCTAGGGAGGTGGTGGAATCTCCATTCTTTGGTGTTTAAGGCCTGGATTGACAAAGCCCTGGCTGGAATGATTTAGTTGGGGTTGGTCCTGCTTTGAGCAGAGGCTTGGACTAGATACCTCCTGAGGTCCCTTCCAACCCTGATATTCTATGATTCTATGCAACAGCTGTTTCTCTTTCCAGGTGACAGATTGTCTGACCAGCGTGAAGTCAGTTAACAAGACAGATGCACTGAGCCTGCTCGCAACATTTGGGGTGAGCCACCTGCTGCCCATCAGGGTGCAGACTGGGCCTTACCGCTGCTAGCGCTGAGCAGGGCTGGCTGCCTTTTGGGACTACTTAGGCCCATCGCTCCCTTCATATCAGTTTACCCAGGACAGGTCGCCAGCTGGGTCTCTGGGCTTTCCCTGCAGTGCATGAGCACTGTCTGTCGGAGCAGGATGCTGCCCCTGGAGAGGCATGAGAGCTGCAGGAAAGGATAGGATGGCAAACTGGCCTGGCCCACGCTGCTGACCTCCCACAGCTCCCAGCCTGCAGGGGCCCCCCGGCAGGAAACGTGTGACCAACCCACGAACCATACTGCAGTGCGGTGGCAGGATTGGGTCACTACTTCCCAGCGAGCGTGAGGGGCAGAGTGCTGGGGCCAAATGAAAGGACCCAGCAGGGTCGTTCCTTGTGGCGCAGGCTTTCTGGGGTCACCTCTGACTCTGAACGTTGTTGTTTCAGTCTCTGGCGAACATTGCACAAGCGTCCAAGGAGGATCTCTCCCTCTGCCCAGGCATTGGGCCCCAGAAGGTGAGTGGGAGCAGGACGGAGAACTTCTCTCTGATGCACCAGCTGGGTGCTCATCCTCCCCCAGTGCCTTACCTGTGCACCAAAGGGGCTGCATGGAACCAGCTGGGTGCATTCCTGGGTGAAAGCCCCAGCAGAGGATGCTGACCTCAGAGCTCCAGGGTTTCCTCTGCTTTCCTTACAGGCCAAGCGGCTCTTTGACACCCTCCACGAGCCCTTTCTGAAGATCCCCAAATGAGTGGAGCACTGCCAGCAGCACAGACAAGCAGGAATAAACAGCCCACCCCGCCCAGCAGGCCACGTGTCCCTGCCAGCGCACCGTATGCTGTCTGCCAGGAAGCCAGGGCCTTGGGGGACACTTAGCAGCACCAGGATCCAAAGCCCAGCTGTTTCTGAGTCTGGACTTTGACAATTAAACATTCTGTGCAGCATCGCAGCTTGGCCTGGCCTCCAAACAGCATCTCACGCGGGTTTGGCTCATGGAGTCCTCTGCCCAAGCTGTGTAGGCCCGCAGGGAGTGGGGGGCTCATCAAACCTCACTGCGAGGGGCCAGATAATGGGTAAAGCAGAAACATGGACACAGCCCCATCTGGGCAGGAGTTTTTGGCATCTAGGCTCCTCACATCCTCCCGGGGAGGGGTGCTGGCTGGCTCAGGAATCTCAGCCTGGGGAGTGTGAGGGAGCTGCTCCAGTCCCCTCCACCCAATGCACGGACAGCAGGTGTTGTAGCCTGCAGCCTCAGGGGCATGCACTGCAGGAATCCCTGCCAACCTGGCACTCCCTGCACATATGTGGGGGAGTCCCCTGCTGGGGACCCTCCCAGCCCCTTCCCTTGCTCCACTGCCACATGGGCAGCGAGCCCCTGGGAGGGAGCAGCCAACAGCTTCTAGTGCAGCCAGGGGAGATTTGCTAGAGGAAGGACTCCAGGTCTCTGGGGTTAGAGCACTGCCTTGATGCCAGGAAAGCCACCCCCCACTTGTGTGCTATGGCCCCAGCAGGGAGCTGTCAGATCTGTAGCCTCAGCTTTGAAACAGGCTGTAGGAGGAACCCTTATAGGGGTCTGACTCTTCCTCCAGGGCTAGCCCTGTGGCTTCACCAGCTCCTTAGATTGGACCTCTGGGCCTTCAGCACCCCTGGTTCACCCCACGAGCTCCCGTCAGCACATCCCACTGAGGCAGAGCCCTGAAGGAGACTTGTCCATTTTCCAGGGCTCACTGGAGCCACTCACAGTGCTTTCAACCCAGCAGTGGTTAGTAGCCATGCGGAACACAGCATAGGAAGGCCTTAGGTTAGCAGAGAGACGTGTAGAAATGCAGAGACTGGGTCGCGGTGGCTCTGGTCAGCACCACCAACCAGGATGTTAAAAGTCCCGTCGGTGGTGCTGCCCAGCTAAGGCAGACTAGTCCCTACCTGTTCTGGCCCTGCGCTGCACCCCGGAAGCGACCAGCAGCAGGTTCGGCTCCTAGGCGGGGAGGGCCGCAGGGCTCCGCATGCTGCCCCCGCCCCAAACACCGGCTCCGAACGGGCATGGGGGGCGGTGCCTGCGGTTGAGAGCTGCATGCCTCCACTTAGGTGCTGGATCTGCTGCTGGCCACTTCTGGGGCACACTGTGGTCTGTGGTGCCAGGACAGGCAGGAAGCCTGCCTTAGCACCCCAGCTGTGCTGCTGACCGGGACCCGCCCGAGGTAAGCCCGCACTCCAATCCCCTGCCCCAGCCCTGAACACCGCCCCCCCCAAACCCCTCAGCCCTCACCCATGCACTCCAGCCCTGAGCCCCTCCCACACGCCCAGCTCCATTGGGTCACGAGGTGTGGGAGCAGGGTCAACTGGGTTGCCAGAAAAAAATGTTTGAAAAGCACTGGATTAAAGCATAGGCCATCGGGGGTAATCAGAGCCCTACCAAGCGGCAGCGAATCCTCTTGTTCAAGCTCCATCATCCCTCAGACTCCAGGTGTGCCCCCAAGAGCTTCCCACAGCCTGCACTTAGCTCCCACCTCCCCAAGCTGGGGAGAGGCAGCCCAGCCCCACATGGAGAGGCAGGGGAATCTGTTTCTCTCTGGGTCCTTGGTTGCTAGGTGTCAGTGTCCAGGCCCCTGGATCTGCCGTTGTCTGCTCAAATGCTCCACTAAGGGGGTCTATGTGGACCTCGATCACCCTAACAGCTGGTTACTATTCACCCCTGTGGCTTTCTCTGCCCTGAGAGCAAACAGTCCCTTTCCACCCATGGGGGAAACTGAAACACAAACAGGCCTCATAAGAGCATTACAAAAAATCCTCATTTTGTCTCAGGAGTTACTAACTCCAACCACAGCCACTGCCAGACCCCACCGTCCCCCACACACCAGGGAGCTGCTCAAGCCGCCAGCGCTGAGAGAATGGGAGCAGCTGGGGCAAGTTACAGGCACCATGGGAGCAGGGTAGGGCTCCAGGGCCAGCCCCAGAACTGGAGCTGAAACAAGTGGATGGTTGTGGGAGGGTCTGTCTCACGCCCAGCACACGGTACATCATAACAGCATCCCAGGTTTAGCTCACCAAGTTAAGACCGATGGAGCGTTGGGGTTTAAAATGAGGCAAGTTAAATAAAATACCTCCCGTGAGCTTGGGAGAGTGGCATCTGGGAGCGCAGTGATTCAATGGTGGCTGCAGTTTGGGGGTCCCTGAGGTTTGGGGAGTGCAGTGATCCACTGGGGGCAGTATCTCAGGTTTGGGGTGCAGTGACTTGGTGGAGCTTGGGGGTGCAGTGACTCGGTGGACACTCATACAGCAGTGCCCAGAACCCACCCTGCTGCCTGGCCTGATATCCCCCCCCCAGCTGGGGTGACTGGACTGGTCACACTCACCTCCAGCACCCTGGCCTAGTTTCCCGGCAGGCACATGGGCCCTGAGTTGACACCCTCTCCCTCCGGGAGCCACACTGACACCCTTCTTCTTGGGCTAGGCACTAAGTGGGAGGCCTAGCAGGGGATGGGGAAGCTCCTCGGCACACAGGGCATTGCTGCTCCCCCTGGGGGAAGGGGGGCTCACTGATCCAGGTCCCTGCCCCCCAGCCCCAGACAGGAACGCACCAGGCACTGCTGCCCCATCCCTGGCTCTGGCCCACTGCACAACTCCCCTCCCTTAACAAACAGGCTTCAGCCTCCATCTCCCACCCGGTCCCCTACACCTTCCCTGACACACCCCTGCCCAGCTGTGCCATGCTGCCTGGGAGCACAGTACAGCCCTGCCCCTGGCAGCTGGATAAATGGGGACACGAGCTGGGTGACTCCCCCGGCCCCTGAGCTAAGGCTTCCCCTGGGGCAGCATGTCCTCTAGCCCCAGGGCTGCTGGGAACCTCCCAGCTCCCCCAGCAGGAACCCTGGGGAAACCAGTGCAAGGCACCAGACTCAAACCTTCCTCCCAGGGTGTGTGTGGGGGGTGCCTGGTCTTAGGGGGAGCTAGCTACCCTCCCCCACAGGGAACAATCACTGGTGGTGGGGAACAGCCTACAGCCATGGCAATTAAAGGAGACAGAACATATCCCCACGTGTACTTGCATTTATAACTGAAGGCAGAGACACACCACAACTCCCTGCGGCCCCTCCCAGCCTCGGGCAGGATCCCGCAGCCAGCAGGGTTCAGCCAGTACCCGCCACAAACACCAAGCGCACCCAGAGCAGCCTGGTCACACAGTCGCCAGCTGGGGCCCAGAACATGTCCCCTGGACTCACCAAGGCCTCCTGCTTATTCCTATGGCAGCAGGCACTGCACTGGCACCGCTGGGTGGCCCTGCAGGAGCAGGGGGCCTGATGCACCTAATGCCCACGGAGGAACGCTGGCACTTTAGACAGCTAGTCTGGGGCACCCCATGTGAAGCTGCCATTCCCATCTCTGCAGCAGGCGAACACCACAGGGTTCGGAGCAGTGATGGGACGTCCCCACCACACGTCTTCAGCCAAACCCCTGCCCTCAGGCTTTGGCCACATTCACTCCTGCTTTATGGAGCTGGGGTCCAGCAGCTCAGCCTTGCATGGCCAGACTGCCCCCTCCAAAGCCTCGTACTTGTGTTTCTTTTTCTTCTTCTTCTTCTTGTGCTTGGGGCTCAGGTGCTCCAGAGTGGATTCCTCTGCCCCCCTCAAGCCATCATCCTCCGCTCTGGGGGGTTCAGGGCCAGGATCACCGCTCCCCCAGCCCCAGGGCTCCTCGAGAGGCTCCTGCTTTATCGACACCAGCAGCTCCATGGGCTCCTCTTTCACTCTCTTCTTCTTCTTCTTCCTGGCAGACCCCCGCACCTCTGTCGCTGGCGTGGACGTGGCTGCCTCTGGGCACTGTTGCTTTGGGCTGCCCCCGAAGGGCAGGAAACGCTGCCGGAGGCCCTCTGGGACCTGGGGGGGAGGCCTGGCTGTGACAGCCTGGCCAGGGCTCCTGCTGCTGGGGTCCCCAAATCTCTCGCAGATGCGCATGCAGCCGTGGAAGGAGGCTGTGCAGGAGAGCTGGTCAGAACGGGTCGAGGACACTAGCAGGTAGGGGCTGGCCGGCTCCTCCAGGGCACTGTGGATGTCAAAGACCTGCTGCGTCCCATCAAACTTTGTCTTCAGCGTCTGGAACCCGACCAGGGGCACAGCGCAGCCATCCAGGCTGAGGGGGAAGCAAGAGAACCTCAGGTGAGCCTTGGGCTGGAGCAGCACAGTAACCCGGGGGCAGGAGCTTCGAGGCAGCCTCACCCACAGGCCAGGCCCTTGGCTCTGTGCCCCCCCAGCAGACCAGGGCTCAGAACTGGCCGCTGTGCGAGTCCCAGGCGTCGCACAAGCCCCTGAAGGATCAAAGCCAGTATAGAGCTTGGGGGAAGAGCCGCGACCTCCCCACCTCCCCTAGCCACAGTCCTGCGGGCCCTTCTAGGCTTTGCTCCCTACCCAAGGGAGAAAACACTGGACAGGAAGGTAACAAGCCCCCACCAAGCAGCTTGGCATGATGGACAGATTACAAGGAAAGCCTCAGCATCCCACCCAGCCCCACACAGGGGGGCAGGAACATCATCTGATCCTCACCATACAGAGGGGAAGAATCATGTTCACCCAGTGAATGACCACTAGACCCCACTTCCCTCTCAGAGCCAGGGACAGAACCCAGGCATCCTGGCTCCCAGTCTCTCCCCCCCCCCACTCTAACCATTGGATCCCACTTCCCTCCCAGAGCCAGGACAGAACTAGGGTTGCCAACCCTCCAGGATTGGCCTGGAGTCGCCAGGAATTAAAGATTATGTCATGTGATGGAGTCGCCAGGGACACATCAAACCAAAACTGGCAACCCTAAAGAGAACCCAGGTGTCCCGGCTCCCAGCCCGCTCTGGCAGGGCCGGCCTGCCCCTCACCTGTCCGGGCGGAAATCAGCGGGCGCTCGGATCAGCCACAGCTCCTTGCCCCGCAGCTCCTCGGGGGCGAAGGGTGTCCCGGGTCTGAAGGGGCTCGGGGAGAAATCCGGGGGGCACTGGAACCGCGGCAGCCCTGCCAGGAGGACACGGTAAAAGGCGGATTAGGGAGGGGAGGGGGGTCCCCCCGACCCGACCTCCCCCGCCGGGGTCACTCACCCCCCGGCCCGACCCGACCTCCCCCCACGCCATTCACCCCCCAGCCCCACTCACTCCCCGACCCGACCTCCCCCGTCGGGGCCACTCACCCCGGCCCGGCCCGACCTCCCCGCGCCATTCACCCCCAGCCCCACTCACCCCCGGCCCGACCTCCCCGCGCCATTCACCCCCAGCCCCACTCACCCCCGGCCCGACCTCCCCGCGCCATTCACCCCAGCCCCACTCACCCCGGCCCGACCTCCCCGCCGGGGCCACTCACCCCGGCCCGGCCCGACCTCCCCCGGCGCCATTCACCTCCCCCCCGGTCACTCACCCCCCAGCTGCGCCCGCTCCATGCTGCAGGCGCTGAGCCTGCGGAAGAGACCACGTGGGGCCACCGCTCCCTAGCCCCGCCCCCGCCGGGCAGACTCACTGCTCTGGCAGGGGGAGCGCTGGCTCCGCCATGCGCCTGCTGGGGCTTGGTACGGTCCCGGCCTGGACCATCCTTCGGGGGGGGGGGGGGGTGATGTGTCCGTCCGACCCCTACCGCGTCCTCTTGGCTCGGCCCTCGACAAAGTCTCCCGCCGCCCTAGCGGCGCGCCGAGGGGACAGCGCCGCCCTTGCCCCTAGTGGCAGGCCGCTGTGCGTGCAGCCGGGAGCTCGCCCTAGCCCCTGCGGCCCCAGCCTGGTGCTGGGAGCTGATTAGCCACATCCCTCCCCCATGATCAGCCTTTTCTTCCTGGCTGGACTGAGCTCCTCCCCAGGCATGGCCTGCAGCGTTTGTTCCTAGGTTATGAAAACACTCCTTGGTTGTGCCCCGGGAGCAATGCAGCTGGCTCTGGGGCACAGCCCTGGCCTTGTCCTTCCCTTCTGCACACTGAACAGAGAGCATTCAGGCTGGAGGCCCTGGCTCCAGTTAGCCAGATACCTTGATCCACTGGTTATGCTACGAGGCAGGGCTGCCCAGAGGATTCAGGGGGCCTGGGGCAAAGCAATTTCGGGGGCCCCTTCCATTAAAAAAAAGTTGCAATACTATAGAATGCTATATTCTTGTGGGGGTCCCTCTGGGGCCTGGGGCCTGGGGCAAATTGCCCCACTTGCTCCCCCCACTCTGGGCAGCCCTGCTACGAGGAGAGAGAAGGGGGGGTCATAAAAGGGGCAAGCTGCTGAATTTATAAATATGGCTTTTGGGGAGAGGCTAAGGCAGCACATAACTGTAAACACCCCATAAATATAATTAATACAGTTAATAGAAATAACATCTTCACAACATGAGTAATATGACCAAGAAGCAAATGAGTGTCCGTCAGGCCTGTACAAAGGGCACCGGCTACATTAGCCCAAGCAGGGCCGGTGCAAGGATGTTTCGTGCCCTAGGCAAAACTTCCACCTTGCGCCACACCCCCCCCCCCCCGCGCCCCTGCCCTGAGGCGCCTCCCCCCCCACAGCAGCTCCCCACTCCGCCCTGAGGCAGCTCTCCGCCCTGAGGCACCCCCACCCCAGCTCACCCCTGGTCCGCGCACGAGCACCCTGAGCACGCCGTCGCCGCTTCACTTCTCCCGCCTCCCAGGCTTGCGGCACCTAAGCTGATTGGTGCCGCAAACCAGGGAGGTGGGAGAAGTGAAGCAGCGACGGCATGCTCGGGGAGGAGGCGGGGCAGGGGTGAGCTGGGGCGGGGAGTTCCCCTGTGTGCCGCCCCCCACCTTACTTGCTGCAGGCGGCCCTCCCTGCGCTCCCCTGCCTACATGCCAGTGGCGACCGGGGCGGCCAAAGATCCAGCCTCCGCGGTCACTGCCAAAGAAAATGGCGCCCCCCCCAAATCCCAGTGCCCTAGGCAACCACCTAGGTCACCTAAATGGTTGCACCGGCCCTGAGCCCAAGTACAGTCAGTAGGCAGTTTAGTAGCCCGTTAGAAGGCATTCCAAAACTTTTAAGACTTGAGTCCAGTATCTGGGCCACCACCACCAGAAACACTGCGTCTTCTTCTTTGACAGGGTTAAAATTCTGTAACACCATTTTGGAGTGTAGCCCAATTAAATGTGTCCCATTGTTGGCAGTTGCAGCAAGCTTCCCCTACAGTCTTCATGTGCTCTTGTTCGTATCATGAGTATATTGAATATTTACAGAGAAAGGGGGGATTGTCCAAATCAGCTTGACCACTTAGTATGGAATGGGGTAATCCACTGGTTCGATTGTCCACAGCGATGAGTTCCACAGATCCATTCATGCACTAAAGTTTTGTGGCAGCATGTAGCGGTGTGTAATTGTGCCAGATGCTGGTGCACTTGTACTTTTAAGTGTTATATTACAGAATTGTGCACCTTTGTAGCAGAACACTTTATAACCCATATACATTATACCTAATTGTTTAGCCCTGGCACCGGCTACTGGGTTTGTTCCTTTATTGCCATTGAGGTGGGGCATATTTAAATATTTTGTTGGGACAAATAATTACTTAATTGAATTATTGTTTATTTTACATTATTGTATTTATTTTAATGGTTTTTAGAGAGCTTTTTTATTTATTATTATTTTATAGGGCTTATGGGGACCACCTTAGTTGCTGTTTTATTTTACTGCAATTATTATTCAGGTGCCAGCTCCTCTAGTTGAGCATTTTGCATTTTTATATATACTTTTTTTTTAAGTTAGCTTTTTTAAGCTATTTTTACCCATGTTACAGGGTTTCCTGTTTAGTGAGTTAACTGCAGGTTTACCTTTGGCGCCCTTTTTTATGTCATTGCAATTGCAGATAGTTGCTGTGCCAGTAGTTTATTAATTTGTTGTTGAAGTTTTACATATTGGCTTATTAATTATTTAGTTACCCAACGGTTCCCCAAATTCCATACACCCAACCCTGTGGTTCCTACTGCCCAGAGATTTCTTTTGCAGCGACAATTTCATGTGTATTCCCTTACCCACCAATTAAATTGTTGCTTTAACCCTCTTATGTATGTGCTGCAGTTGAGGTGTACTCGGTCCAGCCACCATTCTGTGCGGTGTACCACCCATCCATGTAATGGACTGAAAGGACACATTGATGAGCTCTGGTTGCACCTGCTTCCACATGTTCGCCTGTAAGGAAATATTTCCAGCTCCAGGCTGCAGCCAGCTTAAATCAGGATCCTTTCAGCTTGGCATCCATATTACCCGTAGGGTTACATTCTGCAAAGTGGTTAAATTGTTATATTCCAGGGGAGACTTTATGCCCAGTCTGGTATGTACATAACTGCAAGCCTAAGGATTCTTCTTTATGGAGGTACCATTCTGATTACATATGGTAATACCACACCCCCATTGTGGAACCCCATAACCCAAACACCCCAGGAGACCAAAGGGCTATATGTTTTTGGGGCCCTCCATGACAAACCACATGTCCAGATGACTGTGTTTCCCACTGCTATTTATGATGACATTTTAAGGAATACTATGCAATATTCTTTGATAAATTTGCTATTTTTTACTGAGTTAGGATTTCCACTTTATACACTACATATTAACATTGCTAAATTTTCATGGGGGATTAGTAGTAGTTTTTCACGGGTAAATCCTTCAAGTTCTTCTCTGCTTCATTACCACCACTTTGGGGTGTAACAGTTCACGTGTTTCCTTCTTTTGCTACTTAACATTGCAGGATCTGGGCAGGGTTTACAGTAGTGACAACTGTGATTAGCAACAATGATTGTTCCATTCGAGGCCAGGAATTTTTGGTTTTTTTTTGTAGGTTCACCTGTAATATGCATGTAACAATATATATATATATAAAAAAATCCCCATTTTGTGCCTTTTTATTTGTATGCAATAAACCCATTTCCATCCTTCATTTTTTTGTTTTTAATAGCAGCAGGCTGGGCCCCAACAGGTTACAGACTAGGTAAGGAATCCTTTATTTAGGAACTGGGAATGGATGGTATTCTCCTGGATTGCGGTACATTACTTGATTCCCCCCATTGGGTAGACCGTGCTTTTTAGGCAGGCTATACCATGGACTAATTTTTGCTGCTCTGTGCATTAATATTTTTTGTACACTATTTACCAAAATAATGGTAATAACAAGACAAAACACACAACACAATTTTTGTTGCGACAGGAGACCCATGGTGTTCGGGTTTGTTCTTTCACTGGTGCTAGCTTGCCCACAGTATTTGCAAAACAAACATTTCCCAGCCCCTTGGTGGGGACAGATTATTGCTTTAAAATATCCCCCCTTTTTTTTCTTTTCTTTTCTTTTTTTTTTTTACAATTTTTTTCGCTGACTGCAGGAAAACAGAAGAATTACCTTTATACTTTTTTGTTATGTTTTACAGGCAGGCTAGGATTTTACCCTGAAAGGGAATGGGTGAATTATTCCACTGTTCATTTATGAAATTCATGAGGTTGTGTACCTCAGTTTCCCCTTTTGTACAACCGACCAGGTTTATTTATTATTTGCAGCTCCTTTGTGCTGCCATTTATGGGCAGTTTTTTCCTTCCCCTATTAACGAGGTGATTTGCATTTACACAGACGCTGTCTGGCTTGCTTTTGGATTCAAAGCTATTAGCAGCTCAGAAGCTCTGTCATAAAAGGGACACAATTAATTTTTACCAGAGTTATGATTACTTTTTACTTTTAACGTTTGCTTTTAAAACACCCAGCCATTTGAAAAAGAAAACACTGCCTATTGCGGCTCCTTTTGGAGTCCTAATAGGATTTTAATTACGTAGGATATTTTGTTTGCATTTTTTTTTACCTTTTTTATAATATATACTGCACATATTCTTGGAAAATGCACACACCCCCTTCACAGTTTAACTTTACATTATATTAGCCACATTAACTTTTACACAAGGTGTAACCACCTTCCCCCTGCCCACAGAGTTCTCACGCACCCCCCCCAAAGCGACAGTTTGATTACCCAGAGCAACCCCAAGACTCAGTGTTTTTAACATTGCTCCCTTATACATTTTACTCTTGCCTTTTTTTCTTTTTTAAGAGGTGCACTATTTTTTTCCAGTTTTTAGTGCTATTTATTACAAAAAAAAAAAAAGATTTTTTTCCCATTCTTTTAGTTCTGGCTGTCCCAGACAGGAACATATTCTTTGGTTCTTATTTAAAAATCTATTATACTTTATAAAAAACATGGAAATACCCAAAGGGTTAAATGCTAAATACTAAAGCCCCATTACACTATTTGCCTGTGTCTAGCACAAGGGTCTGTTAGTGTTGCAACTCTGAATGAGAGATTGAAATGGAATTTTAGTGGCACTGATTTTTTTTTTATTTAAAAAATGAAACCAAACCAATTTATTTTAAACCTACAAACAGAATTTTATAAACCATGAGTGCTGGTTTAGGTCCTTAAAACATTATATAGTTATATAAAAAGATTTACACACCATTTTTTTTTGCTTAACACCCCTTGCACTGCTTTTATGATGTTTATATAATTGTATTTCGATTACATTTTTATTTTGTGCAATTAGAGCTAGTCAAGTTACGTTTCAATAGAAACTCTTTACATTTTTTAGTGATTTTGATTAACTTGTTTAATAGTTTAATAATATAGATCAGAGTATTTGGCTGCTTGCTGCCTGCAGCAATTTTTTACAGACCATTTCTGTGGGAAAAGGGCCCATTTTTTCATTAGAATAGATGTAAGCAGAGTCAGGATGAACATTACCCTGACATCTGGTGGTGAATTGTGGCAAGTTGTGGAAAAGAACTTCAGGGGCTGATCTTGTTTGCACAGGCACACCCACCCCACCTAGCATGAGCCCACAGCAACCCAAATGGTCACTTTGGCTGCTGTGGGATCCTCTGTTTCTCTGTTATTGGGGCAGGAAGAATAAAGTGTTGTTACCCTGATTATGTGAATCAAGGACAATGAAACTTTTATGACAGAGGGACTCAACATCAACTAAGTAGCACTTGCTAGGCAAGGGACATGGGTTCCAAAACCCAATGAATTGAGAGAGGCTGGGCCCATTTCCAACACGCAGCGCACAGTCAACTTGTGGAACTCCTTACCTGAGGAGGTTGTGAAGGCTAGGACTATAACAATGTTTAAAAGGGGACTGGATAAATTCATGGTGGCTAAGTCCATAAATGGCTATTAGCCAGGATGGATAAGAATGGTGTCCCTAGCCTCTGTTCGTCAGAGGATGGAGATGGATGGCAGGAGAGAGATCACTTGATCATTGCCTGTTAGATTCACTCCCTCAGGGGCACCTGGCATTGGCCACTGTCGGTAGACAGATACTGGGCTAGATGGACCTTTGGTCTGACCCGGTATGGCCTTTCTTATGTTCTTATGTTCTTATTTGTACTTGATCTCATCCCTGTCCAGTACAAGGGCTGGTCAGGAATATGGACTTTTGCAGTCTATGATGATTATCCCATTCCCATGCTGCTGGGAGAAGATGTAGCCAACCATGTGAGGCTAACAAAAAGGGTGGGGATGGTCACCCACTGCCAGGCTAAACTGGCCTCCACACCCAACTCTATTCTTGAGCCCCTACAAGGGCCCAGTCTGCATCCCCTGATATTACAGGTCTGGGAACCCAGCCAGAGGTGGTGGAACCAGACCCCAGATCAGAGTCTATGGCAGCGGTTGTAAATCCAGTTCCTGGCGTGGGACCCAGTTGGAACCAGCCCAAGAACTGGAACTGGCAGAGCAGTCGGCACCAGCGCCCGTGCTTGCAATCCCACCAGAGTCAGGGGAGCCAGCACCAAAGGGCGCCACAGAGCCTGCACCTGCAGCTAAACCGGCGCAAGCTCAACTGAAGCCTGAAATACAACCTAGTGCACCAGCGGAGAGCGGTTCACAATCGACGGAGACACCCCCATCACCTGCATCGCTTCCAGTGGGACCAAGCCCAAGTCCACAACCCAGTGAGGAGGAACTAACGTCTCCAGCATCAAGGGAGCATTTCCAGGAAGAGCAGGAAGTGGATGAGAGCCTTAAGGAAGCTTTGATGGTGGCATGGAGCGACCCACTGCCTCTCAGCTCTTCTAATAGGTCCAGATTTGTTGTAAAAGGAGGTTTCAGAGTGGTAGCCATGTTAGTCTGTATCAGCAAAAAGAACGAGGAGTACTTGTGGCACCTTAGAGACTAACACATTTATTTGAGCATAAGCTTTCATGGGCTAAAACCCACTTCATCGGCTGCATGCAGTGGAAAATACAGTAGGAAGATATATATACACAGAAAACATGAAAAAATGGGTGTTGCCATACCAACTGTAACAAGAGTAAGGTGAGCTATTATCAGCAGGAGAAAAAAAAAACTTTTGTAGTGATAATCAGGATGGCCCATTTCCAACAGTTGACAAGGTGTGAATAACAGTAAGGGGGAAAAATTAGCATGGGAAAACAGTTTTTACTTTGTATAATGACCCATCCACGCCGAGGCTTTATTCAAGCCTAATTTAATGTTGTCTAGTTTTCAAATTAATTCCAATTCCGCAGTTTCTCATTGGAGTCTGTTTTTGAAGTTTTTTTGCTGGAGTATTGGGACTTTGAGATCTGTAACTGAGTGACCAGGGAGGTTGAAGTGTTCGCTGACTGTTTTTTGAATGTTATAATTCTTGGCATCTGATTTGTGTCCATTTATTCTTTTGTGTAGAGACTGTCCGGTTTGGCCAATGTACATGGCAGAGGGGCATTGCTGGCACATGATGGCATATATCACATTGGTAGATGTGCAGGTGAACGAGCCTCTGATAGTGTGGCTGATGTGATTAGGTCCTATGATGGTGTCCTCTGAATAGATATGTGGACAAAGTTGGCAACAGGCTTGTTGCAAGGATAGGTTCCTGGATTAGTGGTTTTGTTGTGTGGTGTGTCAATTCTATAGGAGGACTCTCATACAAGGAGACCCTTTCTGGTGGACACAAGGAGGAAAAAGCTCTTGAGCTTAGCCCACGATCACCCTAGTGGCCATGCTGGGTAAACAGGACCAAAGACCGTTTGGGAAAGTCATTCCTTCTACCTATGTCCCATCTTGTGAGGTATGAAAGAGGGTGGGAAAGCCCCAAGACCAGATCAAGGCCCCTCTCCAGCCACTCCCCATAATTGAGGTACCATTTCAGTGTGTAGCTGTGGATATTCTGGGTCCTTTCCCTAAGAAGACACCCAGAGGAAAGCTGTACATACTGACCTTCATGGATTTTGCCACCCGATGGCCAGACTGCTGCACTGGGCAGCACAGAATGGGGAGGAGGTGACCAGCCCTCTGTGGAGAAAGAAGTGGTTCGGGACTATTTAGAAAAACTGGACGAGCACAAGTCCATGGGGCCGGATGCACTGCATCCGAAGGTGCTAAAGGAGTTGGCGGATGAGATTGCAGAGCCATTGGCCACTATCTTTGAAAACTCACAGTGATCGGGGGTGGTCCCAGATGACTGGAAAAAGGCTAATGTAGTGCCCATCTTTAAAAAAGGGAAGAAGGAGGATCCGGGGAACTACAGGCCAGTCAGCCTCACCTCAGTCCCTGGAAAAATCATGGAGCAGGTCCTCAAGGAATCAATTCTGAAGCACTTAGGGGAGAGGAAAGTGATCAGGAACAGTCAACATGGATTCACCAAGGGCATGTCATGCCTGACTAACCTAATTGCCTTCTATGAGGAGATAACTGGGTCTGTGGATGAGGGGAAAGCAGTGGACATGTTATTCCTTGACTTTAGCAAAGCTTTTGATACGGTCTCCCACAGTATTCTTGCCAGCAAGGTAAAGTATGGGCTGGATGAATGGACTATAAGGTGGATAGAAAGCTGGCTAGATCGTCGGGCTCAACAGGTAGTGGTCAATGCTCCATGTATAGTTGGCAGCCGGTTTCAAGTGGAGTGCCCCAAGGGTTGGTCCTGGGGCCGGTTTTGTTCAATATCTTCATTAATGATCTGGAGGATGGCATGGACTGCACTCTCAGCAAGTTTGCAGATGACACTAAACTGGGAGGAGTGGTAGATACGCTGGAGGGTAGGGATAGGATACAGAGGGACCTAGACAAATTAGAGGATTGGGCCAAAAGAAACCTGATGAGGTTCAACAAGGACAAGTGCAGAGTCCTGCACTTAGGACAGAAGAATCTCATTCACTGTTACAGACTAGGGACCGAGTGGCTAGGCAGCAGTTCTGAAGAAAAGGACCTAGGGGTTAAGTGGATGAGAAGCTGGATATGAGTCGACAGTGTGCCCTTGTTGCCAAGAAGGCTAACGGTATTTTGGGCTATATAAGTAGGGGCATTGCCAGCAGATCTAGGGACATGATCATTCCCCTCTATTTGACATTGGTGAGGCCTCATCTGGAGTACTGTGTCCAGTTTTGAGCCCCAAACTACAAGAAGGATGTGGATAAACTGGAGAGAGTCCAGTGGAGGGCAACAAAAATGATTAGGGGGCTGGAGAACATGACCTATGAGGAGAGGCTGAGGGAACTGGGATTGTTGAGTCTGCAGAAGAGAAGAATGAGGGGGGATTTGATAGCTGCTTTCAACTACCTGAAAGGGGGTTCCAAAGAGGATGGATCTAGACTGTTCTCAGTGGTACCAGATGACAAAACAAGGAGTAATGGTCTCAAGTTGCAGTGGGGGAGGTTTAGGTTGGATATTAGGAAAACCTTTTTCACTAGGAGGGTGGTGAAGCACTGGAATGGGTTACCTAGGGAGGTGGTGAAATCTCCTTCCTTAGAGGTTTTTAAGGTCAGGCTTGACAAAGCCCTGGCTAGGATGATTTAGTTGGGCATTGGTCCTGTTTTGAGCAGGGGATTGGACTAGATGACCTGGGTTGAGCATTGGCCTGCTAAACCCAGGGTTGTGAGTTCAATCCTTGAGGAGGCCACTTAGGGATCTGGGGCAAAAATTGGTCCTGCTAGTGAAGGCAGGGGGCTGGACTCAATGACCTTTCAAGGTCCCTTCCAGTTCTAGGAGATCAGTATTATTACCTCCTGAGGTCCCTTCCAACCCTGACATTTTATGGTTCTATGAAACAGTAGCTCTGAGCAACACCAGGGCTAAAAGTGTGAGCCCGGGATTGGCAGACATTTTTGCCAGGGTAGGTTGGCCTTCCGCCATCCTTACAGATTCAGGAACTAACTTCCTCACAGCGGACCATTAAAACATCTTTGGGAAGTTCATGGGCTTAACCACGTGGTTGCAACCCCTTATCACCATCAAACACACACACAATAATTTGATCTCTCACACACAGATGGATTCTCTCTCTCTCTCTCTCACACACACACACACAGAGGGATTCTCTCTCTTTCTCTCACACACACACACATACACACAGAGGAATGCATTCTCACACAGAGGGAGACACATACAGATGGATTGATACACACAGATTCTCTCTCTCTCTCTCTCTCTCTCTCTCTCTCTCTCTCACACACACACACACACACACACACACACACACACACACACACACACACACAGGGAGACACATACACAGATGAATTCTTTTTGTCAGAACCGCACAGAGGGATTCTCACACCCAGAGGGAGACACGCGGATTCTCACACACACACACACAGAGGGAGAAACACGCAGGGAGCCACACAGATGGATTCTCACACACACATACCAGAGATGGATTCTCACACACACAGAGGGAGACGCGCGCACACACACATACGCACAGAGGGAGACAGATGCACTCTCTCTCTCGCATACACACAGAGGGAGACGCACGCACACACACACACACACACAGAGGGAGACAATGGATTCTCTCTCTCACATGCACAAAACAGAGAGGGAGATACAAACATTGATTCTCACACACACAAGAAGAACCATACAGAGGGAGACACAGATGCACTCTCTCTCTTTCTCACACACAGAGGGAGACGCACACAGAGATTCTCACACAGATGGATTCTCTCTCTCTCCCTCTCACACAGATAGATTCTCCCCCCACACACAAAGGGAGACACATACAGAGATGGATTCTCTCTCTCTCTCACACACAAATTCACACACACAGAGGGAGATACCCCCCACCACCACAGAGAGAGGGAGAGAGAGACACACACACACAGAAAGGGAGACACACATACACCCCACAAAGAGAGACACAGGAGAGAGAGAGATGCATGTAGTGATTCTCACACGAGAAAGAGAGAGACACACACAAGTCGTGCACAACAGATACACATGGTTTCATGGACACTGGTCACACACACAAAAGGAGAGGGAGACAACGACATACTAGCTATATACAACATACAGACGAGAGAGAGAGAGAGATGCACACAGGGATTCACATATCTTGGGGAGAGAGACAGACACACACAACATACAGGGATTCACACACACAACACAGAGAGAGAGAGACACACACACACATGAATTCACACACACTGGCCACACAAGACAGAGAGAGGGAGACACACACACACAGATTCACACACATACAGAGAGAGAGAGAGAGAGAGAGAGAGACATGCAGGGATTCTCACACACACTGGCCACACACACACGAGAGAGACATGCAGTGATTCACACAGACACACACACTTGGATTCACACACAGTGGCCACATAAGACAGAGAGAAGAAGACACACACACATGGATTCACACACATACACACACACAGACGCATGCAGGGATTCACACACACGAGAGAGACATGCAGTGATTCACACAGAGACACACACTGGCCACATACAAAAGTCATAAACAACAGATACATACATACACATGGTTTCACACATACAAGCCACACACACAACAGAGAGGGAGTGATACACATGGATTCATACACAGACTAGCAACACACAACAGGGAGACATGCTGCCTATATACAACATACAGACCCCAGCGAGAGAGAGAGAGATGCACGCAGGGATTCACACACACACACACACACACACACACACACACACACACACACACACTGGCTGTGCAGAACAGACACACACGGATTCACACACACGCTGGCTGTGCAGAAGAGAGACACACACACGGATTCACACACACGCTGGCTGTGCAGAACAGACACACACACACGGATTCACACACAAGCTGGCTGTATAGAACACACACGGATTCACACACACGCTGGCTGTACAGAACACACACACACACGGATTCAAACACATGCTGGCTGTACAGAACACACACACACACACGGATTCACACACACGCAGGCTGTACAGAACAGACACACACACACGCAGGCTGTACAGAACAGACACACACACACACACGGATTCACACACACGCAGGCTGTACAGAACAGACACACACACGCTGACTGTACAGAACAGACACACACACACGGATTCACACACACGCAGGCTGTACAGAACAGACACACACACACACGGATTCACACACATGCAGGCTGTACAGAACAGACACACACACACGTAGGCTGTACAGAACAGACACACACACACACGCAGGCTGTACAGAACAGACACACACACATGGATTCACACACACACAGGCTGTACAGAACAGACACACACACATGGATTCACACACACACAGGTTGTGCAGAAGAGAGACACATGGATTCACACACACACTGGCTGTACAGAACAGACACACACACACATGGATTCACACACACGCAGGCTGTACAGAACAGACACACACACACATGGATTCACACACACGCAGGCTGTACAGAACAGACACACACGCAGGCTGTACAGAACAGACACACACACATGGATTCACACACACGCAGGCTGTACAGAACAGACACACACACACACACACGCAGGCTGTACAGAACAGACACACACGGATTCACACACACGCAGGCTGTACAGAACAGACACACACACATGGATTCACACACACGCAGGCTGTACAGAACAGACACACACACACACACGCAGGCTGTACAGAACAGACACACACACATGGATTCACACACACACAGGCTGTACAGAACAGACACACACGCAGGCTGTACAGAACAGACACACACACATGGATTCACACACACGCAGGCTGTACAGGACACACACACACACACACGCAGGCTGTACAGAACAGACACACACGGATTCACACACACGCTGGCTGTACAGAACAGACACACACACATGGATTCACACACACGCAGGCTGTACAGAACAGACACACACACACACACGCAGGTTGTGCAGACCAGACACACACACGGATTCACACATACAGAGGTTGTGCAGACCAGACACACACACATGGATTCACACACTGGCCGTACACACCAGAGACACCCCCACCCCCTCACTGTCCCCCGCTGAGAACGAGCTGGGGGCTGCTGGGGCGGAGCCTCATGACGCGCCGCGGGACAGGGAGCTACGCAGCGTGTGGTCTCGCCTGGGTCCCGCCCCTCCCGGAGTTAATTTAAAGGGCCAGCAGCCCGCCTGGGGCTGACCAGGGAAATGCCGGAGGATCACGTGAGGCTGGGTATTGTCCGCCCTCTGTTTATTAGTAGCAGCAGATTCGCTCTGTCCCCGATCTCCAGCGGAGACCAGCGCCCGCCGCGTGGGTTGTTGTTGCAGGGAGAGCTGAGCTCATTCCCCTGCGCCTGAAGGCGGCTCCATCCTGGAGTCTCTGCGTTGAAAGTGCTGCGCCGAAGCTGCAGACATCTTCACTAGGCCACGGCGGCCGCCGCCGTGTGTGTGTGTGAGGAATTCCAGCCGCTGATTCGCCACCAGGCGGAGCAGTCCCCAGAGCGCCCCGCGGTGGCGGGCTGGCTCCGTGAGCAAGCCAGGGCCGCAGGAGCCCCTCCGAGGTGCCGGGCGGGGTGGAAGCAGCGCCGCGCAGGCGGTTCGCGCCCAACTCCTTGGAGAAAGTGCTGCCGCGGATGGGCAGGTCGCTGGCGCACTCTGCTGGCGGCGGCTTCTCCCGGGTCCGCACCAGTCAGCGGCTGCGCTCGGCGGCGGCGGCGGCGGCTTTCCGGGGCGCGGCCTGCTCTGCACCCGCTGCCGGCCGAGCCCAGCCGGGGCCCCTCAGCCCGGCCGGGGAGACCTCGCCGGGTCTCGGCGCGCAGCGGCCCGGGCCCAGAGCGCTGGTGCGGCGGTGAGGGGCGGGGGCGCCCCCGGGGTAATGCCGCCTGGGCCCGCATGAGGAGGGGAGCGGGAGCCCCGGTGCCCCCCGCACGCCGTGCCCGCCCCGCGAGTGCCGCCATGGAGTGTGTGCAGGTCCCCCCCATGCAGCCGGGGAGCGCTGCTGAGGGGGACCGGCTGCTGCTGCTGCTGCCGCCCCCGGGACCGCAGGAGGCGGAGGAGACACTAGGCGGCTTTGAGCCCTGGGCTGCCTCGCAGAAGGGAGAGGAAGCTGCTGGAGACCAAATGGGGGTGAAACTCCAGGAAAGTTTGGGCCTGGCTCTCCTCTCCCATCTGGATGCGGAGATCCTTCCCTCAACACCCAGCTCACCGGCTTCAGGAAACGCTCCCAGCGGGGAAATGGTGGACCATGCCACTGTGTCTTCTGCAAAGAGGGACTTGAAGGAGCCGGGGGGCTTAGATCTGGGAGAGGAGCGGTTACAGGGGACAGAGACTTCTTTGGTCGTGAGCCATCCACTTCAGGAAGCATTTTCAGCGAATGAGGATGCCTCTTGTAACCCTCACTTGGCTGCGGAGAGGAGAAACTTGCCAGAGGTTGCTGCTAACGCCAGCGGATGTCCCGGGGGAAATGAAAAATGTCTGCTGCAGGCCCCTCTTTCCCCCTCACAGGAAAAGTTGGTATCTCCACCTTCCTGTAACTCTTCTTTGGACTCAGAAGCTCCAAGTCCAGAGAGTCCAGGGGGTGACCAAAAAGTGGAGGCTTCTCCACCTTCTGAAGATGGAAAACTCAAGCATGGGGCAAAGCGGGTAACATTTCCTTCGGATGAGGACATAGTGTCTGGGTCTCTGGAGCCTAAAGATCCTTGGAGACATGGTAAACTTTTTAAAATGCTTTAAAATTAACGTGCTCTTTTCCTGGGGCTGGAAATTGTATATCATATGAATAATTCTGTTAACTTCACTGAAGGTCTATTCACATGTTTTTGTAGAATTGTTCCCAAACAAAACAGGACACAAATATGTTGACATTTGTGGTATAACAGGATACTCAAAGATTAGTTTTCTATTAAGCATATTTAAACAAAACTATGCAGTTTGTTTCAGTTCATAAAAATATATTCCTCTGGTGCTTTGAGTGCACACATGAACTTTATAAAAATTACAAACAATAATTAGGATCCAATGGCAAGAACTGAGTGCTAACCTGATATTTATTAGTTATATGCAAACCTTTTAATGTAACTGAACATTCTGCACTGTTTTAAGCCCTTTCCTGATCCACATAGGATTGAAGCCTTGAAATAATATTACCCAGTGTCAGTAGCATACCTTTTTCACACTGTGGAGCTGTAGAAATGATGCCCCCTTCCTTAGCAAGACCCCATGTTGTTTTTTTCTATTTTTTGCATAACTGACTTATGAAACGAGCAAATACGTGCTTCCAGAAATTTAAAGAAACTAGTGATCTCTCCACATTGTGATGATTTATCATAGAATTACAAAGGGAGATTGCAACTGTTATTTAATGCAGATATGCTTATTTGACAGTAACTGCTAATATCTTTAAACTATTTACAGAAGTAATGACTTAGTAATGCAAAACCAACGTTCACCTCATAGTGTATATTAAATTCGTATTTTCAGTGCGTTTGTCGTATTTATCAACCAGATTTTACTTAATGTTTGCTTTCTGCTTTTACCCAGGTTAATGGAATTTCAAAGTGGCTAAAATAGAATTGCTTCACATATTATTTTCTAGAAATGGATTTTGGGTGTAGCTTTTTGAAGCAGGGATTAAGTTTTTGACAGTGTTCTGGCATCTAGTTGCTGAAGTAAAGAATGGTGTGTTCAGCCTCTTAGAAATGACATTTCAAATCAATGCAAAGGATATTGTGTTCTATTATATTCATTAAACCTGGCCACTAGCTGGTACCGGAAGCTCAAGACATAGAGTAACTTTTTCCCAATGGAAATAAAATAAGGTTCATTTGTTTTTAATGTATGTGAGAGGTGTCTCATTGTCTAGTGACTGTCTCTACCCATTGTGCTCAAAGTGATAAGTGCACCAGGGACAAATTCTGTCAGCATTTCTAACTAATGAAACAGTTGGAGTCTTGTACTAATCTCTGGGCTGCTTAGAAGTTAAACTACTGTACATCTTAATGAACATGTTGGACATTTTAGAGAAGTTAAAGATGGGGGTTTGTATGGGTGGTGAGAGCATGACAAAGAGAGGTATGGGTCATCCAGTATAGTGATGGTACTGAAAATATCAGGTCAAATTAATCTCTGAATTTGGTCATTGTTCTTAATGGTTTGGATCCTTTTAATTACTTCTCTAGTAAATTTACTGATTACTCAGAAAGTTGTATCTGCATGGGAGGAAGAAATATTTAAGACTTCAGTCTTCCCTCTTCCTCATATAGCTAAAGGTTTAGTTTTAGTATAACTCATCTTTTGAAAATTGAGTCTAACGTTTGGCAAGAATGGTGATGGACAGACCAGGCATAAGAAAATCTGAAACTCCTTGTGTAAATCTGATAGGAGTTTGCTTTGTAGTAACAGGCTTACATTTACATTTAAAATATTTTAATGTATACTGCAGTTATTGTAGCAATGCGTGTAATATTGAGGCTGCACAGCAGTGGTGTAAAGTAATGCACTTGTTTAACGGAATGTTACCGGTGAGCTAAATACGTTTAAAAATTTTTTTTTTACTTGTAATGGCTTTATCACGTGGAATTGTGTTAGGATAAGGTACATTCTAGTCTCCTAAGGCTTTGGTCCTACAGTAACTCCTCACTTAACATTGTAGTTATGTTCCTGAAAAATGCGACTTTAAGCAAAACAATGTTAAGAGAACCCAATTTCCCCATAAGAATTATGTAAATGAGGGGGTTAGGTTCCAGGGAATTTTTTTTCACCAGACAAAAGACTAATTAATATATATATATATATATACACACACACACTGTGGAGCTGTAGAAATGATGTATATACACACTCTCTCTCTCTCACACACACACACACACACACACACGAGTATAAGTTTTAAACAAACAATTTAATATTGGGACACAGTAATGATGCTTGTGAAGCTTGGTTGAGGTGGAGGAATCAGATGGTGGGATATTTCTCTTACTGCTAAATGATGAACTAGCAATTGACTGAGCCCTCAAGGGTTAAACTCTCTCACTCTACAAGGTAGCAGGAATGGAGGGAGATATGTGCATTTCCCCTTTAAGTACACTGCCTTGTTAATTAGATCAGCTTGCTGAGACCACAGCTGCTGCAAGCTCCCTCTGTCCTGAGCCCTGTTGTGTCCCTCCCTGCTCTATGGAAGATGGGGTAAGCGGGGAGAGGGACACCCTGACATTAGCTCCCCTCTTCCTTCCCTCCCCCCCCTGCACAGCAAGCAGGAGTCTCGGGGAGCAGCTCCAAGGCAGAGGGCAGGAGCAGCAGCACATGGCAGTGGAGGGAGGGACAGCTGCAGTTGCTAGCCTGCTGGGCAGCTGCTGCACAGGGAACTTGGGGAGTGGGAGCTGGGGGCGCAGGGGTGGTTGCTGGTCCACCCAGGTTCCAAGCCCCCACCAGCTAGCTGCAAGGGGCTGCTCTTCCTGCAAGCAGTAGACAAAGCAGGCAGCTGCCAAACAAGGTTAGAAGGGAGCCTTACATAACTTTAAACGAGCATGTTCCCTAATTGATCAGCAATGTACCAATGTTAACTGGGATGACTTTAAGTGAGCAGTTACTGTACTAACTTCTGTAGCTGACTTGTTGTGCTTGGCAAAACTGAACACAGGAAATTGATTGTGTTTAATTGAGCCTCCTTGACGACAGGGCACACAATGAATGTGTGGACAGGACCCTTGTACAACTGAGTTGCTTTACTCCAGAGAAATGACTTACAGGTGTGAATGAGCCTCAGTACTTGTAATTATATATTTTATACAATAGGGGAGCATTGTTTATAGGTCATGTGGGCTACTCAGGGGCGGCTCTAGGGCTTTTGCCACCCCAAGCACGGCAGGCAGGCGTGCCTGCGGGAGGTCCTCCGAAGCTGCGGGACCAGCGGACCCTCCACAGGCAAACCGCCGAAGGCAACCTGCCTGCCGCCCTCGCGGTGCCGCAGAGCGCCCCCCGCAGCTTGCCGCCGCAAGCACGCGCTTGGCGTGCTGGGGCCTGGGGCTACTCATTATGTGGTGGCTTTTACTGGGCAGTTTGATTTAAGGAGGTTGAATTTAGTCCAACCTCGTTAACAATCAATGCTTCAAATGGTTCTAAATCCACATGCATATTCAAATTATCTTGAAAACTGCTGTGCCTCATCAGGGCCTGAGGGTAGGGTTAGTGGCCTCATTTGGTTCAGGGGTTCACTCCCCTGCCCCCAAAACTGGAGCTTGAACCATGGGACTAGTGTGCACCAAACTGATTTATTAGAGGTTCTGTCCTGCTCTATAAATTGGAACACATCAGGGTTTATGGCAGGGGTGGGCAAACTTTTTGGCCCGAGGGACACATCAGGGTTGCGAAACTGTATGGAGGGAAGGCTGTGCCTCCCCAAACAGCCTGGCACCTGCACCCTATCTGCCCTCTCCCACTTCCCGCCCCCGACTATCCCCCTCAGAACCTCCGACCCATCCAACCCCCCGATCCTTGTCCCCTGATCGCCACCATCCCCGAGGACCACACCCCTGCCCCCGGCAGGCCCCCCCCGGGACTCCCATGCCTATCCAACCGTCCCTGTTCCCGTCCCCTGACTGCCCCCCCCCCCGAACCTCCACCCCATCCAACCCCGGAGCCAGCCACGCCACCGAACTGCCCGGTGGGAGTGGTGGGCCAGACTGCAGGTGGCGCAGCGAGCTGAGGCTGCGGGGGAGGTGGGACAGCGGGGGAAGGGGCTGGGGGCTAGCCTCCCCAGCCAGGAGCTCAGGGGCCGGGCAGGATAATCCCACGGGCTGGATGTGTGCCGTAGTTTGCCCACCTCTAGTCTATGGGCTACATGTACCTAGGTAGGGAAGAGATTTTTGATAGATAGTCCTTCCCTTGACAGGTTTCCAAGAATGATTGCTGTGCGCATGAATACTCTCTTGTGTGCATTCTGTTTGGGCTAAAAGGCTTTAAAGGAAGTTCTTTTAGAAGTTTGGCCCCAAGAGCTGAGCTTTTGTTTTGAAAAGCTGATTTATTTATTTTTAGTGCTCTAGAATTGACATGCCTGCTCACATTGTTTTGAAAATGGCTATGCCTCATCAGGGTGAGTCAGTCTTAACTCTGCATTAATAAGGTTTTTTGGCAATAAGTTGTATAAACATTACTCCCGGTAGTGTCAGCAACATAGGCCCTAAAGCTAGATCTCTTGACACACATGGAGAGTTTGGGGAAGACAAAGTTAAACAAAAGCAATGGGTTGAACTGAGACTGTTTCTTGTGAAAAGCTTTTTTTTGTACGTTGTTTGTTGGCTTCTCTTTCAGTTACAGTTTGACTCTTTAAATCTGTGGAAACTATAAGAAAACTGATGGGACAATGTGGGGTGGTTTTTTGAGAGAATTTGCTCTAATAGTATATGGAAACACTAACATAATTATGTTGGATTTTTGAGTAATTTCTGAGTAGATTTGCTCATCTGATTTTTCTCATTTTTCCTCAATATTTAAGACTTCCTTTCCCGTTTTATTTTCCAATTTCTATTACTCAAGAAATCGGTGCTTTAAGCATTGACAATTTATAATCTTCCAAGAATAACTTCTTTGAGGACCAACCCTTCCCTCCTCCACAAAAATTTGATAGCAAATGTAATTACTTTAAAATGTTTAATGAGGCTTGTGGAATCAGATGAATCCATCCACCATGTATAAAGCATGTGAGCTAGGTGTTTCTGCTAAAACAGGGATCGGCAACCTTTGGCACGCAGCCTGCCAGGTAAGCACTCCGGTGGGCCAGTCCAGTTTGTTTACTTGCCGCGTCTGCAGGTTCGGCCAATCGTAGCTCCCACTGGCCGTGGATCACTGCTCGAGGCCAATAGGGGCTGCGGGAAGCGGCGTGGGCTGAGGGAAAGTTGTTGATCCCTGTGCTAAAATGATTAATAGTGAAATAGGGTGGATTTGATTTGAATCATGATTCAAATCAATTTGATTTAAAATCACTAGTCAGGAAGACTCGATTTAATCATGGATTTCTACATAAAAGTGCATTCTTGTTGGTTGTTATAACCTTAATACATAGTCTTCACAGCTCAGAGATAGATGTAGGTTTCATTTTTAAAAGGTACACACTGTACATTTTTAAAGTGATTTATTCTGAAAACTTTTCAGATTAGCTTTACAGCTATATCAGAAAATAAATGGTTGTTTGGTTATTTCATTTACCAAAAGTAATTGAAGCAGATATTTATGAAGACATGGGGAGGTGAACTAGCTCCAGTTCAACAGGTTAATCATTAATATTAGAAAGATTTTCTTGCCATGCTGTATTAGCAGGAGATGATCACCAGACAGACTCTTAAATTGTTTTATTTAACTAAAACAACATTATGTATTCTAGATTTTTTTCTTCAACAGTAAACACATAATATTTTAACAAAACAAGCATATGAATTTTTGAATTTAGTTAAACATTCAAGTTTTTTAAGATCAGGTTTGTTTTTGTTAAAATTGTTTTAAACTAAAATAGATAAATGAAATATTTAAAAAACCCCAACAAATTAAATCGACTATGTTAGCCAGGTCAACATGGGAAACTTAAAATACTGGCTTCTTCACCTTCATTTTCCTGTTTGTTCACAGTCTGGAAAAGAAAAACAAGCTTTCCTGCTTTTTCAGATCCCAAATTATTTCTCAATTTGGAATGAATTAGTCCAAAGGAAGAAAATATTATTTCTATACTGGCAGAAGAAGCTACTGC
The DNA here is from genome assembly GCF_016161935.1 of Mauremys reevesii. Lineage (NCBI taxonomy): Eukaryota > Metazoa > Chordata > Testudines > Geoemydidae > Mauremys > Mauremys reevesii. Next base: position 7,292,983 of record NC_052644.1, on the reverse strand, counting down.
TGTTAAGTGAAATTACCACTACACAGTCTCTGAATCCAAGTGCTTAAGTGACTTCCATCTGTTTAAAACATCATCAGCAAATATATATTTCTTGAATGGTTCTTATTCCCAAACTGGGACAGCCTGCTGCCTTTATAAGTTTTCCCTTCTAGTGAGAGAATGGTATGGTAGATATCAATCAATGAAGGCTGCACTCAGAAAGACCTCAAGACTTCTGGAATATGCTGCTCAAAATAGTTTCACTTTTGTTTCTACTGCCTGTCCCTCCCTTCTCACATTTATCTCCAGACTTCTTCTCCTTGTCCAGATCTATTCCGCCCCCAACAATCTTCTAGTCATTGAACTTTTTGAAACTTTGCACTTACAGAGAGAGTTAAGGGATTGACTCTGTGTACACAAACTTGCAGAGGGACAATAGGGTTGAGGTCTGTTATTTCTCATCTCCATATATTTATTTAAAAACATTTTTGCTGTTAACAAGCATGTTGTCTCTGGAGACACAAATCCAGAGTTTGAGAACTGCAAAACTAAGCATCTCAGATGGTATCTTCTAGACCAGTGGTCTCCAAACTTTTTTGATTGCGTACGCTGATCAGTGAAAAATCTGTGAGCACGCACCCCCCTGCCGCGCCGGCTCTACCATTTTTTAAAATGCTATTTACATCCCTAACACCAGTTTAAATTTTTTTGGTAATTTATTTCAAAATATCTGTCATCAAGTATGTCTGTAACAATACAGACAACAAAAAAGATTCAGGAAATGTTTTTTTGACAAATAGATTCCTTTCTAGGCATATTAATACAGAACTCTGAGTAATAATTCATTTAAACTGTATTTCCCACATTCCCCAGAAGCAATGCAAAGGCTTGGGGGAGTCGGGTAACGGAGTAGCTGCAGGAGAGGGAAGTAGTTGTCGGAAGGGAGTCTGGGTGTGAACTTGAAAGGTTGTTGAGTATGGGTAGGAAAAGTATGGAATAGGTTTTTTGGGCGGGGGATAGGAAAGGATTGTTAGGGAGCTTCCCCCATGCAGACCCTGGCTGACCTCTAGCTTCTCCCATTCAGTCAGGCCCATGTGTCCCTGCACCCCCGTGTGTCCTTGCAGCTCCTTCCCCATGTGTCTGTGCCCCCACCCAGCCATCCCCATTCCCCTGATGTGGCCCTGCACCCCCTCCCCTCTCCCCCTATGGCCCTGTGCCTCCACTCCCATTCAGCCCCTGCTCCACTAGCCCTTATGAGCCCCTGTCTGACTCCCCCGCCCCCACCAGTCCCACACTGTCTGTATCACCTGTCTCCTGACCTGGCCTGACAGGCGCTGTGAAGAAGGCACTGCAGGCTCTTTCTCTTCCCTAGCTGGCTGGGAGTAGTGTTCTGTTCAAGTGCCACAGCGCCCTTTGGTGGTCAAAAGGCGGAACTGCAGCAACTTCCAGGAGAAGCTATTTTCTGTGGAAAAATTAAATATGAATGGCATATTAATTATGCATGTGTGCAGTGGTGCAGAATTCCCACAGGAGCAAAGTCTGCAGAGAAACAATACAGCACCAAGGTCACGTTCCTATGGTTCTTTGTAACCATAGGGATAACTATTTATTTAATTCTTTAGATGAATTTCTAAATTCTGTGGGAAATTCTGAATTCTGTGGTAAAACCTTAATCTGAAGCATGATGCATATTTCCCATGACATTTAATGAGACTTTCCTTTTTAAACAGTTCACTAGACTAGACTTCCTTTTCTTTAACATCTTTCATACTGATGTATCAGGTGGTCAGTTTATTTTAGTGACTTATTATGTACTGATAATGTAGTGGCTTTGTAGGTAAATCTACAGTCCGTAACTAGAGACCTTCTTTTCTGATTCTCAAAAGTATGTAGCATATCTTGTTTTGCAGAAACGAACCAACTCAACAGACTTTTAATTTGTTTTTATACATGGAAATTATGCAACTAAAATGTGTCCATGCAGTGCTCTGAGCTTATATATAAAATGTATTCTAAAAATTGCATACAGATTCCAAAATTTCATTCAGTCTAAAATCATCTTGGCTGTAGTAAAATTAGACTTTTGGGGAGCAAAGGTAATCTGATCCAAACAAAATAAATGTTATGCACAACATATCTTGTCTGCCAAAGCTCTTCTAGTTACCATTCGTGTCACTGTAGGGAAATAAAAAATGTAAGAGACTCCGATCGTCTCAGATTCAGCATATCTCATTCTTCTCTGATGTTCTTGGCAGACAGCGTGTCAAGAACAGAGCCTCTAGTCCCAAGTGTCTCATGTCACCCTTTCTCACTTAGCAGCCTTTGTGTACTTTTCATGTTTCTCTATTTATTTTACTGTCTAACTCCCCTCCCCGCAAAGTGCTGTGCCCTGGTGTTTTTGTAGACCGAAATGCACTGCTTGTCTCATGCCATATCTATGATATGCTTTCAGAAGTCCTTCATCATAATCATTAACTTGGCTAAATGGTTCAGGTTCCTGTTTTTCTGTACACATTGCATGTTCTTCCAGATGAGCACTCCCCCATTCCATCTGCTCACTGTTCTAACGTAAGAATCATGCTTTTGCATGTTGTTTGTCCTGCCTGGAAGTGTTAAGCTAAAATCCAGCTCACAGCCTACCTTATATTTGAGTTTAAAAGAGAGGTCTCATAACTTTCTTAACATTAATTCTGGTCTCTATGAACAGTCAGATTGATTCTCATCTTTGAGCTCCTCCCATTCAAACAATAATTTTGAGTGGCTTAACTCTGTGGCTCTCAACCTTTCCAGACTACTTTACCCCTTTCAGGAGTCTGATTTGTCTTGTGTACCCCAGGTTTCACCGCATGTAAAAACTACTTGTGTAAAATCAGACATAAAAATACAAGTGTCACAGCACACTATTACTGAAAAATTGCTTACTTGCTCATTTTTACCAATATAATCAAATAAATAAATTAGAATATAAATATTGTATTTACATTTCAGTGTAGTATATAGAGCATTATGCACAAGTCATTGTATGAAATTTTAGTTTTTACTGACTTCGCTAGTGCTTTTTATGTAGGCTGTTGTAAAACTAGACAAATATCTAGATGAGTTGATGTACCCCCAGAAGACCTCTGTGTACCCCCAGGGGTATGTGTACTCTTGATTGTGAACCACTGGCTTACCTGAGAGCTCTATTGCATGTGGTAGAGTGGTGGTTTTTCATGTAGTTAAGAGGCATCCCATTTGGTGCAGTTGGGGATTTGTCCTGCTTTGAGCAGGGGGTTGGACTAGATCAGTGTTTCTCAAACTGGGGTTGCTGCTTGTGAAGGGAAAGCCTCTGGCGGACCGGACCAGTTTGTCTACCTGCCCCATCCGCAGGTCTGGCCGATCGCAGCTCTCACTGGCCACGGTTCGCTGCTCCGGGCCAATGGGGGCTGCTGGAAGCAGCGCGGGCCGAGGAACACACTGGCTGCTGCTTCCAGCAGCTCTCATTGGCCTGCAGTGGTGAACCGCGGCCAGTGGGAGCTGTGATCGACCAGACCTGCGGACAGAGGAGGTAAACAAATTGCCCCGACCCACTAAGGGCTTTCCCTATACAAGCGGCGACCCCAGTTTGAGAAACATTGGACTAGATGACCTCCTGAGGTCCCTTCCAACCCTGATATTCTATGAATGGAAGTCTGAGGAAGGATCATTTAAATAAAATAAAATAAAATACCCAGAAACTAACAAGCCTTTATTTTCATACTGAGTTAAAAATATAGTCAGTGTAATAAACCTTTCTGTTTTAAATCGTTTTATGCTATCACAGCAATCTTCTTCTTTCAAAGTTTGTGGACACGTCCATGTAAACTTGAAACTTTTTGGTAAGTTAGGAGCGAGGGGCTTGACACCCAGAAAGGGGTGGAAGTTTTGGAATTTCTAGAATAAACACATTAGCTTGTCCTTTTTTAAATTCTCACTGCTTCTCTAACTCTGGCATCTAAAGTCCTGTCATTATGTTTCAGTGTAAACACACAATTTTCTATATTCTGTGACTTTGAATTGGATGGGGGTGGCCTGTAGCCACCTTAATTGCTTTTCACTAAATTTTTCATATGTATGAATTTTACCAGAGCATGGTTTAACAATACTTAATTAATACCTTAGAAATTTAGATTTCTTGATTGGATACACTTCTAGCTATGTACAACTTTTCTACTTTGGTAGGATTATCTTCCTGTTTTCTGTAACTTTTCTCTTTAAATTCATATATTTGACACAGGTGTATGGGTGATTGAAGTCTGAGTGCACTATCCCGTGTATGATAGTGAGTCTACAAAAAGATGATCTGTTAGTTGACTTGGGAACACAGTTTCAGTTGCTAAACTTCAGTTATAATTACTAAATCTCATCTTGTCAATTAATGTCACATTTCATGCATTTTGATTATTTCTCTTCATCACACTTGTGCATAGACTAGTTTGGAGAAAAAAATTACTCTTAAATGAATTTTTGATTTAAATTGGCTTGGTTTCTTATTTACATGTTCTTTACTGTCTTTGTTGTATTACATTGCTAATGTGGATGCCTTGCAATTGTTTAATTTCTTAATTGTTTGTAGAATTTCAGCTCTTTGTAGATTATAAGGACCAGAGGGACCATTTATGATCCTCTAGTTTGAGCTCCTAAATAATACAGGCCAGAGAACTTCAAGTAAATTTCTGCATCAAGCCTATCATTTTCTGTTTGAGCTATAGTATTTCTTCTAGAAAGAGAGATCCAGTCTTGATTTAGGTCTGTGAGAGCAATACATAATTAACCAAATAGCCCCTGTGAGAGCTGTGAGAGCAATACATAATTAACTAATAGCCCCTGTTATATGTTCAACCAACTCCACCTTGGCTCTGTATTAGATATTTTCGCCCTGTAAAGGTACCCCGACCATGAGCTGAACTCCTTAAGTTTCTCACAAAGACACTTTTCCAGACTTCAAATGCTGTATGCAGGGTAATGTTGCCTCCCTCCCTCTGGTCAATATTCTGTTTATACATCCATATTTGGTGTTTAGTCTTTTTACCTCAGCATTGCATTGAGAATTCATGTTCTGTTGATTATCTATAGTGACCCTTAAGTCCTTTACAAAATCATTGCTTTCCAAGGCACAACCTTCCATTCATTAAGTATGGCTCGTGTTCCGAGACCTATGTATGTCCTTGCATTTGACTGTATTATAGTGCATGTTATCTGATTGTGCCCAGCTTACCAAGTGATGTAGATCACTCTATCAATAACCTAACTCCATCAATTTCTGTCATCTACAAAGTCGATCAGCAATGAGTTTTTCTTCCAGATCGTTGATTTAAAAAAAAATAAAAAAAGAATAGTGTTGGGCAGTGAACCGATCTCTGCAGAATCCCACTAGAAATGCTGCCACTTGATAGTTCTCCATTAACAATTACATACTGAGATACATCATCCATCTTTTTTAATTGTGTTAAAATGTGGCATTGATTTTTTTTTGTATGCTGCTAATTTTTTTTTTTTTACTGATACTATCACGTGGTACTGTCAGCACAACTACCTTTATCGACCAGACTTGTAATCTTGTCAATTTAATATCAAATTCATTTGACAAGGCCTATTTTCCATGAAACCTTGTCAATTGGCATTAAATTTTTTTGTCCTTTAATTCTTTATTGACCGAGTTTGGTATTGGCTATTCTGTTGTTTTGCTGGGATAGATGTCAAACTAAATTACAAAAAAAGTTTCTTCTCTATTCTTTTTCTAACAGACCTTGCCAACATCTTTGGTTAAACCTGGAAATCTTCCTGTTTAAGTGGAGCTCTTCTAACCTAAACAATCTTTGATACTCTGCTGGCCATACCATTAGCTGTTTGGTCTCCAATATTCGTCTTCCTTCTTTGCACTTTTGGCACTTTATTTAAAGTTCAGTCCCTGCTGACTTGGACTAGAGGATACACTTTTATGGGGTACACATTATAGTTTTACTTTGTGTCCACTCTCATTCCATTTGTTATGCCTTCCTACATGATTGGTACCACAGATGCAGTTTAAGGTTACATGATATTTTCCATTATAAGGCTGTGTTTTCAGTGGCTTATAACTTTGCCAGTCTTAAACTGTTGGAGCTGATGTTTTTGGAAAGCTTCAGCTAACATGGTGGTTATTTCTCAGAATAGGGGTGAGGAAAAAGACGTGTATTTTGTCTGTTTAAAAAAAAAATCGTAAACTGTTTGAGATGCTTTAGCGTCTCTATAGGGGCATGGATCAGTGTTCATGTCTCACTCTCTGATAGTACCCGGCCTGGGCCAGCGAAGCTAATGATCCAACCAGCGGACCAAATTTGCTGATGAATCCTGGTAACATGCCACCTGAGGGACGCTGGGCATACGTGAAGAAGAGTGTCTCCATGCTTTGGAGCAGGGACTTGACACTTGGCAGGGGGTCGTCCTTGTGTCAGGGATATGTCTTTCGCATTCCCTGTGAAAACTTGGCCAATTTATGCAGGTTAGTTTACACTAGTATTGCTACAGTGGCACAGCTGTATCAATGTAGCTGTGCTGCTGTAGCGCTGCTAGTGCAATTGCTCTGTGCCAGTTGGAGAGCTCTCCTGTCGGCATAATTACTCTGCCTCCCCGATTGGCAGTAGCTATGTCAGTGGGAGAGCTTCTCCTGCTGACATAGCACTGTCTACACCGGCACTTAGGTCGGTGTAAATTACATCACTCGGGGGGTGGCTTTTCCACAACACTGAGCAACTTAAGTTATACCGAAGTAAGTGCTAGTGTGTACAAGTTACTCCTGGGGGAATTCTGCGCAATGCAAAATTTTGCAGAATTTAACATGCACGCAGAATTTCCTTTCCCCCACAGATATGGGCTGCAGTGCTGCTAGCCACCACTAGGGGATGATGGCCCTGCCAGAGCCCAGCTCGCACACAGAAGACACTGCCATGGGGGAGGGGGAGGAAGCTAGAGGGTTCCTGGCAGCTGTAGTTCCCGACATGCCCTGAGAGAAGGGAAAGGCGGAGTGCAGGAAACTGTGCAAACCTGGGACCGAGCATCAGCCTGTTGATCCCTCTGGATCCCTGGGCTTGGGGTGGAGGGGCTGGGCACTGCGGGGAGAGTGGGGGTGGCCCTGCAGCTGGGCTATGGGGAGGGAAAGGGGTGCGGGTATCTGGGCAAGGGGGGTCCCCACGGCTGGGCTCTGGGGGCGAGGAGGGGGCAGAGAAACAGGATTGGGTTGTCATAGGGGTTTCTTTAACTCTCTACTCCTGGGGGAATTTTTCTGTTTGTCTGTATTGTTACAGACATGCTTGCTGACAGGTATTTTGAAATTGATTGCTATTTGGAAGTTTTTGGCCATTTCTTAGCTTGACTACCTTTTTCACTGAGTGTGGAATATTTATGAGTAATCTCTAGAGTCATTAGACTCTATTTGGTTTCCATTCTTTGGTAAACTGCATGTGCCAATTCAGAGAGAGGCCCTCTGGAAACATCTCATTTTTGGGAAGGAGGCAGCTGTGAGGAATCTTCGCTCTCTGTGTGTGTGTCATATTTTGGGGCACAGTCCAGACCAGAGAAGAGCTGTGTCACCGCTTGCCCTGTAAATTGGGTGCCTTAAATGTTCTGCCGACGTCTACGGGCTGAAATTGTGGAAAAGCAGCATCACTTGCCCCATAACCTCAGCTGTGCAGAACACAACGCCATCCACAGCCTCAGGAACACCTCTGACATCATAATAAAAAAGGCTGACAAAGGAGGTGCTGTTGTCGTCATGAATAGGTTGGAATATGAACAAGAGGCTGCTAGGCAGCTCTCTAACACCACATTCTACAGGCCATTACCATCAGATCCCACTGAGGGTTACCAAAAAAAAAACTCCATCTGCTCAAGAAACTCCCTTGAAAAAGTACAGGAACATATCTGCACAGACACACCCCTAAAACCCCAACCAGGGGTATTCTATCTGCTACCCAAGATCCATAAACCTGGAAATCCTGGATGCCCCATCATCTCAGGCATTGGCACCCTGACAGCAGGATTGTCTGTCTATGCTTGCATCCGAAGAAGTCGGTATTCACCCATGAAAGCTCATGCTGCAAAACATCTGTTAGTCTATAAGGTGCCACAGGATTCTTTGCTACTTCTGTCTATGTAGACTCTCTCCTTAGGCCCTACGTTACCAGCACTCCCAGCTATTTTCCAGACACCACTGACTTCCTGGGGAAACTACAATCCCTCGGTGATCTTCCAGAAAACACCATCCTGGCCACTATGGATGTAGAAGCCCTCTATCTACACCAACATTCCACACAAAGATGGACTACAAGCTGTAAGGAACAGTGTCCCTGGTAATATCATGGCTAACTTGGTGACTTTGTCCTCACCCACAACTATTTGACATTTGGTGACAATGTATATCTTCAAGTCAGAGGCACTGCTATGGGTACCTGCATGGCCCCACAGTATGCCATTTTTTTTTATGGCTGACTTAGGGGAGAAGAGCTAAGGAAGCGTTGTTCTAATGCCCCTCCTCTGCTTGCGCTACATTGATGACATCTTCATCATCTGGACCCATGGAAAAGAAGTCCTGAAGGAATTCCACCAGGATTTCAACAATTTCCATCCCACCATCAACCTCAGCCTGGACCAGTCCACACAAGAGATCCACTTCCTGGACACTACAGTACTAATAAATGATGGTCACATAAACACCATCCTATACCAGAAACCTACTGACTGCTATACTTACCTACATGCCTCCAGTTTTCATCCAGACCACATCACACGATCCATTATCTACAGCCAAGCTCTAAGATACAACCACATTTGCTCCAATTCCTCCAATAGAGACCAACACCTTACAAGATCTCTATCAAGTGTACTTAAAACTACAATACCCACCTGATGAAGTGACAGAGCCAGAAGAGTAGCTAGAAGTCACCTACTACAGGACAGGCCCAACAAAGTAACAGAACGCCATTACCTTCAGCCCCCAACTAAAACCTCTCCAGCGCATCATCAAGGATCTACAACCTATCCTGAAGGACGATCCCTTACTCACAGACCTTGGGAGACAGGCCAGTCCTCGCTTACAGACAGCCCCCCCAACCTGAAGCAAATACTCACCAGTAACCACACAACAAGAACACTAACCCAGGAACCTATCCTTGCAACAAAGCCCGTTGCCAACTCTGCCCACATATCTATTCAAGGGACACCATCAGAAGACTCAACCACATGAGCCACATCATCAGGGTCTCATTCAGCTGCATATCTATCAATGTGATATATGCCATCATGTGCTAGCAGTGCCCCTCTGACATGTACATTGGCCAAACCGGACAGTCTCTACGCAAAAGAATAAATGGACACAAATCAGATGTCAAGAATTATAACGTTCAAAAACCAGTCAGAGAACGCTTCAACCTTCCTGGACACTCAGTTACAGACCTAAAAGTCCCAGTTCTTCACAAAAAAACTTCAAAACCAGACTCTAACGAGAAATTGCAGAATTGGAATTAATTTGTACACTGGACACTATTAAATTAGGCTTGAATAAAGACAGAGTGAATGAGTCATTACACAAACTAAAAACTATTTCCCCATGCTAATTTTTCCCCTTACTGTTACTCACTCCTTCTTGTCAACTGTTGGAAATGGGCCATCCTGATTATCACTACAAAAGGTTTTTTTCCTCCTGCTGATAATAGCCCACCTTAATTGATTTGTCTCGTTAGAGTTGGTATGGCAACCCCTATCGTGTGTGTGTGTGTGTGTCTTCCTACTGTATTTTCCACTCCATGAATCTGATGAAGTGGGTTTTAGCTCACGAAAGCTTATGCCCAAATAAATTTGTTAGCCTCTAAGATGAGGGATAGCTCAGTGGTTTGAGCATTGGCCTGCTAAACCCAGGGTTGTGAGTTCAATCCTTGAGGGGGCCACTTAGGGATCTGGGGCAAAAATTGGTCCTGCTAGTGAAGGCAGGGGGCTGGACTCGATGACCTTTCAAGGTCCCTTCCCATTCTAGGAGATTGGTATATCTCCGATTATTACTTTTTTTTTAAGTGCTCCTTGTTCTTTTAGCCTGAACATCGACAGCCAACAGAGAAGCATACACTGAGTGTCTTTGTGTTAATCAGCTATGACTCAGTACTCTGATTCCGCCAGCCTGCTTGTTACACCCCAGTCATGCTGTAATAACTACCGGCCTTGATGGCAACTAGCCAAGTGACTTCAGCATATCCCAGTCCTGAATTTTCCCAAAACCATGTGTTCTGCAATGTCCAGCCCTTTCCTGGACCGTTTGGAGGAATAATAAGGTTTGTTTGCTCCTTTAAAGAGTCTGTACCGAGCAGCTTGCCACATTCACTGGTGTTAAGTCACTTCAGGTACAGCACTGAGTTTGTGTAGATTTAAATAAAACGAGTTTTTATTAAGAACAGGACATAGGTAAAGTGATGCCAAGTAAAAGAAAGAAAAAGGTAAAGATGGTTACAAGCAAAATACTAAAAGTGAAAAATACACATCTAAAAGGAAGGTAATCTACAGACTCTGTTTAAGATGGCTTCTCTCTTTGCCCAGCATGACTGACTGCCCCTGTCAGGACTTTCCACAGAAGAACATGGTGCTGCTTGCCTGTGTCCTCTTAGATGAAAGATAACTTGGGGTTCTTCCCCCTCTCTTTTTCTAGTCCAGTGAACCTGTGAAATGGATTTTCTGAAGATTGCCCCTCCTCCCCTCCCAGGATTAAAGTTCATTCAAGCTGTGAGGAAAGAGACTTGGAGTCTGGCAGAGAAGGAAGTTTTATGTTGTTTTCATCCCTCACTGCCGTTTGCTAAAATGCAAATTGAGCTGTTATCATCCTTGCCAATGCAAATGAATGGTCACTTGATATGTGATTGCTGGTTGACTCAGATGACACCTGACTGGAGGCATTGGCTTGTCCTTTGGGAGAAACCTGTTTTACTCGCTCCCCAGACTTGTCTGGTACACACACTTTAGTTTCACACTTCTTGTTTGGTCCTGGGGCATTTACTATACATATACTATGTAAGAATATTAATGATCAGTGTGTTAAGTTTTCCAGGGATACCCTTACATGGTGCATATCTTAGAATCATAGAATATCAAGGTTGGAAGGGACCTCAGGAGTTATCTAGTCCAACTCCCTGCTCAAACCAGGACCAGTCCCCAGATTTTTACCCCAGTTCCCTAAATGGCCCCCTCAGGGATTGAACTCACAACCCTGGGTTTAGCAGGCCAGTGCTCAAACCACTGAGCTATCTTTCTCCGCCCCAATCTTAGATAGTTTTCAATTAATGAATTGAACTGGTTCAATTAATGAACACTGAACTAGTCAGGCCAGCTAAAACTCACTAGATACCAGTGAGCCTCTTGCATTGCGATGCTGTTAGAGCAAAGGTCCTCAAACTGTGGGGTGTGCTACCCTAGTGGGGCATGGAGAAATATTTGGGGGGGGCACATCTCCCCCCCCACAGGCAACGGAGAGGGAACACCACCCAGCTCTGCTGCTGGCCCCAGCTTCAGCCCCCTTACCCCATCTGTGGCCCTGTTTCTGGCCCTGTCTCTAGTTGGGGAGGGAGGCAAAGGAAAGGTGGGGAGATGAAAAGTTTGGGGACCACTGTATTAGTCATGGTGTGAGGGGGGGAAAGGTGTAGACTTGGCCTAGAAGTAGAGCTAGTCTAATACTACTGTTGAGGGCATTAAGCTGCTGTTGTTGGGGAGCACTTTCCTCTAGGTCACTTTTTCCTTTTACTAAGTATGAAGCACAGGGGAGCTTCTGGTAATATGTTTATGAATGTTGTGTTTCTGCTGTTAGCCTTTGGAACTTCTGTAGCAAACTTCTGCTGCACCTTACCTCTATCTGCAGGAAGGTTCAGGCAGCAGATATGACAGATGTTGGAAGAAGGGAAACTTCAGGCTATTGTGTGGAGATGCTCCTGATGCTATGGTCCCAAGGAATGTTCATAGAATATTATATCTATAAATGTTTTATGTGTATCTTTGTGAGCTAGGGTATTCTGGGTCTATGGGGGATGGTTACAGAGCTTTCTGCGGGAACTAAAATCACTTGGAGATAACTAATGCAAATCCCTGGACAAGTAAATAAGTTTGTAGAAGTGCCACCCATGGAGGAAACTGCATATACTCATTTTGACCGAATTCAAGATCCCTAGCATACAAAAAAGTAGGTGTACAAAGGATCAGACTGAACTGACTCCTGAAGCGCTTTCATACAAGAACTGACATGAGACTTAACCAAGAGGGCAAAACCTTGCTGGAAAGGTTTGAAGGACTTTGAAACCTACCAGGGTTTCCATGTGGAAGATGGGTGACACTTGTTAAGCTTTTGTGTATATGTAGAGCAGGGGTGGGCAAACTTTTTTGGCTAGAGGGCCACATCTGGATTTAGAAATTGTATGGCGGGCTATGAATGCCGATGAAATTAGGGTGGGGTGCGGTAGGGGGTGAGAGCTCTGGCTGGGGGTGTGGGCTCTGGAGCGGGGCCAGAAATAAGGAGTTCAGGGTGTGGGGGGGAGAGGGATCCAGCTGGGGGTGCAGGATCTGGGGTGGGGATGAGGGGTTTAGGGTGTAGGAGGGTGCTCTGGGCTGGGACTGAGGGGTTTGGAGGGTGGGAGGGGGATCGGGGTGGGGCAGGGGGTTGGGGTGCCAGTGGGTGGCTCAGAGGTGCAGGCTCTGGATGGCGCTTACCTCAAGCAGCTCCTGGAAGCAGTGGCATACCTCCCCCCCCCCCCCAGCTCCTATGCAGAGGCGCGGCCAGGCCGCTACTTCTGGGAGCCGTGCGGATCGGCCCCGGAGCTTGAGGGTTGGGTTAAAATGACTGGCAGGCTGGATCCAGCCCACGGGCCATAGTTTGCCCGCCCCAGATGGGGAGTGTTTGTTTTGTAATGATTTCTCTAATGCTTTTGTCCTAAGTAAATGCATTTTGCTTTGTGAAAGCTGGCTGGTCACTGGTACAACCTGCCACTTCCCCTGGGAAACAGCAGAACTGCAGGCACTGGGCTAAAGTCAGACCTGTTGGGATAATCACAGTAAATTGCAAGGGCATTTCAGCCTAAATCCCTAGTCTGGAGGGAGAGATGTGAGCTCCCACCTAAAGAAAGGTGATGGCTAAAGGCTTGAGTTAGTGGTGCCCTCAAGGAGACCATGAAGGGAACAGAGATACACCTCTACCTCGATATAACGCTGTCCTCGGGAGCCAAAACATCTTACTGCATTATAGGTGAAACCGCGTTATATCAAACTTGCTTTGATCCACCGGAGTGCGCAGCCCCACCCCCCTGGAGCACTGCTTTACCACGTTATATCCGAATTCGTGTTATATCGGGTCGCGTTATATCGGGGTAGAGGTGTAGTTACTGTGGACCTGTGACACCTGGTACTTAACTGATGATACAGATGTCAACATCTTCTAAAATGTAGTCCTATGAATCGAGCTGGGTCCAACACCCCGGCTTGGGACAGGGGTCTTCAGGCAAGAAACCCAAAACAAGAATTTCTAGAATAGATAAAAATCTGAGGCAGTGACCGTAGGAAACCAGACTGAATGCACTGGTACCTGGAATAAGTGGGGCCAGCCAAAGCTTTGCCAGAAATCCTAATCTTTAGGTAAGAAGAGATACATGTAGACCTCTTTGTGTTAATCCTTTTCTCCAATTGCTATGTTCCTGTGGATGGATAAACAGTACTTTGTTTTGAAGTAGCTGTACTGTGTCGCTATATAATCACTCGCTGGTTACAACTCATGAGGGAAGGCTCTTCTGCAGGTGCCAAACGCAGCTGGGCCTGCTAAGGAAGCACAGATGGTAAACAGGGATGCTATATCTCAGAGACCTGGTCTGTGAGTGAGAGAGAATTGTGGGATTCTACCCCAGGACAGAAGAAGGTAGAGCCTAGAGGCATTCCTGAGACCAATGAGATTTCAAAGCTGCAGCTTCCCTGTAGCTTAGTTTTCTCTTCCTCCAAAACTGAAGTTTTGATTCTGGCCAATGCTTCTGGAATGGGTTGCTAGAAAATAATTTGATCTTTTGGACTAGCAAAGAGAAAAGCAAGGAGAACTGGAAGAGTTAGTTACCGTATAAGCCATAGTCTCTGGCTGATGAGACCAGAGAGAAAAGTAACTTTTAGGTTTCTTGTGTAGGTTCAAACAAAATATTTTTCCCAGGCAAGAGGTGAATGTAGATGGCCTTAAATTTGTCTACCTCATGGAGTTTACTGATCCTCTTTTTAGGAAAAACAAACCTAAAGCTCAATAGATAGCTCAGGTTTTACAGATCCTTCACTTAATCTTCACCTACGTTATATTGTCACTGACTGCAAAGGAATAGTGCCACAACCAACAAGCTTTATCAGTTTTGCCTCTCTTTCCATAAAGAGTAAGGTTATTTTCTTCTCTCCAGGGCAGCTCCTGTTTCTCTGGCTTGGGAAATCAATGACGTAGGTCTTGTCTGCACAGGGAAATTGACTGGAACAAGCTATTGCAGAATAACTCTCCATGTGGACACTGGATTTCAGTAACTTGAGTTTGGCACCCAGCACTTGAGAGATTTTAACAGATTGTTTACTCCATATAAAGCAGCATTTGAGAATCTTTTTTCATTTATGTATTTAATTTACATAGTACCCGAGGAATTTTTTTTTTTTGCATTATTTGAATGGCAACACAGGTGAGGTGTTTGTTTACTGCCTGTATAAATCAAAATGGCCAACCTTCCGAAATGTAGCTTCCCCGTTTCATGTTTAAATGTCTGCTTCCCTGATAGATTTGGTTTGTCTGTAGAATTATACCCAGAAATGTGATTTTTAAAATAAAAAAGTAGAAGAAACCATCTGGCACAGTTGAATTAATTTGCAAATACTAAGCCCAGAATAGCTTGCTTGTTGTGGCAGATTGGTGCTGTGTAGTCTTTTAGTACCTGCTATGACCTCACAGCTTAATCTAGGTATTTATTGACTGTACATGGACAATTTGCATACTTCTGCCAGTTTGGCTGGTGGTGTGGTTCCTGACTTTATAGCTCGGGTTTTATGAAAACCATAATTACATATTGGGAGGCATGTTTATTTACTGTACTCAAGCTATAAAAAAGATGCATTTAAACTTGTGAATGAAAGCAACGACTTTCCTTATCAAAATGAAAAGAGAAACTTCCTTACTCAACATGTGGCTTTTTTTGGTGTGTGTTTAGATAGCTATTGGTTTAAGTTTTCCCTACTTTTGATTTCTAGTTATGAATGCATAATTTTCTTCAGGCAGCAGTTTGACATATTGTTAATTCATGTTAGCATCTTTGTTTTAAACCTGTAGTTTCTAGCTTGAACAAAAAGAAATCTAGTTTAAAAGTAAAATTACTGGATCCTTCTAGACAATCTGTCTCCAGTGCAGTTGTCTGTGTCTTTTTGAATACTGGGAGGAGCTCGCTGAAAAAGATCGGAGCATGCTAATTTTAGAGATTCTTATGATCTTAATTTGTGAGATCCAGGATATTGTTGTTGATATTACATTAAACTATTTTAATTGATTACAAAAGTACTCCTAGGTAGCAACACTGCTTTTCCTTGCATGTCATAGTAACAGAAGTTTTAAGTCTTTTAGTTTTGGTTTGTTCAACATTTAGGTCACCCTGATGTGAGTAGTGATTGCAGTACTGACTCTAAGGTTGTGGTGTATTACTGTACAGCACATTTTTCCTTAGGTTCTGTTTTTCCTTGGGATTGTATTAAAAAATAGGTGTACAGAACAAACATTAGAAAGTCTGGTAGAAGTTAAAGCATCAGTATTACTTGAATTTATACTAGAACCATGTCTGTCTTTTGTGGTGCAGTGGTGGGAAACTAACCTGGGACTTGGTGGATATGCTCTTATAGAAAACATGAGCTAATTTTAATAAATAACTGTTCTAGTTACTTTGGCAGCTGCTATATTCTGTTGCTTTTCTGTAATCTGCTGTTGTATACCGATTGGGTACAGTGATGCAAACAGTTGGCAAGGATATGTTTGCAAATGCCCTGTTAAATATTTTACAGTAGACACTTGGGATAGTGGGGTAAAATGAGATATTAGCTTGTTGCAATTAATTCTATGTAGTATTAGTATTCTTGATGTATTCTCTGTTGGTAGCAACATGAACAGTCTTCAGTAGTAACTAATTCTAACAAGGAGAGACAACCAAACCAAAGCTTATCAACATTTATTTTACATTTGTTGTCAATCACACCATATGTTTCTGAAATGGCCATTTGTAGTTAAAGTAAAAACCACCATACCTACATGGTGTCTAACTGTTTGTGATTTAGACTGTTTTTTCCATGTTCAAATTCTGTCCTAGTTTCCTTGTCGAAGGCAGGACTTATGGCATGGCAGGTAGAACACCACAGCATGTGAGTGAATGAACTTTCCTTTTTAGCTTCTCTTCCCAAAGGGTGGGTGGGTTGGTTGGTTTGTTTTGTATTGTGGTGGTGTGATGGGGCTCACTCACCACTATGGCACCTCCTGCTGGCTGTCCTGGGGATTAGCTCTGTTCACTAGTGTGTCCTCCTCTGGTGGTGCCTTGCTGCTGTCACTCTTGTTCCGGGACCCGCGCCACTCCCAGGACTGCACGTCCTCTTCAGTGACGCTGCCCTCCGGCTATGCCAAACTCTGTGCCCCCCTCTCCCTTCTTCTGAGGGACCTGGAATCTCTGTCAAGCCACTTCTCTCAGTGGCAACTGCAGTCCATTGTTCTGGGGCTGCTTCCCATGTGGCTCCAGCACCCTCTTCTGCTCTTTCCTCAGCCTGCAGGCCCTAGTAGCCAGCCAGGAGATCTCTCTAGGTCCCCCGATCCTTGCTTGCAGTGCTGCTTAGTTCCAGGTGCTGGCGCTCTTTCCTCCTGCTAGGAGCCTGGTCGTCTTCCCTCAAGCTCAAGTCAGCTACTGCCCTCTGCCCTGCTCTGCAGTCCTTCTTATATGAGCCTGCAGGGCCATGATTGGCTGCTTCTTTCAGCACCTTTCTAATTGACTGCCACTGGTGCAGCCTCCCTAGAGCTACTTTTAACCGTTTTTTCTGCCAGTGAGGGGCAGCTGCCCCATCACTCACCTTCTCCCTTAAGACTGCAACCCTTGTGGGTAGGGATGTCTCCTGCCCTGCATCTGTCTAAGCTGCGCCCACAGGTTATCCCTCTCTTGTTTTGCACCTTCCAGCTGGAAACACACATTTTCCTTCTCTTTATCCATACCAGGCCTGGAGTCTCTGGAGTTCCCCTTGGCTACTTGCAGGCCCTCCTCAGCAGCTGCCAACTTATCCTCACGGAGGGACTCTCTTGGGCTCTTCCTTCCCGTTCTCAAGGTGATGCTTCTGTTCCCTGTCCTGGTAGGGGCAGTCTCCCTTCCCATGTTCCTGTCGCTCGCAGGCGTAACATTCACCCAGGTCAGCCACTGGCCTCCTGGCCCTGTTGCCTGGCTTCTCCTCCTGTTCTCCGCAGGAGCTTTACCAAGGCCTGCTGTTGCTTGACCAGCTGCCCCAAATAAGTCAGGAGGTATCACTGTGCCTGCATTGCTTCTGCTCGTTCTCCAGGATTTCCTGCAGCAGGGTCTCGAGCCTTTCCTGCTGTCTGTCAATCCCTTTCTGCCTGAGACGTCAAAAGAACCCTCAGCAGAGAAGACTTCTGCATGCTCTGGATCCATTGTCCCCACCTTCAATATCTCTCCTTCAATATGTCAACCCCCCTTGTATCTTGGCAATCATCCCACAGTCTCTGTCCTACTCTTATATTGGGGTGACTGCTGCCCGCACTCTCCACTGTGTGCTGTTCTCAGCACCTTTCTAACTGGCTGCCTCCGGCGCAGCCTCCCTAGGGCTGCTTTTAACCCTTTTCTGCCAGTGAGGGGCAGCTGCCCCATCAAGATGGCATGTAAGGATTCCAGACAGAGCTCAGGGCCTGACTGTGTTAGTTGCTGTACAGACGCAGAACAAAAATGTAGTTCCCGCTCTATAGGTATCTATATAAATGTATCTAAGATATATGACAAAATGTAACTGGTAGATACAATAAAGAGATGGGTGGAGGGGGGGAAACGCATGGTAACAATGAGACTGTTATGAACAAGCAGTAGTCAAAGCACACCAACTACCGTATTATTGAGGGTTTTGTAGCCATCATGTCAGAGGAGAGTTTTATGAAGGGCAGTTAGGTTGATCTGGTGGATATTTGAGTTATTACTTCCATGTGGAAGGGGAGAAAATGTTTGAAAATTTAACAGCTAAACTGACAATCAAATGAATAGTCAAAACTGTCATAATTGGAGGCGTGACTTGACCTCTCAGTAGCACATAAGGTGACACAGTGAGGTTAGGCCAGGAAGAGTTGTGTAAGTGAAGAAGAGAAGTGTGTGAGTGAAGCCAATGGAGGGATGCAGGAAAGGGGGGTGATATGGTCGAAGTAGAAAAATGATCATTGTAGCAACATTTTTTATGGATGTAAGTGAGGTAATATGGCGTTTGTCAAGGCCAGCTAGGAAGAGGATGTTGCAGCAGTTAATGTGGGATGGTGATGATCTGGATAAGATTTTTGGATGTGTGGCTAGAGAGGACAGGCTGAATCTTAGATTTTGTTCAGGAAGAAAGGCAAGATCTAGACACAGCCTGCAAGTGTGTCTCTAGGAAGGGAACAATCAAAGACCATACCACATTATTGGACTGAGTGAGAGGGAGGATGGTGTGTTGCCCATGGTGGCTGAGAAAGGAAAGTGAGCTTCAAGAGAGGGAAGGTCAACTGCTCTGTTTTGATCATGCTCTGTTTAAGTTGACAGCAGGCATCTGTGAGCAATTGTCAGAAACATAGGCTGGCTAGACACGCGAGAGATGTTAGAAAGGTAGGTCAAGATTTTAGTTTGGCCAGAAAGTGATGGGTCCAGAATTGAGGGCTAAATCTGTGACATGTTAGCATAGAGATGATAGCTGAAGTTGTCTCTGAATGAATTTGCCCATGGACAAGGTTGTAGAGGGAGAAGAAGAGGAGGCTAAGGATAGAGAGTTGGAGAGGAGGATCCTTGAAGAAAACACCGAAGGATCATATGAGGGCTGAGCAGGAACGTGGGAGAATTGGAGAAGCCAGGAGATTACAGGGTGTGTGCTTGAGTGATGTGCTTGCTTTGTGGGCTGTTACTGTTCATTTTATATATATTTTTTTTGTTTGTTTTTAAACCCTGCACAGCTGGGAAGTATTTCCTGACTCAAACATGTTTGAATTATCAGTTCTGTACTATTACAAAATAAAGGGAAATACAGTGTCTGCTGTTGTAGCTGTTGATGGACTTTGTGCTTCTGGTTTTAAGTTACATTTTTACTGAATAATACTTTTTAAAAAAATCAGCTGATTACCATTTTTTTTAATCCACCCTGGTCTCCGTTATCTTTTTGGCTGAAATCCTATTGCTTTCTTGATTGTATCATACATATCTCTTAGATCTCCATTCTCAAAGGATGTTCATATTTTGTCGCACAGATCAATTCAATATGTTTTGAGCTCATTGTCTTGCTGTACATTGTAATCTGCTCTTGGCCATTCTGAGGCTAGCACGTCTCTCAGAAGAGATGTTCCTGTTGTGATGGAGAGATGTTGTGCTCTTTGCTTCAATAGCTGGAAGCATTTCTTTAGTGTATGCTACAAACCAGTCTTAATCTCATACAATCTTTTTACCAAAAACTGATATTGCAGCTGTAAGGATATTCAGTCTGAGTGTGTTCCATGCAGCCTTCCAAGAGATGCAGTTGATGATCGCTTCCCTGAGATTCATAGTGAATTGTTTCGTTGATGTTAATGCGTGGGCAACAGCTTTGTTTGGTGCGATGGAATTTTTGTAGTGAAATCTTATTTTGCAGCCTGGTCTATGTCGCAGTGTGCATTGTGAAACCTGCGAGTATGGAGAATGTCCTGTAAGTGTTTTCTGTGGCTGACAGTTAAATCCGTCTGGCTTCGGGTGTCTACACAAGACCTGGCAGTGATCTCTGGAGATACATGTTGGTAATTCAGTCCTCAGTGGGTGCAGAGCTCCTGTATGCTTTGGCCATTGTGGTTCACTTTTTCCACTCATGATGGCCGGTGCATAGTAGGCACATCTCATGATCTGAGCTGATTCTCTAGCATTGAAGTGTCCTAGCAGAGAGCCGCTTGGCTGGTGGTAGCTTACTGGTGATGCTGTCAAATTGTTTATACAACAAATCCTTCTCTGTGGAGATGGAGAAAAGTGTTGAAGCATATGTACTGATGATGATGGCAAAGCCACGTAAGGTTGGTATTCTTTGTGGTACATATTCTGATGTTGGAGCAGGACATTTGACAATGGGTATTGACAGAACAAGGAGCAATGGTCTCAAGTTGCAGTGGGGGAGGTCTAGGTTGGATATTAGGAAAAACTATTTCACCAGGAGGGTGGTGAAGCACTGGAATGGGTTACCTAGGTAGGTGGTGGTGGAATCTCTATCCTTAGAGGTTTTTAAGACCCGGGTTGACAAAGCCCTGGCTGGGATGATTTAGTTGGGAATTGGTCCTGCTTTGAGCAGGGGGTTGAACTAGATGACCTCTTGAGGTCTCTACCAATCCTAATCTTCTATGATTCTATTAATGAGTGTTTGACTGCAAATCCTACCCTGTGTTCACAGAGGGTTTTTTTTTGTTTTATCCATGCCAAAAAAAGGGGCAATGCATCTGGTATAGAGTCTGTGTCAGCTAGCCTGGCTTCAGAGGCAGTGGCTATCCGTCGATGGTGGACTTTCTAGGGTCGCTGACCTCTATAATCACATAAAACACAGTAGAAATGCATGTTCCCATAGGTTTGCTCCAGTGGGGGTCTGTAGCATCACATCACCAGTATGGTGCACACTCGTTTTTGGGCACCATAGAAACTGATTTCATAGACTTTTTTTTAAGACCAAAATCAATCATTAAATTATCTAGTCAGACCTCCTCCTTCATGACCTAGATAGTAGAACTTCACCCAATTACCTCTGTATCAAGCCCATGCACTTGTTTATGACTAAATCGTATCTTCCAGAAAAGTATTCAACCTTGGTCTGAAGATATACAGAGATGGAGAATCCATCACTTCCCTTGATAGTCTTTCAGTAGTTAATCACCCTCACTCTTAATGCTCATATCTTTATTTCTAATTTTTGAGTTTGTCTGGGTCTTGTTATGCCTTTCTCCACTAGATTAAAGAGCTGTTTAGTAGCAGGTATTTTCTCCCCTTGAGGGTACTTAAACACTGTAATCAGTCACCTCTTGATCTTCTTTTGATAAGCGAAACAGATTGAGCCCTGTATGTCTTCCACTATTAGGCATCATTCTTCATCACTTTTTCAGAGGCATGGAGTGAAAATTACAGATGCAGGCATTATATAATGACACATGAAGAGAAGGGAGTTACCTCACATGTGGAGAACCAGCGTTGACAAGGCCAATTCGATCAGGGTGGAGGTAGTCCACTCCCAATAATAGATGAGAAGGTGTCAATTCCAGGAGAGGCAAAGCTGCTTTTGTAATGAGCCAGCCACTCCCAGTCCCTATTCAAGCGCAAATTAATGGTGTTAAATTTGCAAATGAATTTTAGTTCTGCTCTTTCTCTTTGAAGTCTGTTTCTGAAGTTTTTTTGTTGAAGCATGGCTACTTTTAAATGGGTTATAGAATGTCCAGGGAGATTGAAGTGTTCTCCTACTGGCCTTTGTATGTTACTATTCCTGATATCCGATTTGTGTCCATTTATTCTTTTACGTAGGGACTGTCTGGTTTGGCTAATGTACATGGCAGACGGGCATTGCTGGCACATGATGGCATATATCACATTAGAAGACGTTCAGGTGAATGAGCCCTTGATGGTGTGGCTCATGTGGTTGGGCCCTCTGATGGGGTCACTAGACTAGATATGGGGACAGAGTAGGCAACGAGGTTTGCTGTAGGGATGGTTCCTGGGTTAGTGTTTCTGTGGTGTTTAGTTGCTGGTGAGTATTTGCTTCAGGTTGGGGGGCTCTCTGTAAGTGAGGACTGGCCTGTCTCCCAAGGTCTGTGAGTGTGAGGGATTGTTTTCCAAGATAGGTTGTAGATCATTGATTATGTGCTGAAGAGGTTTTAGCTCAAGGCTGTATGTGATGGCCAGTAGTGGTCTGTTATTTTCCTTGTTGGGCCTGGCCTGTAGTCCATCAGAACAAGACGGGTACCTAGAAATCATCGCGGGAGGTGGCCCGTGGCCCAGAACCCCTGCTGGTGCTGGGAGGTGGAGGTTGGTGGGGCCGGCAGTCTCCCTACCTGGCTCCGCACCTCCCACAGCAGCAGCAGAGTTTGGGTGTGGAAAGGAACAGGAAGTTGGGGCATGGAACGGGGTGAGGCGGGCTCTGGGCAGCGCTTACCTGAGGGGCTCCCTGGAAGTGGCAACATTGCCCTCACTCAGCTCCTAGATGGAGGTGTGGCCAGGCAGCTTTGCGCGCTGCCTCCACCCAGAGCACTGGTTTCGCAGCTCTCATTGGCTGGGAATCCGTTACCTCCGTGACAAACTCTCAGCCTTAAAAATGGGGCACTTAGTGGAGAAGTTTAGGGGGCAGTCTGATAAAAAGCCTTGCATAGGAGAGAGAGCCAAAGTGAGTGATAAAGTGTGAGAGTAGGAGGAAATCAGAGCAGAGATTTAGGTAGGTCTACCAGAATTCCTACCTAAAGCAGGAGTATGCCATTCTTGGGGTAAAGGTAGCAAGCGATCTCCTCAATAAAGAGGAGGAGGGAAAGGAGGACCGGTGGAGGGGAGGGCAAGGAGACACTGAAGGAGTCATCAGTAAGATAAGAGAATCTAAAAAGCATCACGAAAGCCAAGAGAGGTGGAGAATGAGCCAGAATGTCAAAAGAAGCAGAGATCACTAATGGTAGTGAAGTGTCCCTTAGTGACTGTGGCCATGGTGATTTTGGAGATGCGGGAATGGTGAAATAACTCCACTCTGTCTCACATATCTGAGCGTTAGAAATACATGCCTTGTTCATTGAGCAGAATGAAAGCTCTCTTTTTTTTCCTTTGCATATTTTTTAAAGCTTGCCAAACAAGCTCTTTTGATTTTTATATACATATTTCCTAATAAAGCCTGCCAAAGAGAGCCATTTGAAACTTAAAAGGAAATACTGCATAGGTTTAAGCCCTCAAAAAAACACTTTTGCATTGATCCTCAGAGTAAGCTTTATGTGGCTGAGCGGCTCTGGGCAAATGGCCAGGTGCAATTACTGTAAGTTGATCTCCACTAGACTAACAACCACTGAAAATGCCTGCGACACACATTAGACTACGCCCAGATTTACTATTTGATCAAGAATGAAAAAATGTCATAGTGAGACTCTTCTGAATGTCACTGCTACAAACAGATAGGGGATGCTGATAGGAAACTTAAATATAAAAGGATGCTAACACTTTCCACAATTTTTAAAATAATCTTTTGAGACCCTCTAATACAGAGGTGGGCAAACTGCGGTCCATGGGCCACATCCAGACCGCAGGACCCTCCTGCGCGGCCCCTGAGCTCCTGGCCTGGGAGGCTAGCCCCCCCACCCCCCCGGCAGCCTCAGCTCACTGCGCTGCTGGCACAATACTCTGGGTGGTGGGGCTGTGAGCCTGACCCGATACTCTGTGCTGCGTGATGGCGTGGCGGGCTCCAGCTGGGTCACTGGTGCTCCGAGGAGCAGGCGGGGGTTGGATAGAGGGCAGGGGTGTGGATGGGGTTGGGGCGGTGAAAGGGCGGGGAACGGGAGGGGGGGGTTGAATGGGGCAGGGGTCCTGGGGGGGGAGTCAGGAAGGAGAGGAGGGGTTGGATGGGGCAGCAGGGGGCAGTCAGGGGTGGGGGTTCCAGGGGCAGTTGGGATAGAGAGCGGGGGCAGTGGATGGAGGAGGAGGGGTGAGGGAGGTTGCAGCGTCCCAGGCCTTTGTTGCGAGGTGGGGGTGCAGGCAGCTGAAGCCAAAGGAGTCACCGAGGTCCAATAAACATGATTGCTGTGACCTCCATGACTAAATTGTAGCCTTACTTATTGGCAGTCCACAGTTCAGAGGTTGAATCTGGGAAAACTTGAGTGTGTAGGATCCACACTTGGAAAAACAAAATTGACAGGCAAGAAATTACTTATGAAAACATCCTTCTCTAGGATATATGTTATTTCAGCAGGAAGGAGGCTGAAACTGGAGGCTGTTATTTAAAGGAAACTTAAAAGGTGTCCTTTTAAGAGATGCTTTTATTTCACTTAGGTTTAAAATTTAGACTTTATTAAAATAAATTCAAAACCTTTTTACAAAAACTAATGTGAACAGAAGTGTGTTTGATTTTTTTTTTTCCATTTGCATTTCATTCCCTGTACAACAATAAAAACCTGAACCTTGAAGCCTTGTTATGGTGCGTAAAAACTAGTCAGTCTAGTTTTACTACATCTAGGAACAAAGAACGTAGGTCCACACTTACAGCATTTGTCCTGTACACAAAGCTGTATCCTTGAAAGCAGAGACTCTGTAAAGAACTTGCAGGTCCTGGTCACCAATCAGCTAGATACGAGTTCACAGTGCTGTGCTGTGGCTGAGAGAAGTCTTGTGTAAACCGTGGGCATATAAACGGGAATATCAAATAGAAGGGAAGTAATACTGCTCTATATACAGCATTAGTTAGACCGTTAGTGGATACTGTATTCGCTTCTGGTATCTGCGCTTCCAAAAAAAAAAAAGTTGAAAATTTGGAGGAATTTCAGAAAAGATTGATGAGAATGATTCAAGGTCTGAAAAATCTGCATTACAGACTAAATAGACTGATAAACAGATTGGGATTCTTTAAAGAGAAGGACCTACATAGGGATGAGACAGGTGCGGGCAAACTATTTGGCCTGAGGGCTGCATCGGGTTCGTAAATTGTATGGAGGGCCTGTTAGGGGAGGGGGTCATGGCCTGGCCCCCACCTCCTATCTGCCCCCTTCCCTGCCCCATCCACACATCCCTGTTTCCTGTCCTCTGACTGCCCCCCGGACCCCCACTGTCCCATCCAACCCCTCCTCTCATTCCTGATAGCCCCCTGGGACCCCTGCCCCATCCAGCCACCCTTCTCCCTGCTCCCGGAACCCCTGCCCCTGACTGCCCCCTGCCGCCTCATCCAACCTCCCCTCCTTCCTGACTGCCCCCCCCAGGACCCTTGTCCCCATTCAACCCCGTTTCCCCCCAACCACCATCCATACCCCTGCCTCCAACCACCACCCAAACTCCCCTTCCCTCTATCCAGTGCCCCCGCTCCCTGCCTCCTTACCGCGCTGCCTGGAGCACAGGTGGCTGGCAGCATTACAGCCACGCCGCCCGGCTGGAGCCAGGCCACGCTGCTGCTACCACCACACAGCACAGAGACAGGGTCAGGCCTGGCTCTGCAGCTGTGCTGCCCCAAGAGCTCATAGCCCTGCTGACCAGAGCATTGCACCGGCTGCAGAGCGAGCGAGCTGAGGCTGTGGGCAAGAGGGAACAGTGGGGGAGAAGCCGGGGGCGAGCCTCCCGGGCCAGGAGCTCGGGGGCTGGGCAGGACGGTCCCATGGGCCAGATGTGGCCCACGGGTTGTAGTTTCCCCACCCCTGGGATAAGACGTTAGAAAGTAGAAGGTTCTTTAGTCTAGCACAGCAGTTCTCAAACTGTGGGTCGTGAACCTGTTTTTGTGGGGTCGCCAGGATTGATGTTAGACTTGCTGGGGTCTGGGGCCCAAGCCCCACCGAAGCTCAGGCTTCAACTCCCTCCCCGCCCTGTTCAGTGGGGCTCGGGCTTTGGGCCCCCCACCCCTGGGGTCGTGTAGTAATTTTTGTTGTCAGAAGGGGGTTTTGGTGCATTGAGGTTTGAGAACCCCTGGTCTAGCAGACTGAGGTGTGACAAGATCCAACAGCGGGAAGCCAAAGCTAGATACATTTAGACTAGAAATAGGGTGCCCATTTTTAAGTTATTGGAATTTCCCAATTTAACAAAAGCTGTGGTGGATTCTCTATCACTAGAATCTGTTAAAGACTGGATGTCTTTCTGAAAGACAACGTTATGGGCTCGATGCAGGAACTGTTGGGTGAAATGGCCTATGTCGTGCAGGAGGTCAGACCAGATCATAGTGGTCCATTATTCTGATTTTTAAAATCTACATAAATTAAAGATCCAGCTCTCATTGAAATTTATTGGTTATTGGGCGCTTAAAACTCCCGTGAACGACTTAAAATATTATACTAGTAAGGACTTTAAGGCTGGAAATTTCAAAAATTTGAACAGGGAAGAAAGAAGTATTAAAAAAATAACCACCCTGAGGGCCCTTTATTACTTCAAAACATTAAGATCTGGCTTCAGGTAAACCTGCTGTAGCTACGGATACGTTTGGTGGAAGACCGAACTCTTGAATCTGTCTCCTGTGCATAGTGGTCCACAGACAATGCTCTAAAGACACGCATCCTTTTTTGTGTCCTGCTCATTCTGAAAGTGTTCAGGAGTTTACTAAATCATAATTACTCTTATTAGAATATAGCTTGAGCAAAAGGCATGGCAATTGTTGCCCTGGTTCAAAGGGAGTCGCTTCTGTTGAAATGTTCTTGCTTTGATTTTCAAGGCAAACTTGCTGGAAACTGTCAAGTCAGTACTAGAGACAAGTGGAGGCAATCGTGATGATGTTCTGGACAGATTTAGATAAAAATTGTTTCACTAATTTGTGGTTTTAAATAACATGAATGTAGTGAGTATGTATAACTGTTCTTTGAAGCTAATTTATAGTATTCTTTGTCACGTCAAATGCCATTGACGCTGATTTTGAAACTATTTTCTACATGACAATAGACCCAACTTTTTCAAGGGTATTTGCAGGGTTTAAAAAGTAACTTCTCCTCCTTTTCCCTTATTTGAATAGCTGCAAAATTGAGGCTTTAATTAGTTTTGTTAACCAAAATGGTCTCTGTTCATTTAAGAAAGGAATGTAATTTTTCTGAATGTATGTCTTTAAAACAGAAGTGACTTTATTAAAATTGTTTTCCTGCATCTGGGATTTAAACAACTGGACAGAGAAGTCTTCAGAAATTGTAAACATTTCACTTCTGGTTTTAATGTTGATAGCATATTATGGACCAATAATGAAAACGAAACTGAATTTTTGTAACATTTGTAAAGTGTATGAAACTAAATTGTGCATTTCCCTGCATAATTTACATTGTAAATTAGCATACTTTTATAAAATTTCTTTGTAAATTGATTTACTTTTGTCACATAACAGTTGAGCATTAAAGTCAGGCACAAATGCACATGGTGAATATATATATTCATCTTCAGTCTGCAAGATGTTCCTGATAAACCACAAAGTTCGCTATTGCCACAAAATGAAACATGCCATGGTGCACTCTTTCCTTTAGAAGAAAGGGAATCTCTGTTTCTGCAAGAAGCTTGGAATGCGTAGGAGCCCTACTTGAACAAGACATGGGTCAGTTGAAAACTTTGTTTCCCTAAGCAAACCCAAGATAACATGAGCATGGCAGGAAAGGCACATCAAAGCAACTGGTACTGGCTGCTACATATGTTGGGTGACCGGGTGATGGCAGCTAGAAACATGTTGTGTGTACTAGGAAAAACTGAGATAATGTTGATGGATCCTGCAGTCTCATTGCACCCAGGCCAGTCATACAGGGGCTTTCCTACCACATCCATGTGACTCAGAGATGCACTATCCTGAATTAATAAGACTTCTGCATTTCTCCTGTGCAAATGGTGCGAACTATAAGCACATTCATGCTCACAGAGAGGTAGCTATCTCAGGGGTTCCATCCCAGAATATTTAGATCCCTGAAAATACCAAATGTTACTTTGTGTTCTGGACATTGGATGAGGAGCACTTGCTCCTGTACCCTAGGCTGTCGTCATTCCTTTTCTGCTCCTAAAATGTCTTTAATCCAAATAATCCGGTTTCTATTGTGGAGGGTTGTTTGGGAAGCACTCTAGATGTGGGAGTGGGGAAAAATCAGCAAACCCCAAGATGGACTATGCTGAGGATTTGAAAAAGGCACTTGGATATCGTAGTGATGGGCCTGGTATAAGAACTGAATACAAGATTGCACTGTAGCATGTGAGCACCTTGGAGTAAAAAAGTTGCATTTTATATTTGCAGCTGAAAGACTTATTCTTGATTACCTCAACACCTTTTTTCATATAAATCCCTAGATACTTACACATCTCCCTGCCTTATATGTATATAATTTAAAAATGTAATATATAGGGAATTGATGCAGTCTTGAATTGCAGTTGCAAGCCACTACCCTGAGTAGACATAGAAAATTTGTAGGATCAGGTTAAATCTAAGAACCGTGAAGAGACAAAATAACCTTAAATCTCTAACTGAAGTCTCAGGATCTCTCAAAGTCGAAAGATAGCCACAGGGTGGCAGGTGGGGGTTAATTCCCTCTGACCCCAGAGATGTTGCTGATAAGGGCATTGTAGGGTGGAGGGAAGCTTAACACCTCTGACTCAAGTATTGTCAGGGCTAGTTGAACAGGTCCCAGCAACAGACATTATTCCTTGGACTCAACATCATGTTGTGAATCTAGGTTTGACCTCTGTTGGAGCACTTCTTTCCAGACTGAGTGGCCCAGCCCTCCCATCTTCCCTTGGAAGCTGTCTCGGTAGCTAGTTTTGGTCTCTGTGGGTTTATTACTCTATCTTCATTTTTAATACAAAGACTAGTTGGTTTGGTTTTTTTATCTTCACTGAGTGATAGTGAGGACTCTTAGCAACTTCATATTTTCTACTCTTTAGTGAATGTGGTTCTGCAATATTTAAGTTCCTATCCTCTGTATCAGAATATTCCATGGTAACGTCTGGGAGCTTGAATCGGTGAATGTCTGGTATACCTTCCTGCCTCACACGTATTTTTTGATGTTAGGTTCCCCCCCCCTCCTTTGAAGATATCACTGGAGCACTTTAATTTCCAGGAGTTAAGATGTGTAACTTCTAAAGCTGGTAGAATTTTTCTTACCAGCATGTTTTCTCATTGGAAAATGTGGTTTTGTCAAAATTGACATCTTCCACAGAGACAGCTGTCGATTTTGACGAAATTTTTTTCTTTGAAAATTAAAATATTGAAATATTCCATTTTGATGCCTCCAATTCTAAAGTCTTGGAATTTTGTTTTGCAAAATTTGTTGGTGGAAAGTTAATTTCAAAATTTCCCATGAAAGGAATTTTTTTTAAATAGCTTTAGTAACTTATTTCTTATGAAGAAAGAAATGTACCTGTAATTCTTGTCCTCCAAATTGAGTTGTAAGCTCTTCCCTGGAGAGTTGGAGATTTTAGTTTGTCTTAAGGCAAATTCATTTCTTCCAGCCCACTCCATCTTCTCATTGTGGCTGGGATAAACTTTAGGGAAGGAGGAAGAGCATGAGAACTTTAAACCTTTTTTTCTCCCTTGTGCTGCAGCTACTTTTCCGCTGAGAGAGTCTCTGCCATATGAGTAAAAGAGAAGGAGCTGATAATAAACACCTCCAGCTTGTGCTGGGAAGGAGAGGGCAATGCATATAGGTAATAAAAAAAGGTAATAATGGGAGATATACCAATCTCCTAGAACTGGAAGGGACCTCGAAAGGTCATCGAGTCCAGCCCCCTGCCTTCACTAGCAGGACCAATTTTTTTTCCCCCAGATCCCTAAGTGGCCTCCTCAAGGATTGAACTCACAAGGCTGGGTTTAGCAGGCCAATGCTCAAACCATTGAGCTATGTGGCTAGTTGTAAAGTGAGGGAAAATGGGGTGAGTAATTGTTAATGATCAGAAGGCTGAAAAGTGTGTTATCCTTACCAGCTATCCATGACTAAATTTGTGGTCTAGCGAATCAGCACTGTCCATTTATTAAAAGGGAAGAATCAACCACCAAGACTTCAAACATCCAGCTTGATCAATGGGCTTGGTCATACATCTCTCAGGTAGACAACAAACAGACCAAACCAAACACATGGCCTGATCAGAGGCCTGAAACCAGTGATGCAACACCTTCGCAGATACAGCAAACAAACCAAACACCTTGTCGGTTACAGGATCAATAGGTGATCCTCAAACACCTGTTACTCTGCTCCCCTCTTCGACACCACTTCATGTAGGACCTGGGTTTTTCATTTAGATACTGCACCCAAATAGTAAATAGGCCTGACTGCTGAGATCGCATCCTAGGGAAGGTAGCATGACATAGGCCAAAACAAAAATTAATATTGATTACTTTAAGTTCACTGTTGAGACCTTTTTTTAAAAAAAGGTATTTTAATCTGCCATGACTGGAGTTTATGCCCTTGGCATTCTCTATTCCCAATGCTCTAATTCCGTGTTTTTCAATGACCGTTCCGTACATCAGCATGCCCAGTCCCTGACATCTCCCTGACACAGTTTAGGAAGGCAGCAAGTCGATCCCTGGTATCAAAAATTCTGAGAAACACTGCGTAGTTCATATCCTCACTTCCACTTATGAAGGGGTATTCTGTATACTGCTTTTGGTGTTAGTGACGTCATTTTACCTTAGTCCAATTCTGAACATTGGTCTCTCTAATAAAAATACCTTTCGGTTTAACTTTTTATACAACTATGTATTTGCAATTTAATTCTGTTCAGAAGTTTATTTGTATTACATTCTGCTAATGATTTCAGACTTCCCTAGATTAAAACTAGAAGAGATCATTATGACCATGTAGTCCGACAATTCTTGTATCAGTGATTAATTACTGTTATTGCTACACAACTGCACCATATTTCCAGAGTGAACTTGTCTAAATTCAGTTTATAGCCATTTCATCTTAGGTCTTTGTTTGCTAGATTAAAGAACCCTCTAAGATCAAAAATCGTCTCACATAGGTATTTATAGATCTTGTTCAAGTTGCCTCTTAACCAGTTGCTAATGTATTTTAAAAAAAAATCAGTTTGCCTTTAAAACCGGAAATATGATACAATCATTCCATGGAAGTTTTACAGCAAGCAACAAGATTGTAGTTCTGTTAGCCCACTGTAATAAAGAGGCCTGGAAAGGACATTGCCAATCCTACAAGGACATGTGTTGATTACAGTTCCAAAGAACAATTATTAAGTTCTTGAATACTGATGATATCGACTTGTCAAATATTTGCCATTAAGCCACAATACAGAATTCAACCAGGAAATATTTCTGCCAATATTGGCACCAAAGGCTGAATTGTTGCAGACAGAAACTTTATTAATTTGCAGTTAGCTTTACATGTAAAGAGTAGGCCTTAAAGTGGGAAGGAACAAAAACCAGTGGAGGAGGGTCTCCTCCAAGAGTCATCTGTAACTAAGTTTTTTTTTGTCCAAGTAACAGCCTTAAACAAAAGAAAAATCCCCCATGTACTTTGTATAAACTCTTGAAGTGTGTTTCACAGTTCAACCCTAATATACTTATTCTTCAAGCAAATGTGTTTTATTTTCTGCAGTAGCGTTGTGGCCTGCATAGGGCCTCATGAGACGAATGATTTGGCCTTGGAGTGAACTCTAACTTTTCAGGAAAAAGATACACTATCGCAATGTTGTCTTCTGGTCTCTCCTAAAAAGATTTGTTTAATTGGGATGAAAGTAAGAGTTAAAATCGCAGCTGTCTTGCAGCAGTACATTGATCCTCTGGATTGCCTGTATGGGATTGCTGGCTTTGTTTTTGTGGGAGAAGTTTGATTTCTCAGCTGCTGAGATGTCACTGGCAGATCCATGGAAAATTTACCAAACGCTCGCAATAGCCTCAATGTTCTGCAAGGTCTGGGTAAAAGGACAAAATATAAAAAAAATTGTGCCAAATGTCCATCTGTAAACATGTTGCAGCAATTATTAGTAGCTGAAAAGGATGGGGAAAGTGTAATTGGCAGTGTACTAAAAGCCAGGCTCGTGGATTTGCAGACGTGTTCCTATGGCTGCACTACAAATCAAAAGCACAAGCAGGTCACAATCCTGCTCTGAAAAGTGACTCCTGTGTATGGCCAAGTTACAGGACTAGCTGTACCCTCTGTCTCACTTCTGGCCCCTCTGACTGCATCCCTCCTGTGTCAGGCCTTGTGCCTTTTCCTTTTCAGGAGTAGAATTATGCAGTTCTTCTACTATTAGACCAAGCTCCAGGCGACACTGCTCTGCATATCAGCTGTTCTTACCCAGCAGGTTCGGCTTCTGTGGTTTTCCCTTTGGGAATCTGTAACCACTGGTGTATATAGTGACGAGGCAGCCTTCTTAAAGCAAAAACACTGTTTGTTTTTTACAATAGGAACAAAACACGTAGAGATAAATAAAGATTTGTAAAGCAGCCTACACCCAGAAAACAAATCATGCTAAAAGGAATTGGTCTTTAAAACAAACTCCTGCTCTCTGTCAGATGAACTTTGTTTACTAAAACAAAATAAAATCAAAACCAGTTCTTGGTCATTTTAGCCATGTTTCCTCAAACAGCAGGGTGAAAGTGTAGGTTCTCTCTAACAGAATCTTCCCAGACAGTGTTGGTGTGTCTGTCTGTTGCATGTTTGCGCTAGTGCTTTTGGAACAAGGAAGCTCAGACTTGTTCATGTGCATGAAACATACCTAGGTAACATTAGAACCACAAGTAGCTTGCCGTGTTCCATCCTCAGAGGAGAAATTCAAACCAGTGCTAACTGTAGTTTGGGGTGAAAACATCTTACAGTACGTAGGCATACCCAGGGAACAGACTCAATATTCTTAAACTCTGATTGTACTTGTGGCAGTCTAATCTTATGCACTTGTAGAATCATGGCAATTGGAATATAACGAGATTATTCTGTGGTGTTGTGAGGGAAATGTTATGTAGCAAGAGGGATGACAACAATATTGTATCGTGCTTGTTAGGTGGCTTTGTCATAGGCAGTGATACAAGCCTACTGTACCAGAACCCTGTTACTATCTGGATTTTTCCAAAATGCCTCCTGTTTGGCAAATTCCTGCATTAGAATTTGTGTGTGGCAGATGTAACTGGACATTTCTAGTGCTTCCTGGCAATTATATTAGTGATATAATCATCCTCCTTTATAATTAAATGAGGATCATTCTGCCCCAGCAGTCCACAGCGGATTATTACTACCTTGTAATTGGATCCATGCAAAATAAACTGCATTGTTTAATATGTTGCTCTTGTTCAGCAGCTTCCAGTGCATCAGAAACTTGGCATGCATTCGATTTATTTTTAAGAAATGGATTTCTTGTCCATTATAATACCAGTGCGTGGGTCTAAAGCCAACCATAAGGCTGTCTTGGCAAACACAGCAAACAAACTAACAGGGTTCAAAAAGAACTAGATAAGTTCATGGAGGATAGGTCCATCAATGGTTATTAGCCAGGATGAGCAAGGATGCAAAACCATGCTCTGAAGTGTCTCTAGATTCTGCTTACCAGAAGCTGAGAATGGGCGACAGGTGATGGATGACTTGATTACATGTTCTGTTCATTCCCTCTGAAGCACCTGCCATTGATAACTGTCAGAAGACTGGGCTAGATGGACCACTGGTCTGACGTTGTATCGCCTTCTTATGTTCTAAGAAGATCCAGTGGCTGGAAGTAGAAGCTTGACAAATACAAACTGGAAATAAGGCACAAGCATTTATCAGGGTAATTAACCAGTGCAACAATTTACCAAGAATATGGTGAGTTCTCCATCACTTGGAGTCTTCAAGATTGGATGTCTAAGATACACTCTAGCTCAACCACAAGTTGTTGGATTTGATGGAGGTATGATAGAGTGACATTCTGTCGCCGTGCTGTGTGGGCTGTCAGATGAGATATAGGAAATAGTCCCTTTTGGCCTTAAATTCCATGAATCTGTAACATGAACTTGACTTATATGGAATCCCAGCAAAAATAAAATTTTGCTTTTTGCATCTGGCATAGATGTGATTGGACGTTATTTCTCTAGTGCTCCTAACTTTTGAGTGATGTAGTCTCTTAAGGAAATTCACACCAGCGCAAATCATTTGGTGTGGACACGCTGCAATGTTGCAAACTATGGCTTACACCAATGGCATGTTTCCACATTAAACTGTATCAGTGCAATGTTTTTGCACTGGTGCTGCATGTAGCTTTTAGTGATGTGCCTCCATCTAGTTCCATTAGTGCAAACTTCCTTTGTAGACAAGGCATTGGCACCAGAGTGAACTGTGGTCAAGATGTTGCCCTTAATTAGGGGATGGTTTTGGACGATAATGGTCAATTCTCATGCAGTTCCCCTATGCTCTGGAACTTCTAAAGTTCTGTCTGGTATGTAGCACCAGGACTCTCCTTTTGCTGAACCACAGTAAGGCTCATCATATACGTGGGTTTACGCACTGACACTTCTATATGTTGTGCCTTTTCATAAAGCTTTAGATTAAACTTTTAAAACACTTTTTTGTTTTTCTCAAACAGAATAACTTAAAATACAAACCTCCACATAGTGATGAATTCAACAGCATTTTTAATGCAAAATATACTGTGAAGACAGATGTTACTGGGATAGAAAATCATGAAATCCTGCAGAGTAGATTTACAAAGGAGCTCTTGTAGATTATTCTTGTCCCCTAGTACTAGTTAGGATTGTGTTCTACGCTGAACATGTTAAATTCTTCTTTTAGTTTGTTTTTGACTTCTTTAATTGATGGTGCCCTCAACAGACATACCAAAGGTGTCAAGGGATTCAAAGGTAACGTTGTTTAATTTGCCTGTATACAATTTGTTTGGTAGCAGTTTGACCAATAAATGAAAGGAATTTGAAATGCTTCTGTGGTGAGAGAAATTCTATATCTATATCAACTTCACAAAGGTGTAAAAAAATTAGATAAATCAATTAGCCGGGGGTGGGGGAGAAGGAAAATTAAACAAACATTTGAACAATAATTAGTAGCTATTTAAGAACATTTTACTAGATGCCCCGAAGACCACAATTAAAGGCTACTACACTGGCTAAAACAACCTGCCTTATAGGAGAAGAGAATGTAACTATAAAATATAGGTAATAGCATTCATTTAATATACTTAACTTCCTTATGGCATTTGGTTTGATATTGTACAATAGTTTAATAATGAGAACAACCAAAATTAATTTGGCACACATTAAATGAATTACATGAGACCTGTCAGGCAGTTTTTAATTGTAGACTGGGAATCATTAAGTGGGTGTATTTTTGCTGGGGTGGGGCAGGGATCAGTTCTTGGCCTTATGCTATTTAACACTTTTTGTAAATGACTTGGGAGAAAACATAAATCATTATTGAAAGTTTGCAGATACACCAATTAGCCTGACAGTAGGCGTGGGCAAAACAATGGAATGAGCGACAAGTGTATGTCTGGCTGTATCTGTATCAATCTGCAAATGCCATTTTGTTCTGAAAAGCTATTTGTTTGTAAAACTGTTCTGTGCCTTCACCTGGCTCTGTAGCCTCCATTTTGAGCTAAAACACAGGAAATGTCAGAATAAATTCTTGCACCTAACAGAGGATCAACAGTGATGGGGCATTAACCTTGATGACCTATTCAAATGGAAACACCATTGGATGAAAAGCTGGTACCATGGGAAAACCCCTGCTGTCCTAGATGTTTTGGGAATCAAAGAATAGATCATCTGATGGGGGTTGAGGCTGACTAGGTAGGTCACCTGCGAGAGAGAGTACTGGAGCTATATAAGGACAAGGTCGCTGACCACTCCCGAACACTTGTCCAGCACAGGTTTCTCTTTTTGAAGTCAAGGAGAGGGGACCTGGACCCATGAAACGACATTGACCAGATCCCAAAGAATGCTCAAGAGTGCTGAGAGAACCGAGGCAGGGAATGGCATATAAGTGTTTGTTTCTTCTTTTGCATGGAGCCATATATCACTTGTGTTGTCTAAAAGTAAAGAGTGAATGGTTTAGAAATCCCTCTGCAAAGTCTGACTTATTGCCTTCAACTATCATGTCTCCGAAGAGCTAAACAGTAAACAAGAGTACCCGCTAAGGTAGAGCTCTGGAGATGGTATGCTTAACTATTGGAGTCTTGGAGGGGTTTGGCACTGATCTTAGGGCCTAGGGCAGCTAGGCTGCAGGGCCTTTCCTAGAATGGGTGCCAAACGAATCTATGCCCAGGGACCAAGCCAGAAACCAAAGAGTGAGCACCTAGAACCTACCCAAAGGAGCTTAAAAGCACATGGACTTGGCATGTTGATCCAAACACAGCAGCTTGGTGAGTGTCCAGCAAGGGGAGCTTGACCCAGAGCAGAGACAGGCGATATAGGACTTGAAAGGCCAGAAATTTAAAGAAGAACTATGAACAAGACAAAATAGGTCTTGTCACATGAACTTCAATTTGTTCCATGACAAGATTGAAAGTGTGCTTGATGGGGTAATTGTTACAGTATACTTCGACTTCTGTAAAGTATTTGATGTCGTATCACATGACATTCTAATTTAAACATAAAACAAACTACACCTCTACCTCGATATAATGCTGTCCTCGGGAGCCAAAAAATCTTACCGCGTTATAGGTGAAACCGCGTTATATCGAACTTGTGTTGATCCACTGGAGCACGCAGCCCTGCCCCCCTGAGCACTGCTTTACCGCATTATATCTGAATTCATGTTATATTGGGTCCTGTTATATCAGGGTAGAGGTGTATAGCACTGTGCAAAATCAATATTGCACACAACTAAATAGAGCAGAAGCTGTCTGATAGTCTGTGTAGTTAATTGTGAACTAGCAGCCAACAGGGTGTTTCTAGTGGGGTTCCACAGGGAATGGTTCTCCCTTCCGTGCTATTCAATATTTTATCAACAATCTGAAAGAAGATAATAAATCATGGCTAAGGCTTGCAAATTATACAAAGGTTGTTAATATGGCAAATAATGAAATAGTTATGTGCCAATGATCTATCAAATCACTTGGTAATCTAGGTACAATCAAACTTGTATTTTAATGTGGTCAAATGCCAGGTCATACATCTAAGGACAAAAAGTATAGGCCGTATTTAAAGGACGGCGGACTAGAAAGTAGTGTCTCTGAAAAGGACTTTTGGCCTGTAGATAAACAACTAAACCGGAGTTTCAAATATGATGCTTTAGCTAAAAGGGCTGACATATTACTTGGCTATATTAACACAGGAATATTGAGCAAGAGTAAAGTGGTGATGTTACGTCTGCACATGACATTAGTGAAACCGCTACCAGAAAAGTGTGTGTGGTGTCCACACTGTAAAAAAACGTGTTGAACATTGGAGAGGATTCAGAGAAGAACTACAGATTATTATTATTTTTATTTTTTTGGATGGTCTAGAAAATGTTCTTCACAGTGAGATTTAAGGAGCTAGATCTATTTAACTTATCAGAGAAAAGATTAAGAGGTGACTTGATCATGATCTAAAAGTACCTTCACAAGGACAAGATTTTTGATAGCAGAGGGTTCTTTAACCTAGCCAACAAAAGTGTAACTAGATCTGATCAATAGGATTTGAAGTCAGCAAAATTCAAAATGAAACAAGATGCACATTTTTAATAGTAAGGATAACTAATCATTGGAAATGTCACCTAAGGATGCTTTTGATTCTCCATCACTTGAAATCCTTAAAGATTATATCAGTTTCTAAAATAAGATCTAATTTAACAGCAAGGTTTAATGTCTTCCTCTGCAGCATGGGGCACAGGTCACTTGTAGGTTTAAACTAGTATAAATGGTGGATTTGCTGTAATTTGAAGTCTTTAAATTATGATTGAGGACTTCTAACCTCTGGCAGAGTTACTGGTGTCCATTACAGGAGTGGGTGGGTGAGGGTCTCTGGCCTGCAATGTGCAGGAGGTCAAACTAGATGTTTATGATGGTCCATTCTAAACTTAACTTCTGACATTAAAGTCTGTTCATAAGAAGAAATCACTGGATGCAATTCTCTGGCCTGTGTTATGCAGGAGGTCATACTGTATGGTCGTAAGACGTGAAATCTATGAAGTCCTTGCAAATCTATTTTTAGATTTATGCAAATCTAGTTACATTTGTTTGCTGTTGGAAGGGGCTTCTAAAATCTTTCCTGTATTTTGGTTCAATGCATTATTTGTTAGACTTCTTAGCCTAGCAGCCTTAAAGAATTTCCTTTTTATTTTTTTTGTTATCTCAAGATTTTTGCTAAATATATATCAGTTGGTGGTAGTGTGAACTAGAACTGTTTATATCATGCTCTTGGTTTTATGTTCAGATATTTTTAAAGCGATAAAATCAGGGGTCTCAAACTAATTTACTTTAGGGCCAGCGCCAGTCCTCAAATTCTCCCAGCGGGCCAATAATGTCACTGAAGATGGTGTTCAGAAAAGAAAATGTTTATATTGTATTTTTTATTTCGAATTTCTTAGAAATAATAAAACTGTCATACAACTTTATACAATTCTTCACCTGCCAGAGAGTTTTTAGTGTTTGCCAGACACCTGGCAACGTTTCAATTCTGTCAGTTTGTTGATGTTTGGCCTCAGTGACTGAGCAGTTGAAACCTTCAAGATTGCAGCAAGACGTGCATCAGATAGTTGTGTTCGGTATTTTGACTTGTTTATATTAATTATGGCAAAAAGTGATGCTGCCTCCATGGCTGACTCTGCCTAGCGACTAGTGATGGTATCTCTGTCCATCTCCCCCAGCTAATGTGAACTGCGGGGGACGGCACCTGCAGCTGACATTGCCAGCAATGTCTCTGCATGCGTCTCTCCTCCGTGGGCCGCAGCGGGGAGGTTCTTGGTCCACAGATGGCCCGCGGGCCGGGACTTTAAGACTCCTGAATAAAATGGTTAAAAAAGCCACACAGAAAACAAAGTTCATGAACACGATATAGTGCACAGACATAATGTCTACATTATGGTAATATAGCTGTTCAACTCTCATAGTAAAATATCAAATTAGATTCTCATTTTGCTTTGAACATAAATTACCTGTTTCATATCCTGGCCATTTGAAATTATTCTGGGTGGGAACAGCATTAGTTAATTATACACAACTCTCTCACTTTTATCAATGTAAGTGCCTGACACACAGTTTATTGTGAAGCTGAGTGAATAAATATGAATGTAAATGTAACCTTAATCTCTACCCCTTACATTTGCAGCCCAGAATGTGACTGTTGAGGAAATTATCATTGCCTACAAACAAGCCTGTCAGAAATTAAACTGCAAACAGATACCCAAACTACTGAAGCAGATACAGGTATTGTGGATATTCTTACATATGCAGCACAAAATTTTAATCCTGTTTAGCTCCTGGAGTATGACTGACATGGAAACACTAGAAAAGTCAGCTGCAGCCATATCAGAACTGAAAATATAAATCTGCTGAAAACAGACCCTATGTTGATACTTAGAATAATTTTCATGCCGGTCAGATATGGAAAAATAATAGCATTGCTTTCTAACAACTTGAGCAGGTTTTTTAGCAGATGAAAAAGTGTTGCAGGATGCTAGTATCTAAAATATTTGTTATCAAAATACTATGCATAAATTATTTTATTAAATAATACAGAAGTCTGGGTTCTTGCCTTTAGTTCTTAAATGGTTTTCTTTCTGTATGGTGCTTACAGATGGGCTCCTTTTTGTACTGAGTTTAAAGAGGATGGATACGAGTTTTCCCACACAGCTTATGTATTGTTTCTATTTTATGCTGCGTTAATTATTTTTTGTTTTCTCAAGTGTGGGAATAATTAAAAGTTTGAGTGTTAACCCTACATTGGTTTAAGTTCAGGTATATTTTTTCAGAGATTGTATATTGTGACATGTAAGGAGAAAAGAAAAAGGAGCATGCAGCGTAAATGTTAAATGTAAAAATATATATGAAAGACTGGCAGGAGTGGGAGGTGGAAGCAGCAGAAGAGGGAAGGAAAATGACAACTGCTCTTGGGGGAGTGAAATTTCACAGGGGGATGCTACAGTACTTTTCTAGGCAGTACAGGAAGGCATTAAGTGAACCAATCAGCTTGCATGCTTAGGAGTGTGTTGTAGAGAGAATAATTTTAT
The DNA here is from genome assembly GCF_016161935.1 of Mauremys reevesii. Taxonomy (NCBI): domain Eukaryota; kingdom Metazoa; phylum Chordata; order Testudines; family Geoemydidae; genus Mauremys; species Mauremys reevesii. Next base: position 7,252,992 of record NC_052644.1, on the reverse strand, counting down.
ATAAAGTCTTACCTAGAACTATACAGAGGGTTACTAGGATTACATTGCCATGTAGTACACATTCAGCACTGTATTGAAGTATAGACAAAGTTTTAATTTCTTAAATTAAATATTTTGGTATTTTTAAAATCAGTTTTGTGTTTCTCATAATATACTTGCACTGACACTTGGAGGTAGGGTGGAATGTAATTACAGTTTTAAATGGATATTACATTGTAAACTTTCAGAATGTCTGAACAGATTACTGAGCTGATGGTATCCAGAGGTTGTGCGATCTTAATGCCAAATGTTTCTGAAAAGTCAGTTTAGGGCAGGGGTTCTCAACCTATTCATCATTGTGGGCCACATATTGAGAACCACGGTGCCGCCCCCCCACAGATCCCAGCGCCCCCCCGTCCACAGACCCCTCCACAGAGCAGGGCTAGGAGCTGAGCCCCATGTAAAACCAGGGACATTAATAATACTTAATCAAAATAACTGTCCTTTCTAAACTTCCTGGGTTCGATTTTTGTGAAATACAGAAGCTATATTCTTGTTAATTGTTGCCTACATATAGTAGACTAAATAAAGGCCTAAACCTACTAGCAGTAAATCAACTAAACAAAACCTTTTTAATTCAGCCATCCCGTGATGTAATGGGACCAACACAAGATAAAATTCAAGATCCTGGACCTGCTCTTCAGGTCCTTAATAGCCGAGGGTACTGTTCTCTTAAGTGACCACTTGTCCCTACTGCTAGGAATATCCTGGAGTGATGCAGAGGGGATATGTCTTGCTTTGTTTAGAGCACAATAGAAGACACACTGGTTTACTCAAGTTTTCGCTTAGTAGAGGCAGCAACTATTTGGCTGGCAAGCCATCCTGCTTTGAACTTGTCCCCAAAGAATTAAACTTCGTGGAGTTGCTGTTCTCCAGATTGCCAGCAGCATGATGCAGCGTAATCCCCTTCCAGGGTGATGCTGAGACTAACTCTCTGATATTTGGTGTTTAGCTGTCAGCAGCCATAGCAATACCACTCAGTGTTTTTTCAGACAGTCCTCCCTTCCTGTGCAGCAGTAGGACTACTGCAGAAAGATCCACAGGTCCCAAAGAAAGAGGTCCTTTGGTTCTGGGGGTCAGCCAGCTGGCGCATGTCTTCTTCCTTCTTGCCCCCACCCCCACACCAGGATCTCGCAAGACCCATTTTTAGTTGTGCGTCCAGGATAGTGATCCAGTGGTAACCTCTCTTTCACCAGTCCCCTTTTTCTGGGGGCAGACTGGCTTGCTTTTACAGTGCTTGGGACTTGATTACAACAGACTACTGGGTCAGAAGCATGTCAGATCAGGTTATGCCGTACAGTTCCTCTCCATCCCTCCACCCTGTCCCTCTTCAGGGACCCCTCTCGTGAGAGACGGCTCCTCAAGCAGATTCAGTCTCTACTGGCCTTGGGGCTGTGGTGGAGGTCCCCATGCAGCATCTGGGACAGGGATTCTACTCCCAGTATTTTTGTTCCCAAGCCCAAGGGAGGGATGAGACCTATCCTCAACCTCAACAAATACATCAGATATGTGAGTTTGCGGATGATCGCCCTGGCAACTGTACTCCTTGCCCTAAATCACAGTGACTATTTCTCAGCCCTAGACCTTCAGGACACTTATTTTCATGTAGCAATTCTCCCGAGCCATAGGAGGTTTCTTTGGCTTGTTGTGGTGGGCCGACACTACTAGTACATCATGCTGCCCTTCAGTCTGTCTTCTGCCCCCCCAGGTCTTTACCAAATGCATGGTAATGGTGACAGTGTACCTCTTCAGGAAGAGGTAAATTCATATCTTCCTGTATCTGGATGATTGATTACTGGGCGGGCAAGTCCTCTGTCATGTTCAGTTCACTGTACACCCACTCGATCATCTGGGTCCCATCCTTAACAGCAGGAAATCAATATTGGTTCCCACTCAAAGAATTGAGTTCATTGTGGACCGGATAAACTCTACGAATTCTAGAGCATTTCTGCTGACTGACTGATTCCAGGCAATTTGCCGCTTACTCTGGACCTGCAGTCCCAATCCTCAACTGCAGTCTGAGTATAACTGAGGTTGCTAGGCCATATGGCTTTGTGCCCACAGGTAGTCCAATATGCCATGCTGCACCTTCGTCCTCTTCAGATGTGACCGAAGTTGTCGATCTGTCATCAGCACTGTCATCCCTTGGGCAAACTGGTTTGTCTTCCTCCACCAATCTTGGTAGTGGATGGTTCAGGACAGTGTGTACTAGGGCATTCTCTTTGCTCGGTCTCCACCAACCAGAACAATTGTCACCACTGCCTCCCCAATAAGCTGGGGAGTGTTGGAGTTGCTGAAGGTTCAAGGCCTGTAGTCGGAACAGGAAGCTTTTCTACATGAAGTCTGGAGCTTCATGGCATCTGCAGTGTTTCAGACCCTCCAAGATCACATTGGGTCTCAGTGGTTCTCATACTCACTGACAGTACTATTGCAATGTATTATGTGAACAGGCCGGGGAGGTCATTCCAACATGCTTTGTCGGGAGGCAGTGAGAGTCTGGCAGTTTTGCATCAGGGAGAACATTGCCATCAGGGCCAATCACTTTTCTGGGATCCATAATCACCTGACAGCTCACCTCAACCGAAGCTTCTCTCAGAATCACAAGTGGTCTCTGAAGCCCAGTGTCCTGCCATCTGTCTTTTCAGTCTGGGGCATTCTGACAATAGATCTGTTTGGCATGAGAAAAAACAAGAAATGCGAGCTGAAGGGGGTGTGGGGGTCGTCTCAGTCCTGAGCTCCTTGCTGCAGCAGGGCCAAGAAAATGTTGGTTCTCCGATCACCTCACATTATCAATCTGGCCTCCCATATCCTTTCTCCTGCCCCCCACCCCCTTCTCCTGACTCAGCATCATGATCAGGTTTTGCATCTATTACTCAGCTCCTGCATCTCACAGTGTGGCTGCTGCATGGTTAGATGGGGAGGAGGTGGCACAATGTTTGGAGGCAGTCCACCAGGGTTCCCAGTAGGAAGCCGTCCACCAGGGTTGTCTGTTTGGCCAGGTGGGATCGGTTTTGTGTATAGTCGTTAGCCTGGGGAGTTCAGCCAATGCAGGCTTGTATCCAGGACATCTTGGACTATGTGTTACACCTTCAGTCATCTGGCCCTGCACTTAGTTCATTGAGCATCCACCTTGTGGCAGTTTAGGCATTTCATCCACTTATTTGTGAGAAGTCTGTGTCTTCAAACCCCATGGCAGTCTGCTGCTTGAAAGGAGTCCCTTATCTCCACCCACTGGTTAAAGAGCCAGTTCCTTTGTGGGACCTTAATACTGTTTTAGCGGCTCTTTTGGTACCTCCATTTGAGCCACTGGCAACTTCCTCTTCTGTGTCAGAAAACCGCCTTCCTTGTGGCGATAACATCTGCAAGGAGAGTGTGTGAGTTGAAGGCTTTGATGGTAGAGCCGCCTTACATACAAATTTCCAATGACAAAGTGACCTTGTGGCTCCACCCTACGTTTTCACCCAAGGTAGTTTCTCAGTTTTGTTTGAACCAAGTTTATATATCTACGGCTGTTCTTCCCTAAGCCACATTTAACCCCAGAGGAGCATCATCTCCATGCTTTGGATGTCAGGCAATGTCTAGCGTTTTTCTATTCCTCACCATGTCTGTGTGTTTCATATGCAGACCAAAGGAAGGGTCAAGTTGTCTCTTCCAGGCGGATAACCTCCTGTATCACAACAGCATATGAAATAGCTCCAGGCTGTGCCCCCTCAAGGGGGTATAAGCTCATTCCACAAAAGCTTGTGACATCAACAACATTTCTATATTGGACATTTGCAGGACGGCCTCTTGGTCCTCAGTGGTTTGCAGAAGTATGCAGAATGCCATTACGGCTGCATCCAGATCAGATGCAAACTTTGCGAAGGCACCTCCTTCTTTAAAAGACTCCAAGCCCAGCCTCCTGCGAGGACTGCTTATGAGTCACCTACACAGAATACATAGCTGCATCTGCTCAAAGAAGAAAAAACTGTTACCTACCTGTAACTGTCCTTCGAGATGTGATGCAGATATGTATTCCATGACCTTTCTTCCATCCCCTCTGCATCAGAGTCTTCTGACCTTCGGTGTGAAGGAACTGAGGGGCAGGGCAGCGCAGCCCTTATACTCCTGGGGGCAAGAGAGGCTGCAGCCATAGGGCGTGAGAGCCACCACTACAGGTAGTGCTAGGCAGAGTTTGCTGGCTCTGGTGCATGGGACATGCACACCCACATAAGATACACGTCTGCATCGCATCTCAAAGAACAACAGTTAAAGGTAGGTAACCATTTTTTCCATACTGCTCTCACAATTTTGCCTGCCTGTGAACTTATTTGTATTATGGTGGTTCATAGGGATTAACTGAGAAGGGAGCCCCATTGTACTAAGCACTATAAACATAAACTGTTCCTGGGGAAACTGTATTGTTTTATCGCCTAAATGGACAAAACAGATGAAAGGTTAAGGGACAAGGGATATAATGTGTGAGCAGAGTGATGGATGCAAATATCACGTTAGCTCCATGATGGAGATGGTATTTTTTGCTTCTCTAATTCTTTGTGTGATGTTTGATCAGCTAAACAAAAAAGCAAAGGCAAGGAGAAGGGAGAGGGCAGGGGAGAACAAGGAAGGAGCACCAAAGTCAGGTGAAGTGAGTGAGGCTAGTGGGAAGGGATTGTGACGTGGAGGGCGGGAAAGGGCTGGCGCAAACAGCCAGCTGGTGCAGGGGAGACAATGACCAGAGCTAAAATTGTAGAAGGGAGTCTGATGACATCACCAATGTCTGATGGTCATTGTGGCAGAACATGCTGGGGTTGTTTCTGTGTCTGATCTGCCAGCTTGAGAATTTCTCTGCCTTCCAGGGAGAGGAGTCTGGCTCCTCCCTGGAATTCTTCTTTAAGACCACATGGCTTGGAAGTGTGGGGAGGCACCTCTGCATAGTTCTGGGTCTGGAGGGTGCGGGAAAGGGTGGCCCCAGTTGGGTCCCTCCCCCACCAGTGCCACAATTCCTGCTGAGACTATTTCTGTGTCTGCTCCTCCTAACTTGAGTGTCTGTGAAATGTTAACATCTTTCAAAAATCATGAGTCAGGCCCCCGAAGTCGTGCAGTTGTCTTAAAAATCCTGAGATGATTTTTAAAAAAGGTGTTGGGTCTCTTTATTTGGTTTCTGCGCTGTTAGGGTGCACTTGGATCTTGTTTTCAAGGTTTTCTCCACAGAGAGCTAGGAACTGTTTGTTTTTAAAAAAATATCTTGACTCAAGCAGTTGGGGCATTAAGAAAAACACCCAATATGGCAAGAGTTGGCAACACTGCTGAATTCCAAAGTCAGTCCTCCTAGGTAGTCATGTTCTTACTCTTCTAAGCCATATTAGGGCCATGTCGTGACTAAGAACATAGGTTGTGTTCTAAAAACAATGTTAGCCAACACTTTTTCAGTATCATGACCGTAAGCAGATCTTCGCATTTAGTGTAGATGGGACAAGTCATGTTAGGGTTGACCAAAACCAGCTAATGTTGACTTAAAGTGTCCACACTAGATACAAAGGCTTTTTTGAAATTTTGATAGTTAAACATGTGTTTTTAAACTGCTAGCTCTTTTCCTACTCTATGTATGGCCTGTGGAGGTAAGTGAAGGGGCATGGCTGCTGTAGCTGAGTACACCAATAAGGACTCTGGAGCAAAAACCATTTGTACAAAAATACTTAAGACTGTCAATGAAGAAGCCCACTCCACTCCTCAATACCTCCAGCAGAAAAGTCTAAAATTGCCAACATAACTCAATATCTCTCCCTCACACCTTAACCACCAGCTTAATGATTCACACCTATCAGGGCTCCCATCCAACCCTTCCTAAAGACACTCTGCTTCCATGGGGCCTGCAAACACTAAACCATATCAGTCAAACATCTTCCTCACCCCAACACAGTATTAAGAGATGCTAAATTCTAGCACCTTCATCTGGGTCTTCTAATGCGATTGCTAGGCGGTAAGATTCTCAAGGCAGTCACTGCTTTGCTACCTGTGGTTTGTGTGTGGCCAAGCTTGTCTGATCGTCATACACTACAAAATATTATTTGATACAAATATTGCTTTAAGGGCTTGTCTACACAAGGGAAGGGGTGAGATTGGGTGGTGGTGGTGGTGGTTAATCAGCAGCTCTTCAGGTTAATCTGCTTTGAAAATGCTTGCATGCACTTGACAATTCATTGTTGTTCACTGACTTCACTTTTGTTGAAAACTCTGGAGTCCCCTTTCAAAATGAACTAACTTCGCTGCAAAGCAAATGAAGCTATGTCTACACTACGCAGCTTTTAGCGACATGGCTGTGTCGCTACAGCCATGCCGCTAAAAAGCATGCAGTGTAGCCACCGTCTGTCAGCAGGAGAGCGCTCTCCTGCTGACAAAAAACTTCCGCCCCCAACGAGCAGCAGTGGTGTTAGGGTTGAGGGCAGGAGAGCACTCCCGCTGACAAAGTGCTGATCACACCAGCGCTTGTCATTGACAAAACTTGTGTGTGTGTGTGTGTGTGTGTGTGTGTGTGTGTGTGTGTGTGTGTGTGTGTGTGTAACACCTCTGAATTACAAAAGTTTTCTTTCATTTGCCAGTATAGAGAAAGCCTTAGTCTGATCTATTGTTTGAGTGCACCCCAGTGCTACTGCAGTGGCTATCCCACACTGCTTTTTAGTCAACTGTTGACCTGTCTATTTACCTGTGTTCCCTCTCCTGCCCTGGGATCAAGTTGACTGGTTGTCCCCTTCCTCCTTTATAAGCTGGCTGTTCATTCACTCCTGGATTCCAGTTTATTGTGATAGGTGTGTTTAATACTCCAGAAGCCCTACAGCATGCCTCAAGCAGACCTTGTATCCATGCTGAGACTGTGGATCTCAGTGCCATCTGGGAAGAAGTGTTGGTGCAGGTAGCTCTTGTTGCCAGCCACCTGGAAAAAGATCTGTTTATGGGCATTGCAAGGCATGTGGTGGTGAGGGGCTATGACCAGAATGCCAAACAACACTGAATAAAGAGCAAACAGCTGAGGAACACCCATGTGAAAATGAGGAACAACAGGAAGAAATGCGGCAGAGAACATTCCCCTCTTCCCCCACTCGCCACCCCGGGTGACCAGGAAGACTCATCGGAGCATGAGTAAGAGGAGGCCAGTGAAGAGATCTGAGACAGCCAGGATCTGTTCAGAACTCAGGCACCTGATGCCAGCCATGTAGAAGGTGAGCCAACCAACCCTGATTCCCAGGCAGCAACTGAGGAGGCTGATCCTGTGGAGGGAACCTTCACATATGCAAGTATTTTTATTTTATTTATTTTCTAAATAACTTGCTGTTTAAATTTTAATTTACTATTATGCTGTATGGCAGTACTAGCTTCTGTTCCAAGTGCCCCATGGCCAAGTGCAAGATCCATCCCTCCCTGCATTGGCCCACACTGTCCTTTTGTGCCCCTCCCATATACTTTTCCAAAATTGCCCAGCTGGAGTAGTCTCCATCAGCCACTGTCATGTGCTAAAACCCTGGTTCCCAACTGTTTTCAGACCCGTGCTATGGAAGGCACATGCCTGTGTACCTATTGACTTATTTTCCTTTCCTTGGCATCCTGCCTTCCCCCCGCCCACAAACCCCATTCACTGTCTCCAAATCAGTTGCTGGCTGCATTGTGCGGCCTCAGCCTCTCTGCCGTCCCCTCCCATGCCAGAGTCGAATAAGGAAAACATTCTTTCTTTTGTGCGGAATGCAGAAGTTTATTACGACAGTGGTTACAGGAAGGGAAGTTTGGTTAGCATGCTCAATGTACAGGAGGTAGACATGGACTTTGCATGCCCATAAAGCTACAAAGAGCACAGCTGCCTGTAATATGCATTTACAGGGCCATTCTGACAGACTGGTAACAGTGAATGTTTCAGGCAGTCATTCCAGAGCCCTGTCTATTTTTCTTTGCACTTTTAACATGTCTGCAGGTCAGATAAAGCAAATTCTAAGGCTGAGAAATTGCTCCATTTTCGCTCATAGATGAAGGAATAGCTACATGGCCATCTCCACCAGTACTGCTCATGACTCCTGCAGCACGTTGCGGGGGACTAACGCTGTGAAGTTATTCAACAAGAATCTCGCTGCTCTGCCCTTTGCCTTTTTTTATAAGGCCATTCTCTGCCTCCTAGCCACCTGCCTCATTGTACTGTGATCCAGAGTCAGGACGGCCTCAAGAGTATTACTGTCCAGCGGATCCCAAGATTCACCCTGCTAACCCCTCTGACAACATGTAAAACACCTCCAAGGCACAGCCTGAACTGCTTAATTCCCATCACCCCCATGCTCCAAGGCACCATATAGTGCACAGCCAAAAGTCCAAAACCACGCACCACTTACCATCTCCGAGGTTCCTCAAGACTGGAAAGAATCTAAAGGCGGTAAAGCCAGGAATGAATGTTAAAAACACCACAGCCTCTCTAGAATATGAATAAGCATTTGTCTTACCCCCACAGCTATGGCACCTGTACTGGCCAGACCGTCAAGGAGAGGGCCCTTAGCAGCAACGGAACAGCGAGGAAACCTGAGCGGGAGAAAACAGAAAATTTGTGATGAAAAATTCATGGACATCATGCAGAGTTCTCCCCCCCCCCCCCCAAAAATAAATAAATGAAGAATACGGAGAGGTGGGGACAGTATCTGAGGACTGAGGGAATACGACAAGGAGCTTTCCAGGGCGGTCACTGCAGTGGCCAAGGACAGCGTGGCAGTTGCCAGGTAAAGCTTTGCCATGGCCGAAGATGATATGGAAGAAGATGCAGAGGCAGCTCCTGGGGACAATACGAAGCCAAAATGCCCTGTTGCAGCACATGTTACTGTTAGGCAATGCAGTACTGCAAACTAGCACCCAGCCATGTTTTGCAGCCGTTGGACAATACAGGCTACTGGGAGCAACTCCTCCTCTTGGCTGTACCCTCACAACAGCGCACCCAGAGGCCATTCCCCTCCCAGACTCCAGCTCAGGACACCGAGAGCAGTGGCACTTAAGACCCCAGCTCTTCTGAGCTCTCTGTTGCCCAGGGTAACGTTGAGCCTGGGCACTCCACACCAGAAATCCCATGAACCAGAAGAAGCATAACCGAGACGTACCTTCGCCTGTAATTTTAAGCCTCCTGGCTTTATGCTCTGCGCTGAACTGTTGTACTTTACTGTTTTGGTTTCCACGGCTGGTTTAATGAAACAGTTCTTGGTAGTTAGCTAGTTTGTTTCATAATTAAAAGCATGTTTTAAATTTTTGTCTTAGTTGAAGGTTCATTTCTGTTTGTTACATAATAGATTATTTAATGAAAGCCTTTATAATTTCATTCACAAGCAGTTAACAGTTCATTTTACACAGAAAATAACTGTTTGCATTAATTCTTAAGCTTTTACAAACACATGTAGGCAAAGACACAAGGTACAACAGGGATTGCCACAATGTTGCACTCCCACTGCCCATAAACAACGCTGAACTTCACAAAAATCTCTCCCCCCCCCCCCACCTCAATCCATGCGTAGGTTAATAGCAGGATTCACAGCTGCACAATTTCAGGCCTGAGCCTCCAAAAAGAGCAATAGGCATCCTGGACGCTGTTGCTCCGGCTGTTTGCGTTCTGTATTGAATGCCTAGGTGGCTACAAAAACCAGTGAGCCAGTCTCTACACGTCAGTCGTCCACCTATCGCCAAGTCTTTCTCCTTAATTCTCACTAATACCGTGCAAAATACAACTTGCAGCTATAATCTTTGGGATATTTTTTTTCTTTTACTTCCAAAATATTTCACAAACAGTGCAATCATTCTGTGATGGGTTAGATCACAGAACCCCACCCCCCTTGGGAGCTGTCACCTGATGTGCCAAGACTACCTCTGCTCCTGCTTTCCCTTCCAGCTCCGGACTCCAGCACCCTGTCTTGCTGAGCCAGACACTCCTGTCTGCTCCAACAAAGACCCAGAGTCTGAATTACTTGCCCCAAAGCTGCAGGTTTACCTGAAAGCAGCTCACAGAAGTGTGCTTGTCTTTAACACTCAGATCCCCAACTCCCAGTGGGGTCTAAACCCAAATAAATCCATTTTACCCTGTATAAAGCTTATGCAGGGTAAACTCATAAATGGTTTGCCCTCTATAACATTGATAGAGAGAGATGCACAGGTGTTTGTTCCTCCAGGCATTAATACATACTCTGAGTTAATTAATAAGTAAAAAGTGATTTTATTAAATACAGAAAGTAGGATTTAAGTGGTTCCAAGTAGTAATAGACAGAAACCAGACAGAACAAAGTAAGATACAAAGCAAAATAAAATAAAATGCACAAATCTATGTCTAATCAAACTGAATACAGATAATCTCACCCTCAGAGATGCTTCAGTAAGTTTTTTCCTCAGACTGGACGCCTTCCAGGCCTGGGCACAATTCTTTCCCCTGGTACAGCTCTTGTTCCAGCTCAGGTGGTAGCTAGGGGATTCTTCCTGATGGCTCCTCTCTCTTTGTTCTCTTCCATCCCTTTATATATCTTTGCACAAGGCGGGAATCCTTTGTCCCTCTCTGGGTTCCCACCCCCTCCTTCTCAATGGAAAGACACCAGGTTAAAGATGGATTCCAGTTCAGGTGACATGATCACGTCACTGCAAGACTTCATTGCATTTTCCCATGAATCTGTGCTGGTTTCCTGAACCTAGAAACAGCACTGCATGCTGTATAGCAGCTCCAGGAACTGGTCCTCTATCAGTTGCTGTCAGTTTCTCTTCTTCCTCATCCGTGTCCCAGTTCCACTGCTGCTGAAGATCATCCTGCTGGTGGAGCTGCTGCTGCTGCTATATCATCTGCTCGGTGGTGCAGCAAGCAGAGTCCTACGCCAAATTCATCTGACTTTGAATGCTGACATACAGTCCAAGTAGCTATTTGAGGTTGCCGGCATAGTGATACAGAGCTCTGTTGGGTCCATGCTTGCTTACAGCAATTTGAAAATGGTGTTAGTTTGCCTATAAAGGAAGTATGGGATGCATATGGATGAATCATGGGACTTTTTTTTTTTAAACTTGAACTAGCCAACCTGCTATGTATCCCACAGTGCACAGCAAGAAAAATCCCAGAATGCATACCTCTCAGGTTTTTTAGGTCAGGCTTGACAAAGCCCTGGCTGGGATGATTTAGTTGGGAATTGGTCCTGCTTTGAGCAGGGTGTTGGACTAGATGACCTCCTGAGGTCCCTTCCAACCCTGATATTCTATGATTCAGCAGCAAAGCAAAGGAGCATAAGATATGCTTCGAGAATGCCATGCCCTCAGTTTGCAGCAAACTGCTGCTGTGTGTAGACAGTGTGCCCTCAGTCAAGGCACATCATGTGCTTCGTGCATGTTATTACTACGGCTAGCAGAATGTGCGTTACCTGACATGCAGAAAAAAGCTGCGGATTAAATCCCCTCATGTAGACAAGCCCTAATAAACACCGTGGGTATGTACCGGTTTCTAGTGAACTCACGGAAGGGTGTGGGGAGTAATGCCCTCCCCTCATATGTGTGGGAGTGTTGCCAGACCTGCCACTTCTGTATTATCCTAGAGGAGAGATTTGTCTTCTCCTGAGTATATTAATGTGCTACTGTTTCTCTTACAGGAATTTAAAGATCTGTCTCCCAGGATAGATTGCTTGGATCTAAAAGGTAAGCCTCTCTCTCATAACCCTAATGACGTAGCTTTTTAAAGGAAATTCTTTGAGCAGAAACTGTTGTACTCCGTTTGTACAGCTCCTACCTCAGTGGTGTCCTGATCCCGAATGGGGCATTTGCTGTGCTAATGCATTACAAATAATGCTAATACTGAGGAAACGGCAATAGTTAATTTTGTAGGTGATTAGGAGCTCGAAATTGCCAATTGGCCTGTCCAGCATACACAGCCTTCTTTGCTGCCACTTCCTCTTATCAGTCAGTATTAGAGTTAAAAATCAAGCTCTTGCGTCAGAAAATTATTCCTGCTTTTTAATAACATTTGTTTAAGCTGACTGAAGGCATTTGAGATGACCTAAGCTGTTGGCTTTCAGCCATTCAGGTTGTAGCAGGAATCTCTAATACTTGGTACAGATATTTCTAAATAATTCTGAATACTACAAGTGAAACCTCTGAAAGTAGAAAATGTGTTAGGAACATTTGGACAATATGATTACAAAATAGTGAAATGACAAGGCCAAGACCGGAGGCACGTTAATCATGTATGTATTTTAGGGGCTGGTTCATTGTCTGTCTCATTTGATCTCAGCATATTGTTCAGGTGAGGAATTCAAACTTGGAAAATATTTATTAAAATCCTAGGCATTGGAGGTCTAGGTTGAGTCCCCCAGCATCTTGGGCAGTCTTAGTTTTACATGCCCTGCTGGGTTAGGCCTGGATCTTGTGGAAGAAGCAGATGCTGATTCTGAATTCATAGTATCATAAAGATTAGCAATGGAAAAGCTCCTAATGGGTTATCTAGTCCATCTGCTTGGAAACCAGTCCAAGATGATTTTTGTGTGTGTGGGTTTTAAATATTTAACTTTGCAAATAATAAATGTTGTCTGCAAGAGCAGGAAGTAGCTTACCCCAACTGAAGGAAAAACAAGATTAATCTCTCCTTGCATTGCCTCGTTTTCTGTCCCAATGCCTAGGGTTCTAGAACTCACAGAAATGTATTTCTCTTAATACTGTGCATATTTATGAACCAACAAAACACTTAACACTGGGTCTTCTGAATTCACTCTGTTTTTCCCCCAGGAGAAAAACTAGACTATAAGGCCTGTGAGGCACTGGAAGAGATTTTCAAAAGGGTCCAGTTCAAAATAGTTGATTTGGAGCAAACAAACCTGGATGAAGATGTAAGTTTCATTTAACGTTATGTAATTTACCATGACTCTTTTTGTTTCAAGATTAACAAAAATCCTCTAATTTTCTCTGCCTGGTACGGTTTTGAGTTCTGTTCTGAGCTTTCTCTTCATGCGCTCAGGTTAGTGAGCAGTTAAAGGGATGTGCTCCAAATCTGACCTATACTTGCCATTGCTATTACCCTCTCCATTCATAAGTACACTTCATTTTAGGTCTTTGTTTGCAGTTTTGCTATTTCAGAAAGTAATAAATAGAATGAACCCTCGATATCCAGATTCCAGATTGCCATAATTCAAATGGACCTGGACATCTCTTAAATAAACAAGTTTAAAAATCCATCTGAGGATTAACCTTTCAAATGTTTTATGTAATGTGAACTGGAATGCTTTTTCCCTGTCAGACCTGAGTTCAGGCTTTATATTCTGAACTTCCTGCACTACAGTAACCTGCACAGTGTATTCTGTATGTTGTGTAGGTGTGTTGTAGCAATGCCATTGGCTCTAAAGTAACCCCAAAGGTCCCAATGAATAAGTGAAGAAGGAACTGATATTTTAAACAGTTTTGGTGCAGTGCACCCAGTGTGCTGCAGTAACAGCTTGGTATCTAAAACTGTGTTTATTTTAAGCAACTGTTTCACCACTAGCCCATTTCCTTAACTCTGTTAAATAATAATGGATGAAAATTGTAAGTCCCAGGTGCCTGTTTGTTATCCATTTGCTTCTGGGTCCCCTCCTGTCCCCAAGTGCTCTCTCTGTAGTGACCTTTTCTTCCTCCTCTGTGTAGCTGGTTCCCAAATGTCCTGCCTCTCACCTGATCTGAGGCAGGACAAAATCTCCACCATATCTAGCTCATTACCTCCAGAGGTAGAACTGTTTATCTTCCTTCTCTACCTCAATCCTTCTTTTTTCTGTTGCCTTTCGTGTACAATCTCCCAAATTCTCCCCTCCCCCCATTGCTAAACTGTTGTCAATGCCTTGGTCATTTCTTCCTGATCCCTGCAATCTTCCCTCTGACCTTAGCTCCCTGCTGCCCATTTTCCCCCTCTAGTGGTGAAGTTTTGGATAGACCGAAGTCCTGTTCTGCTGTTGTTCTAGACCAGTGATCCCCAGCCTTTCAGATGAAGGACCACTGGGGCGGTGGAGCACCCACCGAAATGCCGCCGCATTTCGACGGCGACGCCTCTCGATGATGCCGCTTGCTGTCATCGAGAGGCGTCCCCGCCAAAATGCCGCTGAAATTCGGCGGCATTTCGGTGGGTGCTCTCCCGGGGGCCAGGACGCGGGCACATTAAGATGCGCCCACGGGCACCGCGTTGGGGACCACTGTTCTAGACATATCACTGGCTTCATCTTACCCCATCATATTCAAGCTCCTTCTTATTCCCTTCACCTCTGTCTGTATCTCTGCTTTTATTGGGGGGAGAGATAGCTCAGTGGTTTGAGCATTGGCCTGCTAAACCCAGGGTTGTGAGTTCAATTCTTGAGGGGGCCACTTAGGGATCTGGGCAAAAATCAGTACTTGGTCCTGCTATGAAGGCAGGGAGCTGGACTAGATGACCTTTCCAGGTCTCTTTCAGTTCTAGGAGATAGGATATCTCCATTAATTTATTATTTCCTCCTATTCCCACACTGGTGGGTAATCCCTGCATGCCCATCTGACCCTGATTTCTGATCCCATGACTTGTTTTTAGGGCTGTCAAGCAATTAAAATAAAGTAATTGCGATTAAAAATAATATAATACCATTTATGTAAATATTTTTGGGTGTCTTCTACATTTTCAAATATATTGATTTCAATTACAGCACAGAATACAGTGTACAATGCGCATTTTATATTTATTTTTTATTACAAATATTTGCACTGTAAAAAACAAAAGAAATAGTATATTTAAATTCACCTAATACAAGTACTGTAGTGCAATCTCTTTATCATGAAAGTTGAACTTACAAATGTAGAATTATGTACAAAACCCCCTGCATTTAAAATAAAACAATGTAAAACTTTAGTGCCTACAAGTCCACTTGGTCCTACTTCAGCCAATCGCTCAGACAAACAAGTTTGATTACATTTGCAGGAGATAATGCTGCCCGCTTCTTGTTTACAATGTCACCTGAAAGTGAGAACAAGAGTTTGCATGGCACTATTGTAACCAGTGTCGCAAGTTAGTTATGTGCCAGATGCACTAAAGATTCATATGTCCCTTCATGCTTCAACCACCATTCCAGAGGACATGCGTCCATGTTGATGATGGGTTCTGCTCGATAACGATCCAAAGCAGAGCGGACTGATGCACGTTCATATTCATCATGTGAATCAGATGCCACCAGCAGAAGGTTGATTGTCTTTTTTGGTGGTTTGGGTTCTGTAGTTTCTGCATCACAATGTTGCTCTTTTAAGACTTTTGAAAGCATGCTCCACACCTCATCCCTCTCAGATTTTGGAAGGCACTTCAGATTCTTAAACCTTGGGTTGGTTAGAAATCTCACATTGGTACCTTCTTTGCATTTTGTCAAATCTGCGGTGCCAGTGTTCGTAAATCAAACGTGCTGGGTCATCAACTGAGACTGCTATAACATGAAATATATGGCAGAATGTGGGTAAAACAGAACAGGAGACATACAATTCTCCCCCAAGGAGTTCAGTCACAAATTTAATTAATGCACTGTTTTTTTTTTTTAACGAACATCATCAGCATGGAAGCATGTCCTCCGGAATGGTGGCTGAATCATGAAGGGGCATACGAATGTTTAGCATGTCTGGCACGTAAATACCTTGCAATGCCTGCTACAAAAGTGCGATGAAAATGCCTGTTCTCACTTTCAGGTGACATTGTAAATAAGAAGCAGGCAGCAGTATCTCCTGTAAATGCATGCAAACCTTGTTTTCTTAGTGATTGGCTGAACAAGAAGTAGGACTGAGTGGACTTTCAGGCTCTAAAGTTTTACATTGTTTTGTTTTTGAGTGCAGTTATGTAACAAAAAAAAAATTCTACATTTGTAAGTTACACTTTCACAATATCAGAGGGGTAGCCGTGTTGGTCTGGATCTGTAAAAGCAGCAAAGAGTCCAGCAATGCCCCTCTGCTATGTACATCGGCCAAACTGGACAGTCCCTACGGAAAAGGATAAATGGACACAAATCAGATATTAGGAATGGCGATATACTAAAATCTGTAGGAGAACACTTCAATCTCCCTGGACACACAATAGCAGATTTAAAGGTAGCCATCTTGCAGCAAAAAAAACTTCAGGACCAGACTTCAAAGAGAAACTGCTGAGCTTCAGTTCATCTGCAAATTTGACACCATCAGCTCAGGATTAAACAAAGACTGTGAATGGCTAGCCAACTACAAAACCAGTTTCTCCTCCCTTGGTGTTCACACCTCAACTGCTAGAAGAGGGCCTCATCCTCTCTGATTGAACAAACCTCGTTATCTGTAGCCTGATTCTTGCTTGCATATTTATACCTGCCTCTGGGAATTTCCACTACATGCATCCGACAAAGTGGGTATTCACCCACGAAAGCTCATGCTCCAATACATCTGTTAGTCTATAAGGTGCCACAGGACTCTTTGCTACTTTCGCAATAGAGATTGCACTACAGTACTTGTATGAGTGAATTGAAAAATACTATTTCTTTCATCCATACCTTTTTTTAAAAAAAGGTAATCTCCAAGAGAAGGAGTCAGACTTTTCTTAAAATTATGTGGTATTTTCATAGATTGTAAGGCCAGAGGGAACCACCGATGACTTGTATAACACAAGTCACAGAACTTCCCTGAATGAATTCTTGTTTGAACTGAAGCAGATCTCTTAGAAAATATATCCAATTTTTACTTAAAAATTTCCAGTGATGGAAAGTACACCACAATTCTTGGTAAACTAGTCAGTGGTTTGTCATCCTCGCAGTTAAAAACTTGTGCCTGATTTCCAGCCTGAATTTGTCTAGCTTTAATTTCCAGGCATTGGATCTTGTTATATGTTTGTTTTCTATATTTAAGATCCCATTATCAGTAAGTTGAGACAGTAGCTGCTGCCAGCAAGCTCCTTCCATCCTGAGCCCTCTCTCCTGTCATGTCCCTCCCTGCTCTGTGGCGATGGGGTACGGGAGTGGGGAGAGGGGGACACCCTGATATCAGCACCCCTCTTCCCCCCCTCCCCCACTCCCTGAACAGCAAGCAGGAGGCTCCCAGGAGCAGCACACGGCAGTGGGAGGAGGGACACCTGAACTGCCCAGCAATTGATAGCCTGCTGGGTGGCTGCTGCACAGGGAACTTGGGGAGCTGATGGGGGGGGTCTGCTGGCCTACTCTGGTTCCAAGCCCCCCACCTGCTAGCTTCAATGGGCTTCTCTTCCTGTAAGCAGTGGACAAAGCAGGCGGCTGCCAAACAAGGTTATAAGGGAGCATTGCGCAACTTTAAACGAGCATGTTCTCTACTAGATCAGCAACAAAACAATATTAACCGGGATGACGTTAAGTGAGGAGTTACTGTACTTAGATTTACAAAGCCAGCACAAAACAGCTTCTATAATACCTCACTGGTTAGTCAGAAGCCAACAACACAGTTCCTTTAAAGTAACCCAGCCTCAGGCCTCCACCTAGACACCCAAGTCAAATATGAGGATTACTGAAAATCTTCATCATATAAAAAAGTTCTACCAATCCCAAAGGATTGGACGCATTACCTCCCTGTTAATGAATATTCCAGATCTTACCCAAATACATGCTTACAGTCAATTCTTATTAACTAAACTAAAATTTATTAAAAAAGAAAAGAGAGAACTGGTTAAAAGATCAGTGTAATTACAGACATGAGTTCTATTCTTGAGGTTCAGATTCATAGCAGAGATGCTGAGCTTTGAAGTTGCAAAGAGTTCTTTCAGAACTAGTTCATATGTTATAGTCCAATGTTTATATTCAGGGTGGTCCAGTCAGAATTGAGATCTCAGTCCTTATGGTTTAGGAATGAAACCTCAAGCAGATCGGAGATGACAGGATCAGGACCCAAGTCCTGGGTGAACAATAGGCTTTTGATGTAACCTTCTGTTTCCTAAACCTCACTGGTCATTAACTACATGGATTAACATAAAATAATTTATCCATTAAGCAGTTTATCACAAACTTTCAAGAGAAACATAGACAATGAAAGTTGGCACTCAATATTCATCTAAATGTTAATATTCCCTTTTGATCTCTGAATCAACAGCTATAGTGACAGCCATATAAACAGACAGTTCTTGTCTAACGTTTATGAGTACACACATGCAATTAGTATCACTTCTAACAATATAGGTTTGCATTTCAAAGTTCTAGCCTATTTACCAGGGAATGGCCCTAATTACCATTTCTAACATGTCTTTGCAGGTTGACTCTGGGTCAATTAGCCTGCAGGATGCTTAACCCTGTCTGGCCATGTGATACACTTTGTATAAGATTCGTTGCAACTATATAACAGTGGTAGCTGTAATGATTTGCATAGTTATACTTTACTTAGACAACGTTGCGATTAGAAACTGCCCCAAGCTGAGCTGCCCTTGCTGCCAGAGCTCAATAGCTGTCCCTGGCAACCTCCCTGCTTCTGGGAGAACTTCATTTTTTTTGTGTGGACAGTCTCTTTTAAGCTCCAATTCTCCCGGTGGTGCATATTCTGCAGGTGTGCCTGATTGGCACTACCTGAGTGCAGGAATACTTCTTAGCCTTGCCACCAGTGGGATGGAGGTGTGTTCAATCACATACCTCCCTTCCAAAACCAGAATGATTTCTTGCTTGAGCATGTCCCTGGGGAAGAAAAAAATCCACATTGTATGCTCTCTCTCTGCTTGGTACTACACCCAGACGCTATAGAGCTGGAGGGCTAGATACCAGCATGTAATCCGGGGGTTTGAGTCCTTCATGGAGTGTACCCTGTACAAGGACTCATGGTTTATGACTAGGGAAAGGGGACTACCTAGCACATTATACCTCAGAGAGCCAACTTGATAGCGAAAGCTTCCTTCTCAGGGCATGTTTACCCTATAAATTTAAGTCAACCTATGTTAAGTTGACTTACAACCACGACAGTAATTATTGCAGTGGTTCATGTACACACTGCCTTCCTTCTGACTTCTTGCTTGTCACTTAATCTATCTTTTGTAGTCAAACTTTTTTTTACCGTTTATCTTTACCGTTAAGTTGCCTGAAGTGTTTGGTAAATCTGCTCAGGTTTACAAAGGCTGGTGTATATCCACTTTCCATTGATGGAATGGGGAACCAATTCATAAACTTGCACTGCTTGTCTTGAGCAGTGCAAGACGGTATATTCCTGAAGTACAAGGCTGGGAGCTGGGGGGATTTGGCTGGTGCCTTTCTCTGAGTGATTCATGAGTGGCTCTGGGAACATGCATGCAATCCAGCTGGGTGTGAGGCTCCACATGCGGTTGTGCTGAGTTATAACAGTGCCTGGAAGGATTTGCTGCTTGTCACTAGCAAAGCATTGTGTCAGACAGCCCAGGCTGGAGAGTTAAGGGGGCACATTGGTGCCACAGTCCGGCTCTTTTGAGTGCTTGCTCATGTCCATTCCAATGTAGGCATGTGCGTGCTGCATGCAACGCCGCTGGAAAGCTTTTCCCTCAGTGGTATCCTTCAGGTAGGCCCTGGTGCCCCCTGGAGTTGTGCCCTCATAATGCTGATATACATAGTCCTGCCACCCTCTTAGTTCCTTCTTGCCAGCTAACTCCGACAGGGGAATATGAGGGTGGATTTTGGAATGGACACGAGCCACACATCTCGAAGGACAACAGTTAACGGAAGGTTAGTAACTGTTTTTCTTCTTCGAGTGCTTGCTCGTGTCCATTCCAATGTAGATGACTCCCAAGCAGATGTAGGAGGATGGTTTGAAGTTCAATGGCAAGCAGAATGTAGCATGATTCTGCCAAATCCAGCATTGTCTCTGGCCTACTGAGTGATGGCATAGTGAGTCACAAAGGTGTGGACTGAAGACCAGGTTGCTGCACTTCAGATATTCTGGATGGGAATCTGTTCCAAAAAGCAGCTGAGGACGCTTGTTCCCTCGTGGAGTGTGCCATCAGGGTCAGAGCAAGGACTTTTGCCAGGTCATAGCACATGCAGATACAAGAGGTGAGCCACAATTAAATCCTGTTGGCTATGATTGGGAAACCTTTCATCCTGTCTGCCACCGCCTCAAAAAGCTGAGTAGTCTTCCTAAATGGCTTACTCCTTTCTACGTAGAAGGCAAGCGCATATCTGACATCTAGTGAGTGAAGCCTTTGCTCCTGGCAATTGGCATATGATTTCAGATAGAAAACCAGAAGGAATATGTCCTGGTTACTATGGAATTGCGAAACCATCTTCGGGAGGAAGATTGGGTGAGAGCTCAGCTGGACCTTGTCCTTGAAGAATACAGTGTAAGGAGGTTCTGAAGTCAGAGCCCTAATCTCTGAGACCCTTCTGTCCGAAGTAATGGCCACCAGAAGTGCCACTTTTCAGGACAAGTAGAGGAGAGAACACATTGCCAAGGGCTTGAATGGGGAACCCATGAGCCTCAATAATATCAGGTTGAGATCCCAGAGTGGGATTGATTGTCGTATTTGGGGATATAGTCTATCCAGGCATTTGAGGAAATGAGTACAGATCAGGTTTGCAAAGACGGACCGGCTGTTTACCCATGGGTGAAACGCCAAAATTGCAGCCAGGTGGACTCTAATTGATGACACCGATAGCATTTGCTGCTTCAGGTGTAGTAAGTAGTCCAGAATTAATGGCACTGATGACCATGTGGATGAAACACCTTTCTGCGCTGACCAGATTGAGAACCTTTTACACTCTGCCAGGTATGTAGCTGTAGTGGACGGTTTCCTGCTCCCTACAAGGACTTCTCTAACTGCCCTGGAGCATGCTAGCTCCAAGGGGTTCAGCCGTGGAGCTTCCAGGCCATGAGATGAAGGGACTTGAGGTTCAGATTTCATAGACGGACTTGATCCTGGGAGATCAGATCGTTGATTCCACCAGGAGGTCCAGAAGGGTGGTGAACCAGTGTTGACGTGGCCAGGCCATGGCTGTCAGGATCAGGTTCATGCCTTTCTTCCTGACCTTCAGCAGGACCTTGTGTATGAGCGGAATGGGAGGGAATTCATAAAAGAGATGGTCCTTCCAAGGGAGAAGAAATGTATCTGTGAGCGAACCCGGGCTGTGATTCAGGCAGGAGCAGAACTGCAGACGCTTCTTGTTGTGTCTCATTGCAAACAAGTCTATCTGGGGAGCTCAGTGGTTTGAGCATTGGCAAGTCTAGGGGGAAGGGATAGCTCAGTGGTTTGAGCATTGGCCTGCTAAACCCAGGGTTGTGAGCTCAAATCTGGGGCAAAAATTGGTCCTGCTAGTGAAGGCAGGGGGCTGGACTCAATGACCTTTCGAGGTCCCTTCCAGTTCTAGGAGATTGGTATATCTCCAATTATTACCTATTTTTTTTAGCTCCCCATCTCTGGAGAATGTCCTTCATGATTTCTGATTGAATACACCACTCGTGATTGGAGAAAGATCTGCTTAGGCAATCTGCTAACTCATTCTGTGCCCCCAGAAAATAGGAGGCTTTGAGGTGGTTTGAGTGGGTTATGCAGAATTCCCACAGGCAAAGGGCTTCCTGGCATAGGTGAGAGAAGCACACTCCATCCTGTGTGTTCATCTAGAACATCACTGTCATGTTGTCTGTAAGTATCAATACGTATTTGCCTTCTAGGTGGGGCTGGAATGTTTGGCAGGCAAAGTGCACCTCTCTGAGTTCCCTCACGTTGATGTGCAGCGAGAGCTCTGCTTGGGACAGAGGCCCTGGGTTCTGCGTACCCCCAGATGAGCCCCCCTCTCCCCCAACTCAGCCCAGATGAGTCAATGACTAGAAATATCGCCAGATGTGGTCTCGAGAAGGGGACACCTGCACATACTGCCCTTGGGTCCAACCATCAAAGGAGGGTGGTGATTACTGAATGGGGAAGTATGACAACCATGTCCAAACGATCTTGTTCCAGCCGGTACACTGACGCTAGCTAAGCCTGGAGAGGTCTGAGTCATAATCTCGCATGGTGCATCACGTAAGTGCATGAAGCCATGTGCCCCAGGAGTTTTAGGCAGGTTCTTGCCGTGGTGGTTGGGTGGTGTCTGAGGCTTTCTATGATCATGCCTAGGGCCTGGAACTGGATCTCTGGAAGTAATGCTCTGGCTTGGACCAAGTTGAGGACCGCCCCTATAAATTCTATTATTTTAACTGACAAGTGTCGGTTTTCTGCATGTTTGTCAACAGGCCTAACTTTTTGAAGGTTGACAGTATCAACCTTACATTTTCCTCCACCTGGGCCTTGGACCAACCTTTGACCAGCCAGTCAACAAGGTAAGGGTAAATCTGAACCCTTTGCTTCCTCAAGAAGGCTGCGACAACTGCCACACACTCTGTGAAAACCTGAGGGGCTGCTGACAGGCCGAATGGAAGGACAGTGAACTGGTAGTGCGCTTGGTTCATCATGAAATGGAGGCATTTTTGTGGCCTTGGAAGATTGAAATATGGAAGTAAGCGTCCTTCAAATCGAAAGCAGCATACCAGTCCCCTGAATCCAGAGATGCGTTAATGGTGACCAAGGAGACCATGTAGGACTTCAGCTTCTTCATGAATATGTTGAGGTTTCACAGGCCCAGGATGGGTCTGAGACTGCCAGTGGAGTAAAAACCCCTGCCCCTTCGCTCCAGAGGAACCTCCTCTACCGCTCCCACTTGCAGGAGCATTCGCACTTTGTGGAGTAAACGTTGCTTGTGAGAAGAGTCCCTGAAGAGGGATGGAGAGAGAGGGTAGGAAGGAGGGGAAGAACTGACCTGCAGGGTGTATACCAGTTCTATCGTGCGTAGCACCCAGCAGTCTGAGGTGATGTTGGACTATGCCCAATAGTAGTGGGATAGCCAGTTGATAAAAAATTGGTGGGAGTGGATCCAGACGCTCTCCTGGTATGCCATCCTCGGGTGTACCATCAAAGGCCTACTTAGGCCCTGCCTCCTACTGTAATCCTGCCTCAGTGGAGGCTGGTAGAAACTGGGAATGGCTGGGGCTTAAAGTGCTTTCTCAGTGGGGCCCGCATGTGTAGTTTGAGGAACTTCAGAGTGACTCTCGAATCCTTCGCTCTGTGTGTAGTTCAGAGTCCATCTGCTCTGAAAAGAGAGACATGCCTTCAAAAGGAAGGTCCTGAATAGTCCGCTGCACTTCATATGGGAGGCCTGAGGCCTGCAGCCATGAGCTCCTCCTCATGACCACAGCCAAGGCATGTTCATGCAGTAGAGTCCGCCACATCTAATGCTGCTTGCAGGGACATTTTTGCCACTGCTCTGCCCTCCTCGACTGGAGCTGAGAACTCAGTCCTAGATTCCTGTGGCAGTAACTCCTTGAACTTAGTCATTACACCCTAGAAGTGCAAGTGGAATGAATATGAGCAACACGTTTCAAAGAACAACAGTTACAGAAGGTTAGTAACCATTTTTTCTCTCTCCAGGTCTCCCTCTATGTATTAGCAAGCTGCTAGCTTCATGGATTGTTCTGTGCAGATGACTTACTGGAAATGAGAAGCTGATGTCTGTGACTGTTTCCCAGAGCCACTGCTGAATGCCTCCACAATCTTGTGTCAACTTTACAGTTTGTCTTTTCCTCTCTTTGTTTTCCAGGGTGCCTCAGCATTATTTGACATGATTGAGTATTATGAGTCAGCAACGCACCTCAACATCTCATTTAACAAACACATCGGCACCCGAGGCTGGCAGGCAGCTGCACATATGATGAGAAAGGTTTGTGTTAGTTCTTGAACATTTTTATCATCTGTTTAATTTACTGCTTGTAAACACCCAGTAGTACTAACATGATTTCAAGTTAGTGTAGGGTTAGATTTTAATGCGGTTGGAACTCTGTTAATCTAACCATTTTCTGTGTGGTGGGGAGAGAGGGATGTGCATACAAGAAATTACAGGTAGCTTTTTAAACTACAGTGGGAGATTTCTACTAGTAGCTTGCTGGGGTACTGGGATGGAGGAAGGACTGTCTTGTGCTTATGGCTGTGGACTGTGATTGGGAGATCTGGGTTCTCTGTCCAGCTTTACCAGAGTTCCTGTGTTACTGTAGCCAAGTCCTTGAATCTCTGTCAGTGGGAGCAGTGTTAAGGCAATTCAGTGAGTAGCCAGTGCTGCAATCGGAACGCCAGAACGAGGTGCTTCCTTAAACCCGTGTTTAACAGGGAGGCTGTTGTGCCCCAGCTGGAGTTTCTTTAGTGCCTGTGTGCTCTTTGCCAACCAAGCACAACACACTGAAGTGTTTGTGTGTCTGAGGTTTGGGATCATTGCTTGTTGCTTGTGCCAGGTGGGCCTATTAAGAAGATTTTGCTCTGTAACTTCATAGTGGGGCAAAATGTGGAAATGTTTCAGATAATTATCATTCCATCATTTATAAGGAAATTGCCAAGGCCTAAGGCTGATGGTTTTTAAACTAAATGTATATCATAGTAACAAGTGAATATCTGCTTTGTGCAAACATTAGCTATAAAGGAAAATATTTCCTAGTAAGATGTTTCAGCGTAGTGTTCTACTTAATGAGATGGTAACTGGGCATGTGGGAATGACATGGGATATGCTTATCCTGTCTGCTCATTCTGAAATATGGAAGTCCCGTGAAATGTACTTTTGAAAGAGATCTTTTTTCATTTGTATTACACTAGCACCTAGAGGCCTTGTCCAGAAGAGCTTACAAACTAGAAAGAACAGACTAATAAAGGGTAGGCGATAGGAAGTATTATCCTTTTTTTTATAAATGAGATTGTGATTTATCCAAGGTCACACAGGAAGTCAGTGGCAGAGCTCCTGAAACATAGGCGCTGACTCCATGGATGCTCCGGGTCTGGAGCACCCACGGGGGAAAAAATGGTGGGTGCTGAGTGTGACGAAGTGGGGATTTTCCCTTGTTACGTTGTGTGTGAGCCTATGTGAGTCTTACTGTTTTGCATGAATGCTGTGTGTGCCTCAGTTTCCCTGTGTATTGCACCAATGTCTAGGTGGTGGGAATAAGGGGGTGTGACTTTTGCGGGGGTTGCTCCAGCTGCCTACACCAGTGCTACGGCTGCCTCTTCATAACCTGAGACCCAGGAGGGGGATGCGACCAAGTGACTC
This sequence comes from Mauremys reevesii, assembly GCF_016161935.1. Lineage (NCBI taxonomy): Eukaryota > Metazoa > Chordata > Testudines > Geoemydidae > Mauremys > Mauremys reevesii. The sequence continues at coordinate 7,227,937 of NC_052644.1, read as the reverse complement.
TTGGCACGGGAAGCGAGACAAAGGTCCGAGGAGGAGCAACAGGCAGGGCAGGGGCCAGGCAGCTGGAAGCAAGTCAATCTTGGCTGGCTTGGGGCTCAGGGGGAGGACCAGAGCCCTGTCTCTGGTCTCCCTTCCCCCACAAGACGTACTTGGCTGAAAGTCACTGATTTTTGTGCTAACAAGTTCTCTCCTATGCTGTGTTCCTGTCGACTAATAAACCTTCTGTTTTACTGTCTGGCTGAGAGTCACATCTGACTCCGGAGTTGGGGTGCAGGGTTCTCTGGCTTCCCCAGGAGCCCCACCCGGGCAGACTCGCTGCAGGAAGCGCACGGTGTGGAAGGGGATACTGAATGCTCTGAGGTCAGACCCAGGAAGGCAGAAACTGTGTAAGCCTCTTGCCTTGGAGATAGTATGCTCGGAGAGGAGGCATGCTCCCCCAGAGTCTTGACTGGCTTCCAGAGCATCGCCCCGGTGACTCTGTGGCAGTGGTGGGATAAACTGCACCCCATGGACAGAGCGTCCTGCAGTAAGTGACTGGGGAACAGTAAAATGAAAGGGGATTAGACGGGCGTGCTGGAGCCTCCAAGAGGTGCGGTTCCAGGAAGAGCCTATAGCTTAAACCCTGAGAGAGGTGGACCCCCAAGAAGGGCTGTCCCATTGAAGGGGTTCCTCCCCAGGGATCATGGGAAGCTGAGAGAGCACAGGCCTGTGAGTCCGTGACCACTTGGGAACAGCATGGAGATGGCTTATAACCATCCCTTAAGAAGGACATTGTGAAGCTGTGCAGAGAGAGACGGCTGCGCATTGGAAAGCTCACTAAGGCACAGCTGATAGCTCAGTTGGAAGAGCAGGATTGCTCTAAGGAGCCGCTTCCTGACCCAGCTGGAGCCATGAGAGAGGCTGGGAGCAGCCAGGTGTCCTGGAGATCCATGTCCCCGACCAGCCGGGGGTCTCCTCCCTGTTGGTGGATCTGAGGTGGATGGAATTGGAGCTGAGTTTGAAGGAGTCAGGGGACCCTGAGAGCCAGGGAAGGCATGAAGCAGAACAGCAGGCACTGGCGCTGGCGGAGCGGAGAGGCAGAGGGACCCGTCCCCTGGATGGACCCCATGGTGCCAATTCCGCAGGGACCCTAAATTGCTGCCCCAGGTGAAGGAGGGGGAGATATAGATACCTGTCTCGCAGCCTTTGGGAAGGCTGGCAATTGGAATGAGGCTGGCCCTGCGGAAAGGCTCTGGTGTTTAGCCCCCTTCCTGGATCCCAAGGCCATAGAGCTGTTTAGCCAGATAGGTGGGGTGGCAGACTGGCTCTCACTCCTGGCCCCAGCATATATGTCTGCATGTACTATCCTGGGCTCAGACCCCTCAGATCCCCAGTGGGAGCGGAAGGTGTTGGTCAATGCGGAGACATTCCTGGAGTGGCAAGATCCTGGGACAGAGAGAACTGTTGTCAGACCCCGGGTGGTGCAGCCTCACCAGATGCTAAGGGGCAGTGCGACCTGGTTGAAGGTCCCAGGGATGAAGCCCCTCGCCCTGCCTATGGCCCAGATCCCTGTGCAGAGACAGGAGCGGTTGGGCTGGCTGGTAGTTGGGGTTCTCCAATATATCGGCTGTGACCTCCTGTTGAGGAATGACTGTGTCTGTTTGGGACAGGGTCCAGGCCCTGTTCCTGTAACAGCCGAGGATTTGAATATGAATCCAGGGAACCAATCGGCGGAGACTGAAGCGGTCAGTGAATTACCTGGCTGGCCAGGGGGAGGAGCTGCTAGGCTTAGGATACCTGCCTGTCTGTAACCAGAGCCCTGGAGCTGAGTGGGACAGAGAGATTCTCACTGTTCCCCTGCACAGGGCAGAGGTGGCTCATGCTGGCTCCGATGCTGTGAGCAAAGCAGCAGGGGCAAAGCTGAGCCCAGGGGGATCAGAGATCCCAGCTGAGTGTGGGAAACCACAGCCAGGCCAGAACAGCTGCCAACCAGGGATGCCTTGTCCAGAGGTGCAAATGGTCTGGGGCAAGGGTAAATCAGCCTTGGGACACCTGCATGTCATAGAGGAGCCTTTTCAGAAAGTGGCCCTGGATTTGGTGAAGAATGAATGGGAGGGGAAGGCCTTCCCCGACGGAGAATCAGTGGAGTATGTAGTGAGTTTCCAGGAAAAGCTCGCTGAGCTCAGTTTTGCTAATCATTGTCCTGGACCTGGCGCTGTACTTTGGGAAGTGCTTGGTTCTGATTCTCCTGACATTTTATTCACTGCTTGGCAAATGTTTTATTTGCCCTCAGTCTTTTAAAACGGGTAAGTAATATATAAATCCTGAGCTGTAATCTAACCTGATTGTGCCACTTTGGCACAGGAAAAAAGGCAAGAAAACACATAGATCTTCCTAGCTGAGGATTCTCTTACTGTCATTTATAATAAAACTCCTTTATATCACTCTGGCAATGTAGGGGCCTTAAAACTTTCACCTTTTTAATGCTCCTGAGGGAATTGACTGAGAATGGGAACAGTTAACTAACAATAGGAACAATAGGCAGGCTGCTACATTTCTGCCTCAGAGAATGAGATCAATTAACTCAGGCAGGCTGCTTCAATTGTGCCTCTAGCCTACCCATGCATAATAAAACCCCCTACCCTTACATGTCAGGGAGCTGCAGTTGCAAGAGAGAGGGACAGTGTGTCTTTTTTTCTCTGTCTGTCTCTCTCTTGCTTGTTGGCACGCACATACGCCCAGCCCTGACCCCAACTCCGACAGTGATCATGCAGGCACGCACACCCAGCCCCCGTCTCTGAGGCTGCACCAGGCATGCTGAAACAGACACGCTGCCTGGGGTGCTGGGGAAGAGGCGCGTGTCCCCCAGCAGATTTATTTTTGCATTTTTCTGTGTGTGTTGGGGGGCGCACAGATAAATGCGAGCCATATGAATTCTGCGCCCCCATATGGGTGCAGAATCCCCCCAGGAGTACTACATTAGCTAACAGCAGAAGGCTGCTATTTCAAAGGGGAAAGCGCTGCTGGAACCAGGGGGGTTACTGAGGGGAATCTAGTTTGTGGCATGCTCCCCTCTCCATTCTCCAGAGGTGAAAGACCGCTGCACACATTCCCTGTCACTTCAGCTGCTCTGGGAGCGCCTAGTGAAGTGTCTGCTGCTGTTTTAGTGGCTTGTCTCTTTAGAATGTTCCTGTTCACATACTTAATTTCCATGAGGAATGGAAGGAACAGAAGAGAAATGGTAATTTAACAGTTAATAACTCTGCCAAGAAAAAACTTTCTCCCTGTCAAATTTCAAAGGCCTTCTGCAAACAATGGAGGTGTTTAAAGTCCCTCAAAAAATCAGAAGAATCTTTTATAGTACGTATTAGAAAACCTAAATCTAAGGGGGGCTACCAGCTCCTCCTGTAACTCTCAATAGTAGAGCATTCTGTGCATTATAACCAGCATAAATTAATTGTCACATGTACATTCTGCGTTCTGTCCATATCTGATAATCCTACCCTGGATTTTCTTACATCCTCTTAGTTTTGGATTTAGCTGGGGCTAAGTATTATTTCTGTGAAACTCTCTCCCAGGACTTGCTTGTATAGAGTCAGAACTATCCAGTCATGGCAGGAAACTTTGTATGTATTTGGAAAAATGCCTACTTTTCCAGTGAGTTTTGGTCATTTTTTAGTTTGGCTAGAGAGTTCCTATTACTGTTCTCTCCCATCCTCCTACAGCTTGGTGGACAATAATGCAGAAAAAGAAGGAAGATGAAACCTAGTAGCTAGAAGTGCCTTTGCATCTTCTAGCCTGAGGAATGTAAGTTGGTCAGACACTGATTCTGAGCAAAATCATGGAAAGGTTATGAGGGAGATAATAAGTAAAGAATGAAAAGTTAATGGCATAATTAGTGCTAATTAGCATGGTTTTACAGAAAACAGGTCATGTCAAATAGATTCCTTACTAGGCATATTAATACAGAACTTTGAGTAATTCATTATACAGGTCAGATTAGAAAAACATAAGGGTCTATTCTGGCCATAAAATGTATGAATCAGAAAATCTATTGAGTGCTCCACCTATAAACAGTCATCTTGAAGTAGTGTTGTGGGGTGACTTCTGTGTGAGAGGCTAGATAAGTCCCCCTTCACTAGACAAGAGAAGGAATTCAGCACTCCAGTCAAACACTCATGGGTCCACACTGTTGGAGCAGAAGACTAGAGGACCGGTGATGAGCACTCTCCAGACACTTCTTGTAACCAGCAAACAAAAGACAAAAAAGAAACCCACATCATAAGACCTAAGAAATCCTGTGGATGATGAAATGTTGCGCCGCCCCCCCCGCCTTCTAGCAATGTCATGCATGGAGGAGGGGTAGTTATCAGAAATGAAACTAGAGATCTAGCTAAGACTATTCCATCCCTAGATGTTGTTGCTGCTGCTATTTGCTTATTATTAGTATTACCATAGTGCCTAGGACCCGAATGTGATAGGCACTGTGCAAACAGTACAGAAGGCAGTCCCTGCCCCATGGGCTTTACACTCCAAATATAAGACAGGAGACAGATGTATACAGACAGATGGGGAGTACAAGTAACCAGTGAGACAACATGGGTCAGCATGATAGGCTGTGGTCTGACTGTCAAGTTGTTTTTAAAGAGTTTTGAGGAGTGATTTGAAGGTGGATAGTGAGGGAGCTTTAGCAGATGTTTATGGGGAGCACCTCCCATAGTGAGGGGGCAGCATGGGAGAAAGAAGAAAGGTGTTTGTTTCAAAATATTTACAAATGAGCAGTGGAGGCTAGCATCACAGGTTGATCGGAGGCAAGCGTAGGCCATAGCAAATTGAGAGATTATAGGTGAGGTGGAGTTTGACCATGAAGGGCTCCGACAGTGAATGCAAGCAGCTTCTGTTTGATGTAATGGAGACGTGGGAGCTAGTGGAAGCATGCAGAGAGAGGGGCGATGTGGTCAAAGTGGCAAGCTAGGAAAATGATCTTTACGGTAGCATTTTGAAGGGCTAAGAGTGGAGTAAGTTTGCATTTTTCAAAGCCATAGAGAAAGATGTGGTCATTGAGAAGAAAAATGATGAGAGCTTGGATGAGAATTTTAGCTGTGTGGCTGCATAGGAAAGGCCAGGTCTTTAAAATATTATGCAGAAAGATTTGCCAAGATTTAATCATAGCCTAATTTTGAGGACCTGGGGAGATGTCATCAGCTTCGACTCACACCAGGTTATGAGCCTGGATGACAGGCAGGATGGTGATGTCCAAGATGATTCTGCTTTCTGGTCAGAAAAGGATGTCCCTATGTGGATATCCTTTCTCCACCATGGGGGTAGGCGGGCAGGGGAAGGTAGTCCAGACATGATCAAAAGTACATGTGAAGGAAAAAAGTTCAGTAGTAATTCCCCAAAAGGCACAAGGACGCCACCTTTGTGTCTTGATTTCAGAGACCTCCTCAAACAAAACAGGAATAATCTAACAAACCCTAGTGTCTAAACAGCCAAACACAAGAGTTCTGTGCCCTGTTGAAGGACAAAACTGACTTTTTTGCTGTGCTGCATGAGTAGAAAGGGTTAAACATCCTGCAAAATAAATAACCCACAGAAGACGTGGGGAGATGTTTGTGTTTTTGCATATTGTGACAAGATGGCCGATGTAGTATGATGGGTCCTGCGCTTTTCTTGGTGGGGGGCTAAGATGCCACCCCTTGCCCCTGCTCTTGGGGCACCGAGGGCCCCACTAGTGGCCTGGGAAGGTGGTAAAGGGGGGAAGCAGGGGAGGGGTCTGGGTTTGCTTCTTACTCTGAGTCACAGCCCCTTTCAACTCCTGCGAGTCCTTACCCTCTTCCCCCTTGGGTGTAGGGTACCTTCAGTCCTTAGACGCTGGGGGAGGGAGTCTCCCTCCCCTGCTGGGGCAGGGTCTCCCTTACTCTGGTTTTCTGATCTTCCAAGCTCCAGTCCTCTCTCCTTCCTCCCTCTCCCCTGACTCCCTGAAGCAGGGGGTTTTATTAGGTTGCTAATAGGGCCTTAATTGACTACAAGTGCTCCAATTAACCTGTAGCAACCCTCCCTAGTCTTCAGGGAGCCACACCTTAAGTAGCCTAGGGCTTATATACTTGCCCTCTACCACTCTCCCACTGCTCCCTGGCCCTCTTGTATCATAATATTTACATATGTATGAGTAGGGTGGACAATGTAATCAACAGTCCCAGTCTATGCTGTATTCTGATCATTCAGAAGTCAAAAGAACATCCTGTCATGTAAATGAATTGTAAACTCCGGGATATCTCAGTATTCATCTCTCTTTGAAATGTACTGTGAATGGTGGAGGAACAAGCAAATGGCCTTATGTTAATTCGTATAGCTAAGTCCTGGTGATGGACCTCCTTCAAAGTCATCCTATAATTACCTTTTGTTCCCTGAGGAATTTCAACTTGTTAAGACATGAAATTGTATAAAAGATCATTGGGTCCTGATTCTGTCATCTCAGATCTGCTTAAGCTTCTTTAGGGGAAGTTTGAGTAGCAAGGCTGAGGTCCCGGTTATGCTGGTACGCCCTGAATGTGATATTTGGATATTGGGCTATAAACTATGAACTATTTCTGAAAGAACTCTTTGCAAGTACGAAGCTCTGAATCTATGCTATGAATCTGCACCTCAATGAATTGAACTCATGTCTGTATGTATACTGATCTTTTAACCATACTCCCTCTCTTTTTTGTTTTTTAATAAATGTTAGTTTAGTGAATAAGAATAGTCTGTAGCATGTATTTGGGCAAGATCTGAAACATGCATTAACCTGGGAGGTAATGTGTCCAGTCCTTTAGGATTGATAGAACCTTTTCTTTTATATGATGAAATAAGATTTACAGAAATTTTCATCATATTTGATGTGGGTATCAGGATGGAGGCCTGAGGCTGGATCACTTTAAGGGAACTGTTGTTTGGACTTCTGAGTAACCAGTAAGGTAATAAAGAAGCTGTTTTATGCTGGTTTGGTGAATCTAAGTATTGGAATATCCACCAGCTTTATGGGGATTGTCTGCCCCATTCTTTGCAGTTCACCCTAATTGACTGACCACAGCTGGCTCCACGCTAGGACCCCGGTCTCAATTGCTCTTTCCAAAATAGATGCTGTAAGATCCTTGATTCTAAAAGGGTGTTTCCAGCAGGGTCTTCCCAAAGAGCCAACAAGAAAAACTGAGTTGAGCTTCTAACAACTAAAAGTTGCAACCTTGGCTTTAAGCCTCATGGGCAATGACTTGCTTCTCTGGAGCCATTCTAGCCCAGATGAGTGAGCTATCAGGATGTCAGCACCAAAAGGCAAGAAAATGATGTTATTTCTTCCTTCAGAGTCGATGCCTCTGTTCTCTGTCAGCCAACTTTAGTATTTAGTAGGCATCTTCATTCAGTTACTGGAAAAGCTGATGGCCAGGAGAAACAGCTGATCATGGCCTCCAGATTTTTCAGATGAAAACCATATGGAGAAGGATTGGGCAGAGCTGAGGCAGATAAAGATTAAAAAGTCCCTGCTATTACAGATATGCTCTATATCTGTACATATGTTTAATAAAATGCCAATAGATAAGGCAAGAATAGCATAGTTCTTGGGGTTTGTAGGACCAGTGAAATTTATGCACTGCAAATGGCTTCCTTTGTGAAGCTATTTACATCAACTCTTACCACCTCTCAGATCCAGAGTCCAGCCGGAGGGGATTACACATAGCCCTACAAAACTAGGAACTCTGATTAATTCCACTGGGAATCCACTCGTTTCAGAGAAGAAAGGAGCTGGTATTCCAGATGTGGAAGGGGCAGAAATACTTGTCTCTCAAACCCCAGTCCAACGATCCGTTCCATGTGACTGGAGACCTGACAGATTCTAGGGAAACATCCTTGCTGGGAGAGACACCAGGCACTTGTCACCCAATGGAGGACAGCTGTCACGGATAAACAAACTCTGGAAACGCTCTAGGATATTCTGTAGACTTTGAGTCCTTACTAGAAACCTGTGGTCACAGAGTCACCAGGCCGATGTTCTGGAACTGCTCCACATGCAGCCAGTCAGGACTGTGGTATAGCATGCCGTCTGTAACTGAGTGTTGCCAGGGCAAGAAGCCTATGTGGCTTTGGCCTTCCTGTGTCTGACTCAGCATTCACCATGCGCTTCCCACAGCGAGTCCACCTCAGCAGGGCTCCTGGGGAAGCCAAAGGGCTCTGCACCCTAGTTCCACGGTCAATGTGACTCTCTACCACCAGTAAAACAGAAGGTTTATTAGTCAACAGGTACACAGCGTAGAACAGAACTTGTTAGCATGGAAATTAGCGACTTTCAGCCACGCCCATCTTGGGGGGTGGGGACCCTGGGCCAGATGCCCTGGACTCCCCACTCCAAGTCCCAAACAGGAGACTGCCTTGGACCCTGCTGCCTGGCCTCCCACTCTCCCATAGCTCCTCCCCCAGGCTTTGTCCTGCTACCCAGGCAAAATGTCACCTGGTCACATCTCCTTCCTGGTTCTCAAGTTACAAAGGGCATTGGCCATAGCTTACATGCTGGCAGCTGGGCAGCCTCACCTGGCCCCAAGGGCCTCAGCAAAAGTCACACACCCAATTCCTACCACCTAGGCATTGGTGCAGTACACAGGGAAACTGAGGTACACACAGTATTAGTACATGCCAGAGTCCTATGCAACATAACAAGGGGAAAAATCCCACTTTGTCACACCGGTCCGTGAGGATTTCAGAAATTCAGCCCAGGACCGAGTGTGTAAATTGCCTGATCAAAATTGGCCCCACTGAGAGTTCTTTTGAGGCACAAGTATTGTTCATTGTGCCTTAGAGTGTGGGGGCAACAGAGCAGTCTTAAAAGACCATAAAAACCAGAACAAATATATTCTGTGTTCATCACTCTGGTATCCAGGCCTGGATCAAGGCAGAAGCATGATAGGAACATACTTTGGGTCCCTGGAGTGCCTTGATGATGACTCATAGGCTTTGGGGGCAGAAGGGACCATCATGATCATGTAATCTGACCTCTTGCAGATTGCAGGCCATGAAAATCTCACCCACCCGCTCCTGTAATAGACTGAAAACCTCTGTCTGAGGTTAGTGAAGTACTCAAATCTTTATTTAATGACTTTGTCACAGAGAGAGCATCATTTACTGTAGTTCATGGGTTCCCCTTGGACCATGTGAGTCATCTCTGGGGGTATGTGGGAGAAATTGTGTAATGGTGGATTTTATTTATTAATTTATTGCATTTTTATAATAGGCTACTCAGATGAAACTTTAAAACTCTGTGGGAATTTGTTATATAAAATACAATTAGTTAATTTACCTCAGAATGTACCAATGAGAACACAGAGATGTTGACATAGCGTGATTGGAGGTGAAAGCCCTGTACAGCATCGGTTCAGTTGCCCAGCAACTGCCAGTCTCTAACTCTCTAACTGAGCTCCGAATTTAGGATTGTTTTTTCCCCAGCTGTATACATTTCCCTATATATCTGTATGTAACAGTGAAGTATGGACAGATGACTAAAGACAAGACAGGTAGTGCTAAGAAAGAATACACAAAGTATCAATGATGAGAAGGGCAGGGGTATGCGGGCAGCTGGTAAATCTGGAAGGGGGTACGCTGTAAGAGAAGTTGGGAACCTCCGCTCTAGTTCAAACCAGCAAGTGTTCCAAGCCCCACTCTGCAGTGGAAGGCAAAAATCCCTCAGGGTATGTACCAATCTGATTTATGGAAAATTTCTTTGCAGGTGCGGTGTTCAGCCCACTGGGCCATCGTCAGTCCATGCATTATGCTTTTCTGGGACGATGGGTAAACATCCTCCCCATCAAAAGACAAAAAGTGGAGGCATGTAGTAGGAAGAGAGCCTGAGACACCATAAGCCCTTGCATCAGAGGCCTGGTATGGGGCATGAGGCCTGGCCTAAAGTAGTAGTCAAAACTTTACTGATATAAAGCAAAGACAAGCTGTGAGCAAGAGGCAGGACCGCTCACAGAATCTGGCAAGAACAGGGCTGAAATACACATTACTAAGAAGTGCTAGGCACAGAGCACTCACACAAACACATCACGATATCAAGTGATACCACAACATCCCAAGATCAAGGATGGTACAAAAACATTCCCCAAGGATAACAGGAACATACTGACCTCTCCTCAAAGATAAGGTCAGGATGACAGTACGTAATAGAGATGTTTTGGTCGAACCAACATGTACAAGGTGATGGGTGATAACTAGCCACATCAGGGGGCAGTAACTAACCGTGTCAGAGGGGCAGTATGTAACTTGTTTGTATTGGGGTATAAAGATGTATCTCAGGAGTGTCTTTGTCTAGCCTAGGGAGGAACAGAAAGTCCCACCGTTCACTGAGCTGGCCCATTGTTACGGACATACATATATTAGTGATCCAGTAGAGTCTGTGGGATACTAGTACCGTGCTTTGTCAACATGAACCTGGCCTGGTGCCTTCGTGGTCATAGGGCGGTTTGCTCGAGGTCTGCTGTGCCGGCTGTCTGCACAGAGCTGGGGCAGCACACGGAGAATGCAGAAAGAACACACAGATGCAGCTGAACATCTAACCACACCTGTTTCAGCACTTTACTCCGCGGATGGTTAGAAACTTTCATCTAGTTTTAAGCCTAAACTTGTTGCTGGCCACTTTATATTCATTTGTTCTTGTGCCAGCACTGGCTCCTAACTTAAATAATTCCTCCTTTCCTGGGGTTTATCCCTGTGATGTATTTATAGAGAGCAATACTATTTCTCCTCAACCTTCGTTCTGTTAAGCTAAACAAGCCAAGCTCCTTAAGTCTCCTCTCATAAGGTAGGTTCTTCATTCCTCTGATCATCCTAGTAGCCCTTCTCTGCACCTGTTCCAGTTTGAATTCATCTTTCTTAAACATGGAAGACCAGAATTGCATGCAGTATTCTAGATGAGGTCTCACCAGGGCACTGTATAATGATAATGACACTTCTCTATCTCTATTGGAAATACCTGGTCTGATGCATACTAGGTTTGCATTAGCCTTTTTCACGCCACATCATATTGGCAGCTCTTAGTCTCCTTGTCACTTTCAACTGATAGGTCCCCATCTTAAAGCAAAAATGTTTCTTGTTAGTCCCTAAACGCTATTAAATTTCATCCAATTTCTATTATTCCTGTTTTCAAGGTTGTCCACATCTTCTTGTATCATATTCTAGTCTTCCTCCATATTGGCAATACCTCCCAGCTTTGTCACCTGCAAGTTTTATTAGCACACTTCCACTTTTTGTGCTAAACTCCTAATGAAAATGTTAAATAAGATTAGTCTCAAGACCGATCCTTGAGGGAACTCCATTAGTAATCTCCCTCCAGTTTAACAGTTCACTTTTCTGCATGATCTGTTTTTGTCTCCCCTTTAACCAGTTCCTTACCCACCTTTTGATTCTCATATTAATCCCTGTCTTCTCCAATGTAACTAATCATTTTCTAAGTGGAACTGTATCAAATGCTTTACTGAAATTTAGGTAGATTAAATCTACTGCATTTCCTTTGTCTAGAAAATCAGTTATCTTCTCAAAAGAAAGATCAGGTTAGTGCCAGACCATCTTCCTTATGTAAAACCATGCTGTATTTTATCCCAGTTACTGTTTACCTCTGTCCTTAACTACTCTTTCTTTCAGAATTTGTTTTAAGACCTTGCATACAATTGAGGTCAAACTAATGGCCCTGTAGTTTCTCAGATCAGTCTCTCTTTTCTTACATATAGGTAGGTATGATATTTGCATTTCTCCTGTCATAGGATATGGACCCCCAAGTTTGCGGTTTCATTAAAAACCCTTACTACTGGGCTGGCAATTTCATGTGCCAGTACCTTTAATATTCTTAGATAGAGGTCATCTGGGACGTCCAATTTGGTCCCATTAAACTATTTGAGTTTTTGGTTTCTACCTTGAATTTGGGAATTTCTTCTTCCAGAGCCTTGTTCTCATTAGCTACCCTGCCACTGCCCCCAAGCTCCTCCATTACCCTGATTAAAAACTGAGGCAAAGTAACCATACAGGTGTTGGGCCATACCTGCATTATCTTTAATCTTTACTCCATCCTCCTGAACGGTCGTCCCGGTTCTTGTTTTCATTTTATTTATATGGCTAAAGAACCTTTTATTGCTAGTTTCTAATTTCCTTTGCAAGATCCAACTCTGCTTGGCTTTTGGCAGTTCTCACTTTTTCTCTGCATTTTCTGACCTAAACATGAGTTTATTGAAAATAGATTTTTGTCAGATTCTCTTATGAGATTACAGGTTTGATTGATAGTGGTAACAGTATTGATGTAATAGACGTCTGTAAGAATTTTGTGTTGGTAGCACATTTTGATGAAAAAACAGAACGATTCAGAATCAACACAGCACACATTACATGGATTAAAATCTGGCTAACTGAGAATTCTCAAAATATAATTATAAACAGGTCGTCATCATCTTGGCCCTATTTTGGGGGGCCTGAGACTTCCCCAGTAGCAGCCAATGCAACTGGCCCAGGGGCTGCCTGAGCTGCTTAGGTGGCCCCCGGGCTAGGCACACTGGCCGCTGCAGAGGTCACGGAAAGTGACTTCTGTGACCTCCGTGACAAACTGGCAGCCTTACTGATAAAAGTTTACAATGACACAAGTGTGGGGGAGTGGTAAATACTGAGAAGGACAGGTTGCTGAAACAGAGTGATTTGGATCCCTTGATAAGCTGGGTGCAAGCAAATACGTATATTAATGGAGCTAAATGCAAGGCGGTAAATCTAGGAACCAAGAATGTAGGTCACACTTACAACATGGGGGACTGTTCTTTGGAAAGCAGTGACTCTGAAAAAGACTTGAGGGTCATGGTGGATAATCAGAAAAAGAAATTGTGTTCATTTTCCTCAGCCACTGTATAACTACTGTAGGCCCAGTGAAAGGGGCGTCTCCATATTATTCAAGAATATTACAAGAAACTTCCTCCAGTTTTCATACTACAGCCTCTGTTTTTCAGACCAAGCGCTACCTTTGGGCCTACTTGCCTTGTAGAGTATCTATAAAGGATTTATTAGTTCTAGTGACTGCTTGGAGACAGCAAAGGTGTCGCATTTACCCTCATTTTGGAATACCTCATACAGGCTTATTTGGATGAGTAGACTAACTGCTGTACAGCAGTTAACATCTCATTCCTGTAGTCTTCAGCCAGGAACAAGTCCCCTTTCCCCAGTGAAGACTGCTTACTGTAGTTGCAGATGTGAGCTGTTGCATGGTATTTCCTTCAGATGAATGTATGCAAAGGTTGTTTCCGCTGTTCTTCAGATGGCCATATCCATATAGTCATCAACCAGTCTTGATGAAGTTCCTCTGTATGCTGGACTCATGCACAGAGTTCCTTCTCTCAGACCCATTGGCTGAAAATGTCCTGCTACCAGCACTGGGCACAGCACCTCATCAGGATGCTCTGAAGATTCCCGCTTGAGGTGTTCTAGACAAATCTGCTCAATCCAAATAGAGTCCTTAGCCCCATCCCAATCTGAAAAGGTTTGTTCTTTTTCTCCAGACTGGCAGGATGTGGTATGATGGCTGGAGATGGATATTCAAAGATAGGTATCATCTTTGTTTCTTACCTGAGAATTTCCTTTTTACTTATTTGTAAAGATCTTTCTATGTAATCTGTTCCCGTGATGATCAGGTTTTTCTGTATTTAAAAACAGACCATTACAATCAGTACTGCAGATGGATCATTATTGCTATGGTAGCCCAATGTCAACATTTATTTTTTTGGTGTGTCTCTTCTCACCACAAACCTTGCCTAACCAGCAGCTTACAAAGTGCCCCGATGGCCACCAGAGGAGGTGAATTCCATGAGCAAGAGCCATTGACTGAAAATGTCCTGCTACCAGCACTAGATTTTTATCCTAGGAGCCCATGCTAAAGTGCCCAGCTTATCTTAGTTGCTCTAATGGAACATGGGTGGATGGAACATGTTTCTTGAGTAACTGGATCCCAAACCATTGAGGTCTCACAGATGCTTTTCCCTGCCAGCTAGAAGAGGAGCAGGTGACAGCTAAAATACAAACTAGCCTAAAAGGAAAAATGGCTAATTCCTAGAAGATGCGTCTTAGTTGTTCTCTGGGACATTAACAAAAGAAGCAGGGATGTCTGAAATCACTTATCTTATTTACTTTGAAAATCTGGAGAGCCATTCTGGCCTCTTCACTTCAGCAAACTCCATCACTTCCCTTTATATTTCCAAGGCATTTCCTCTGAAGCAGTGAAAAGGCACTGTCCACAATCGGCTGAATTGCAGGCAATCCACTATTGTTTAAAGTATTAAGTGTTACTGACTAGAGGGGAAACTGTCATTCCTATATTTTGTATTTGTTACTGGCAGGCTGAATTCTGGAATGCTGTATGGTTTTTTTTGTTTTTTTTCCCCAGCTGGTTGGACAGTCGCTAGTAGTTGGATTAACATGTTTGTTGCTGAGATACACATAAATACCCAAATTCTGTTTCATGGGTGAAAAAATAAGATGATCTTATGGTTAAGGCACAGATCTTAAGGCAGGGAGATTGGTGTGCTATTCCCTTTTCTGTCACAGATTCATTATATGATCTTGAGCAAGATATTACGCCTCTGTGCCTTAGTTTTTTCTCATCTTTAAAACCATGATATGTTACCTAACTATTTTTCCTAGGGAGTTCAATAATGTTTGTAAAGTGCTTTGAGAGAGACCTAGATGGAAGGGCAGATCAGGCAAAGTATATGCAGAGGCTGTGCCCAGCTGGCTTGAGTAGAACTTTAAATGTGCTTTGAAAGTGTGCAATGGCTGCATGTTTTTTGCTCTGTTTTGTTTGTCATCTCACCCCTCTGCCTTCCTTTTCCAGACTAACTGTCTGCAGTACCTGGATGCTCGGAACACTCCTCTGCTGGATCACTCGGCGCCATTTGTTGCTCGGGCTCTGCGCATCAGCAGCACCCTGGTAGTGTTACACTTGGAGAACGCCGGCCTTTCTGGGCGCCCGCTCATGCTACTAGGTGAATAACCTGGAGACTCTTGTTCACAGGGCATGGTCTGTTTCCTGGAGTAATCACATGTGGTTGTCTCTTCTTTGCATCCAAACACCTTTTATTTACCTGGATAACTTCTATGTTTTTAATGCCTTGAAAAGAGAGGACAAACTATTCTACTTCAAGTGATTGTCCAGACTTGTTCCACTGTTGGTGCACATGTTCCCCATGCATGTGAGAACCAATTATTTTGGTCAACAGTGTCCGCTGGCTGTGCAGTCACACATCCCACCCAAGAGTAAAAAGGGCAGAGTAGCCCCAACTTTCCCTCAGTTACTTCTTACCAGTGATGAGCTGCCAAAATCTTAACAACCGGTTCCCTATAAAAAGTTCTGATCCTCGTGGGGCCGGGGGGCCCTGCAGGGCCTGGGCCAATTGCCCCACTTTCCCCCTCCCCTCCCCTCTGGCCAGCCCTGGAGCGTGCAGCAGCCCCCCCACACACACACCTTGCTGGGCCATTCAAAAAGTGGCAGCAGGATGACTCCAGAGCTCAGCTGAGCTGCCCAGCTGATGCCGGCGGCTGGCCACGCTGCAGCTGGGGGGAAGCGGGGGAAGGGCTGGGGGAGCCTCAGCCTCCCCAGCTGGGAATCCTGGGAGCAACAGGATGGTCCGGCCCACGGACCAGAGTTCTTTGCCCACCCCCTGGCCCTTTAACAACCGGTTCTCCACGGAGGTCTAATTTTAGCAACCGGTTCTTGAGAACCTGTGGGAACCTGCTCCAGCTCACCACTGCTTCTTACCACCCATGGCAGTGAGATGAAACCCCTGCTGTGTCTGCTTATTTGGCACATACTGTGATTTTTACCTAGCCTTGTATAGAATATTTAGACAGTGTAGTTAGTACAGGACCTCCACGTCAGCCTTCTCTGAAATGCATTCATCTGTACGCACAGGGCCATTTAGACAGGCAGAACTGGGAGGTCTCAATGCATGGGTGAGACAGTGGTGTAGGGAGGAGGGTTTTAGATTTATTGGGAACCTTTTGGAGGATGGAGATGCCCATACAGGGTCCACCTAAACTAAAATAGAACCAGATTGCTGGCATGTAAAATTAAAATAGAGCTGTACTTCAGGTAGCCTGCTTCATTGACTCTCGGGCTAGATCACCCTCTTCAAAGAGACACATTATGCCTTCTCAGATAAGCCAGTTGGTACAGCTACAGGTACTTGAAAGGCAGGAGGAAAGATAAGAACATCAGCTCCAGGGGAAGAGCAACCATTCCCTGCTGTAATATTCTCACTCTTCCCTGACAAGTCTGTGACTCCATCTGTGTCTGCCTTCACTGATGGCTTTAAGGTATTCCAGGACCTGATGAGATGTGTGTTGGAAGCCTTAGACGTAGCCTTGGAAATGGTTCAAGAGAAGCATCACAAACTCTTGGACATTCTACCTCCTCCTACACCAGGGAGGCTTGCCATCCCCATTAATAAAGGCCTACTAAAGGCTGAAAAAGCTGTCTGGCATCCACCTACATCCATCCTACATGTGATAAAGAGCAGATGGGAGGTACCAAGTCCCTGCTAAGGAATTCAAATATATATATATTTTTATTCACATTGAGCATCAGTTTCTTCTATGGTGACAACAGTTCAGGACTTCTTCGGCCACAAGATATATTTGTAGGCTAACCTCCAGTTAAGGCTGGCCTTCCTATCAGGCCCTCCTCTCAAAATATGACTGTCTAAACTGGGACAGAGTCTCAGTATATAGACAAATGGCCAAAGGAGCAGCAGCAGAAGTCGTCATCTTTCATGGCAAAGAGATCTCTGATTGCCCACACTTGCTATAAGCTGTGCTGATGCATCTGATACAGTGCTCATAATGACCATAGTTTGTAGATGGAAATCAGCATTAGGGAGGTGAAGAGCTATCAATCCATTCAGCCCACATGAAATACCTCTGTTTCCAGGCAGGAGCATCCTACTGCCAATACGGAGTCCTGCCCTTTTGTCTTTCTTACAGCATCAAGGATTTTCACCAATAAGTAATAGCTGTTCTCAACCAACTTCTTCATCATCAGACATGGACAGCCTACTGAGGACTGTTGTGCCGGCTAGTGACCATGGTGATGCACAAGGCAATGGGTAGTGAAGTTCCCAGATCTGGCTCAGTCCTACAAATCTATGAATCTTTGGGGTTGCCCTGTAGGCGGTGCCAGGTCAAGTCACAACATGCACCCCTTTTGAGTGTTGATGGAGAATTTGAGAGCACAGTGCGCTGAAGAGTTTTTGTCCATCTTGGTGAAATGGTCAAAGACTATGCAACGCTGCTTTTTGAATATAATCATGGATTGAAGGGAGGCTAGATCTCTGTGAGGTTAAGATATTTTGCACTAAGTCAAACCACATTATGTTCAGGATTTGGCATTGACAGCAGGTATGGAATGCCTCCAGCTGCTCCAAGTCTGCTTATATTAGGGTCCAGGTTTCTGACATCTGTGGCAATACAGGTAATACACAGGCTTGCTAGATCTTGAGCTTTTTGTGTCAACACAAACAAGTTCTTGCATCCACAAGTGAGACATAGACTTTATGTGGAAGACAGCAGAACCTAGTAATTGAAGAATGTCCAGTTTGCTGTGACTGCTTGAACTCATCAGCACTCTCTACAGCACTCACTGCACTGGGGAGTTCTGGTGGCCCAGTTCTGAATTTCTGGACCATGGTCTTCTGCCATGAGACATTCAATCCCATATTGTGGATGGTGTCTTGGAGATGTTGGTGGGTGGAACTGAAATTCTCTTACTTCTCAACAAACAAGGGAATGTTGTTAGTGTAGTCTTGGTCAGCAAACCCTCGTGATCATCCTTGATTCTGACGTGGAGTGGCAAGTACTAATATTCAGTCAGCAGCTCAACAGAATAATGCTGGGGTGAGAATTCATCGTTGCCGCACACCTGGGGTTGTGTAGAAATGCGACCAAAGCCATGAACCAGTGTGCACTCTTGCTCCACTACTGTTCTGAAGATCATACACCAGGTTTTGCAGAACATCTAGAATTGAAACTTCTCTCAGTGCAAGCCGAAGTGCTGACCTGTTGACCAAATCAAAATCTAATGTGATGATGATATATGCCACATGAAATGATTGGTTAAATTTTCAGTACAGCTCATCTAGAAGCCAAAGGGTAAGAACAGTGTCCATTGTCGACATGATTGCTGTAAACGGTGATCTCTGATAAGGAGTAGCTGCCTTCTACCAAGAAGAACATAAGCAAAGACCTTTCCAGGGACTGATGATAATGAGATCGGACTGTAGTTGCCTCGCTCGAGGAGAGATCATGTGCCCTGGTACGCTCCGATGCCGTCTTTCAGTTCTGTAGGTACTTTGCCTGATGCCCACACTTAAGAAGAATTGATGTAGGCCGATGTTACTGGTTCCAAGGCACCTTTCAGCAACTGGGTCAGAATACCTTCCGGCCCAGCAGCATGTCCATTCTGTAACTTTGGTTTGGTCTTTCACATGTCCGTGAGTGATGGAGGATCAGTGTTGTTGCTGGGTCTGCAGCTGTGCAGTTTGTCAGGTCACGTAACTTTGGACAGTCGTCAGCAGGTGCGCAGTTCAGCACACTTTCATAATGCTTTCCATCTGTCCATTGTTGAGCAGGGAGAGCCATCTAGTTTCATAATGGGGGATGTTAAGGCACGAATCTCTGAAGCCAGTTATTCAATGGTGGCATATGATGTAGCATTACGTATACACTCAGGGCGATCTCCACATCATCTGAAAGGATACTGAGGTTACATATGTTATCCTCAATGGGCTGTGTATATTTCACGGCATCAAGAGGCTCCTCAGATAGACAATGGACATTGTACTGTTGGTGGATGTCTGGCTTGCGAGGAGGTGGAAGATGCAGAGAAAGACTGAGTGACCACTAATCTGTGGTCTAAGTTTGCTAGTGTTTCTTTGTTGCCAAAGACCTCGTGAGATTTCACTATTGAGCAATATCTGACAGGGATGTGATCAGTTTCTTTCATGACGTCCATTATTTGAAATCCAGGTCCAGCGATGGTTATTAAGGTGCCTAAACCAGGAGCCCATAACAGACAATCCCTCAGTGACACACAGTGTCAGAAGCCAAGTGATGTATCGTTTGGTGAACCCAAACCAAAGGGGGGACCTATTATAGTTTCATTCCTACTTCAGTGACTGCCTGTCATGGCATTAAAATCTCCAAGCACGAGCACTGGATTTTTGCTACTGGTTGGTGATAGAATGCATCCTGTTGCCCAGGTGATGCATCAGCTGTCGTCGTGGCCTATGCACCAACAGAAAAGTGTTCATAATGATGCTGGAGCGGAGCATAGAGTAAGCATGGAAAGATGGGGTTCTTTTTTATTAAATTGTGTGCTAGTCGTTTGTCCAATAAACAAGTGCTACACCTTGAGTTTGGTGTGGACCACCAAAGTGTGTGTGGGGAGGGGAGGGCACGTTGCTTTTCTGTGGTGCCAGCAGTTAGTCTTGTAGCGGCTGAGTTCTTTGACAAGAGCTTGTACCCTGTGTCATTCAGTGTTAACACATTCCATGTGGCGACACAGACCGTGCCTCTGAAGTCTGGTTTGGTCATTGTGGCTGTGCATTCACAAGTGGGGTTTGGGTCGCTTCTGTCCTATGCGTGCAGAACATGCCTCTCCTCCTGGAGTCAGTAATAGCAGGGGTTTTAACCCTGGTGCTATAGTCGAGGTCTGTCGTGGCTGGTTGCTTTTTTCCCTTCCTTGCCCTGCTCTGCCTCCTTGGGATTGGGGCGATATAGAGGAGTTTTTTATTTTTGGGGACACCAGTTCCCTTTCCCAGGAACTTCTCTGTCAGATGCCATTGGTTTCTGTGGGGGTGGATGACCATTATGAAGATCTAGCTCCCTTTCTGCCCTATATGGCCCATGCATCCACAGCTGTAGCTCATCCACCTTCATCACCATTGGAACTTGGCCCTTGTCAGCTGAGTTGCCATTGGCCTTCGCTCATTACCCTTAGCAGAGGCCCTTATCGCATACTATCGACTGGGGCCAGTCAGACTCGAAGCTTGTGTGGGCAGGGTCTACCACACACTGAAGTAGAGCAGCTAGGCTCACCCAGAATCACCAGTGCATGTCTGAGATTTCTAGGACCCATGACCTCGTGCACTCATGTCACACGCATGCGAGAGGTCATCTGCAAGGGTGATTTGAAATCCAGTGTATATATACCTAGCAGATACCACATGGACATGCTGATCAAGGTCCCAGAAGAAGTCCTCTCCTTTTTATACTGGTGGAAAGACCCATTCAGATATGCAAGGGTGTGCCTGTCTCTGCACTTCTACCTACCAAGACTCTGACAGACACCCAACCTCAGGAATCTAGATCCCACAAGGCTCTTCTTGGTTGGAGCTGCCTAGCTCTGATAAAGTGGCCCTTTGACAGTCCCTTATTTGTATAAAAGAGCCTCAAAAATCTTCATTTTCCGAAAGCCCAGTTCTTTCTTAAAGACGGGAAAACTTGTTTTTTGAAAAATGATTTTCAATGATCCCTTAGATAAATAAGGGATCGTCATCAGAGGGCTACTTCTTTGCTGGAGCTGGACAGTTTGAAATGGAGAAGAGCCTTTAGGGGGGCCCTGCAGGGCTAGTCTTGGGGCTGGTCTACACTGGGGGTGGGTGTGTGTGTCGATCTAAGATACGCAACTTCAGCTACGTGAATAGCGTAGCTGAAGTCGAAGTATCTTAGATCGATTTACCTCGGGTCCTCACAGAGCGGGATCGACGTTGCGGCTCCCCCGTCGACTCCGCTACCGCCGCTCGCTTCAGTGGAGTTCCGGAGTCGACGGGGAGCGCGTTCGGGGATCGATATATCGCGTCTAGATGAGACACAATATATCGATCCCCGATAAATCGATTGCTACCCGCCAATAGGGCGGGTAGTCTGGACGTACCGTTGGAGAGTGTGTTGGTAGATTGGAGCTAGGAGCCCTGTGTGTGTGTGTGGGGGGGTGCAGCATCAGCTGTGAGGGAGCCTGGAGCCCCTCCCTGAAAGCCCCCTCACTTTCCCTTTCCTAGAGGAGCCTCACTAGCAAAGGGCATGGGTGGCAAGAAATGCTGGATCAGGGCTGGCAGTTCCACTCTAGGGGAGATGCAAACCTCAGGGGAGGGTAACTGCTAGTTCCAGTCCTGCTGCTGCTGCTCCCCACAGCCACCAGCTCCCTTTGCTGCTGTTACTAGGAGTTCCCCTCTTTCCCGGCTACTTCTCCCTGCTCTTGTTCCCCCGGGATGGGCTGACGGGCCTAGAGCAGCTTGCAGAATGTAAGCAGGAGCAATGCTGCTGGAACGGCTTCTGCCTCACAGAGGTCATAGGTAGGGTCCCACTAAATTCACAGTCTGTTTTGATCAGTTTAATGGCCATAGCATTTAAAAATTAATCAGTTTCACAGTTTCAGGTGTTTTCATTTGAAATTTCACGGTGTTGTAACTGAAGGGTCCCAGCCTAAAAGGGGCTTATGTGAGGGTTGCAAAGCTGTTGTAGAGGGGTCACAAACTGGGGGAGGTACGCAGAACTGGGTCTGTTTCCCTCTCCGCCCGTCCGCCCAAGAGTGGCTGTGCCGGGGCAAGAGGAAGTCCTGTCCCTCCCCAGCCCTGCCAGGACTAGCAGCTGCAGCCCCAGGCATGGTAGAAGCCCCCAGTTCTACCCCTCCCCTACAATAGCTAGGTTTCAGGGGGGAGATCTGATTTCATGATTCACAATGTGCTGCAGCTTCTCACAGCCACGACCCCATTTGTCTGCTTCACAAAATGCCCCACTGACTCCATGTCAGTCCCTGAAGCCTCTTCTCAGCTCCTCAACCTGTGGGACTCCCCAGTACTGCTTGCTGGCCCCTTCATGGGCAGGAGGGCTGGGGTGGGAGGATGAGGCAGGAAGAGGGCAATTCTCTGAGCTGGGGCGGTGATGCAGGGAAGGGATTAATCTGCGGCCAGATCCTTTGGTAGTTGGAGTAACTGTAGCGAAGGAGCCAGGGCCAATGTGGAGGGAGTGCTGGGCAGTGGAACTTGCGGGTTCTGTGACTGTTCATAAACCAGGGAAACTCAGCCAAAAACTGCAGAGTTCAGGCTGCCCGTCCCTGCCGCATACCCTTCCAGAAAGTGTGTGTGTGGGGGGGGGGGGGGGGGGGGGGGGCGCTAAACTTAAGCCTCTGACCCCCAGGAAATGTGAAGTTAAAGGAATGCCTCCTACCCCAGACCACTACCACACCTGCCCCTCATGGAGATTGCCATAGGCACTGGGCATATAGTAGAACCGTCTCTCCCTTAAAGAATCTGCCCTTTTCCACGTGTTCAACACAATTCCAAATCCTTGCTCTTATTCCCGTGCTCCCCCACCCCTCCCTGTGCTATGTCGATCAGGGAGCAGTGCAGCAGGTTGCCAGAGCTTGTCCTGCCACCTAAGGGGGCTTGGAGCTGCAGATCTCAAAGATTCCTGTTCGCTGGTCTGTGCTATGCAGGATGTCAGTCTGCAGGCTCACAATGTCCCTTCTGGCCTTGAAATCCATTAACATTTTTAAAACTTAGCCGCTTTCTCCAATCTCCCTCACCCTTTCTGCTGGCCCCAAGTCTTAGGGAGGGCTCTGAGGGCTCCCTTAGGAGAACAAAGAAAGGAGGGCAGAATTAAGGTTAGGTGGAGTGTCGTGGGAGCCATTTCCTGGGTTTCAAAGGTTTTAAGTTCAGGCCCTTTCAGTGTTCTGGGCGGGGATAAGGCACCGCTGGCAGCTGGTTGGTAGTGAATCACTGCTAGGCTGGAGTTAGGCATCTTTGTGGTCACATCAGACCCCAGGTAGAGGCATATTGCAGACAGGTAAGCAAAAGATGGCTTTGCAGTTAATAGGCTATTAGTGTAACTTCCCTGCTATATGCAACCCTTTGAACCATATTCTTACATCTGTCAGGGACACTTGAGAGAGATTCTCACCTGGGCTGCACGTTCCAAGGCTAAAGTTAATACTCTAGGTCTAGCATTCTGGTTAACAGGGCGGTTGTGATCTTGGTGTGAAATGCAGAATTTAATGGAAATTTGAAGTTTTATCTCCTCTGATCTGCTTTGATACTGCTGCTGACTAGCAAGTCCCCCTAGTGCTGGCAGAAGTGTCATTGTCGATTCAGAGCAAGATTGTAGCCTACCATTGTTCTGGGGGCAAGGAGCCAGCACACTGTGCCTCATGTTGTGCAAGGCTGCGTGCAATAGCAGCCCTGGTAGTTGAGGAGAGCAAGGACTGCTCAGGACTCATTGCACTGCTAGTGTTGTCTTCTACAAAGGTCCTGGTAGTGGATGTATCACCCTCTCTCAGGATTATGCAGTGCCTCTCCCCATCCCACCAACACACACCCCTGGAGACATTGGGCCTGTGTCTCCTGCAGCTTCTACTGAGCTTCCTGTAGCTCCACAGTCATGCCCTCCCAAACACAGGTTAGCCCCATGACTTTCTTGTCAATCTAAAGTGTTTAGACCGCCATACTTGTGTCCTGCTGATGGTTTTTCTGCCTAGTTAATTTATGATATTGAGACTTTGTCTACAGCTGGCTGACATATTATATGAGTAAGAAATTTGCATAAGATAAGATGTTGATGGCACTACGAATGGCCTGTATGGACATGTGTTTTTCTGCAGCATCCAGCTGGAATAAGCCTACGATGCATGGTTTTAATGCCTTCTGTATGGCACACAATGAGCAAGGATTAAACATGCAGACCTAAAGCAATAATGAATGAAACCTAAAGTTACTTCTCCTTTGGTTACATGCTGTTCCAAAGTATCTTGTGGGTCTACAGACAGGTGCCCTGGTCTCTGTGGTCTTTTGTTCTGTAGCTGTGTTACATTAGCTGAAGTGTAATTCTCTGTTTTTTGCTTTTTAGCAACGGCTCTGAAAATGAACATGAACCTACGGGAACTGTATCTAGCCGATAATAAACTGAATGGATTGCAGGACTCTGCTCAGCTCGGCAACCTGCTAAAATTTAACTGTTACATACACATATTGGACCTGAGGAACAACCACATCCTAGATTCAGGTGGGAGATCCTCCTTAGTCTTCATACTTCTTTTCTCTGAGAAATTTTGTCAGAGCGAGAACTACATTTTAAATGTTCTCAGCCGAAAACATAACATCTTATTGGATCCCATGTTGCATTCCAACCCAGGTTGGAAAATTTGCCCTTTCAAAGCAAGCTAAGCCTTCATTCCTTTCTCATTCTGAATATTTTTACTTGTCTTTCTTTTAAAGAGTGAATGTTTCCTCCCTCCCACCCCACAACGTAGTGTCTTAATAAAGACAGTGAATGTCTAGTAAATCCTCAGACTTTAAACAATGAATAAATTAATTTGAACTCTTTAACATGTGGTGGAATATGGCAAGTTAGAGGCCCCAGTCTCCACTTTCTTTGGGAACACAGGGACAGCTGATGCTGCTCTTATCTCTGAGACGCTACTTCTTGCTGAAACCACAAAAGCCCCATTCAGGAACTGAGCAGCACCAGCAGGTTAGAAGGAAGAGTCCTACCTCTTAAACTGAAATTCTGTCTCTGGCAGTACCATCTCCTCTTTCCACCAGGCAAGAAGGTAGCTTGAGGCGATTTTGAGCAAGAGGACAATGGCCTAGGGCTACTGGAACACCTTGATGGAGAGGTAGTAAGAGCAGGGGCGGCTCTAGGAATTGCGCCGCCCCAAGCAGGGCGGCACGTTGCGGGGGGCGCTCTGGCGGTCGCCGGTCCCGCGGCTCCGGTGGACCTCCCGCAGACGTGCCTGCGGAGGGTCCGCTGGTCCCGTGGCTCCGGTGGACCTCCCGCAGGCGCGGGAGGTCCACCGGAGCCGCGGGACCAGCGGACCCTCCGCAGGCACGTCTGTGGGAGGTCCACCGGAGCTGCCTGCCGCCCTCCCGCAGCACGCTGCCCCAAGCGCGCGCTGGGGTCTGGAGCCGGCCCTGAGTAAGAGGCTGGCTTGCTGGAACTCTTTCTGCATTTTTTTGAGGAACCCTGCCCAATACAGCAGCAGGCAGCTCCTGCTGTCAAAGGGAAAGTCATGGTGAGGGCTGAACAATTTCCAAACCTGATCTCAAATTGAGAGTTGAAATGAGAGTTTTTAAAAAAAAGCAGTTTAAGCATTTTTAAAGAATGATAGCAGTGTAAGACCATGTCTACACTCCCCCTTATGTCGGCAAAACTTACATCGCTCAGGGATGTGAAAAAACATATCCCTGAGTGACAAGTTTTGCTGGCATAAGCACTGTGCACACGAGCGCTTCTATCGGTGAGAGATGCTCTCCTGCCAACATAGCTACCGCTGCTCATTTAGGTGGTTTTATTATATCGACAGGAGCTCTCTCCCATCTGCATAGAGCAGCTACACGAGCGATCTTACAGCAGCAGGGCTGTGCCGCTTTAAGTTTGCTAGTGTAGATGTGGCCTATATCTCTCTAAGCGCTTAGAGCAACTGGAGCTGCTTAGACCAAGTTAAGGCACCTTAACTCACTTGAAGAGTCTAATCATGTGATATCGCATGCCCACAATTCCTGTTGAAGTTAGTAAGAGCTGTGGCTGCTTGACACTTTTCAGGATAGGGTCCTTAAGGTGCCTCACCTGTCCTAGAGATTTCTCAGTGTCTTTTACTCTCTCCTTTTCAAAAGAAAAAACATCGGTGAAATTAAAGGCAGAAACAAATGTCAATACAAAACTCAGTGTTTTCAGTTCAGTGTTAACTAAGCCTTTGTCCAGGCCTGTTGTATGTTTGGTTACTATCTTCCTGGTCAGCTGAGGTGCCTATCATAAGTTTGGACACTCAGTCTATTTTATTATTTCTGAGTTAATGCTGTAGAAGTAACCTTAAGTGTCTGAATTTCCTGTCCTGATTCTTGGCATCCTTAACGACATCTGCTGAGAACTCTTCCCTCAATTGGCCTTATTAATATGCTTCAGTTAGCAAACAATATTTGGTAAAGATGTGTGCCATCAGCAGGTGTTCTCCATATTACACATGCATTAAGCCTCTTGCCAAAGGTCATATTGGATACCTGTGTCAGCACTGGGATTAGAATCCAGAGCTCCTGTCATAGATGTATATTTTATCCACTGAACACAGGGCCCTCCAGGAAAGTCCCTTTACCTACCTGTTTGTAAAGCCATCTGTGGAATGGGGCTAATAATGCCGATAGGCAAGGGAAGCAAGGCTCTGGTGGCCTCAGTCAAGAGCTGTTGTATTCAAAAGGTTTCAAAGCAAAATATTTCCTATTATGGGATGTACAAGTTCCACCTCCAGTTCTTTGTGAATCGCCGGAGTTTGGAATCCCTGACGTCTGGAGCTCCTTCTTTGTAGCTTCGATGTAATTAGTTTTGGTTGCATGTCATTACGGAGTTGCTGGGTGTGACTCTATGTAAGGCTGCAACTAATGTTCCATTACCAGGCCTGTTGTGACCACGCGCCACGGGGACTGCACTCCAACTGTTAAGATGAAGGAATTGTAGGCCTACGTCTTTCTGTAGCTAATGTAAGCATGCAATGTATTTTTGCTGAATGGATTTTCCAAAGCGTGGGAGGGGAATAAGACAGACAGCTTGAGGTTTCACAATAGAAAAATAATGTCCTTGTGATTCTTTTTCCCCCCTACACCCCCCTATCTGAACACTGCCTTAGTGTAGGAACTTTCCAACTTCTACACATGTACATTTGAACACACAGTTGAGAATCTTATCAGTATTTCTGGAGAAAAAACAAACATTTCAGAGTTAGGCAGGGAAGCCAGGATACCAGTTTATCAGCAGCAAATCCATCTGTCTTCTAAAATTCTTCTGCCAGTGTTTGTCCACATGGATTCTGCTCTTGGTGCATGTGTGTCTCATGTGTGAGATCGGACTGTTTTGGCCAGCAGCATTTACTGGGGCTGTACCTGGGCCCTAGATGTCCTCATGCGCCCTGCCCCTGCCATTTGAGAATACAAAGAACAGAGTGGGCCCAACCATCCTTCAGTTCCTTCTTACCACCTGTGACAGTGAGACACAACCCCTGCAGGGTCTGCCCGCTTCTCTGTGCGCTGCGCTAGTTTAGATTGGAATGGTTGTTAGTCTTCTTGGCTGTTGACAGCGCACACACAAATCTTTGTTTTAGTCAGGTTCTAGTTTTTGACTAAACACACATCCTAGTCTCTGCATACAGAGGCTGTAGCAAAGTGGCAGAAACAAAACTTGGGATTTAAAACCTGTCCCTTATGTGAAGCTTCAGTGCCATGTAACAATGGACACTCTGCCTATTATGTTTCAGAGAAGAACATTTTCCTGAGCAATGTGTACCATATGTCAGTTCTTCTCTAAGCAAACTCAGAAAGGTAGAGAAGCCTGCTTAAAATTGTTCCTCTTGAAGCACTGTAGGTAAACCATCTTGGACACTGAAAGGAAGGACACAGAAAGATCTTTGCCTTCCGGTCACCCTCTCTGTGAGCGCCCTGGTAAGCCGAGATTCCACCCTGAGTTCCTGGGCTACATCGATGAAGAGGCCCCAGTTGTCTGCCTCCATTCCAGTTCCTATGACCTCTGACAGGACAAGGGAAGAGCATCACCAGTGTAGAATAGGGGTATAGGTCACCCTACACAAGACTCATAAGTGACTCGTCTTGAGCTCAACAGCCGAGAGGCAGCCAGTGGCCTGAGAAGGGTTCTTCTGGTGCCCCACTACTGACTGTTAGAGAATGGTGGCAGTACCCCCTAAACCTGTGGGCCATGTGTCTCTTGGCACAGATCCTGCGGTACCTGGTGTTTCTGCACCAGCAACCTCGAAACAGTGTTCTTGGTACCTAATGTGTCATTACCGAGGGCACATATGGTACAGAATGGTTTGCCAGTGGGCACAGTACAAGAGTTTCCTTTTCTTAAGAGGCTGAGGTTGATAACTAAGCTGTCTGCTACCAAGTCATCGGTATGACAGGTCAAGGTGGTATCTCCAGTGCAGACTTTGCCCCCTACCCAATCAGGACGACGCCTCCACTGGAAAAGGTGACTCCTTTTGTTCATCCCCATGGGGCATGGTAGGCACTCCTCCCCTTCACACCTTCCTTCCCCTCCTTGGGTAACGCAGGGGGGTTCAGGAAGAGACTCTGGGGAAGGATCTGTAAGAGACATCAAGAAATGACATAGGGCTCATAGGGAACATCCTTCCTGGGACCCGCCTCCCCATATCTCCTACCCGAATGCCATACTCGTATTAGCCTTGGATACTCTGGGGTGCGCAGCTGTATTCAAGCAAGTTTTCATCATCGGCCCCCTCTAGGGTTAGGTCTAAACTTGTGTATCCAGGTCAGCTAGTGCAGCTTCAGATCCTGGAATGGTAGAAGAAGGGAAGTGTAACAGGGCGCGACTCACCGCTGTGGCGCCTCTTGTTGGTCATCTTGGGGAATTAGCTTCCAGCCTCCAGAGCACCCTCTGTTGGCCAGTGTCTCGCTTTGCTGCTGGCCCCCATGTCCCTCCCAGACCCTGGGTAACCCTTTCACTGGGTGCTGCCCCCTGGCAGTACCCCCACTGTTTCCCCAGGGAACCCCCACCCACTACCCCCACCTCACCTCATTCGTAGGCTACTGCCAGTCACCAACTCGCCCCCGCACACTGAGGTACTGCAGTATAAGCCACTCATCATAGGCAAGGTTGGGTCTGGACCTGCTGCCTCTACCTATTGCGGGGTTGCAAAGGGGCAGCCCAAGGACTTGTCTTAGGCCCTCAGCTAGGCCCGCAGCCTGGGGGTTTTCCAGGCTGGAGCTCCTCAGCTCCTCTAGCCTTCCCCCAGCCCTGCTCCACTCCCAGTACCCTGCTCACCTCCCTAGCAGCCAGTCCCTTCTCTCTCTACAAGCAGAGAGACTGTTTGGGCTTCTGGCTCGCAGCCTCTTATAGGGACCAGCTGGGCCTGATTGAGGCGTGGCCCCAGCTGTTACTGCCTTCCCCAATCAGCCCAGGCTTTGCTTCACAGCCTCAGCCCTCTCCCAGGGCTGGCTTTAACCCTTCCAGGGCTGGAGCGGGTGACCACCCTGCTACAGGAAGTGACTATGAACATAATCTACAAGCGGGAAAACTTCTTGTCCGCACTGCAATCCCTTTATCCTCTCCCAGCAATCCTTCTATGCTGCTTTCAGTCAATGCCCTCAAGGCGTTCCAGAACCTTGTCAAGTGCATGGCAGAGACTCTAGATACACCCCTGAAATTAGTGCAGAAGCCTCTCAGGCTGCAAGATGTCCATGAGTTTTTCATGAATGGCAGGCATACCATGCCTATAAATGAGAGGCTGTTGGAGCTTGCAGAAGACCTATGGCACATGTCAGCATTTGAGTACTAGGGTTGCTTCTGGTATTGGCAGTCCAAGGGAAGTAGAAGCATCCTAAGAGAGTAGACCTTTTCAGTGCAAAGTATATTCATCTGCCAGCCTCCAGCTGCACGTGGCTTATTACCAAGCAGAAGTGAAACAAACTGTCTCAATATGTGGATGGGGTACCACAGAAATAGCAAGAGGAGATAAAGACCATTGTGTCTGATAGTCCACACATCTCCTATAGGCTGTACTGGATGCACACCTTGGCTGCCTTGGTGGCCGTGAGAAGATCTTCCTGGCTTCAGTCGTCACAAATTCCCAATAGAGGACCTTCCTTTTTAGGTCAATGAGATTTAATTGAAAGATAGGTGGGGCCTTTGATTCCTTCAAGGACTCTAGGACTACTCGGTGCTCCCTGGGCCCCCATATTCCAGGCCCAAGGACCAAGTAAGTGAAACCACAGGCTTCCTTCAGGCAGCATTCCTCTGCCCAACACTGTTATCAACCTCAAAGACCTTGGAGTTTCTGAGAAAGAGGTAGATGTTCTAGTGAGGTAGACGTTCTCTGCCTCTTCCTCTGTTAATGCACAATATGCGTCTTTCACCAGGCAGCAGGCTTGGCCTGTTGCTGGTGTCAAGAGCCTGGTAGAACCTCCAGAGGGAGCTCTTCTCTTCCTAGCCCTCCACCCTTCAGCCCCATAAGGGTCTGTCTAGAATCAATATGTGCACATCACCATCCTATCCAGGCCCTTGCTCTGTTTTCCCACCATACAATGGTATGGTTTCTTTAAAGGCCTTATTCATGGTTTTACCTTGCAGTTGAGGAGCCTCTTGCAACCGCCAGTGGAGTATTAGCAGGGTTGAGCCCTTGACAACCTGTTCCTATACAGTTGATTTCTGGAGACTGCCTTTCTGGTAGCCATTCCATCAGCTCAAAGAGTAGGGGAGAACTAGACCTTTGTGGTGGGTCCCATTTATGCAGTGTTTCATAAGGACAGGGTCATTCTCAGGCCTCATCTCAACTTCTTGCAGTTGTTTGAGTTCCATGTGAACCATTTGATTCATCTCCTAGTTTTCTTCCCCAAGCTTGACTCGACTTCTGGGGAGACTAAACTTCACACCCTTGACAGGACGGAACATTCAGAAACCCACCCCAATTGTTGTGGTCTTTGCAGTAACTCATTTGCTCTTCAAAATTATCTGAGTGGGTCTCTGGCTGTATATAAGGACACATTATGAGTAGGGCTGTAAGAAAATCATGGGCCACAATTTTTGTTGTGGAAACTGCAACAATCACAACTTTTTGGCAACACCACTCACTGTAATTTGGCCTGGGTGTCTCTCAATCATGACAGACGGATGACTAGGTCACACTTCAGTGAGAGGCATTGTGAGCTGGGGTGGCGGTGGCAAAGGAGGATGAGGCTGGGGACCCAGGCAGCTCAAGGCTAGCCTCTCTAGAAGGCTCACCATAGGTGGTGGGTATTTAGGGCTAGAGAGGGCTCAGCCCTCTGAAATTTGAGCCACCCCACTGCCAGTATGCAGAGCCTTGGCAGGCAAAGCTCTGCCTCCAGCAGCACTGGCGCCAGCTTGGTGCTGAGATGCCTGGCTGCCGAGCAGCAAGATGGGCAAGGAGAGTCCCCGGAGCCCAGTTGTGAGGTGAGTCCAGGTGAGGTGACTTTGGTGCAGTGGTGGCGAGCCTGTCCCTCCCCAGTATTTTCAAGCAGAGCTGGGGCTGGTGGCATGAGGGGAGAGTGAGGGGAGCGAGACAGTGGGAGGAGAAGAAAGAGGAAATGGGGCTGTGGAGGAAGGAGCCAGATATAGGCGCAGCCAGCTGCACCCACTGACATTACCATACAGCTCCCTGTGCTCCTAATCCCCCACTCAATCGCCTGCCATAGGTGCCTAAACCCTAATCCACCCCTGCTTAAACCCATCCAGCCCCTTGCTACCGCATCCCCCAGCAAACACATCCCACCCACCCCTCCAAATAAACCCAAACCCCACAAAACCTCCTCTCGCCACAGTCGCCTCCTCACCACACCAACCCACCTCCCCCAGATAGTCACCCCTGTCACACAGCCCCCCCCTGCAAATAAACGCTCCCAGAAAACATCACCCTGCCAAAACACTTCTCCAACCCCCCTCCCTTTCATGGCCCAATCCCCACCTCCAAACACTCCCCCACCATGGCTCACCATTTCCCCTGTCATGGGCAGGCTTTAGTGAATGGGCCCAGGCAGGGGCTGGAGCTTGTGTCTCCTGCAAGGTGTGGGGCTGGGGCAGGGAGCCCTGTTGGTGTGTCATCGTCCGTCCCCCCCCTGCCAGCCTCTAGGACTCTCTGAGTTGGTTTTAGAGTGCCTATGCTTTCCGCCACCCCCTGTGAATTGGAGGAATTATGGCAGTGGGTATCCAGCCGTTGCTGGATGGTAAAAGACATACTGCCAATTCAATGACTGTTAGTGAAGAAATTGGTGATTTTGTATCTTTTATAAAGCTATACCAGCAATGTTCTCTACTGTACTTACATTCTGCTCTGTCCTAATATCAATCACCACCTACTTTAAAAACATACTATTTAAATTAATACATGATAATCAGAATTTGGCTTTTGGATGTCTCCGTTTAAGTAATTTCTCTCTCTCATGAGAGGATAAAGATTTTATTTTTTTAATAATTCTGCACTGAGAGAAATTTTCATTGTCTCCACCTTGCTGCTTAAAATGAATGAGACCTGTCTGCAGGCTGTTGCCTGTAACGTTCTTCTGATCCAGCACAACATGTGAAGTTCTATTTTGTGGTTTACTGACTGCCACGTTCAAAGCCTGTGCAAAAGAAGGGATTAGATAAGACAAGAAGAGTGCTGTTAAAGCCTACAGTATCTGCGTGTTCACATCAGACTGTGCTGGCCTCATGACTGTTGAAGTGCTGGCCTGTGAAATGCTGAAAGCAACCGAATAAATCCGCTCTAACTGATACTGTTTTATAGGCTTGGCATACATCTGTGAGGGCCTAAAGGAGCAACGGAAAGGGCTGATCACTCTGGTTTTGTGGAATAACCAGCTGACTCACACTGGCATGGCTTATATGGGGATGACACTGGTGAGTAGATTTCAGGGGGAGAAGATGAATGGCTTTTGAGTGATCCTCTTTTAGAGAGTAGTTTGAGGTCTAAACTGGGAGCCTGTGGAGAGGAGAGGAAGATACAAACGGTCCAGTTTGCTTTTCTTGTAGATGTGTGTTCTAGAGCCAGGCATAATTGTTCTGCAATAGCTCAGTCAAGCCATTGACAACATAATGCTTGCAGAGTGGGTGGATGCAATGTTCTTGTGCAACTGCACGGAAGTGCATTTCTATTGCATAGGAATGAAGAGAATTAATGCAGCATATTGGAGGGGTCAGGGCAAGCAGTCTGTCAGAGGAAAAGGACATCTGTCAGGCTGGAGAGGCAGCATTTGCAAGGGATCCAGGAATACAAGGAGGATGAAAAACAGGACCTGTTACAGTAAAAGGCAGGATGAGAGAGCACTATTTAGCTGCTATATGTCCTCTGCTATTCACCCCAACCCTGTTGGTATGTTCTCCTTAGTAACAGGAGGCCTAGCTCTTCCTGCTCTGAGCCCCACCTTTTCGCTTTCTCTTTCCTGCCCGCCTGGGTTATCTTTTTCTTATGTTTTCTCTCTGCTAGTAATTTCTCTCATTTTCCCTTCTCCTTTGCTTGTCCTTCCTGTCTTTCTGCTTCCTTCTCTCCTACCATCTCCCCTCACTCCTCTGCCACCCTTTTTGACTCTCCTTTCTACCCACTCCTCACAGTGGAGATCCAGTGCCCACCTCTGATGCAGGGCAGGTGAGAACTGTGGCTGCCAGCCTAGGCTGGGTCAGTAGCCATCAGCAGGTGGTTGTGGTGTGGCTAAGTTACTTGTAGACTTCCCATGACAGCACAAGCCTAGACAGTACATGCTGGACGAGCAGGCTCTAGCACTAATGCAGAGGACGTAGGTAGGGGAGGGAGTCAGCCTGTGACAGGCTGAAGGAGTGGATTGGTTGCTGAGGCACATGTGCTCTCTACCAGGCCAATGTCAATTTCACCAGCTCAGTAACCCAAGGGCTCCTTTGCTCTGTGGGGATTGAAAAATAAAAAACCTTGACAAAACAGTAATGTCTGTAAAACTAGCAGCCCTGGAAATCAATGGTATTCCGTATGCTCGGGAATACAGGGCCTCCCTAAGAAATTCCCATTTTGGATTTGGAAGGCCTAAGAGAGTCAGTTATTTCGCTGTGGTTGGTAGGTGTTGATGTGGATGAGGGTCATGACTCTTTTGCGCTGACATTCGATTGTAATGTACCTCTTTCACCTTATTTTTCTGCTTGTGTCCACAGCCTCATACACAGAGTTTGGAGACCCTGAACCTTGGTCACAATTCCATTGGGAATGAAGGTGTTCGTAATCTGAAGAATGGACTCATTGGAAACCGCTCTGTGCTCCGATTAGGCTTGGCTTCTACTAAACTAACATGCGAGGGTAAAACAGACTTTCCATATCTTGAGGGATTGTTACTTTCAGGATTATCAATCATTGAAACCCCCAACACTTTTGTCATTACTGAGAATGCAGTTAACAATGACAATTACAGGAATAATGTCGCTCTTGTGATATCCTAGGATCATATAATCATAGAAGATTAGGGTAGGGTCCCATACGAGGAAAGATTAAAGAGGCTAGGACTTTTCAGCTTGGAAAAGAGGAGACTAAGGGGGGATATGATAGAGGTATATAAAATCATGAGTGATGTTGAGAAAGTGGATAAGGAAAAGTTATTTACTTATTCCCATAATACGAGAACTAGAGGTCACCAAATGAAATTAATAGGCAGCAGGTTTAAAACAAATAAAAGGAAGTTCTTCTTCATGCAGCGCACAGTCAACTTGTGGAACTCCTTACCTGAGGAGGTTGTGAAGGCTAGGACTATAACAATGTTTAAAAGGGAACTGGATAAATTCATGGTGGCTAAGTCCATAAATGGCTATTAGCCAGGATGGGTAAGAATGGTGTCCCTAGCCTCTGTTTGTCAGAGGATGGAGATGGATGGCAGGAGGAAGATCACTTGATCATTGCCTGTTAGGTTCAC
Source organism: Mauremys reevesii (assembly GCF_016161935.1). NCBI lineage: Eukaryota > Metazoa > Chordata > Testudines > Geoemydidae > Mauremys > Mauremys reevesii. The sequence goes on along the minus strand of NC_052644.1, from coordinate 7,193,465 downwards.
TCCCTCTGGGGCACCTGGCATTGGCCACTGTTGGTAGACAGATACTGGGCTAGATGGACCTTTGGTCTGACCCGGTATGGCCGTTCTTATGTTCTTCTTATGAGACCTCAGGAGGTCATCTAGTCCAATCCCCTGCTCAAAGCGGGACCAACCCCAACTAAATCATCCCAGCCAGGGCTTTGTCAAGCCGGGCCTTAAAAACCTCTAAGGATGGAGATTCCACCACCTCCCTAGTGTTTCCTAATATCTGATGTAGACTTCCCCCATTGCAACTTGAGACCATTGCTCCTTGTTCTGTCATCTGCCACCCCTGAGAACAGCCAAGTTCCATCCTCTTTGGAACCCCCCTTCAGGTAATTGAAGACTGCTATCAAATCCCCCCTCACTCTTGTCTTCTGCAGACTAAATAAGCCCAGTTCCCTCAGCCTCCCCTCATAATTTATTTGCCCCAGTCCCCTAATAATTTTTGTTTCCCTCCGCTGGACTCTTTTTCCAATTTGTTCACATCCTTTCTCCAAAACTGGACACAATACTCCAGCTGTGGCCTTACCAGTGCCGAATAGAGGGGCATAATCACTTCCCTCGATTTGCTGGCAATGCTCCTACTAATGTAGCCCAATATGCCGTTAGCCTTCTTGGCAACAAGGGCACACTGCTGACTCATATCCAGCTTCTCATCCACTGTAATCCCCAGATCTTTTCTGCAGAACTGCCGCCTAGCCAGTCGGTCCCCAGCCGGTAGCAGTGCATGGGATTCTTCCTTCCTAAATGCAGGACTCTGCACTTGTCCTTGTTGAACCTCATCAGATTTCTTTTGTGATCCACTGTAACCCCCAAATCCTTCTGAGCTGTACAGCCACCAAGCCAGTTATTCCCCATTTTGTAGTTGTGTATCTGATGTTTTCCTTCCTAAATACAATACTTTATGAGAACATTAAAATGGCCATACTGTCAGACCAGTGGTCCATCTAGCCCTGGGGTTCTCAGACTTTTCTACTTGTGACCCCTTTCACATACCAAGTCTCTGAGTGTGGACCCCCCCCTATACATTAAAAACCCTCTTTTATATATTTAACACTATTATAAATGCTGGAGGCAAAGCAGTCTTTGGGGTGGAGGCTGAGAGCTCGTGACCCCTCATGTAATAACCACGTGACCCCCTGTTTGAGAACCCCTGAATTCTAGCCCAGTATCCTGTCTCTGATAGTGGCCAGTGCCAGATGCTTCAGGGGGCATGAACAGAACATGGCAAATGCAAGTGTCATCCAGTATCAACTTCGGGCTGTTAGAGGTTGTGGGACACCTGGAGCATGGGGTTGCTTCCCTGACCATTTCTCCTAATAGCCATTGATGGACCTATCCTCCATCAACTTACCTAATTCTTTTTTTAACACAGTTATAGTTTTGGCCTTCACAACATCCCCAGGCCATGAGTTCACAGGTTGACTGAGTTGTGTGAAGAAACACTTCCTTATGTTTGTTTTAAACCTGCTGCCTATTAATTCCATTGGGTGACCCTTAGTGTAAATGACACTTTTCTATTCACTTTCTCCACACTAGTCATGATTTTATAGACCTCTATCATATCCCCCCTTCATCATCTCTTTTGTAAACTGAACAGTCCCAGTCTTTTTAATCTCTCCTCATACAGAAGTTGTTCCATACCCCTGATCGATTTTCGTTGCCCTTCTCTGCACCTTTTTCGGTTTTGAAATATCTTTTTTGAGATAGGAACTATTCAAGGTGTGGGTGTATCAGATAGTGGCATGATATTTTGTTTTACTATCTATCCCTTTCCTCGTGGTTCCCTAATACTGTTAGCTTTTTGGGCTCCCGCTGCACATTGATCGGATATTTTCAGAGAACTGTCAACAATGATTCCATGACACTTTTTTTGAATGGTAGCAGCCAATTTAGACCCCACCATTTTGTATGTACAGTTGGGAATATTTTTTCCATTGTGGATTACTTTGCACTTACGAACATTGAGTTTTATCTGTCCTTTTGTCACCTAGTCTGGTGAGATGCCTTTGTAACTCTTCACAGTCTGCTTTGGACTTAACTATCCTGAGTAATTTTGTGTTGTGTGCAGATTTTGCCACCTCACTGTTCACCCCGCTTTGCACTGGTCTTTACAGAATTTCACCTTGTTGATTTCAAACCAATTCTCCTATTTGTCAAGTTTGTTGAATTCTGATCCAAAGTCCTTGAAACCCCTCTCAGCTTGATGTCATCCACAGATTTTATAAGCATCCTCTTCACTCCATTGTCTAAATAATTAATGAGAATTTTGAATAGTACCAGACCCAGGTGTGACGAAGTGGGGATTTTCCCTTGTTATGTACTAGCAATTCCGCCACCACCTCCTCTTCTTGGTTGATGGTCTGTAGTAGATCCTCTGCAATGAAGTCATGCTTATTTTTTCCCCTTTTTATCTTTACCCAGAGACTTTCAATTGTTCTGCCTTTTCTCCTCCTGTACAAGTGTATCTATTCTTGATGTATGTATTGTACAAGTTCCCCATTCACCGTAGAGTCTTTCGACCAAGCTAGGACCTGAAGCTTTATGAGTGGAGAAAACAACCAGAAAAAAACTTTCTTTGGATTGGAGGGGACTTTTTCAGGCATTCTGTGTACCCAAATGCAACGTTTTGTCTTTGCTAGTCACTTTAAAAAAAACCCTTGGTTTCAAGTGCTCAGAACTTTCCTAACTCTTTTGTACTGGTCTGTGAATATTGGAGGTTTTTTGGAAATTTGACCAAAGTCCTTCCAGTCATGTGTAAGGTAGGAGATTGTGAGGAAAATACAGTATTTCAACTGTTAATTTTTTATTTTTTTTTATGATGTGTTTTTAGTTGGAAGGATAGAACAAAATTTCCTGAATTCCTTTGACCTAGAAATTTGGTGGTTATATTGTCCTTGAGGTATAGTGCTTGTTTTGCTAATAACACTAACGAATATTAATTTGCATGTTTTCTCTACCACATACAATCTGAAGTTCCATTAAATTTTAAAATACGATGTTAACAGTGGCTGCATTAGACTATTATCTTGAACTAATTGATTGCATAGTGGGATTCCTAGTTCTTTAAACTGCTGCAGCCCAGCCAGCAGTTCTTTGAGCCAAACAAATGTGTTGGGAAATCCAAGGAATCTGGCAAAAGGGGTTGCAAGAGCTCCCTGGTTGGGGAAGCACTGTGTTGGCTGAAGGGAATGAGTATGAGCCTGGGACCTAAGAGGTCCTGACTTCCATTTGCCCTCCTTCACCGAATCGCCTTAATTTTCTGGACTTTACAACCTTTATTAGGTGAAGCCTCTCACTGACTTCTTGGGGAATGTCTTGTGCATAGTGCCCCACCAATACGCCATTTTGTCTCTGTGTACCTTAGTCAGTCAGATGGGGCTATTAGCACTGCTCACCTTCAGTGATGCTCTTGGCTAAAATTACGTAACTAGAATTGGTGCCCTCAGATTACCTTAGTTAGTCCTTATTGGAGGCCTCAGATTTTTTTGGGTTTTTCTTTGGACTCTCTTGCACCCCTTTTAACCTCACTGCTCCCCCGTTCCCTCCACGTCAACCACTATCCTCTCCCATAGAATTTCTGGAGATGTTTCCTCCTGCAGGATGGCCAAGCAGCACCTGAGGGGTTCTACAGGAGAGGTGGCAATAGCTTCTTCACACCAAATATTGAGATGGCAAATAAGGGGGGCTATTAAAACAACTCACAAATAAACCTTTTGATTCCAATAAAACAGATGGTCTGACCCCAAGAGACAACCTTCATATCACCCTCCTGGAGTTCAGAATGGTCAGAAATGCTTGTCTTCATTTCCTTCCTCTCATCAGACACAGATCCATCAAAGTCAGGGCAGACAATGTGGCCTGCATGAATCAATTGGCAAGGAGGGGCAAGTTTGTGCCGAAACAATACATTTGTGGAATTGGGGCATAAAGCATCACAGGAGGATCTCAGCAATGTATCTGCCCTGCATACAGAATACCACGGCCAACACACTCTGCAGGTGTTGCCCCAAGAATACACGTGGGAGTTTGATTCTCGGGTTCTACTTGAAATATTTCAAACTTGAGGGTTTTCCAGAAGTAGACCTTTCTGCCACACCCCTAAACAAAAAATGCTACTATTTTGTCCAAGGGGTGTGTGTGTGGGAGGTGTATGTGTGTGTGTTTAGGTTGCAATTCACTGGGGGATGCCTTCCTGTTGCCTTGGATGGACAGACTGTTGTAGTAGGAAGAGAGCCTGAGACATAAGCCCTTGTATCAAAGGCCTGGTATGAGGCAGGAGCTGCTCATAGGATCTGGCAAGAACAGGGCTGATATTGCAAAAAATGTACGTTCCTAAGAAGTGCTAGGCACAGAGTACTTAGGCAAACACATCTCAATATCAAGTGGTACCAGAACATCCCAATATCAAGGATGGTACAAAAACATTCCCTAAGGATAACAGGAACACACTGACCCCTCCTAAAAGGTAAGGTCAGGATAATCGTACGTAATAAAAATGTTTTGATGGAACCAATATGTATAAGGTAATAACTAGCAACGTCAGGGGGCAGTGACTATGTCAGAGGCAGTACTCACTTGTTTGTATCAGGGTATAAAAATGTATCTCAGAGGGAGTATCTTTGTCCAGCCAAGGGGGGAATGGAAAGGAAAGGCCTGCCATTCACTAAGCTGTGTCCATTGTCACTGGCATACATGTCTTAGTATCTTCGTAAAGTCTGCCAGGTGCTATTACCATGCTTTGTCGACAATAAACCTGGCCTGGCGCCTTCGTACCTTAACGAATCTTGTGGTCATTGGGCGGTTCACTCAAGGTCTCCTCTGCTGACTGTCTGCGCAGAGCTGGGGCAGCACACAGGGAAAACACATGTGCAGCCAAACATCTAACCATAACTGTTTTATGCCTTCCCTCTGATGCCTCTCATTCTCAAGGTGATAAGATCAAGCAGAACAAGGCCAGAGTCATTCTGATAGCCCCGACGTGGTCGAGACAAGTGCTTTCCCTTACTGTTTCACCGTGCTCTCTATTCTCTGATAGATCTTCCAACTGTCTCTTAATTCCTCTCTCAGGATGTCGGACCCCTGACACATCCCAGCTTGGGCATTCTTTGCCTCAAGTCATGGTCCCTGAATGGTTCTCGGGACTAGAGTCCTCTTGATCTGTGGAGGTACAACATGTGCTATTAAATAGTAGAAAAGTTTCCACCAGAACTTACCTCCAGAACTGGACAAGATTTGGCCACTGGTATGAACTCCACAGTACTGCTTCTGAATCCGCCCCAGTTCCTCTAATTCTGGAGTACTTGTTACAGCTTAAGAAATTGTCCCTCAATTTCATCAAAGTTCACCTGGCTGCCCTAACAGCCTTTGACACTGCTATTGAAGGTTTCTGTTTGTTTGCTCACCCCACAACCACAAGGTTTATGAAAGGCTTAGAGAATCTGCTCCCATAGGTAAAGATTCCTACTTCTGTTTTGGACCTGAATTTGGTTCTCACGAAGCCCCAATTTGAACTACTGGCCACCTGCTCCCTATTGAATTGATCAAGGAAAATAGACTTCCTAGTGGTGATTACCTCAGCCCGCAGAGTCAGAGAGGTTGGGGCTTTAATGGCAGATCCCTCTTTCACAACATTTCACAAGGATAAGGTGTCCTTAAGGCTGCATCCCAGGTTTCTCCTTAAAGTGACTTTTTAATTTCACCTGAATCAGACCATATACCTGCTGGTATTCCTCCCAAAACTGCATGCTTCCAACCAGAAGACTATTTTCCACACTCTAGATGTCAAGAGGGCGTTATCCTTCAGTCTGGATAGGACTAAACCATTCTGTAAAAATCCAATAGACTCTTTCTTTTGATTTCAGACAAATCTAAGGGTTCCACCATTTCTACCCAGACTCTCTTGGAACATATTTCCAAGTGTTTCATAGCTTGCTGCCAGGCTGTCGACATTCCACCCACTACCAGCATTTTGGCATACTCAACCAGATCACAATCTATATCTATAGCTCTCCTTAAAAATGTTCCCATTCCAGAAATCTGCAGAGCCGCTTCATGGTCTTCGGTACATACTTTCTTTAGACACTGTGCCTTGGTGCATGCCTCCAGGTCTGATGCTGCAGTTGGCAATGCAGATCTCTCATCTGTGATGGACTCCATTCTGAAGCCCCCTTCTACTGGGGATACTGCTTGGAAGTCACCAAGACAGGAGCACCCATAAGGACACTACTCGAAGAGAAGTGATTAGTCACCCCGTGCAGTAACTGTGGTTCTTTGAGATGTGTGTCCCTATAAGTGCTCCACTACCTGCCCTCTTTTTCTCTGCTTTGGAGTTTCTTCTGAGAATGGTGGTACAGAAGGAACTGAGGGGGCAATTCACCCATACAGCATAACGTAGCCTTGGTGCAGGGCATGAAGATACCAGTGGTGCATGTGCAGGCCAAATGGATGCTGCTAAGGAAAATCTCTGATCAAGGGCACATGCACACCAAGAGTGGAGCATCCATAGGGGGACACATCTCAAAGAACCACAGTTACTGCCCAGGGTGAGTAATCTCTTCTCAAAGTCTTACAAGACACGGTCCCTTCCACAAAGAGCCTACCGTCTATTTGCTTATGAAGCATCTAGATGTTTTGGAATCTGTGTTTTCCAAACTGTACTTCAATGGGAATCTGAAAAGTGTCAGTTGCTATGTTAGATTTATACAGTTTTTTTCATCTTAAAGGATCCCACGTTATATAAACTGCATATACAGGAGACAATTGAGTCCCCTCTGAAATGCAGGTACTTTTGGTTTAGAAAACATCTGCTTAACAATGCATAAAAGAACACCTGGGTTTATGCCAGTAAGTGAAAAATACCATCTCCAAACTGTAGCAATTGGTGGAATGTAGGAAGGGAAAATGGCATTATAAAATTGAAATACAGCCAGAGCATCAGTGCTAACACCCTTACTTGGCAGACTTTTATTTATGGGTGACCAGGATGTTGTATTTTCAATTTATTGAAAACAAATAGAGTTAATACTTAGATTTTTTTGTAGAGCAGATTGTTACAATAGCAAGAATCTGGACAAAATTCTGTAATGAGAAATGGGCCCCATCTCACTAAGCCTTGTCTAAAGTACACAAGTAAGAACCTTTCCCTGTTGTTTATGGGGAGCATGTTGTGAGCCAGTTTCTTTTTCTTTTCCATTGTCATGGTTCATCATCGGAGATCGTTCTTCCCCTACAGGTGCTGTGGCGGTAGCAGAATTCATTGCAGAGAGTCCAAGGCTCCTTCGACTAGACCTGCGGGAGAATGAGATTAAAACGGGGGGTCTGATGGCATTGTCCTTGGCTCTGAAGGTCAATCATTCTCTGCTCAGGCTGGACTTAGACAGGGAGCCGAAAAAGGAGTCTGTAAGTTGCACTGCATTTTTTGTGCCTGTGAACTTTGTGTGGTTCTAGACTGACATTACGTCTCAGAGAATATTCGTTCCCTCTCTCAAGCTCTCTCATAGCCAAGCCCATTCCTATAAACAACCAAAGCAGGAACCTCCCAAACTCAGTGTTCTAAAGCTGGGTCTAGCAGAGGTATAAACTTCCGGGTGTCTTTTTTTTGGTAGGCAAAGGTGCTCCCCAGGGTCATTGTGCCTGTCTGTCTCATCTGCCATAGCAACATGTTGAAGGTAGACCAGTCCTTTGTCACATTCATCAGGGACTTGTTACTTTGAAAGCTCCCAATGTCATGTCACATAATATGTCATGGCATAATAATGGGGTCCTAATTAAGCTGTTTACAGCTCCTTTTGAGTCACTTGATGCCTTTCAGCTCAGGCTTCCAATATGCAGAGTCATTTTCCTAGTGGCATTGACTCTGATCACACAGCAAATGAGCTTGCTGTAGACTCTGGTAACTGCACACCCTCCAGTGGGTCATATCATGGTAATGGAGTTAATCAGTCAATCATTCTGCCAATGTTTTTTTCCATATCAGTGTACCTGTCCAGGTGATTCTCCTCTTCATAAGCTGTAAAAAGATCCTTTGGATTCTTATCTACTCAGACAATCCACCAAGCTTTTTCTCACTTAATGCTAACTCTGTAATTTCTGCTCTCTGAGAAAGCCATGTATCTAAATGGCTGGGAGACTCTCTCTCACTATAAGGTCATATTGAGGCTTGTGTATGGCAAAAGTCTGCTTCAGCAGACTTGATCTGTTCCCATCCAGGAGATTTTCAAGGCAGCCACAGGGGAATTCTTTGTATGCATTCAACAAACACTATTGTTTTGATTCATAGACTCTAAGAGACCGTTGTGATCATCTAGTCTGACCTTCTGTTTAGTGCAGGCCATAGAACATGATTAGGCCTCTAGATAGGAATCAAAATTTGATCTGTTAGAATTTTTCTGAGCTAGGGGCTTCCAGACTCTGATCTTTTACTATTTTTTACTCAGTTTTTGGAATACCTTTATGATCTTCTTTCCAATTTCTTAGTGAAGTCTCAGTATAACTATATTCTTCAAAACCTCGATGTATACCATTTTTCTAGGTGTTTGTTAATGTATCTTCAGCAAAATGATAGTTACTTACCGGTAATAATTGTTCTCTAAAGTTACCCATGACATCACTTGCCCACCAGTCATTCCATAGAGTTGAATCAGTCCTTTCTATACCTATGGGAGTGATTTGACTTGTTGTTTTTTTAGTATTTGCATTGCAATGGCACTCCAATCAGACCCCAAATCAGGATGAGCGGGGGTCCTCCCATCGCACTGCATCTTGAACACAGTGAGAGACAATCCCTGCCTCAGTGTTACAATTTAAAAAGGAGTCATCCTTGGAGAACAGCAGTTACAAATACGTAATTTTTTCATTCCATCTTGTATCAACGCAGGAAAACAAAACAGGCTATTTATTGTAGTCACTTAATGAGAAAGCTTGACTACCTTTTAAAGCCAGAATCTATTGGCTTTGCTAACAAAGTCTCCTTGCTTTTAATCAATTACATTGAAATATAGTAGATGGACAGGTTATTCTTATAACTGCAGCAGATGTTTGCTGAAGTTTACTAGTTGGTTACCCACCCAAGTGGAGTTAAAGGTTTATCACTGTTCCCATATTTTCTGTGTAAGCAATTGGATAGCCCATAAAAATGGTGCAGAAATTGGTTTCTGCACCAAGACTGAGTCGTGCCGAGAGAGCTGTACATATGCTATATGCTGTATCTCAGACTATCTGAAGTTTCAGCAGTGTTTCTCTCCCTCTTGCAGGTTAAGAGTTTTATTGAAACACAGAAGGCTCTTTTAGCTGAAATCCAAAATGGTTGCAAGCGCAACTTTATTCTGGCCAAAGAGAAAGAGGAGAAAGAACAGAAACTTCAGCAATCTGCCTCTATGCCAGAGATCACCATCACCGAGCCGATTGAGGAGGGACCTGTGGAAAACAGCCAAGATGATGGCACAGCAGCAACACCCGAAGGAGATGAAGTGGGGGAGACGTTGGTGTCCAAAGAGAACAGGCATACAGACAAGGCAATAAACAGTGACAAAGATGGGGTGACGTATTCAGACTCTGACACAGATGATGAGGTAGACACTGGGTTAGTGACTAAAGATCTCAGTCAATCACAGAAACAACATGATTCTGTTCATGTAGATCATGTGCCCCAGACATTTTTTTCTCCTGAAAAGACAAGGGATGCACCTAGCTCAGAGGACAGAACTGCCTCTTCAAACATGGCTGAAGAAACAAACTGTGAGCCCAAAGGAGGGGGAAGCAAAGGGACTATACCAGGGGCTCAGGCACATGCTCTCTCTCAAGGAAATGAGAGGAGAATTTCTGTTTCCAGTCCTGGGCGAGGCCATAAAATCTTTGTAGTGACACGAGTGGAAAATCTACCAGAGAAAAGAGCAGAAAACACTACACGGCTGAAGGAGAATATGAGTGACCTGCAAGGCAATGCAGTGAATCAGTCTAAACTGATTGCGCAAACCCTACCTATGAAGACTGAATTTTTGGACTTGCAGGCAAATGGGACTGTTTCCAAGTTGGCTGCGAACTTGGAAAATGCACCATTGGCAGGAACCCCTGGATCAGTTTCAGAAAAGATGAACTCTGGGCCGTGTGAGAATACAGTCCATGAAACTCCACTTCCTAATGGGCTGAAGACAGAATTTGTTCATGCGCTACCAGATACGTCCTCAGGTGGTGCTGGGAAAATGGGGAGCTGTGCTGTCGAGCATGGTAAGACTGCTTTACATTATTCTAGAATTTATTCTCTGTTGTGCTGAGCTTGGATCTTCAAAACAAAGTGATTTCTGATCCCTGTTTCCTCAGCTCATAGGCTTGATAGCCAATAAAAAACATTTCAAAAGTCTGTCTCTCTTGGGGCTAGTGCAGGATTGTTCCATATTCTATTTTCTGCCGTGTTTTAGCTCATCTAATTCTGAATATTCTAAGCTGCTTCCACTACTAGTCTATGAACTTATTCCACAGTCTGATAGGTCTCATGGTCAAAAGGTTTTTCCCAATTCAGCCTGAATTGCGTCCTGTTACTCCTAGCTATACTTGTTTAATTTATTTTTAAGGCAACTATGATCATCTAGTATGACCTCCTGCATAACACAGATCAGAGATTCCCGCAGGAAATTATTTTCCCCTTCTATATGACTGAACGTTATTAATCCTACTAACTTGAGGCTGTAACTCTAGAGCATCTTTTTTACATGGACGTTGTATTTTGTGAACTAGGTCAGTGGCTTTCAACCATTAACACAGCATGATTCCATGTCTACAAGACAAAAAGTGTTGGGACCCCCTCACATCTACCCCAAAGAGAAGAGTGAGTGTTCTCATCCCCCCCCTTGACCGGTTCACAATCACCCCGAGCGTTGAGACCTCATTTATTTTAGGAAGATATTCACTTTTAATTTAATTTAAAGACTCCAAATGACCACTTGCCTCAGTAAGCTTTTCCAATGGCTACTGTTTGTGTCCTCTTAAACAGTTCTTGTTTCGTTTTGGTTTTATGCCGGTCAAATAAAGGTACTGTCTAGATTTACTGATCTAGACATGAAGATACGATTTGTTACATTGTCCTATTAAGGGCTCTCTAGGATCAAGGTTTGCAAGACGTAGTAGAAAAGCCTGTGTGGACCGTCTGGTTTGGGGAGACCACAGAGGAGAGCAGCAAAGAGTTCTGTGGCACCTTATAGACTAACAAACCTATTGGAGCATGAGCTTTCATGGGTGAATACCCACTTCGTCGGATGCACAGAGGAGAAAGTCTGACAGAGAAGTCCGAAGAACAAGGGGAAGTTAGGAAGTAGTACTTCTTTCTTCAAGCTCTCTAGAAGGGGATGCTAAGTAGTTTGGGTCCTTTCACCTTCTTCCAGACAGGGCCAGTTACCCTAACAGAAAGTCCCCTAATGTTTGTCTAACTACCTTGCAGGATCACAGAATAGCAAGGGCAGCTTCAGTGAGGGGATGACCCAACTGCTATGATTAGTGACTCTCAGTCGTCTGGCAGTGCAATAGTTTCTCTTCCTTCTGTGTCCCAGATACTACTGTCACATTGTCCAGAAACACGCTAGCAGGGAAAAAGTTTCAAACCACCGCAGAAGACCGGGTATGTTTTGAGGCTGTCATTCCATTTCCTGCCTGAGAAGTATGTCCTGGGATCTACCTAGCTATGTTCCCCACTAGTGTGCTGTCAAAGGCTCTAGTCTGCGCAGAGATGATAGTGCTAGTTCTTCACTGACTGTTGCAGGTGACTATGTACAGGAAAACGGCAGGGATTAGTTATAATCCCATAGATAGCTGTGACCAGCACTGTGCTTTCCTCAAGCTTCCTTGCAGAATGTTTAGCAAGGGGCTAAGCAATTCCTTCTTCTCTGACCATCTGTCAAAGCCTATGACCCATTTCTTGACCAAATCTGCCCTGGGATCAGAAGTCAGGCTCTTTTTCTTTCTAAGGGTTGGATGATGCTTGCACAATATTAAAATAAATATAAATACACTGGTTTATAAAATTATCCACATGCCTTGGAACACATGCCATCACCCCTTGTGCATGACTTTTTAGTATTTTTATATATTATGTGTATTAACGCCTAAACGCCCTACCCAAGGGCTAGGACCCCATTATGTTAAGCATGATTCAAATACAGAACAGAAGGATGCAGCAAGAGCTTACGTTCTGATAGGGGAGGAGGAGGAGGGACTTGTGGGATGGGAAGGTGAGCTGAGGGTTGAGGGAAGGTGCAGGAATATTACTGATGAACCTGGGAAGCTGAGTAACACATACTGCCGCTTCAGCCGCCACGGAACCTACATGATGCATATCAAAAGCTCAGATTTTTCTTCCAGAAGAGAAGAGACTAGCTTTTCCCACAGGGTGACTTGGGGTTTTGGGAGGTGCAGCATTGCTGGGGCGTTCTGGTTGGCCCAGAGCTCCTCTGACTGCGGTGGCGGAGGGTGGCTCAGGGCTCCAGCTGACCTGGGGCTTCTCCAGCTGCGGGGGGCTTGGGGCTCCATCTGAGGGGGAGTAAGGGGACTCGGGGCTCTGGCCATGGAGGGGGTACAGGCAGAAGGGATGGAGCCGGGGGCTAGCCTCCCCAAATGGGGGGCTCCACCCACCACCTATGCCAACTCCCATTGACTCCAGCGAGAGCTAGATTGAGGATTCCAGAGGATGCACAAGTCACCATAAAGAATGTAATTCACTTGTTTCATGGGTCTGTTGGCTTTGTAGGGCTGGCACTAGAAGCCCTTAGTTGCATTCTTATTATTGTAACATTTAGAGGCCCAGTCAGGATGAGGGCCTCTTTGTGCTGCTTTTGTCACTACAGTCAGCACGTCGAAGGCTTATGGAGATAGGGAGTATATGAGATGGGTAAGAAGTTGCCTTCTGGACACTTAAAGCTGTCATTCCTAACTAAAGCTAACCTTGAAAGCTTGCATCTCTTCTGCGCTCTGCTTTCATTGTTCCTGCTTCATGGAAATAGAAAATGACTTGCCCAGACCTTCTCACAACCCAAATACTTCCCAAAGGAGGCCACCTGGCCATACAAGAAACCTGGCTTTGATTTCCAATCCTAACTTATCATTTCTTGGGCCAGCCATAGCTGGAAGTGCTCTGCATTGCTGGGGTGTGGTTACAGCTGGAGTCGTTCAGTCCCTTGGCAAAACAGTGCTCAGTCCCTAGGGCGGAAGTGTCCAGTGTCACTCTGTAGTGACCTTTCGGACCAGTGTAAGGGACATTCAGCTTTGTAAACTAATTTCTAAAATTACCATTTCTGATAGCTCACTCTTTAAACAGGTCGTACCATTTTTTTAAAACAAGATTGCTTTTATAACTAGTTTTTATTATGGCTTTTTTCCTTCTCGATGATGATTTTCTAAAAGAGATGCTCTAATTCAGACAGGAATTATTTTGGGAGTTCTATAGCCTGTGTTATGCAGGAGGTCAGACTAGGTGATAGTGGGCTTTTCTGCCCTTGGAATCTGAATCTATAAGGGTTGCTTAGCAAGGGAGAAGCTGCCTAGCTGACTATAGAAGGGAAATAGTAACCACTCCTCTATGTATGGTGCTGTCAAGTGCCCAAAATAAACAAATGAGAAGCATAGAAACTTTTTCCCAATAACTGGATTTTAGGCATCATAGGCCTCAGTCCTGAAAACACACTCAATCAACTCTTAGCATGTGAGCAGGCACATTAAACTCAAAGGATTGCTCACTTGCTTGAAGCTGAGTATGTATACAAGTGTTTGCAGGCTATGTGCTTCAGTGTGCAGTTTGCTGTAATCTGCAAAATGGCATGCAGTTGGGGGCGAGATTGCTCTATTTTTTTCTTCTAGAGCTGCTCAGACTAGTCAGAAATAGTGTTTATTCAGCTAATTTAGCCTGCTTTTCTACATGCAAATTATCTGTGAATGGACTGATTTTTAGGCGTACATTTATTTGTGATGGCTTGACCTTTCTTCATTCTGCTGTATGAAAATATGCCCACAGGTGGTGGTTGGTCAGAAATGTAGGTTCAAATGCTTGTCATCTGTACGGGGGCCCTGAAGGCAAGTGTGTGTAATTGTTCATTATGTCACCCAGGCGTGACCAGGTGCCTGGGATGGACCACGTTAAGAATGCCACACTCAGGGCAGACCGCAAGAAACAGGGCAAACAATCCCCAAAACTGGTGGTAGATTTATACTTAGTCACCAAGCCGGTAATAAAAGAGCTTCTGCAGTACCACACTCGTTAACCAGAAGCCAAATACTGTCCCACTTTAGGCTTTCCAGCCCTTGGCTCCCATCCATATGAACAACTCTAATATAGTGAGAGGTTATTGAAAACTCAATTCACCATATGTGAGGTTCTTACTAGTCCCAAAGGATAAGACACTTATCTCCAGGTCCATATATAACTCAGACCTTACCCAAATACCTTGCTGTCAGCCAATCCTTAATAAACGAAGTAAAGATTTATTAAAACAATGAGTTATAAATGGTTAATGGATTATATGCATGCAAATGATCGCAAAGTCCTCATATCAGATTTGTAGCAGTGATGGAATAGACTGCTGGCTTGCAAAAGCCTCTCTGGTATTTACCAAAAGGTCTTTGGTCCATAGTTCAAGATGCTCCTTTTTGTTGTAAATCCACAGTCCAGAGAATTAGAACAGGAAAGAAGCAAAATGGAGATGTCTTAGGTGCCTTTTATACCCTCTGCCATGAGCATGGAAATGTACTGTCCTAAACAAAGCCCATAGCCTCTATGTATGGAAAGTTACTGGCCCAAGATGGAGTCTTAGGTCACATGAGCAAATCACATGCCACTACATGTTTTGCTGAATCACATGAGATACAGATACATAACCAATATTCATAACTTCAGATACAAAGATGATACGTGCATATAAACAGGATAATCATATTTCGCAATTCATTACTTTTCTATTGATAGCTTAAATGACATACTTTGTATAAGACTTATGGAAATTGTGTAACAGTGGTAACAACAGTAATATAGATCGTCACCTTATACTCCAATATATTACCCCTTCTGCTTAACAATCTTGTATTTATCTCAGACACTCTGTTTCCTTTCCCCATACCCATAGAAAAACTCTGCGTAGCTTGAAAGATTCTACCTTCCAGCAACAGAATTTAGTCAAATAAAAGATATTACATCACCCACCTTATCTCTCTCATATCCTGGGACCAACATGGCTACAACACTGCATAAAGCCTTTAATCTAGAAGACAAAGGCATGATAAAATCCAGTGATCAGAACCTGAAATTAGATAAATTAGATTTAGAAGTAAGGAGCAAATTTTTACCAGTGAGAATACTTAACCATTGGAACAACATACCTAGACACTTGGTGGATTTTCCACACTAGGAGTCTTTAAATGAAGATTGGATGTCTTTCTAAAATGTTTGCTCTAGCTCCACCAGAATTGATGAGCTTCATGACAGAATGGCAGGATGACATTCTTTGGCCTGTGTCATGCAGGAGGTGAGACTAGATGATCAGAATGCTTTCTCCTTTTCCGTAAAATCTATGAACTTTCTTTCTTTTAGTATTAAATTTGTGGTTAAGCTACTAGTATTCTGTAATTTCCTTTCCTCAGTTGGGAATGAGAGTGGTCACTTGAATTGTATAACATCTCCCCTAATATCATGACATGACAATGTGTCCCTTGGTCTATAATGAAAATGCATCATCTTGCCCCCTCTGGCAGAGCAGTTTGCAAGAGGTTTGTGTGACGCGTTGGATCCCCCTTCTGGGATGCCACCTGATGTACTAGGGTTTCACTGAGCCTGTCCTGCTCCACCAGCCTGGATTCCCTCTTCCTGTTTTGCTGAATTAGGCTCTCCGGCTTCTTGCAGCACACACACACAGGTAGGGCCACATCCAGCTGCAGACACAGACTGAAGTCAGCTCTGTGTGAGAGGATTCACCCAGCACTCACATGCACACCCCTATTCGGGAATAAACCCAAAATAATATTGTCTTGCACTGTATAAAAAGATCTGCATACCGCAAGCTCATAAGAATTCGCCCTCTCCCTCAACGTGAAGAGAAAGATATGCACAACTTCTTGCTCTCCACCCCCCAGTTAGCAATTGCACAAACCGGGTTTAATAATAAACAAAACAAACTGATTAACTATAAAAGGCAGATTTTAAGTGATTATAGGGGATAGTAAACAGAACAAAGCAGATTACTGAGCAAGTAAAACAAAACACACATACTAAGCTTAAGATCGTAAAGAGACTGGTTTCAAGAAGTAATTTCTCACCCTAAATGTTATTTTAGGTAAGTTGCAGAGTTCCAGTTATTTGTTCTTGCAGACTAGACCCCTGTCTCAGTCTGGACTCACCCCTGCCCTTCCTTTCAGGTTAGTTCCTTTGTCCCTTTAGTTTCTATCAGCAGTCCTTCTTGGGTAGGCAATGGAGGAGAGTCTAGATTAACCCCCTCCTGAGCCTTAAAAAGGATTTACCTAAGGCAGGAAATCTTTTTGATACTCATCACCCTAAAGAGGAAAAGTACCAGCAGTGTCCAAGGTGGTATTTTTTTTTTTGTATCAGGTGATATTATCACCTGACCTGGTAGTGTCACAGCTATGTCCCAGGATGCCTCTCAAGAAAGAGAAATTAGTATCTTCACAGTCTTATTGTTTCTTCCGAATGGCCCATCAAGGCTGTGATGGCCGGTTGTCGGGTGGGTGTCTCCTAAATACACCCACAGTTGTAATTGTTACATGCGTAACTTTAAATACAGAAATGATACATGCATACAAATTGGATAATCACATTGAGTAAATCATAACCTTTCCAATGATATCTTACATGTGCCATCTTGCATAAAATATATCTTAGTTATGCCATATTCATATCATAAACATATTTCCATGTAGAATATGGTTTGTAACATCAGTTTGTTTACAGACTCAGGTAGGGGCTTCTCCCGTAGGCTAGGGTGCCAGGTGCCAGGATTTTTTGGGCGGCATTTGTGCACACGGGGCGCGAGATTTTTTTTCGTTCTGCTCCGCGCGAAGAAGGACCTTCTGGACCCGTGCGCGTGCGCGCGACAGCGGCTGAGCAGCTCAATGACTGCAGACTGCGGCTGGCAGCTGCAGCTGGATTCGTTCTTCGCGGCGTCTTGAAATGGGAGATGAAGCTCCGGCTCACATGCCCTGTGGGGAGCGCACAAAATTCCGCCCCCCCCAGATTCTGCCTAGGGCTCCAGAAACTCTGGCACCGCTCCTGTACAGCCTCTTACTTCTTTTGAGTGTGATGTTTCACTTCCTATTTGACCAAACCAACTGACCGCATCTAGTTTAAGATAGAGGAAACACTTAGACTCTGGATACTGTAGATGCCAAAAAGATCTAATTCCTACCATCTGTACGTCCCATTAGATATGGTCGACCTTGGCACGCCAGCACACATTCTATCTTATCTCATGTAGCAGGCCCAGTCTTGGATACTTCCATGCTAAAAATCGGGGAGGAAGACAATAATGTGGGAAAACTGAATGGAATATACCATGCCATATATATCCCAATTAATAACTGAGGACCAGATCACACTGTTTACTTCTCTCCAACTACAGTAATGCCCACTTCAGAATTTCGCCTGGAAGTATTTGTGCTGCTGAAGCATCAGAACTTCTCAAATTTTGTAGAGAGCTATCCTATTTCCCCAGACTGGAAGCTACACTGTACGAGACTCACCAAAGCATTAATACAGATGTTTATACAGAGACAAAAATGTAACCAAGAATTGACAATAGATATCTCGTCCCCCTCCACGCCACCACCAGTGGAATAGAGCAACCCAAGAGGTTAAGGAAGCAACCTTGGACCTCTGATTCTGTCTCCACAAAAATCATCTTTCGCGTACATGGGTCTCTCCAAGGACTTGAGAAAATTAAAGCTGTCTCCAGTGATTTGACGTTGGAGGTGTGGAGGCAAAGGAGAAGTGTTGGTCATGCCCTATTGTTTTAACTTCTGGGATGGCATTAAAACCAGAATAAACATGATCATAGAGACTTCACTTGACTTTAAAGTAGGTACCTGTATCCTGGGTCATATACCTAGTAAATGGAGGCTATCACCATACGAAAGGGGATAACTACACAGAGCTTTACTGTCCAGTTTTGCTATCTTGGACAAGTACACCCCCATTACCTCGCTAGGCACAAAGTCTGGTGTAATGGACTGGCAGACCTGGCTGCGAAGAAAGGGATCACATACAATAGATGGGAAACCCCTGGGAAAATGTGGGTCTATTTGGGTCAGTTTCCTAGAACTGGTCAAGTAAAGAACCCTGTAGGAGGCCTGGATGAAAGCAAGTGTATAGATACACACACTTCCCCTTGATTTCTTCTCTCCATTTCACCTTTTTCCCCTTTTGATTTTGATTTCTTCCATGTTTGTTTGGTCTTTTGTTTTTGAATTTTTATGTGCCATTAAAAAAAAAAAAAAGTGCTCGGAGTATTGCAGTTAATATGTGGGAATCCAAGCACTGTGTCAATATCTTGGTCTTTTCTTTTTTCTGATGCATAGTACTCTTTTTACTTGTGTAATAGATTGGCATATTGCCTAAAACTAGTTTGGTTTATTATGAGAAACAAGATTGAAAATGTTTAATACATTTTAAAAAAGACAAGACCCTTCAGGTCAGCATTCCTAGTGGTTTTAAAAGGGAGGGACCTGTATTTTTATTGAATGGAGTGAGAATAGCATTACTTTACAGTGAGTGGGCTCCACATAGGGTATTTGGGTGAACTTGTAGGACTTGTGTTATATAGGAGGTCTGATGAGATGATGTAATGGTTGCTTCTGTCATTAAACGCTAGGAAATTCTTAACCTTTGATTGCTTCGTCTCTTTGCACCAGTCTCTTTTTATAAATTAATACAATAGGAGGGAAACAGCCTTATGTTTGAGCACTTACTCCTAGTCCATCCCAGGCTTCCTAATTTACATGCCCTACTGATCCCAGATTTGGGGAGTGACATGGTGCTGGTTTCTTAATGAAAATTAATTGGTCTTAAGGTTGCTGATTAATGAGGTTCATCCTTGTTTGTTTTCAGAATTAAACTGTTCCAAGAATGAGAAGGAGCTTGAGGAATTGCTCCTAGAAGCAAGTCAAGAGACAGGGCAGGAGCCACTGTGACACTTTAGGTAAGGAAACTTTCCGGTCACTAGCGTAACAGAATCAAGACAGAAGGAAACTAGAGTTTCTGAAAGCTGCTGCTGTTTCTGTGATGAAGAGAACAAACTGTTTTGTCTACAACGTCCTAGTTGCCAGAATAGCTCTAGGTGTGAGACATGCTGGTGAATCTGTGCTATCTTCATTCAGACACAGTCAAGCATGTCTGTAATAAAAACAAATTCTAGACCTAGGTCAACCTGACTTCACACACCCAAAATATTTTCCCTGTGCAAAAAATAACATGTGACCATGTAATTGTGTCACAACGCATACGCATAAGGAGGTGGCAGTGTTAGTGTAGTACAGGCGTTCCTTGTGGTATTTCCTAACTTCTGAGGGCCTGACTTTACCACCCGAATATCATGGTTTCAGTGCAGTTTTTAGTAGATAATTTATTTATATCAGTGGTTTTCAACCTTCTTTCATTTGTGAACCCCTGAAAAATTTCAAATGGCGGTGTGGATTCCTTTGGAAATCTTAGATACAGTCTGCAGATCCCAGGTTGAAAACCACTTTTCTATGGCATTGACAATCTTTCGCAGACTCCTTAGACATAGTCTGAGAACCCCAGGGGTCCATGGACCACAAGTTGAAAACTACTGATTTATATATAAATTATACATATATTTAAAAAACTATGTTACCATTGTCATCCACTCATAAAACTTCTGTAGGCGGAGAAGCTATACAGGTCTGTGTGGTGGAGAGAGGATATATTAGTGGATAGGTGCAGGCCCAAAGAGCTCTCCAATCTGAGTAAACAGTGGTACAGACTGAGTGGAACATCTGTTTCATCTTCATGAGGCTGTGGCCTATCCTGGTCTCGTTCACTGGCATTGTCCAGATGGTATGATTTACCCTGGCTGAGCATTAGATCATCTAATCTGACCCCTGTATATTACAGGCCATTAAATTTAACCCAGATATTTAGCCCAAAGTATTTCAGTCCTCAGGAGACTAAACTGATGTGTGCCACAGGAAGAGAGCAGAAAAGATCAAGGTGCCACCAGTGCCCGAGGGCCCTGCAATAGCAGGGAATTGATTAGGTGAGATGTGGTCAGATGATCTGAGCAGGCAATCCACTGCAAAGAAAGGTGAAAAACCCCCAAGATCCCTGCCAATCTGACCTGGGCCTCAGTCTGTTGATTGGTATGACCCTGAGCGTGTGAGCAAGTCACCCCAGCCAGGAATCTAGAAGAGAATTATCTGTACCACCTCAGAGCACTGGTCCACCCCAACTGGTGTCCCATCTCCAGCCATGGCCAATCTCTGACGTTTCAGAGGAAGGTGGGAAAAAACCCAGCAACCCCCACTGAGAATACATCTAACCAGTTGTGCGTTAGGGGAAAAAATGGTGGAGGAATCATACAAGTATAGGCCTGGAAGGAACCTCCAGATGTCATCTAATCCACCCGCCTGTGCTGAGGCAAGACCAAGTAAACCTAAGCCATCCCTGACAGATGTTTTGTCTAACCTGTTCTTAAAAACCTTCAATAACAGGGATTCCACAACCTCCTTTGGTAACCTATTCCAGAACTTAATTATTGTAACATATCTTAACATATATGAAGACTGTTATCAGGTCTTACCTCAACCTTCTTTTCTCTCAACTAAGCATGACCAGTTCTTCTTCAAGTGATTGTTCATGTCCATTCATCTTAGGTGTGTGCGCTCGCCACATGCACTTGTGACAGAAGTTTTTCCCTCAGCAGTATCCGTAGGGGACCGGCTCCGGCACCCCCAGGAGTGGCGCGCACATGCCATGGTATATAAGGCGCCGCTGGTTTCCCCCACCCTCAGTTCCTTCTTGCCGTCAGTGACAGTGCTGGAACTGTTGCTGCTTCAGTTAGTGCTCTAACTGCTCATTCGTACAAACTAGTTATCTTCTGTTTATACGGTTTATAGTTTTATACTGGTGTTGATAAATCCCTTAGCTATAGTTAGAGACGTTGTAGGTCCCGAACGGGACTTTGCCTCAGGATAGGGCATGCCCCAATCCCCAGGCTTTAAGCCCTGTGATTGCTGCAAGAGGCCCATGCCCTTTAGTGATTCACACAGCAGTTGTCTGTGTTGCTTGGGCGAAGGAAATATTAGTGAGAAGTCTAAAAGTTGCAAGTTCTTCAAGCCAAGGACTAAGAAGGAGTGTGATATTCATTTAAGAGCGCTCCTTATGGAGTCGGTCCTCACTCTGGCACTGGAGCAACGCTCCGACTCAGCGCTGAGTACCATGACCTCGGTGCGCAGCGCCCCACCAGGACCATCCATTAGCTGGCACCGGTCCCCATCCGTGGCTCCGACCAAGAAGCCCAAGAAGGCGGGACGAGGCTGGTCGCCAACCTCCCTCAAGGGAAAGGATAAGACTGGGTGTGAGCAAGGTCTCAGGCCAGGCAACTCTTCACCCACATTGGGATCTGGGCCCAAGCTCTGGGGGAGTGATGTAGCCCAACCCGCTCCCCGCCGGCTACCCCTGATAGCGGAAGAGGCCTCTGTCAGCTTTGGGTGCCGTCCATGCTGGAGGCCCTGCAGATGGTGCAGGAGATAATTTCCCTCCTGGTGCCGCCCACACCAGTTCCTGCAGTTCCCCGATCACGGGGTAAACCTGCATTCGGACCGCTTCGGTCCCCACCTCAGCAGCACCGTTCCCCGTCGTAGGGGATGTCCCGCCAGCGCTCACCATCCCATAGCCACCACACGTCTGACCGCGATAGGCAGACGCAGTGTAGCCCAATTCAGTCCCCAGACCTTGGGCATGGGCAGAGAGGCTCGAGGCACAGCTCTCCCGCCACTGGGCCCAGACCTTTGGAGGCACACGCTTCCCCGGCAGGAGTACCGGTCCCGGCACCCAGTATCTCTGAGACTGCTGTACCGCTCCAGGGACCCATCAAGGGATCAACGGTACCATTCTTCGGACCGTCACCGATCCCCTAGGAGGGCATCACCACGTGTGGGTGCTTCCCAGTACCGAGCCCGCTCTTCATCCCGGTACTGCTAGTCAAGCACGAGATGTAGATTTCCAGCTCCAAGCCTGGTCACCTGGGAGTGACCACTCAGGATCCAGCCCTGGTTCGGAGCGAGGTTCTCTGATGGTGGGACAATCTCCGGTATTGGCGGTACCGGCTACATTATCGGCACCGAAACCAGCCCCGTGGCCTCAGGCACAGTGACCGATGCCGTGGTACCCACTGAACCCGTGGGGGTTCACACAGCCCTCCCATGCCACACGCTCAGTGTCCGGTGCCTTGGAGAGACCAGCTACTGCTCTCTCCCACCCTCCTCTGGTGCATGAAGCCTCAGGCACAAGGACCCCGCAAGTCCAAGAGGGAGCAAGGGAACAAGCCACTGGGCCACCAAAGGTTGGGGAGGACCTTGCGGCACTGGTGTCTTCCTTGTCGTTGCCAGACAAGGCTATAATGGGGCCTCCTCCCCCAGTTCCTCCGAGTGACGCTAATGCGCACCAGGAACTACTGAAGAGGGTCGCTGCCAACCTGGGTCTTCAGGCGGAAGAGCCAGAGGACTCTCTCTTCGATGGCCCCTGCTCTATTGCACCAGCCAGGGTGGCTCTGCCCCTTCATGATGGGGTCTCTAAGATCACTAATGCCCTGTGGCAAACTCCCTCCTCCCTGCCACCCATCTCAAAGAGGGCTGTGTAAGTACTTTGTGCCATCCAAAGGCCACAAGTATCCTGTACACCTACCCTGCTCCCAACTCCCTAGTAGTAGAAGCTGTTAACCATAGGGAGCGACCGGGTCAACCCGGCAGGCAAGCGTTCGTTTTGAGGGTATGCCCAAGGGCAACATACCGGACTGTTCCCAGGATCCTTCCTCCCTTATTTTTGCCAACCGCCTTTCTCCTTTCCTCCCTGTGTGGGCATCTATAACATCAGACTGATGGGTCCTCAGTACAGTGGTGCAGGGTTACACCCTTCAGTTTCTTTCTACCCCTCCTTCCCACCCCCCCGCCCCGTCCCTCTTCAGGGACCAGTCTCGCGAGAGTCTCCTTGAGCAGGAGGTAGAGGGGTTACTGCAGCTAGGTATGGTGGAGATCATTCCTCTAGAGTTCAGGAACGAAGGGTTCTGTTCCCTCTACTTTTTAATCCTGAAGGCCAAGGGTGGTCTACGACCTATCCTGGACCTGCAAGACCTGAAGCACTTCCTAGCAAAGCTAAAGTTCCTCATGGTCTCCCTGGCCTCCATCAATCCCCTCCCTGGATCCGGGAGACTGGTATGCTGCCCTCGATCTGAAAGATGCGTACTTTCACATCGCTATCTTTGAGGGACACAGACACTTCCTCCAGTTTATGGTAGGTCCCAACCACTATCAATTTGCAGTCCTCCCATTTGGCCTAGCAACAGCACCAGGGGTATTTACCAAGTGCATGTCGGTGGTGGCTGCCTACCTCAGACGTTGGTGTGTCTAGATATACCCATACCTCAACAACTGGCTAGTCAATGGCAGAGCCAGGGCCCAGGTCCAAAGGGATGTGGTGATGCTGTTAGCCACCTACCGTCGTCTCGGCCTGTTGGTGAACGACAAAAAATCCACGTTAGTTTCAGTACAGAAGATAGAGTTCATCGGAGCGGTGCTCGACTTGACCTGCCCCAGGGCATTCCTGCTGCTTAAGAGATTTAAGGCACTGATGGACCTCATCGCAGAAGTGTCTGTGTTTCCCCTGACCACGGTCAAGGTTTGCCTGCGCCTACTAGGTTGCATGTCAGCATATACACATGTGGTGCGCCATGCCAGGCTCTGGATGCAACCCCTGCAGCAGTGGTTGGCGAGGGTCTACTCCCAGTCCAGGGACCACCTGGAGAAGGTCATCACCATCCCCATGACGGTACTTACCTCGCTGTGATGGTGGACCGACCCCAGGAAAATCCTGGAAGGAGTTCCCTTTGTCAGCACTCGGATGCCTCGGACCTCGGCTGCGGGGGCACACCTCAGCACCCTCCAGACCCGAAGTATGTGGATCCCCTAGGAATTGATGCCACACACAAACGTCAGAGAGATCAGGGCGGTGTGCAGAGCATGCGCCGGTCTTCCTGCCTCACCTGTTGGGCAGAGTGGTCAGAGTCCTCAAGGACAACACAATCTTGATGCAGCAAAGAGTCCGTCCTGTGGCACCATATAGACTAACAGACGTTTTGGAGCATGAGCTTTCGTGGGTGAATACCCACTTAGTCGGATGCAAGGCACTGCATTTAGCCGTATGGAGTGGAAATCCATCAACCTCATGAAGAAACTTGCTGTTAGTCTATAAGGTGCCACAGGACTGTTTGCTGCTTTTACAGATCCAGACTAACATGGCTACCCTCTGATACTTGACAATCTTGATGTTCTACATCAACAGGCAAGGCGGAGCATGATCCTCTGCCCTCCGTCAAGAAGCCCTCCATCTCTGGGACTTCTGCATCGACCATGGAATCCATCTAAAGCATGTCGCCTTCTGGTGCCAGAAACATGCTAGCAGATCACCTAAGCAGGGACTTCTTCTCTCACCGCGAGTGTGTACTCTACCTGGATGTTGCTGGCATAATCTTCCAGAGGTGGGAAACTCCCTACGTGGATTTGTTCACCACCAGGCAGAACAGGCAGTGCCATAGGTTTTGCTCCACACAGGGTCTGGGTAATGGCTCCCTCTCCGACACCTTCTTCCTGCCATGGGTAGGAAGCCTCATGTATGCGTTCCCTCCGATTCCGCTCATCAGCAAGGTCCTAGCGAAAATCAAGAGGGACAAGGCGCAGGTTATCATGATCGCCCCGGCATGGCCTCACCAGCACTGGTTTGGAACGCTATTAAGCTTGTCAGCAATCGCTCCCTGGCCCCTGCTGAACCAACCGGACGTGCTGTCACAGGATCACAGCCGACTCTTGCACCCCAACCTCTCATCCCTCAACCTCACAGCGTGGATACTGTGTGGCTGAACCCAGATGAATGGGCCTGTTCAGAAGCGGCCGAATGGGGCATCTCCCCTTCAAATTCTTTGGTGCAGTCGATCTTGGATTACCTGCTTCATTTAAGGAACCAGGGCCTGGCACACTTCTCTATCATGGTGCATCTGGCGGCCGTTTCGGCCTTTCATCCACCAATCCAGGGGCAGACTGTGTTCTCTCATGACAACGGTCATGTTCCTTAGAGGAGACTCTTTCCTCAAGTCCGGTCCCCAGCCCCTCAGTGGGATCTCAGCTTGGTTCTGTCCAGGCTCACAGGCCTGCCCTTTGAACCTTTGGCCTTGTGCTCCCTGTCTCACCTATCATGGAAGGTAGCTTTCCTGGTGGTGGTGGTGATGTCAGCGAGGCGAATCTCGGAGCTGCGAGCCCTGACCTCAGAACCGCTGTACAGTCTTCTATAAGGACAAGGTCCAGCTCCATCCCCACCCGGCCTTCCTTCCCAAGGTGATGTCCACTTTCCACATGAGCCAGGACATCTTCCTTCCAGTCTTCTGCCTTAAGCCCCATGAGACGAGTGAAGAGAGGCGCCTTCACACTTTGGACGTAAGAAGGGCTCTGGCTTTCTACTGAGATCAGACAAAGCCTTTTCGTAAGTCAACTCAGCTTTTCATCTCTACAGCTGATAGGATGAAGGGCCTCCTAGTGTCCACACAGAGGATTTCTAACTGGATCACCTCTTGCGTTCGGATCTGCTTCAAGTTGGCAGGAGTCCCTCTGCCCCCAATTGTCAGAGCCCACCAGAACACAGGCATCTTCGGCAGCCTTCCCAGCACACTTCCCGATCCAGGACATCTGTCGAGCCATGACGTGGTCCTCAGTGCACACGTTCACAGCCCACTATGCCATCACTTAGCAGGCCAGGGACGATGCTGGGTTCAGCAGAGCTGTGTTGCAATCTACGTGTACGTGAACTCCTACCTACCTCCGAGGGGTACTGCTTGGGAGTCACCCAAGTTAAATGGACATGAGCAATCACTTGAAGAAAAGACCGTTTCCGTAACTGGTGTTGTTTGAGATGTGTTCCTCATGTCCATTCCACAACCCGTCCTCCTTCCCCAGTGTCGGAGTTTCCAGCAAGAAGGAGCTGAGGGTGGGGGGAACTGGTGGCACTCTATATACCGTGACATGCGCGCGCCACTCCAGGGGCCACCGGCGCCAGTCCCCTATGGATACTGTTGAGGGAAAAACTTCCATCACTGGTGCATATGGCGAACACACGCACCTAAGTTGAGTGGACATGAGCAACACATCTCGAAGAATGCCAGTTACAGAAAAGGGAACTGTCTTTAACTTTCCTCAATGGTCAGACTTTCTAAACCTTGTATCATTTTTGTTGCTCTCTTCTGGACTCTCTCCAGTTTGTCCACA
Source organism: Mauremys reevesii (assembly GCF_016161935.1). NCBI lineage: Eukaryota > Metazoa > Chordata > Testudines > Geoemydidae > Mauremys > Mauremys reevesii. The sequence continues at coordinate 7,166,918 of NC_052644.1, read as the reverse complement.
TCTTTCTTAAAGTGTGTTGCCCAAACCTGGACACTGTACTCCTGCTGAGGTCTCACCAGGTAGAGCGGGACAATTACCTCCAGTGTCTTACATGAGACATTCCCATTAATACACCCTAAACTGATAATAGCCTTTTTTCAATTGGATCACATTGTTAGCTCATGTTCAATTTGTGATCTACTATAACCCGCAGATCGTTTTCAGCAGTACGATCCCCAGCTGTTTATTTCCCATTTTGTAGTTGTGCATTTTTTTCCTTCCTAAGCATTGTCCTTTGCACTTGTTTTTATGGAATTTCATCTTGTTGATTTCAGACCAGTTCTCTAATTTGTCTGTCATTTTGAATTCTAATCCTGTCCTCTAAAGTGTTTGCAAACCCCTTCCAGTTTGCTGACATCATTAGATTTTATAAGCATGCCCTCCACTCCATTAGCCAAATCATTCATGAAAATGCTGAATAGTACCTGGCCTAGGACAGACCTTCTGGGGGCGGGACATCACTAGATATGTCCTCCGACTTTGGCAGTGAACTATGCTTCGATTATGGTCTATCCACCAGTTATGCACCACCTTTTAGTAATTCCATCTAGACTACATTTCCCTTGTTTGCTTATGAGAATGTCATATGGCACCGTATCAGAAGTCTTACTGAAAATCAAATTGTCATGTCTGCTACTTCCCACCTATCCACTAGACCATTAACCTTGTCAAAGGAGGAAATTGGGTTGATCTGGCATGATTTATTCTTGACAAATCCATGTTGGTGATTACTTATCCCCCTATTATCCTCTAATTGCTTATAAATTGATTGTTTAATAATGTGTCCCCATATCTTTTCGAATATCAGAGCGAGGCTGACAGGTCTGTAGTCATTCTCCTTTTTAAAGACAGGTACTGTTTGCTCTTCCCTAGTCCTCTGGGACCTCTCATGTCCTCCACACCCTGAGTGGGCAGCGGGTGGTTATTCCACTCCCAGAGCTACTGAGCCCTTCCAGTGCTTTCTTTATGGTACTGGGACCACTGGATGCTAATCCACCTGACAGTAAGATGGTATCATGGACACACAGGATCTGTGCTGTGCCCTAGCCTTTAAACAGTCCCTTGGTGGTTCTCCTTAAAGTATGCGAGACCCACAAGGGGTCCCAATCTTCCTTAAGGGCAGGCCACATGCCTCTGAGACTGAGTCTCTGGGCTCCAGCTCTCCTGCTTCTCACCTTGAGTTCTGCCCAGCAAGTTCCATTGTGGTAGTCTCCTATTCTGAGACTTGTGCCCTCTTCTGGGACCAATGCACCTCACCAGGTATTTGCAGGGACATCAGGCAGCCTTTTCAGAACAACTGGCATACACCATCGGAAAGTCCTTAAGTTAGCAGAGAGAAGTACAGGCTAAGACCGAGTTCAGATTGGCCAACATCACAGTTCTGTCCAGCCAAGCTGCTCTAGAATCCATTTTGACTCCCTCTTTCTGTCAGTCAGTCCCAGGGGAGAGCTCTGTGTCCCTCCAAAGGCCAGCTCCTAACACAGCCACATGACACCTTTCGGTCCATTGTTATCATCCTGCAGGATCCCTGCTGAGTTCAAAGGTTCTGTCTGCTGGAGTTTCCCATTGTTAGGTATCAGTTATTCAGTCCTCAGGGTTCAGTTGTCTTTCCAGAGCCTCCATTGATATGGGTTGGTTTCAGCCAGTCTGTAGCAACCCATTCATATCACCCCAGATATTCTCATGTCTGCTCTTCTACCTCACAAACCTTTTAATCCTTCTGCACTCACTGGGTAGCAATTCGTAGTCACGTATGACACTTCCAAGCATGAGAGACAAGGTGGGTGAAGTAATATCTTTTATTGGACCAACTTCTGTTGGTGAGAGAGACAACAGAAGTTGGTCCAATCAATATTACCTCACCCACCTTGTGTCTCTCATATCCTGGGACCAACACAGCTACAAGTACACTGCATACTTCCAAGCATATCAATTCCTAATAATATTACAGAAGATTTCACTTTGTCACAGACGGCCTTGGAAGGGCCCAACAATCTAGACCTTTTTGCTGGGCTCCCCCAGTTGTTCAATTCAGGTTGTGATGTTCTGAAGGACTCAGTGTGCTACATATCTGCATCAAAGGTTTTATTAAAAATAAAGTGTAGTTTTAACCCTGGTGGTTAGGAGCATATGAGATTCCTGCGTGATTTGTTATATATTGCAGATTGGGACATCACCAGAGGTGTTGCTTTAGAATATTATGCATGTGCTGTACACTGACATGACAGAAATAATACATTTTAATAGTAGTTGCCCTTAAAAACTTTTCAAGAGGTTTAGTTACTAAATAACATTACTAGGATAACTGCCATACTCTGTAGGTATTTTCTATATTAAGTGGAAGAAATACTGCAAATGCTGCGATTTAGTTTATCTAGTTAACTAATGATGATTAGTACAGTAGCTCCTCGCTTAACGTTGTAGTTATGTTCCTGAAAAATGCTACTTTAAGCAAAACAATGTTAAGCGAATCCAATTTCCCCATAAGAATTATGTAAATAGGGGGGCTTAGGTTCCAGGGAAATTTTTTTCTCCAGACAAAAGTGTGTGTGTACACACACACACACACACACACACACACACACACACACACACTAAAAGTTTTAAACAGTTTAATACTGTAGACAGCAATGATGATTGTGAAGCTTGGTTGAGATGGTGAAGTCAGAGGGTGGGATATTTCCCAGGGAATGCCTTACTGCTAAATGATGAACTAGCACTTGGCTGAGCACTCAAGGGTCAACACGTTGTTGTTAATGTAGCCTCACACTCTACAAGGCAGCAGGAATGGAGGGAAGGGAGACAACATGGCAGAGAGAGACAGAGACATACACCCTGTGTGGGGGAGAGATGCGCATTGCCCCTTTACGTATGCTGACCCCACTTTAAGTACACTGCCCTTTTAAGTAGATTAGCAAGTTGAGACAGCAGCTGCTGCCAGCAAGCTCCCTCTGTCCTGAGCCGTTGTGTGTCTCCCCCCGACCTCCGCTCTATAGAGATGGTGTAAAGAAGCAGGGGGCAGGAGCAGAGGGAAGGGGGACACCCTGACATTAGCACCCTTCCCCCCCACCTCCCCGCACTGCAAGCAGGAGGCTCCCAGGAGCAGCTCCAAGGCAGAGGGCAGGAGCAACACAGGGCAGTGCGGGGAGGGACAGCTGAACTGCCTGGCAATTGCACACAGATACTTAGGGGAGCAGGGAGCTAATAGGGGCTAGTGGGGCTGCCAGTCCGCTCTGATTCCAAGCGCTCACCAGCTAGCTCCAACGGGCTGCTCTTTCTGCAAGCAGTAAACAAAGCAGGCGGCTGCCAAATGACGTTATAAGGGAGCATTGCACAACTTTAAACAGATCATGTTCTCTAATTGATCAGCAACGAAACGACGTTAACCAGGACGATGTTAAGTGAGGCGTTACTGTATTGTATTTTTAAGTCTGTGTTTTATGATGTTTTCTTAAGAGGAGCTGTGCTCCAAGTTAGTGTGTGTATCTGATTTTAAATAAAATTGTAAAGGGAAATGTAGGGTACCTAGTTGGGTGTCAGTTATTATTGAAATAGATCTTAAGAACAGGTATTAAACTCTTGTGGTAGATGTAGTAGCCTTAGGCAAAGAGGCTGGGAGCTGTTCCAACTCCATTCTGTGGTTTGATATTAGTTAGGATAAAAGAACATAAGGAATATATGTATAAGGAAAACAAATCCTCCTGTCTCAGCCACTCACTGCTGGGGTTAGCAGCACGCTGCCTCTATAGGGCTGGCTAGTCTATAGCTGTGGGTGATGGAGATTTTTGTGGCTTTCTCAGGAGCATCTGGTGCTGAGCACTGTACAAGAGAGGCCACAAGCCTGCTGATCCTGTCTGGCAATTCCTGTGATGTCTGACTTTGTGTTTGTTCTCTCACAGCTCCTCTGGGTCGATCTACGTTGAGCTGAGACTGTCTTGGGACGTGCCTGTGTAGCTTTATTCCCTTTCCACTCCACATGATTCAGAAGAACCTTGGTCTGCAGTACAGAGGTTATTCTTTTTCAAAACCATGTGATATTTCCTGCCCTAGACACTTTTCCCCACATTCTTGACGCTGCCCTATAAGGAAGGACTCGGCTATTTTCAAGATGATTCAGGAAGGGAAGGAGAACAGAGAGAAAATCTTACCAAAAGAGTGATTTCCCTACCTGATTCCAAGGTGAGCTCTGGCACCTGATGGAAACGACACTACTTTCTGACCTTCTGTAGACACTACCTGATGCATTTGCATTTTTCTTTCTCTGTTTCTCTGGAATTACCACTGTTACTGAGTAATTTGTAAGGAGAAGATCTCCTCAATCCTGGAGACCGGGCATTGGACAGAAATATTCTCCAATTCAAATGGGAGATTAAAAACCCAGAGCCTCATGGTTCAGGCCTGGGATTGCTTTCCACACACTACAAGTATCCCAGGTCTCTGAAGGCTAGTTTAAGAAAACTGTTTTCTAACATGGAAACCTGCTAGCAGAATGGTTGCACATGATTGTGTCCCTGGGAAGCATGGCACTGACAAGCTGTAGTCACCTGTTGAGACTTGTATTGCCAGACAAGCTGTCCAGGGCAGGCTGCATCCACAGCCACAATGGTTATTTATTTTAAATTCCTTTTTTAGGTATATATTTATCATGAGCTTCAAAGTACTGAACAGGATTTAACTTAGAAAACAATGTAGAATTACTTTTAGTCTAACCTGCAGCCTTTTTGGAACTTTACTCCTGGTTTGCAGAACTCTGCCAAAAAGCACCATCAGAAATACCTTCCCGTGCAAATCCTACACAGAACACCACACTGACATAACTAGCCGGCGTGCTTGTGCACACACACACGCGTTTGTGAGATCCACATTTCAGGGGACTCCCTGCCTGTGATGCGTTCAAGAGGCAGAACTAATACCCTTGAGGACGAGGTGAAATTCCTTACATCGTTGTGTCTCTCTTGGGGGAGAAGGAATCATCATGGCTGAGTCTATTCTAGTTTCCTAACTTTATAAGCTTCAAACAGAAGGACAAATTACCCCCTTTAGCAAGGTTTTCTCAAAGCCATATAGTATGGAACTGACAGTGTGAGAGAGAGAGGGAGGGTGGGATGGAGCTGACTCAGTCATCTTCATTTGGGGGCTCATCCAGCAATCTAATACTGAGCCAGAGGCAAATATGCAGTAGAAATAGTTGGATCCTCTACATTTTATTACATTAAAGGGAGTCTAGGATCACCTGGTTTGTTTAAGTTACTGCCGTCCTTCTGTTTTGGATTTTCCAACTCCTTTTGTATTTGGCTGAGGAAAGATTCAGGGGACATGTTACACCATTAAAAGATGAACAGGAATTTGACTTTTCATGATTGTGTAAGTAGCTTTCATTTAGCTGGTCAGCGGGCCTTCTGATTCAGTGTATACAATCTTGCTTTAGAGAATATGTGCCCCTTTTACCAAAGGTTTTTCGGGATGAATTTTCAATTCTGCATTGGAACATGCTCCATTCCATAAATTGTGCTTAATACAGAGAATCCCAGAGGCTGTCACACCTTTGATAGGACGAATATACCATTAGAGGTGCCTTTCCTTTACTCTTCTTGCCAAGGGAAGGAATCCGTTTGCTCTGGAAAAGGTGTTCAATTTTCTCAGGGAGGGTTCTCTCTCAATGTCCCAGGGCTTGTGAGATTCTGCTGGCCGAGCACTCTGGTATCGAGAGTGTGGAATGGGTCATTATTTTAGGCTGCAAAGTCCCACTGCAACATACCACACCCTGCATAAAGCATGACACCCAAAGAGGCCATTATTCCGAAGTCACTATTACAATGAAAGCCAGAATTTCCAGAGTGCAAATCCAAATGAATGGAATGCCTGCCCTGTACCTACAGCCAGAAAGAGGAGCTGGCCTGTTGGGGAGGAACCAGCAGTTCTAAGGCAGCATTGAGGTGTTGGGCAGAAGGCTTCAATATAGCACATGCAAGAGGAACAATCAAGGAAGGGAAACAAAATTATGCAGCAAACCTTTTTTTATCGTGTAGCAAGGCCTGTTAGCGTAAAGTCCGAATGATGTGGGTCATAAGAGATTGAACCATCTTTATTCTTGAGTTGGAGAGGAAGGAAGACTCGGTAGGTTAAATTAGGTCTTGAACTACCATTCTGGTTCAAATCCACGAGGAATGGCAGACAGACCCTCCCACCAGCCCCCAAAAATGGTTATCGGAAGAGAAATATTTCTGTATATGTGGATTACTGCTCTGCTATGAAGAGAAACCTCGGAAGGAAACTATGGTACTAATCTGTAATTTAACAAATTTATTGTATAAACTGACCAGAGAAACAGCCTAGAGAGGGGGTTGTTGGGTAGAACTTAAGCTTTTTTTTATTTTTTATTTTTTCTTAAGTGCAATAAATCTATCAGGGAGCTGTGAGGGCACTTCATTGCATGGGAATCAAGGCTGGAGATGCAGAAATTTTAGCTCTTCGTGCACTGAAACTGAATCACATTAGGAATTTGCTGCATTAACACGACGTACAAAGGATGGTGATTTATTTGCTAATGTTTGTCATTTCTTTCTGTTGTGTATTTTTGTTAACACTGTTTTCTATTAAATGAAAACTGCATTCGTCACTGACTCCTCCTGTCTGTTTGGTACCTACAAATGACACTTGTTTTGTTCATGGCAAAGAAGAGAAGGTGAGATTTCACTAGAACTGAAGCAATATCCTTTCCAAAGGAACTCTGCAGAGCTAGCGCTACCATCCACTACCCTGGCAAAAAGAGCCATTAGGAAAACCAGACAGTGGTTTGAAGTTCTGCATGGTACCTATGGGTGTGAGCTTGATAGGACAGTCTCAGTCCAGTGGTCCAGCCTCTGAAATGCTTGTCTGTCCTCTCCCAGGATATTCCTGTTCCGAATGTATTTGCCCTTTTGTTTTTCACTTTGATGGGTAAAATACCTGTCAGGCAAACCCCTGTAAAGCTACACGAGGATCATCAGTGGGGTTTTCAGAAGCACCGAAATGAGCTCAGAGCACAAGTCTCATTGGCTGTCACTGGGGTTGGTGCCCCTAAGGCTCTTAGATGCTTCCCACCCAAGGAGCTGGCTTCTTGGAAGAGATGAGTGAGATCCTGAAGTGGGTAAGGACCGCTGTCCGTGGGCTCAGGGTATTTGCCCATCTTTGGGAGTCCCATTGCAGTCTGTGGCGAAGTTGGCAATGCTCTTCTTGAGATCTCTTGTTACTCAGTGTTAATGAATTATTTGTGCAAGAGAAATGTTAAAATATTACAGGTCACAAAAATGAGATTTTACCAAATATTAGTGGTTTATGAGAAGAACCAGCTGTCAAATAGTGAGGCCTAAGCTCATGATGATGGTGACCGTGCAATTCTAGGCAATTCCCTGCTGTACATGTGACAGGAAATTGAGCTTCATCTAAAACATATTTCGTTGTATGCGTTTCTTCTCCTCCGTATGCTGCTCTGACATGGCTTTGTCCCTGTGCGTAAGCTTAATGCTGACAGCAGCTACATACCCTCCAGTCTGCCTCGGAAAGTTCTGCCTTACAAACAGTTACAGAAACAGGTTTATTGCGTATTCCCTATATTCTGCTATGAATGCCGAGCTGGACTTTCCAGCATAGGGTACTGATTCGAGGAGCTCAGTGTGAGTTACCCAGTATGCAGAAAGCAGAACCGGGCAGCCCAGTGGCTGTTTGTAGCAATAGCTTCTCCACAAGAAGCAGCAGACAAGTCCGTATGCAAACCGGGTGTGCTTAATTGAGAGACTCCTACTGCAAAGCTGTAGCCTTCATATCTGATTTGTAGCTTAGATTTAGTATCCACAGGAACATCCGAAGCCACTCCTGAGTTCATGGAGCCAGCAGTTATGGTGCATCTTTCCCTGCACCTGGAAAACCGACGTGAATTAGGCTGTTTTGCCAAAGAAACTGTCCTCTGGCATTTGACCCAGTTAGGTGTGCTCAGCAGTCTGCACACAGGGAGACAGCCCATAAAAAATTCAGCACCAGTCAAGACTGAGAAGCATTTGCCCCAGTGCCTCTCCGTACTACCCCTGAATGAAGTTGTTTTCAGTCATTTCCTTTTGAAAGGAATAAAATCCATCATTCATGTTACATAAAACTAGACCCCAAGATTCCTGGTAGACCTATCCTGAGACTTATCGTCATGTCTCTCTTACCCCTTTCTCATTTATGCTCTTCTCCAAGGAACTTCTTCGAGAGATTCCTCTGTGCTTTGAGCCTTGACTATCTGGCCTACTGTCATTTGTAAATCTGTGGTGAATAAACAGGAGTAACGGCTAAGGATATCAGCAGCACATATTAAAGCACAGAAATCTAGATTCAGTAGTTAAGAATAAGGATCTGAGTTGAAACCTCTGCTCAGCCTTCTGGCAGGTGTTTTCACTGCCATATTTCTTGAAGCAGCGCAGAACCCATTCTGGTACATCAGAAGGTCTAACTGCCCTTGGACACAGCATATGCATCTCCTGTTAGTGTTACTTGATGTGCACTGAAATGAGGCCATGACATGTCAGTCATACTGTAGACATCGTATTAGAAACCTTTTGCAGCTGTCTTACAGGGCAGGACTCTTTAAAATGGTAAAATCATCTTGTCTGGTGTCATATTTCTGAAACGACCGCGATGCATATTGCAAAGCAGTCTGTGGCAGTGGGAAAACTGCCTTATGTGTTCTTGGATCTTAGATGCGACCTTGTGTGATGTGATGTTTTAAACCTCCAGATGTGGGAACACTGACCGGATTGTCGATGCTGAAACTGTTGCACTCCCTCTTCTGAACACAGGGGCGGCTCTATGTATTTTGCCGCCCCGAGCATGGCAGTCAGGTGGCTTTTGGCGGCGTGCCTGCGGGAGGTCCACTGGTAACGCGGATTTGGTGGCATGCCTGCGGGAGGTCCACTGGTCCCGTGCCTTTAGCGTACCTGCCGCTGAATTGCCGCTGAAACCACGGGACCGGCAGACCTCCTGCAGGTGCACCGCCGAAGGCAGCCTGACTGCCACCCTCACGGCGACCGGCAGGCCGCCTCCCACGGGTTGCTGCCCCAGGCACGCGCTTGGTGCACTGGTGCCTGGAGCCACCCCTGGAACTTTGGGTAGAGCTGGGATCTCTCATGCTTAGTGATGCTTCCTTCAGAAGCTGAATTTTCAGATGTGGGGGCCTAAAGTTAAGCACCTGAATCCATGCTGGGAACCTAATGTAAACATGGTCAGATTAGCTTCCATTGACTTGAGTGGAGGCCCTCTGAAAAGAGGGCACTCTTACTTAGCTGCTTCACTTCAGACACCTAAGTCTGAAAGCACTGGACGTTGAGCCCAGTCCTGAAAGGCACTGAATGCCTCCTCCAAGGTTCACACAATCCCTGACCTCCCCTTGAAGTCTGGAGTTAAGTGGGCCCAGCACCATCCAGGGTCATCCCCTCCTAGATCCTTCCCACACCTCATCACACTCTTCTACTCATGCTGCTTGTCGGTGTGGAAAGTAGAGATAATTCTGGAAAACGCCTTGATTTTAAACGGAAAGGACTTCATCAAAAGAACAAATCCAGTGGGGCACCAAGAGCTACCATGTAGGAACAGGGCCTGTGTCTCAGACTTCCATCAGATGGGCCCATTTCTGCCCTTTCAGTCAGAGTCTGAAAATGAGAACAGGAAAATAAATGGACTTATCTGAGCCTGCCAGGGTGCACTGTGCCATGGACAAATAGACTGTTACATTTTACCCTGGGGAAAAGGTTCTATGTAACACCGCCCTGGAGGGGCCACAGCCTGTATCAGCAGCCCTGATAATGCAGCAGCTTGGGGTTCAGCAAAGAAATCACACCCGCTGAAGCCTTCCATCTTTTATAACCAAGCAAATAGAGAGGATCCATGACACTGAACTTTCAGCTAACCGGCTACTCTTCTTCCGTGCTTAGAACTCCAACTGAATGGTAGTGTTACCTCTGCCCAAAGCCTGGTAGCAAAGAGATTTGCTCCTGATCCACCTCCTTTCTCACTGACCAATTGCCTCACGTGGATGGTTTTTAGGTACCAAAAGACTTGGAAAAACCATGTAACCTGCCTTTAGCTGAATGTTGACATCTCCTGTAAACCAGCACTTGGGTATTAAAGAGTTAATATATTTCATTTCTGTTTTATTAGAAAGGCTGGTATCGGGCCAGTACTTGCTTTGTTATCAAACCCTAGAGAACTATGATGTGTGTTTTACCGCATTTATGGATTTCTTGTAATACTCTTGGTTGAAATAAAGGGTTTCCTAATTTAGTCTGGGATTGTCCATGGTCAATTCCCTTCTCACTTCCAGAAAGGACCACTTTGCAGGGCGACGGGCCCAGACTTTTATCGCCCTCTCTCTTTCCTTTCCTCTCTTCACACATCTCTGCAATGAGATGCAGCTGGGGAGCCCCACCGCCCATGGAGAGAAAGAAGATAAGGAAATAGATGAGAATCCCACTGCCCAGAGGTTATTTATACAGAGGGCAAGTCCTTCAAAAGCAAGAGAGAGGGGCTCACTAGTGCCCTTTTAGGGGGTGGACCAACATGCAGCCTTGGGGGGATATTGGTACAACTGCTATCACCCTCCCCCACCAGAGCTCCAAACACTTCCTAAAGGCGAGGCTGTATCATCACCCCCGTTTTACAACAGACAGGGCCTGGCTTCCCCAAGGCCACACCAAGAGTTGTTGACAGAGCCGGATCCTGCCTCTTCTCCCCATCATGCTTAGGAGCCCCATCCCTCGGCACTCCATGGAAGGCACAGAGTGGGCTGCCAAGGTTGGTGCTACGTCATAAAACTGTCCAGGTGCTGCACACGTGGGGGCTGGTCCCGTGACAGGCTCAGCAGCCTCAGCTCGCTTTTGTAGTTCATGGGGATGGAGGGCAGTTGGGTAGGTCCCTGAAGAGGAATGTCTGGCCGTTGCCCATGTAGAACCAGGCTCTAGCATTGTCCTGAATAGTTACACCCTCAACCATGTCTTTCTTGCGATGTAGGCACTTAGGGTACGTCTACACTACCCGCCAGATTGGCGGGTAGCAATCGATGTATTGGGGATTGATTTATCGCTTGTAGTGTAGACGTGATAAATCGATCCCCGATCGCTCTCCTGTCAACTGCTGAACTCCAGCTCGGCAAGAGGCGGAAGCAAAGTCGACGGGGGAGCCACGGCACGCTGCGAGGATGCGAAGTAAGTAATTTTAATTCGATCTAAGATACGTTGACTTCAGCCACGCTATTCTTGTAGTTGAAGTTGCGTATCTTAGCTCGACACCCCCCCCCCCCACACACACACACACACACCAGGCTTTAGGTAAGTGATGGTTTGATTTGCCTGACTGCTCAGGCTTTCCTTTCACAGCTAATTTGCGCATATTGTCCCTTAGACGGGTCACTGCATACGGATCGGTGCAGGAAGAGGTTAGATCTGCCCCTGACTGTCTTGGTATCCAGCCCTGCCTTCCTGGGCGCCCATAAATCAATGGGTGAACAAGGTATGCAGGATTTGAGCCTGAGGGCAAAGTCTCACTGACAGTGGTCATGTGCTTGGGGGCAGGGATGGTGAAAGAGCTACTACTGGTGTTCCCTGTATTCTGGGGCCATGCAGGGGCCTGCCTGCTCTGTGGTATTAATTAAAAGAAGCCTCGGGGCTACTCACACTTGCTTCTCGTGATCCCTCCACTGTTCTCCCGTCACCCTCCACCTCCACCTGGGGCTAGGGGCAGAGTGGGTGTAACGCACTGGGCGGCAAACCCTTGAGCAAGTGAGCTTTAGCAGAGGGTTATTTCCACCCACTTTAAGGCCCCTCTCTGCTGCCAGAGCAGGGTAAAGCCCTTGAAGTATAGCTAGGTATTTACACTCTCCCATGTAAAAGGGAGATGCAAACAGCTGCTGGAATCTACTGTATTGAGGTAAATCTTACAGAGGGGACTAGCTGCGACTTTGCTTTTGAGTTAGAAATGGGCTCAAACGGGCATTAGTGGGGCGGACACTTCGTGCTGTGTATGTGCTACAGCTGCACCTAGGCAATTCCTCACGGCTGAAATCTTCAGCAGCTGCATTTGTACCCTCCGGCAACCCCACCCACTGCCTCGGCTTACACATGGGGCTGGGCGCTGAGGGGAGCAACCTCGGGACCTTTGAAAAATCAGTGCTGCACACAACGTACCTGACCCAAATCCACCAAAGCCAGGAACCAGAAAGCATCACCCACCAGTTCATGCCCCTTCATGGCTCCGCCCCCACGTACCCACCTTAGCCCACACATGGTAACTTTACCTCTACTCTTGGGAGACGCCAGCCTCCCCCTCCCCACCTTTACCAAACTACCCCTCCTACCACAGCCCACTGCTGCAGTCACAGCTAAGCGCTAGTAGAGTGCGTACCAATGGAACTAGCTCAGGGAGGGAATGTATATTCCCCCCCCCCGAAAGTTAAATTGGTATAACCCGTTCTGTGGGTGCCATTAGAGCACAATATCGCTTAGTCTTGTAGATTTAAGGAACTAAATCAGTGGTTTTAAAATATTTTAGGCTGTGTGCCCCATTCCAAATGTCATCTGCTGCGTGCCCCTCTCTGAGATAGGAAGAGGCGGCGTGGGGGAGAGACGCAGGGTTACGTCTCTGCCTTCTGTTTCACAACAGTTTTTAGAGATTTTAAAACGGGGGGGACATTCCCCTGCACGGGGGGTGTGGAGGAACATTCAGGAGGACGAGCAGCCCCATGCGGCAGGGCTTGGGGAAGGACCGCCACCATAGGTGCCAAAAAATTAGTGAGTGCTCTGCACCCACTGGCAGCCAAGCTCCCCTCACCCCCGCCCCACCTCCTCCTCCTCCTCCCCGCTGAAGCGCGCCGCGTCCCTGCTCCGTCTACCTCCCAGCATGTCCCACCCGGCGGCCACCAAACAGCTGTTTGCATGCTCCGGGAGGGGTGGGCAGGAGCGGGAACGTGGTGCGCTCAGGGGAAGAGGCAGGGCTGGGGCGGGGATTTGTGGAAGGAGTTGGAATGGGGCAGGGATGGGGTGGAGTTGGGGCAGGGACTTTGGGGAAGGAGTTGGAATAGGGGAGGGGCCAGGGGTGGTGGGGGGTCACCCACTGAATGGAGGGGAAGTCAGTGCCTATGACCAGTGATGAGCTGCCAAAATCTTAACAACCGGTTCCCTATAAAAAGTTCTGATTTAAGTGTGGGAAGCAGGGGAGGGGCCGGAGTGGGGGGAGACATACCCGTGGGGCCGGGGGCCCCTGCAGGGCCTGGGGCAAATTGCCCCACTTGCCCCCCGGCAACCCTAGAACTTGCAGCCCCCTCCCCCCCTTACCTTGCCAGCAGCTCAAGCAGGAGCTCAGGAGCAGCTGGCTCAGAGCTGCTGCTGCAGCTGGCTGGGGGCTGGGGGGGGGGAGGGGGGAGGGGCCTGGGGGGGGCAGGGGCCCAGGCGCCCCACCCCCCCCCCCCCCCCCAGAGCCCCCCCCCCCCCCTGGCAGCCCAGAGCAGAGCTGAGCAGCCTGCTGCTCTGGCTGCTGGCCATGCTGGGGGGGGGGGGGGGGGGGGGGGGGGGGGGAGACATCCTCGTGGCCACACCCCCCCCTCCCCTCTGGCCAGCCCTGGAGCTTGCAGCAGGACCCCCACACACCACACTGGGGGACTCTCAAAAAGCAGCAGCAGGACGACTCCAGCCAGCAGCTGCAGCTGCCAGCTGCGCGGGGGCTGGCCGCGCTGCAGCTGGAAGCGGGGGAGGGGCGGGGAGCCTCAGCCTCCCAGCTGGGACTCCTGGCAACAAACAGATGGTCCAGCCCCAGACCAGGTTGCCCCCCCCCCCTGCCCCTTTAACCAACGTTCTCCACGGAGGAGGTCTTATTTTAGCAACTGGTTATTAACTGTGGAAACTGCTGGCTGCTCACCACTGCACTGACCCCCCCCCCCCACCCCTCCCTCTCTCTCTCTCAGGACCACCCACCCTGCCTGGATTGGGGGTGGGGGAATGCAACAAAAAATTGTAACCGAGGCGGGGGGGAGGGAGGCTCAGCTTAAAAAGTTTGAAAACAGCCGCCTAGCAGTGTTGTTCGCCCCTGCCCCAGATATTCCTCTGCACTCCCATAGGGGGCAGGCCCCACAATTTAACCCCCCCACACACACTAAGCTATGCCAATAGAAACACCCTTATGTGTGTCTAGCAGTGTCTACAGTAGGGGCTGCATAGTTATAACTGTATAAGTTTCTAACTAAGCCCTGGTCTACACTACGAGTTAGGTCGAATTTAGCAGCGTTAGATTGATTTAACCCTGCGCCCGTCCACACAACGAAGCCATTTTTGTCGACTTAAAGGGGTCTTAAAATCGATTTCTGTACTTCTCCCCGATGAGGGGATTAGTGCTGAAATCGACATCGCTGGGTCGAATTTTGGGGGTAGTGTGGATGCAATTCGGCGGTATTGGTCTCCGGAAGCTATCTCAGAGTGCCCCATTGTGACCGCTCTGGACAGCGCTCTCAACTCAGATGCACTGGCCAGGTAGACAGGCAAAGCCCTGTGAACTTTTGAATTTTATTTCCTGGTTGGCCAGCGTGGTGAGCTGATCAGCACAGGTGACCATGCAGGGTCATCAGCAGAGGTGACCATGGAGTCCCAGAATCGCAAAAGAGCCCCAGCATGGACCGAACGGGAGGTACTGGATCTGATCGCTGTATGGGGAGATGAATCTGTGCTATCAGAACTCCGTTCCAAAAGATGAAATACCCAAATATTTGAAAAAAGTCTCCAAGGGTATGAAGAACAGAGGCTATAACAGGGACCCGCAGCAGTGCCGTGTGAGAGCTGAGGCAAGCCTACCAAAGAGCCAGAGAGGCAAATGGCCGCTAAGGGTCAGACCCCCAGACATGCCACTTCTATGATGAGCTGCATGCCATTCTAGGGGGTGCTCCTACAACTACCCAACCCTTGTATGTGGACTTCTGAAAGGGAGTCTCATGCAACAGGGATGAGGATTTTGGGGACGAGGAAGATGAGGAGGAGGAGGAGAAGGTTGAAAATAGTGCACAGCAGGCAAGCGAAGAAACCATTCTCCACAACAGCCAGGAACTGTTTATCACCCTGGAGACATTACCCTCCCAACCCGGGCTCCCGGACCTTGAAGGTGGAGAAGGAACCTTTGGTGAGTGTACCTTTGTAAATATAATACATGGTTTAAAAGCAAGCGTGTTTAATGATTAATTTGCCCTGAAGACTTGGGATATATTTGCGGCCTGTAAAGCTACTGGAATGCAGTCAAGCAACTTCCATTCTTTATCTCTCTGTGTTATCCTCAGGAGAGTGATATCGTTCATGGTCACCTGGTTGAAATAGGGGAATTTTATTAAGGGGACATTCAGAGGTGGCCGTTCCTGCTTGGCTGTGTGCCTGTGGCTGAAAAGAAATCATCCCTGCTGTTAGTCACGTGGTGGGGGAGGGGTGAAGCGATCATCCCAGAGAATTGGGTGTGTGTGTGTGGGTGGGGGGTAGCTGGGTTTGTGCTGAAGGATAACCAGAAAACCGCAGCCACTCCTTTTAAATGGCCAACTCCTTTTAAATGGTCAACCCAACTCTCCCTTTTTTTCCTCCCGCAGTTGCAAATGTTTCAGCGCTCCCCCTATCATCTCCGTCTCAGAGGCTAGCGCAGATAAGGTGGTGAAAAAAATACACTTGCAATGAAATGTTCTCTGAGCTCATGCAGTCCTCCCGCACTGAAAGAGCCCAGGAGAATACGTGGAGGCAGACAATGTCAGAGTCCAGGAAAGCACAAAATGAACGCAAGGACAGGAGGGACACACGAGAGGATAAATGGCTGGAGCAAGAGGAGAGGTGGCGGCAGCGTGATGAGAGGAGGCAGGATGCAATGCTGAGGCTACTGGAGGATCAAACTGATATACTCCGGCGTACGGCTGAGGTGCAGGAAAGTCAGCAGGAGCACAGACCGCCGCTGCAGCCCCTCTATAACCAACCGTCGTCCTCCCCAAGTTCCATAGCCTCCTCACTCAGATGCCCAAGAACGTGGGGGGGGGGCCTCCAGGAACTCAACCACTCCACCCCAGAGGACTGCCCAAGCAACAGAAGGCTGGCATTCAATAAGTTTTGAAGTGCAGTGTGGCCTTGTCCTTCCCTTCTTCCCTCCTCCACCACCCCTCCCGGGTTACCTTGGCAGTTATCCCCCTATTTCTGTGACTAATTAATAAAGAATGCAGGAATTTGAAACAATAATGACTTTATTGCCTCTGCAAGCGGTGATCCAAGGGGGGAGGGGAGGGCAGTTGGCTTACAGGGAAGCAGAGTGAACCAAGGGGCGGGTTTTCATCAAGGAGAAACAGAACTTTCACACCGTAGCCTGGCTAGTCATGAAACTGGTTTTCAAAGCTTTTCTGATGTGCAGCGCGCCCTGCTGTGCTCTTCTAACCGCCCTGGGGTCAGGCTGTGCGTAATCGGCGGCCAGGCGATTTGCCTCAACCTCCCACCCCGCCATAAACATCTCCCCCTTACTCTCACAGATATTGTGGAGCACACAGCAAGCAGTAATAATGATGGGAATATTGGTTTTGCTGAGGTCTAACCGAGTCAGTAAACTGCGCCAGCGCGCTTTTAAGCATCCAAATGCACATTCTACCAACATTCTGCACTTGCTCAGCCTATAGTTGAACAGTTCCTGATTACTGTCCCGGGTGCCTGTGTATGGCTTCATGAGCCATGGCATTAATGGGTAGGCTGGGTCCCTAAGGATAACTATAGGCATTTCAACATCCCCAACGGTTATTTTCTGGTCTGGAAAGTAAGTCCCTTGCTGCAGCCGTTCACACAGACCAGAGTTCCCGAAGACGCGAGCGTCATGTACCTTTCCCAGCCATCCCACATTGATGTTGGTGAAACGTCCCTTGTGATCCACCAATGCTTGCAGCACCATTGAAAAGTACTCCTTTCGGTTTCTGTACTGGCTGCCTTGGTGGTCCGGTCCCAAGATAGGGATATGGGTTCCGTCTATCGCCCCGCCACAGTTAGGGAATCCCATTGCAGCAAAGCCATCCACTATGACCTGCACATTTCCCAGAGTCACTACCCTTGATAGCAACAGCTCAGTGATTGTGTTGGCTACTTGGATCACAGCAGCCCCCACAGTAGATTTGCCCACTCCAAATTGATTCTCGACTAACCGGTAGCTGTCCGGCATTGCAAGCTTCCACGGGGCTATCGCCACTCGCTTATGAACTGTGAGGGCTGCTCTCATCTTGGTGTTCTTGTGCTTCAGGGCAGGGGAAAGCAAGTCACAAAGTTCCATGAAAGTGGCCTTACGCATGCAAAAGTTGCGCAGCCACTGGGAATCGTCCCATACCTACAACACTATGTGGTCCCACCAGTCTGTGCTTGTTTCCTGGGCCCAGAATTGGCGTTCCATGGCATGAACCTGCCCCATTAACACCATGATGCTTTGAGAGAAGTCTGTGTCCATGTCCTCATCACTCTTGTCACCGCACTGCTGTCGCCTCCTCGCCTGCTTTTGCAGGTTCTGGGGCTGTTTACAGTGCTCATAACTGCTGCGGTGATCTGAGCGGGCTCCATGCTTGCCGTGGTATGGTGTCTGCACGAGAGCAGAGTGGCAGTGGAAGCGTGACGATGGTTTGCAGCCTTACTGCACTGTCTGCTGCCAACAGCACCCAGGACAGAACAGCAGCGGCTGAGCCGAGTGGGCGTCTGTGCAGAAAAAAGGTGTGAAGCGATTTTTCTGCCGTTGCTGTCACAGAGGGAGGGACGACTGACAACATGTACCCAGAACCGCCCACGACAATGTTTTGGCCCATCAGGCATTGGGAGCTCAACCCAGAATTCCAATGGGTGGCGGAGACTGCGGGAACTGTGGGATAGCTACCCACAGTGCACTGCTCCGAGAGTCGACGCTGGCCCTGGTACTGTGGACGCACTCCACTGACTTAATGCGCTTAGTGGGGACACACACAATTGACTGTATAACATCGCTTCCTAAAAAATCGACTTCTATAAATTTGACCTAATTTTGTAGTGTAGACATACCCATAGTTGCAGTGGCACAAAGCCTGGGTAGCCCAGCTGTGCGGTGTTAGAAAGCAGTCATTTGGCAACAGGGGGAGGGGTAAGAGTTAAGCTTGTTGTCTGTAGTGTACAGTGGCCGTGGGGAGGGTACAGTGTATGGCTGTGAGTGGAGGAGACAGCATGGGGTGGTGATGGATTAATTTTTCATTTCCTGGCTTTGGTGGGTGTCTCTCAGTTGAGTTGTGTTTTACGTTGCCTCCCAGTGCAGTGTTTCCTTGTCAACGAGTGGGATTGTGCTCTCGCTGCTCCTTCCCCACTCCAGTGCTGGACAGGGCCCCACAAAAGTGAGACAAGCCAGGCACACAGCTCCAACCCCTGCTCCAACCCCTGTCTCTCTGGGCCTGGATAGCCTTGCCTGAACCAGGCCTACCTAGGAGAGGCATCCCGGCTTGCCTGGGCTGCATCAGGACTAGAACGGGAATACAGGACCTAGTACAAATAGGGGAGACCTTCACAGCTAAGTATCTAGCATCTCTTGGGGGGTGATGGGGTCAGGCCTAGCCTAAGGGTTGATTATCACCAGGTGTAAGATTCCCCCTACCCAAGGTTCAACATCTGTGGGGAGGGTTGGGGGCTATAGTGGTGTGATGCAGTAGGGAGCGGGGTGGATTGACCTGGGAATGTCATCTAGTTTTACTAGGCCTGTCTGCATGGGGGGATGGGAGAGCAGGGGATGACTTTAGGTGAGGGACGGTACCTGAGCCAGGAAGGGGGGTGGGGCGAGGACAAAGGGAGAGGGGGAGAGAGCCTGCTGGAGGGGTTTTTGGTTTCAGTTTTGGGCTAGCTGGGAAGAGGCAGGGAACCCCCAAGTCTGGGATCTAAGCTCCTTGCCTCCCTGAGGAACCTGGCTGAGGAGTCCTGGTTGTACCTACAAGCCCTGCTTGGGACTGTGTTCCTGTTGCCTAATAACCCTTCTGTTTTACTGGCTGGCTGAGAGTCAGGGTGAATCACAGGAAGTGGTGGGGGTGCAGGGCCCTGACTCCCCCACACTCCGTGACAAGTGGTCATTGCATGCTCCTTACAGCCATGTCTCTGGATGCATTTGGGTGCCTCATCCAGCATGCGATTGATGAGCCAGGCAAACACATTCCTTGTGTAAGGACAATTCTGTGCACTTCACAACGGTTAGCAGCGAGCAGAGGAACTAAGCCTTGAAATCACAGGGCTTCTGTTTCTGTCCGCTTTCCCCTAGGCCCCAGAGTGCTGTGTAAGGGAGCCTCTCCCCACCACTTACATTTCTTGGGTTTCTCATCTCTCGCCCCCCCTCCCCCAAATGCTGCTGAAAATTGGGGTTGGAGCTGCTTGGGAGCTGGGGCAGGCTCCTGAACAGAGGGACCATCCTGCAAAATTCAGCCACATCCTCCCCTCCCTGGGCTCTGCCACTCCTCACGGCTGGAATCGCATGTTAATCCGAAAGCTATTGAAATCTCTGTGCCAGAGAGGGATTTGCTGAAATCGCCACCTTCCTATATTTTATCTGTAAACCCTGCGCTGGTGATGCTTCCCAGCTAGAATCATCCCAGGCTGGGATGGGGTGCGGATAATAGCAGCCATTGCATGAAACAAGTTACGTAGGCAGGGCTGGTGCCACAACTCAAGGTAACCTGCACCAGGTGCCCATTCTGTTTGCTCCCAAAGGCAGAGGGCTTTTGCCATCATGGGGGGGTGGGGTGGGGTTGGAGTGTGTGTGTGTGGGGGCACAGGCTGCCTGGTGGATGTGGGGAGGGATAGCAGCCACTTGGGTGGCATAGGAAGTGAAGGAGAAGCCAAGGGAAAGGAGGTGGGAAGAGATTAGCACATTCACTGCGTGGGTATGCGGAGGTCAGTGATCACTCAGAGGGTAGCGAGCCTCCCAGTGAGTCACCCGCTGCTCCCGCCAGCACAGTGACCTAAATGAGAGACCCTGCAGGAGTGCTGCCAACTACTGATTTCCTGGCTGTATTTAATGCTGCCACACGACTTTCCTCGCCAGTCACAGGCAGCCAGCCAGGCTCCGCAGGGCTTAATCTGGGAGCTGTGCAGGGTTCACAGCAGAGTGTTATACAGCTGCAGGCTTCCTGTACACCCTCCTAATTTACACCACCTGACTCCGCTCCGCCCCGCCCCGGAGAGAAATCCACCTTAGCCAAGGCGAGGTACCGTGCAGCTGAACAGGGGATGTGTATGTGTGGGAGTAACAGGCCTGGGCCAAGGTGCTGCATCCCTGTTGAAACCCACATCTTTCCTGCCCCCCCGGGCCAGCCTTGAGCAAGAGGTGCCGTCCACCTGTAGCCTTCAGCAGGGCGAGCAGCTGGTGAGGCAACATCTGGTGGCAGCCCCACACCAGCAATGGGAGATGGCTGAGTTACCTGTGTCCCTGCTCCCTCCCAGCCGGGCCCTCAGCCGTGTTCCCTGTAAGCTGCACACTGAGTGGCCGCCCAGGCGTGAGTGAAGTGCTGCCCAGAGCCGCTCACATCCAGCAGGCCTGTATTCAGGTGTGCCCCTCTCTCTCTCCCACTGCTTTGCAGCCCTGCTGCTCCTGAGACCCTCCTGCGGGCTGGTCAGAGCGTAGGATAGGAGGGGGCTGATGGGGTGTCCCCCTCCCCCGTACACCAGCAGGGAAGACAGGACAGCCCAGCTCAGGACTCTGGGCACTGCAGGAGAGGGTCTGGGGTCTGACCGCCGGTCTGGGCGGTGAGTGCCTTTACCCCAGAGACGTCCCCAGCGCAGTCACGCGCAGTCACGCGCAGTCACGCGCAGTCACACACACACACACACACACACACACACACACACACACACACACACACACACACACAGCCTGTCTCCCTACACACATACAGTCTGAGTGTAGAGACGTCTGTGTGTGTCTATACACATGGAGTCTGTATCTCCGCACACATACACAGTCTTTCACACACACCTCCCAACACATACTTGTGTTATTGTTGTTACTTCTTGGTACTTCCTGCAATGCACATATAGTCTCTGTAATTGTATTCTTTCAAAGTGTGTTATTTTGACTGGTCTGTGCATTTCATAATTTTTATTTCTCTTACATTTAAATTTAGTTATTTGAGTAGTGAGTTTTAAAATGCCTAACTTGGCCTGGCTGGAGTAATTATCCCTGTTGGTGACTTTTAAAAATATATATTATATCTAGGTTTTTTGTTTCTACTGGTGACGCACATCCGCATAGTCCCTTGGTGCACATAACAAAATGTATTCTGTACATGGATGGAAAAAATAGAGGGACCATTGGTGCAGACATAGCCTAAACATCATGGCCTGAAGGGACAATAGATTTATGGCTTATTACAACAATCTATAAACCACTTAAAGCCTCCCCCCACCCCCGCCCTTTCTCCTCCCATGACTTCACCTGGAATGGTCCCCTGAAATATGTAACTACTCACGCTAAACAGTGTGTTCCACCTTGTATTTAGCTGTGACACTGTTAGTACCTTTCCCAGCCCTGAAGAAAAGCCTGTGTGGCTCGAAAGCTCATCTCTGTCAACTGCAGATATCACCTCACCCACCTTGTCTGCCCTTCCTGCAGGTCCATCACTGCTTTAGGATTTTGTCTGCAAAATCCAGGGCTCCTGATGGGCTTCCGTGTTCCCTGGTGCACGCTGCCAGCTGCAGAGAACTCACCCCTCAGATACTGCCACTGTGTTTCACTCCCAATGAGCGAGGCTGAATGCATGTTACGCTGGACATGTGTGGAACTTTATTAATCCCTGTGCACTGCTCTGTCCAGGTGGCTGCACGGCTTCCCGCCCAATTCCTCACATTCCCTGCCTGCCTGGTGTCCTGCCCATGCCAATACCAATCCCTCCAGGGAGCATGGGCCCTCTGACTCCAGGTCCCCTGCTCATGATACAGTGTCCACATGTTAAAAAGAATGTTAAAAAATTGTTATGGGGCCAGAAAAAAGCCACAAGAGCAACTGGCAGGCTGAAGAACTGGACTTGCTGGCTAAGTTCCCTCTAAGCTGCGCGGCCGCCCAGCAATCAAAGACCGTGCCCTTCCCCGGACTGCTGTTCTGCTCCTGCCCTCTGCCTTGGGGTGAGCCCCTGGGAGTCTCCTGCCTGCTGTGAAGAGCAGAGTGGGGGCAGGGGAGGGAAGCTGATGTCAGGGTATCCCCCTCCCCCACCCACGTAGCCCATCTCTGTAGGAGAGGGAGGGGGGAAAGGAACACAACAGGGCTCAGGACTGTGATGTGGGACGGAGCTCGCCGGTGGCTGCTGCTGTGTCTGAACAAGCAGGCTTCAGCCTGGTGAGTGCCCATCTACTTAAAAGGGCAGTGCACTTAAGGAGGAATGTGTGCGATTGTGTCTCTCACACACACACACATACACACACCACACACTCTGTGTCTCTCTCTCTCGCACACACAGCATGCTGTGTGTATTGCTCTCTCTCACACTCACGCCCCACCGTTTGATTCTCTCACACACATACCACACAGTGTCATACCCACCCCCAACAGACCGTGTGTCTCTCACACTCACCCACCAGTCTCTTTCAAACTGTTTCTTACACACAACAGTATTTTTACACACACCCCCACACCCACCCCCCCTCTCTCTCGCTCTCCCCCACCCCCAGTTAATACAAACTCAAGATGTTGAGACCATATCAGGAATCAAAGGATATGAAATGCCTGTACCTGAATGCAAATGAGGAATTGGAATTGTACATTTATGAGCATAAATTGGATCTGGTTGATATTATTAAAATCAGGTGGGATAAGGCCCATAGGTGGATTGTTACAATCAGTGGTTATAACCTATTTAGGAAGGATAAAGTGGGCAGAAAGGGAGGGTGAGTGACACTCTATCAAAAATGGCATTACTTGTTTCTGAGTCTCTGACACCCCACAGGAAAATGACCTTGAATGCTTATGGATCAGTGTCCTAACAGAGAAAGCACAAGATGGGGTATTACTTGGTGCCTGCTACAACTCACTAAATCTCACTAGGGAACAAGATGGCTGGCTCCTTATGCACCTAGCTAGTTGGAAGGGACCTCAGGAGGTCATCTAGTGCCACCCCCTGCTCAAAGAAGGACCAATCCCCAGACAGATTTTTGCCCCAGATCCCTAAGTGGCCCCCCTCAAGGATTGAACTCACAACCCTCGGTTTAGCAGGCTAATGCTCAAACCACCCCAAGAGGGAGGGATTTTTTTAAGAAAAAAAGCAGCCTGCTCATGAGGCACTCCAATTGGCGTGACACATGCAGGATGTCTCATACCGCCAGTATTAAAAAGGCCTTGCAATTTCTCAACATGATAGATGATGGTGTTGCATCCAACATGGAGGAATTCATTAGACCTGGTCTTAACAAATCAAGAGGAACTGATCATAGAACTAAAAATTAATGGTAGCTTAGGTACAAGCGATTATGACTATCACCTTTATAATGTGTATGCAGAATAAAGTACAGACCAGTAAAATAGAGAGAGAGAGAGAGAGAGAGAGAGAGAGTGTTGGTACTTTTAAGTGACCAATTTCCCAAAGCTGGAAACTGTTATGAGCCAAATCATCTGGAGGACGAATTTCATCAGCTAAATGTGAATGCTAAATGGGACTCAAGAAGCCACAAGCAAGGCTGCACTGATTAAAAACCCATCTGGTTTAGAGGGGAAATGAAGGCAACTACAAAAAATAAATATATAACAAAAAGCAGAAAGGGGACGTTGCTAGCAATGAATATAAATCAGAACTTAGGAACTGTAAAAAATTGATACGGGAAGCAAAGGGACACAAGGAGACATCTATGGCCAAGAGAATGAAAAACAAGAAGGAGCTTTTTGAAATATATTAGGAACAAAAAAAAATCCTGACAATGGTATTTGTTCATTAGTAGATGGAAATGGTAAAATTATCAATAATAATTCAGAAAAGACAGCGGGTGTTCAATAAATATTTCTGTTCCGTATTTAGGGGGAAACACATGATACAGTCTCATCATATGGTGATAACCCTACTTCCATTCTGCCACAACCTCAGGATAGAAGCTACTAAATTCAAACATTCTTAAATCAGCAGGGCCAGATAATTTGGATCCAAGAGTTTTAAAAGCGCTGGCTGCAGAGCTCACTGGGGAAGTTCCTGAAGACTGGAGGAACGATAAAGTTGTGCCAATATTAAAAAAGGGTAAATGGGATCACCTGAGTCATAAGCCTGTCAGCCTGATAATGGTCCTATAGAAAATTAATAGAATGGCTGATATGGAACTCGATTAATAACGAATTAAAGCAGGGTAATAAAATCAATGCAAAGCAACAGGAGTTTATGGCAAACAGAGCCTATGAAACTAATGTGCTACCTTTTTTGATGAGCTTACAAGCTTGGTTGATAAAGGTAATAGTGTTGACATAATAGACTTAGACTTCTGTAAGGCATTTGACATGGTATTGCACAACAATGTGACTAAAAAAACTAGAAAGATATTCTTAACGTTGCACACATTAAATGGATTAAAAATTGGCTAATAGATAGGTCTCAAAATGTAATTATAAACAGAGAATCATCATCTAGTGCAGGGGTAGGCAACCTATGGCACGTGTGCCGAAGGCAGCACGCAAGTTGATTTTCAGTGGCGCTCACACTGCCCAGGTCTGGGGGGAGGAGGGAGCGCTGCATTTTAATTTAATTTTAAATGAAGCTTCTTAAACATTTTAAAAATCTTATTTACTTTACATACAATAGTTTAGTTATATAATATAGACTTATAGAAAGCGACCTTCTAAAAATGTTAAAATGTATGACTGGCATATGAAACCTTAAATTACAGTGAATAAATGAAGACTTGGCACAGCACTGCTGATCTAGTGGGTGTGTTTCTAGCGGGGGTATCACAGGGATTTGCTCTTGGCATAGGCCCTATGCTATTTAATATTTTTATCAATGATCTGGAAAAAAAACATAAAATCATCACTAATAAAATGTGATGACACAAAAATCAGGGGAATGGTAAATAATAACGAGGACAGGTCACTAATTCAGAGTGATCCGGGTAGGCTGGCAAACTGGGCACAGAAAACGTGTTTTAATATGGTTAAATGTAAATGCATACATCTGAGAACAAAGAATGTCGGACATATTTACTGGATGGGTGATTCTATCCTGGGAGGCAGTTATCTGAAAAAGATTTGAGTCAAGGCAGATAATCAGCTGACCAGAAGTTCCTAGTGCAACACTGTGGCTAAAACAGCTAATGCAATCCTTGGAGCCGTAACCAGGGGACTGAGGCTATGGCTACACTTGCACTTCAAAGCGCTGCCGCGGCAGCGCTTTGAAGCGCTAAGTGTAGTCAAAGCGCCAGCGCTGGGAGAGCTCTCTCCCAGCGCTGTCCGTACTCCACCTCCCTGTGGGGAATAACGTACAGCGCTGGGAGCCGCGCTCCCAGCGCTGGGGCTCTGACCACACTGGCGCTTTGCAGCGCCGCAATTTGCAGTGCTGGAGAGGGTGTGTTTTCACACCCTGCTGCAGCGCTGCAAATTTGCAAGTGTAGCCATGGCCTCAGATAAGAGTAGAGAAGTTTTTTTACCTCTGTATTTGACACTACTATGAGCGCTGTGGCCAATTCTGGGGCCCACCATTCAAAGAGGATATCGACAAATTGGAGAGGGTTCAGAGAAGAGCCATGAGAATAAGAATTAAGAAACATATGAGAGACTCAAGGGGCTCAATCTATTTAGCTTCAAGTGAAAGTTAAGGGGTGATTTGATCACAGTCTATAAATAGGTACACAGGGAACAAGTATTTAATACTGGGTTCCTCAATCTAGCAGAGAAAGGTGTCACACAATCCAATGCCCAGAAGTTGAGGCTAGAAAAATTAATGCTGGAAATAAGGCATAACTTTAAAATGGTGAAAGTAATTAACCATTTGGACAATTTATCAAAGGTCATGGCAGAGTCTACATCACTGACAATTTTTCAATCAAGATTGGATGTTTTCCTAAAAGGAATTGAGGGGAAGTCCTGTGCTATACCGGAGGTCACACTACGTGATCACAACGGTCCCCTCTGCCTTTGGAATCTATTAAAATACAAGTAGCTGACTATGTGTATGTAGCGAGGCCTGGCGGGTTGGTTTCTTCAAAGTTATTCCTGTGTAACAAGCCACAGGTACATCATCAAAGACACATTTTCAGATGAGATTTTAAGAGAGATGTTGCAGAGAGACAAGATGGCTATTCTTCCTGGCAGGTTCAGAAGTGAAGGCTGTGGCAGGGATAGAGGTCAGATTGTGAGGAAGGGCCGAGAGGAGACACACAGTGGAGGAGTTATATCAGGGTGACTGGCACAAGACTATGGAGGAGGCGTAAGCAGAGGTCTTTTCTGGACTGGCTCTGGGATGAATGGGGATCCTGTGGAGCTGTTTGTGGATAGGTGTGACACGTTCTTTGCGTTCTCTAAATACTGACACACGAGTGAGAAGAATAACTAGTTTATTGTTCAGCTAGAATTCATAGCTGCACCATCAAGTCTATCATTTTCTTCAAAACAACATGGCACGTCCTGCCCTAACAACCCCCACTGCCTTCAGGGGGATTGGATAGCGTAGGATTCAGGGCAGAATTTTGCCCTCCATCAATAATTCTTAAAGACCATCTTCAAATTCTCATAGGCCTGTTAACATTCTAAGAGTCATCTATTAACTCTAGTATTTATATCACTCTCTCGTCCCTCTTTTAAACAATGCCTTAATGTCTCTCAATGTATACAATATACATTTCAACATCACATACACAGAAAACAGCTATTTCTTACGTTCTGCTTCTCCAAGCAGAAGAGGCAACTCGCAATTCAATCTCCAGCAAGCGTTTACCTCTTTATACAATTATTTCTGTAAAGAAATATGACATTTTTATTTAGTTTCTGTAGTGGTTTAAGAGCTTCTTAATATATTATCTTCTTCAGATTAATTAACCTCTCCGTTTTTCTCTGTTCTATCCCACAAGTTCTAATGGTTCATTTGCACCAGATGTCGTATCTGTGATCTCAGGATATGTTTATTAAATCAAAGGGCGGCAAACGCATTATACACTTGCTACGATTTTGGAGCTCTCTCTGCTTTTCCTATGCCTCTCTAATCACCAGTTTGTGGTGTAGGCACAAGGATATGCACGGTGCTGCCAAAGCTGATATGATGGAAGAGTGTGCTCTTCTTAAAAATCAAAGTAACTCTGTTTAATTTTCTGGTTCTCTTTAATCTTATTCTCTCTTCATTTTGAGTCTTGTTTAGCTTTTTTCTTGCTGGGAAAGTTAATTTTCATTCATCTTCTCAACAGCTGCGTTGGTGACTCTCCATCGTCTACTAATGGATGGAGCTGATCCAAAGGATTGGTAGCTTCTTGATCCACTTCTTCACTATCTGTACTAAGCTCTTCTTTAGCCCATTTGATCTAAAATGGTTAGGAGTTGAAATCATATGCTTCAAATCTACATCAACTGAAAGCTGCTTAATTTCTGTGAGGGGAACATTCTGTTCTAATAGCACTGAACACTTCGGCCGCACATTCTTAAAGGTATTTTGCTATTTCTCCACCCGCTGTTGCAAAGTGTAGAACTATATTCACAAAGGGATACAGGCTCATAAATTCAACATTTTAGGCATCTCAGACATTCAATAAAATCACCACTAAGTTGCTACCTAAGCCTAAATCCCCCTAAGCACCTACTTTCTACCAGTTTTGAAGGTTTGCTCTGCCTAATTTGAAGCAAGGGCTTAAACCCAGGTTTCCTAGCTGACTGGAGAATGCCCTAACCACCAAGCTATTCTGGGGGGGATCCTTCTCCTGTTGGAGTGACTCCAGTTTGTGTATCTACCAGAGCAGGGATCTGAACTTGCTGCTTCTACAGCTTAGGCAAGTGCCCTAACCATCAGGCTATTCAGCCTCTCTCGTGCTTCCTCTTGCCCCAGAAATATTTATTTAATACCAAATGGAACAGGTTCAACAGCAGAGACAGAAAGAGCCACCCCAGAATACCCAATAGCCTGGTGGGCTGGGCACTCGCTTGGGAGATGGGAGACCTTGAGTCAAATCCCCACTCCAAACCAGGCAGGGGTTTGAAAACAGGTCTCCTACCTCCCAGGCATGTGCCATAACTACAGCCCTGCAAATCTATGGGTATCCGCTTTATATCCATGGACCATTTCTGTGGATAGCAGTGCGGATGTGGATACAAATTTTGTATCTGCGCAGGGCTCTGATGGTAAGATCTGGGCAGGCAGCTGAGAGGAACCACCCATCCCCCGCCCAGGGCAAGTGGAGCGTCCACTGCAGCTCCCCACAGCTGAGACTCTCTCCTACCTCTTGGTCAGATCCTTAAGGCACAGGTCAATGGGAGTGCCCTTGTGGATCTGGGTCCTAACCCCTGCCCTTTCCTCTGCATTTCACTCCTGGCTGGCTTTGGTGGCTCTCTGCTCAGCTTGCTGGCTTCTGAGAATCAGGCACCTAACTCTCCCCATACAATGCTTGGGGGGCCTGGATGCATCACCCAGGGCTGTGAATTCCACTGGGTGGCAGGGCAGTGGGGAATTAGGTGTTGAAAACACTTAAGTCCTCTTTGTGAATCTACCCCAAGTGACTTAGGGTATGTCTACACTACGAAATTAAATCGATTTTATAGAAGTCGATTTTTAGATATCGATTTTATACAATCGATTGTGTATATTCCCCACTAAGCACATTAAGTCGTCGCAGTGCGTCCTCTCTACCGTGGCCAGCATCGGCTTACGGAGCTAATTCACACTCTCAAAAGTGACAAAACACTTAAGACCCAGATCCTATTGAAATCAATGACTTTCAATGATTTAGGCTGCTAAGTCACTTTTGAAAATGGGACTTAGCCATCTAAGGCCTGGGCTACACTAGCAGGGGGGTTCGAACTAAGATACCCAACTTCAGCTACGCTATTCGCGTAGCTAAAGTCGAAGTATCTTAGTTCGACTTACCTGGCCATCCTCACGGCGGCGAGTCGGCTACCGCGGCTCCCCCATCGACGCCGCTTATTCTTCCTGCCGAGGTGGAGTACGGGCGTTGATTAGCAGATAGATTTATCGCGTCTAGACAAGATAAATCGATCCCCGATACATCGAACACTACCCGCCAATCCGGCGGGTAGTATAGACATATCCCAAGTCACTTAAGCCCAGATTTTTTAAGGGAGTTAGGTGCTTAACTGCCAGTGGAAGTTAGACACCCTAACTACCCTTAAAATCTGGACCTTAGGCCTTGCAATGCTGAATGGAACACTGCCTAAATACCTTTAAAAATCTGGGTCTTTATCTGGAATTCCATGTCTTACAAAGATACTTTCAGATGTCCACATTTCAGGGTGCAAAGAGCAAGGATCAGGAACAAACTTCACTTGTTCTTTGCCACATGAGTCTGTGATGTCCACTGGTATAGCTGGCCTGAGTCAAGCAATTCAGATCCAGATTCGAATCTCTGCAAAACTTCAAAACCCTGCACTGGAATACCCTGGGGTTTGGCCCATCTCTGACCATTTGATAGTCTCTGTAGTATCAGACAGGGAATCATGGGGCTGTAGATTGTATCTCAAGTAGCACAAACAGCTTGTTCACATTTGAGAAGCCTCTGGGTTTATTTCTTTTACATACGATTCCCAAATAGCCTCCCTGTAGCAGTCACGGGTAAAGTCACTGGAGTATAATAGTTTTATGTCTATGAACAATCATGCCATTCGCTGCTGTACATTTATATCTGTAACCTCCATAGTCTCTTGCTGACGGCTGTGCCTTACCTTCGGCCATCCTTTCATAATTGTTTCATTCAGCGTTTTCCCTCTTTGTGACCTTTCACTTGTAAGCTTGGTGATCCCTTCTCACAGCATCTCCAACTCTTGCTTCCTCAGCTTCTTTCTCTAACGCAGCAAGTATAGATAGGGTATCAGCCGGCAACACTTCATTACTATGACACAGCTTTCTCTCACATCTGTAGCTTTATCATCAGACGTTGCATTCTTATAGAACAGGTAATCTGGTATTAGAGACCTGGGTCCGTTTCAGCCTCTGCTCTCCGGTCAAAATTTCTCTTAGCACTTAAGCAATATCCCTAACAGCTGTTTGTATTTGTGCATCTCGTTTCTGCATCTCTGTGAGCTGAATGCATAAACTGTAAGCTGTCAGCTTTCTTCCCACTACTGCAAAATGACTTCACCTAAATCAAATTGTGAGGCACCTATTAAGATTTTCATAGGCCTTCCACTTGTACAGGAGCCAGTGTTAAAGTTCTATACAAGCAACTCTTTCAATTCCATCCAGGCTTTTCTGATAACGGCAAGACCACCTAATTTTCATTTTCTAGCAGTGCGCTCAAAGTTGATGTTTTTGTAGAAGATACAGTATAATTTTAAGCCAGTCCTAAGCTGGTAGCTAAACATCATACAGGGAGTGCAGAAAACTGCTGGAGTTCTTGCCAGGAAGAGGGAGACAGTTTGAAGCCCATTTATGGTTCCCTGGTGGCAGTGAAGTGTTGAGTCCAGACTGAAGCTTTTCTTGCATTCAGAACGGTCTCCCAGCTGGTGACTGAGCATTTTCAAATGTGGATGGTTTAACACAGTGGTTCTTAACCAGATGTGTATCCCTGGGGGTATACAGAGATCTTCCAGGGGATACGTCAACTGATCTAGATCAGTGTTTCACAACGTGTGGGCTGCAACCCCCAGGGGAGTTGTGGGACGGGTTTAAGGAGGTTGCAAGTGCAGAGCTGGCATTAGGCGATGGCAAGCAGGGCAGTTGCCTGGGGCCATGTGAACCTAAGTTAGATGCTTCAGCACTGGGCAGCAGGGTTCAGGCTTCAGCCCCATGCAGCAGGTCTGAGCTTCAGGGGTACAGTAGTCTGGAAAGGTTGAGAACCACTGGTTTAAATCCTTAGAGTATGTCTTCACTGCAGACTTGGCTTGGGCCATTAGCAGCCGGGCATGAGTGACCACCCTATAAACCCACACCCACATTACAGTGTCCTTCCTGGTGCTTCACTCCCCCACATGTATTGCTAGGACTTCTAGAAGTATATCC
This sequence comes from Mauremys reevesii, assembly GCF_016161935.1. NCBI lineage: Eukaryota > Metazoa > Chordata > Testudines > Geoemydidae > Mauremys > Mauremys reevesii. Next base: position 7,135,735 of record NC_052644.1, on the reverse strand, counting down.
CACCGTTTTTTGTGCTGCAGTAAGATCAGCCACTCTGATTTGTTCCTAACGAACTGTGGGAGAACTAGTCAGTCCTTCAGGGCACACAGTGGAATTATGGGAAGGCATTGGAAGACTATCAGCGCTCGAGTGATTTAGCCTGCATCTTCGTTGCAAATGGGTGGATTACCAGTCCAAGTGAAAGTAGTACCCACGCTCCAACCTGCAGCTGTAGCCAGGCCAGCTAGCTGAGAGGGTTGTGTGGGAGATGAGATTGGGGCAACACCCGGTAAGAGCTAACTCTGCAGCAAAGACAATACTTAAGGAGAAGTTGCAGATCAGCTGACTTCAGAGGAAAGTTTGATTTACTTGCTCCACAAAGACTGTTATAAATGGAATCAGAGCTTTCGCCTGAAGTTCATTCCAGCAGAGCTTTGGTCTGAAGTGAAGCAGGTACTTTTCCAGGCCTTTTCTATGATATTGCAGGTCCATACAATTCAATTAGGCTTTAAAGAAACAGTAAACAATTCCTATCAGAAACACATTAGGTCAAACAAGACAGAGAGATTCTCATAGAACTGAATACAGCTGCATCTCTCCTAAGCTTAATCATCAGGTTTCTTTATCAACCATATAAAGAGGTACAACGTACAAAAAGGAAAAGGTTTCCTCCCCACTACCAACAAAACAGGGAACAAACTCCAGGTATGTTAACTCTGGAAGGCTGTTCTGCTTTGGTCTGGTCTTAGAGCCCTCCACACCACAGTCACTGGCCATAGCCCACTAAGGCAGAGTAACAGTGCTCTTTCACCAAGGAAGAGAAACTCTTGCAGTGTGAAGGTCATACGGACTGACATTCATCACACCCACAGAACTTCAAGGCTGGGAGGTTCATGAGCAAAAGAGCCCCAGGAATGTATTTTGGCAGAGCTGGCAGACCCCACGAAAAGGGACCGTGCCCTCGCTTCTCTCCTCTCTCACACAGGGAGCACGACGGCAATATGGGACAAATGAGGAATTCTGGCTGGGGAGCACGACAGCTCTGCCGTGACTCACTGATGTCACTTCACCTCCCTTTCTTTATTTTTAAAATGTCCCTCTCTCTCAAATCTGTGGGAGGCCTACTTCATTAGTGTGTGTGTGAAGCACCGAGATCCTTAAATGCATTGAAGTGCACAGTATTATGAAATCAGGAGGGAGATGCAAGGGAAGTATTACATTCCCCCAGCGTGCACAAGCGGGAAAGTCGCTGAACTAAAACAAAAAGTGAACAAAGTGTGAGCTTTCCCCTGTTGAGGAGCTGTGCTCACTGGGGTTCCTACAGGAAAAGCATCTCAAAGTGCCTTGGCAGTCCCAGCTCTTTAGGATCCAACCACAAACAGGAAAAGAGGAATCCTATGGCAGGCTGGAGCGGTCCCGTGCCTGGGCTCAGAAGGACAAGCTGGAGCAGGTCCCGCAGCCCAACTCAGAAGAACAGGCTAGAGCAGGCCACCTTGTTGCAGCAGGGGCAGGTATAGATCTTGTCCCCTATGTGCGTTCTCTGGTGCTGGACGAGCGTGGAGCTCCGTGTGAAGCTCTTACCGCACTTAGAGCATTTGTAGGGCTTCTCGCCTGTGTGTGTTCTCTGGTGGCTGAGGAGGGTGGAGTTGAGGCTGAAGCATTTGCCACAGTCAGGGCACTGATAGGGCCGCTCCCCCGTGTGGCTCCGCTGATGTCTGGTCAGGGTGTAGCTGCGGCTGAAGCGCTCCCAGCACTGGGTACACTGGTAGGGCTTCTCCCCCGTGTGGGTTCTCTGGTGGGTCAGGAGATGCGAGTTCTGGTGGAAGCGCTTCCCGCATATGGTGCACTGGTAGGGCTTTTCGCCTGTGTGGATCCTCTGGTGCGTGATGAGGTGGGAGCTCTGGCTGAAGCTCTTCCCACACTCAGTGCATTTGTAGGGCTTCTCGCCCGTGTGGGTTCTCTGGTGCTCAACAAGGGTTGAGCTGCGGCTGAAGCTCTTCCCGCACTCATTACAAATGGTCGGCTTCTCTCGCCGGTGAGTTCTCTGGTGTCTAATGAGATGTGATTTCCGGCCAAAGACTTTCCCACACTCCAGACACGCATTTGGCACCTCCCCTTTGTGGATTCTCTGCTGCTTCCCCAAAGATCTCTCTTGGGGAGCAGACTTACCCCGTCTCTTCCCTGCAGGCTTTTGCGGCTGCTTTTCTGAGCTCTGCTTACTCTGGGAAACATTCGATTTGGATCTTCTTGATAATGTCCCCTGAGGCTCCACTTTCTCAGGCCCTTCCGGCTGAGGACTGTCATCCTCTTCGCTCTCACTTGCGATCTCATCATCTGCTAGGATAAAAAGAGAGAGTAGCTGCCTGAGCTCAGGAAAAATGAACCCAGGGAAAGGGGAAATGCAAATAAATAAAACAATGGTGATAAATGTAGAAATTGGGAGCCAGGATTCGGGGCCCTTCCCAAGGGAGATAAGCGGGAAAGAGCTGTTCTTCAGCTTCCTGTCTGAAAACCCAGAGAAAAAAAAAAGAGATGAAGGAAGAGGAGGGGCTCCTAACAGAAATCAGTCAGGTTGGTGGAATGCAGTGGTCTCCAAAGAAAGAGATCAGGTTTGGTCTGGAATTATTTACCTTTTATAAAACCATGTTGTATTTTAGGCCAATTACTGTTTACCTTTGTCCTTAACTAATTTTTCTTTCAAAATTTGTTCCAAAGACATACATTACAGAAGTCTAAGTATATTATGACAATAGAATGGCCTTTATAAACCAAATCTGTAATGGCATCAAAAAACGATAAAACTTATTTGACGAGACCTATTGTTAAGGCTGTGAAGGGTTCGGTCACGGAGACCCCCTTGGGACTGTCACCTGATGTGCTGAAACTACCTCTGAGCCCATTTTCTTTGCCAGCTTGGGACTCCAGAACCCTGTCTTGTTGAGCCTGACACGCTAGCCTGCTGCAATACAGACCCAGGGTCTGGTCCACGCCCCCAAACTTGCAGATATAACTGTAAGCAGCTCAGCAAGTACTCCTGTCTCAAGCACCCAGACCCCAATGGGATCCAAACCCCAAATAAATCCATTTTACTCTGTATAAAGCTTATACAGGGTAAACTCAAACTGTCCATCCTCTATAACAGATAGAGAGATATGCACAGCTGTTTGCTCCCCCAGGTATTAATCACTTACTTTGGGTTAATTAATAAACAAAAGTATAAAAAGTAGGATTTAAGTGGTTTCAAGTAATGACAGACAGAACAAAGTAAGTTACCAATAAAACAAAACATGCAAGTCTAAGCCTAATACATTAAGAAACTGACTACAGGTAAATCTCACCCTCAGAGATGTTCCAATAAGCTTCTTTCACAGACTAGACTCCTTCCTAGTCTGGGCCTAATCCTTTCCCCTGTACAGTCCTTGTTAGTTCCAGCTCAGGTGGTAACTAGGGGATTTCTCATGACTGGCAGCCCCTTTGTTCTGTTCCACCCTTTTATAGCTTTGGCACAAGGAGGGAATCTTTTGTCTCTCCGGGTCCCCACCCCTCCTTCTAAATGGAAAAGCACCAGGTTTAAGATGGATTCCAGTACCAGGTGACATGGTCACATGTCGTGTGAGACCTCCAAGCCTGCATTCTTGCCGGCCTGACTCACAGAAACACAGGAAGGCTTGCAAGTAAACAGAGCCATTTACAACCAATTGTCCTGGTTAATGGGTGTCATCAAGATTCTAAACCACCATTAATGGCCCACACTTTGCATAATTATAATAGGACTTCAGAGTTATATTTCATATTTCTAGTTTTAGATACAAGAATGATACATACAAATAGGATGATCACACTCAGTAGATTATAAGCTTTGTAACGATACCTTACAAGAGACCTTTTGCACAAAGCATATTCCAGTTACATCATATTCACACTTATAAACATATTTTTATAAAGCATATGGAGTTCAATGTCACACCCGCCTCCTGAACTTACTGCCGGAGTCTTGGACAATGTCCATGGCGGAGGCAGTACATGTAAAATCCCGGTTTGTCTCTGGTTACACACCCTTCCAGTGCCTTTAAACCCTATGATGTCATTCATAGGTGTTCATGCAAAGTTCTGGGTTCCTGGGTGCCTAAAAACATGCCGGGACGCAGTATTGCTAACAGAATGCAGACAGCATTCTGGAGTGCAACGTCAGAAAGGTTACATTTTAGTCACAGGTATTTTTAGTGAAAGTCATGGATAGGTCACAGGCAGTAAACAAAAATTCACGGCCCGTGACCTGTCTGTGACTTTTATTATATACCCCTAATTAAAACTTGGGCTGGGGGACTGCATGTGCCCAGGGGGACGGGAGCGCTGCGGGTGCCAGTGGCCCAGGACCCGTGCTGGTGCTATGGGGTCTGGGGGTTGGCAAGCTCCCTATCCAGTATGTCCCTGTAGCTTGAGGCTCTGTTCGCTGCTCCTACCACAAGCGTCGGCTCCGCAGCTCCCACTGGCCAGAAACCACAGCCAATGGGAGCTGCGGGAATGGTGCCTGCCGGCCCAGGCAGTGCGTGGAGCCCCCCTGGCCACTCCGCCTAGGAACTGCAGGAACACGGCGGTGGGAGCCAGGGAGCGCCCCCCTCCCCCAGATAAGCGCTGCCATGCATCCCAACCGCCCGCCCCAGCCCTGAGCCCCCTCCCATACACCCAAACGGCTGCTGCTACCCCAGCCCCTGAGCCAGAACCGGCCATTGCAGAAGTCACAGAATCTGTGACTTCCGTTACCAGCACACAGCCTTACCTATTATCCATAAAACCACGTTATGCTACAATCCTTTAATTATTTACTGAGTCTCAGATCAGCCTTTCCATGATTTTGTTTGGGACGACGTCACACCAACTCGCCTATACCGTTCATAGGCTGCAAGACCAGAAGAGACCATTGTGATCATCCAGTGGCGTCCTGCATAACACAGGCCATAGAACCAGGCCAAATGACCATGTCATTTAGAAAAATATCTAATCTTGATTTAAAAATTGTTATTGATGGAGAATCCATCACAACCCTCAGTAAATATTTCCAATGATTAATTACCCTCATTGTTAAAAATGTATGCCAATTTCCAGTCTGAACTTGTCTAACTTCAACTTCCAACCATTGGATTGTGTTATTCCTTTCTCTGTTAGATTGAAGAGCTCATTATTAAATATTTGTTCTCCATGCAGGCACTTATAGACAGTAATCAAGTCACCCCTTAACTTACTCTTTGTTAAGCTAAATAGATTGAGCTCCTTGCGTCTGTCACTATAAGGCAGGTTTTCTAACCCTTTAATCGTTCTCATGGCTCTTCTCTGGACCTTCGCCAATTTATCAACATTCTTCCTGAATTGTGGACACCACAACTACATGCAGTATTCTGGCAGTGGTCACACCTGTGCCAAATACAGGAGGTAAAATAGCTTCCCTACTGCTGCTCAAGATTTCCTAGTTGCATTCTAGGATCACGACAGCCCTTTTAGTCACAGCATTGCAGTGGGAGCTCATGTTCACCTGATTATCTACCACCACCACCACACCTGTTCAGTCATTGCTTCCTGGGATAGAGTCCCCTATCCTGTGGCCTACATTCTTCGTTCCTAGGTGTATACATTTGCATTTAGCTATATTAAAATCCATTTATTTTACCAAGTGATCCTATTTATTCTTTTAAAATATTGTTACATGAGCCTTTTTCCAGTCCTCTGGAACTTTCCTGGTGTTCTAAGATTTGTTAAAAGTCAACATTAATGGTTCAGGGAGCTCGTCACTTAATTGTTTTAATTACAAATTGTGAAAATTGTTGGTCCTGCTGGAGTAAACATGTCTAATAGATGCTGTTTAACATCCTCCCTAGTTACTGATAGAATATAAAGTATTTCATTATCACTCTCAGATGTGAATACATCATTCTACTACTTTCTAAATACAGAACAGAAACCTTTATTGATACTTCTGCCTTTTCTGTATAATGATTTACAGTATGGCTCTCTTTATCTATTACTGGATCTATATCATAGATAGAATTTTGTTCCCGACAGATAGATATAAATAAATCTCATTGTTCTGTTCTCCTGGCTATAGATTTTTCATTGATCCCTTTAGTTTCCTTTATCATCTGCATTTCCTTGGACTCATTGCCAACAATTTACTGATTTTTTCTTTTGTTATATCTGTTTTTTACTGCTGCTTTCATTTCCCTTCTTTATCTGGATTTATTTATTTCATTTTTTAACCTCTTCTAGCCTTAAAAAAATCTATGAACAAGATTAAGTGAGACAGAACTACGGAGTTTGCAATAGCTAAGCTGGAATTCCAGCTTTATACTTGGCAGGGAGATGTTTTCTCGGCTGGTTTAACTTCTTCCTCACCTGTGTGGGTGTCTTTTGAGAGTTTCCTTTCCTTGAAGTCCTGGAAACTTGGGACCCATAGATCTTCCCATTTTGCCATTTGGATGAGCACAGCAGAGTCAGCAATTCCACTCACTGCAAAGCAAAGAGGCCCATTCAGTATTCCCCAAATAGACTTTACCTGCAGTGGTCCATGAGGTAGGCTCATCCCTCCCATGGGTGGAGGTTGATATGTATTTGCATATATGGGAAAATGGATACAGAAACTAGGAATTGCTAAACTTGATCAGACTCGAGGTCCATCTATTCCAGATCCCTGTCTACGACAGTAGCCAATAAAAGATGTTTCAGAGGATGGTGTAAGAACCCCACAGTAGCAGATATGGGACATTCTGCCCCCACCCTTCCAATAGGTTTCAGAGTCATAGAAATGTAGGACTGGAAGGGATCTCAAGGGCTCATTTAGTTCAGCTCAGCCCCTTCATGCAGGGCCAGGTATACCTAGACCATCCCTGACAAGCGTTTGTCAAGCCTGTTCTTAAAAACCAACCTTGGAAGCCTGTTCCAATACTTAACCACCCTTATAATTAGAAAGTTTTTCCTAATATACGACATAAAACTTCCTTGCTGCAGATTAAGCCAATTACTTCTTGTCCTACCTTCAGTGGACATAAAGAACAATGGATCACCACCCTCTTTATAACAGCCCTTAATATATTTGAGGACTTCTCATATTTCCACTGTCTTCTTTTCCCAAGACTAAACATGCCCAGATTTCTCCCCCCTTCCCCTAACATTTCCTCATAGGTCAGGCTGTCTAAACCTTTTATCGTTTTTGTTGCTTTCCTCTGGACTCTCTCCAATTCAAGTGTGGTGCCCAAAACTAGCCATGATAGTTCAGCTGAGCAGAGCAGAACAACTACCTCCAGTGTCTTACGTACAACACTCCTGTTTATACACCCCAGAATGATATTAGTGTTTTTTGCAACCGCATCGCATTGTTAGCTCAAGTTCAGTTTATGATCTGCTACGATATCCAGATCCTTTTCTGCAGTACTACCACCTAGCCAGTTATTCCCCTTTTTGTATCTGTGCATTTGATTTTTCCTTTCTAGATGTAGTACTTTGCACTTGTCTTTACTGAATTTCATCTTACTGATTTCAGACTCCAATTTGTCCAGGTCATTTTGAATTCTAATCCTGTCCTCAAGAGTGCCTGCAACCCCTACCAGATTGGTGCTGCCTGTAAATTTTACTATCCACTCCATTATTCAAATCATGAATGAAAATGTAGACTAGTACCAGACCCAGGACAATGTCATCCCAGTCTGACAATGAACTGCTGATAACTAGTCTGAGTTTTGTCTTTCAACCAGTTGTACACACACCTTACAGTAAATTAATCTAGACCACTTTCCCCTAGTTTGCTTATGGGAATGTCATGTGGGACGGTGTCAAAAGTCAAGCGATCAGGTCTATTGCTTCCCCCATCCACTCTTTGCTCTTAAGCAAAGTAAGCAGTCATGGGAAAGAGAGAAGGTCCTTTCATGGATCAGTAAACGGTTAAAGGTAGGAATAAATGGACAGTTTACACAGCGTAGAGAGGTAAACAGCCAGGTCCTCCAAGGACTGGGACAAGTGCTGTTCAACAGATTTAGAAATGATCTGGAAACGGAGGTGAACACTGCACTGCAGACAATACAAAATAACTCAAGATAGTTAAGTCCAAAGCTCACTGCAGAGTTACAAAGAGATCTTACAAAACCGGGTGACTGGGCAACAAAATGGCAGATGAAATTCAATGTTGATGTGTGTAAAGTGCTCACTGGAAAACATAATCCCAACTACATATACAAAATGTGGTGGTCTAAACTATTTGTTAGCGCTCAAGAAAAAGATCTTGGAGTCATCATGGAGTTCTTGAAAACATTCACTCCATGTGTCGCTGCAGTCAAAAAAGCTAGCAGAACGTTAGGAGCCACTAGAAAAGGGGTAGGTAAGAAGACAGAATATAGCCTAATGCCACTATATAAATCCATGATACGCCCACACGTTGAATACTGCGTGCAGTTCTGGTCGTCTCATCTCAAAAAAAAAGATATATTAGAATTGGAAAAAGTACAGAGAAAGGCAACAAAAATGATTAGGGGTATAGAACAGCTTCCATCTGAGGAGAGATTTAAAAGATTGTTCATCTTAGAAAAGAGATGACTAAGGGGGAATGTGATAAAGGTCTATAAAATCATGACTGGTGTGGAGAACGCGAATAAGGAAGTGTTATTTATCCCTTCACACACAAAAAGAACCAGAGGTCACCCAATGAAATTAACAGGCAGCAGATTTAAAAAGAAAACGTAAGGAACTATTTCTTCACACAATGTTCAGTCAGTGGAACTCATTGAAAGTTGATATTGTACAGGCCAAAAGTATAACCGACTTCAAAAAAGAATGAGAAGTTCATGGAAGATCAGTACATCAATGGCTATTAGCCAAGATATAAAGGACGCAACCCCATGCCCTGTTCTGTTCATTCCCTCTGAAGCATTTGGCACTAGAACCTGTCGGAAGACAGGATACTGGGGTAGATAGAGCATTGATTTGACATAACCCCATTAAAGAAGGAAATTAGTTTGTTTTGGGTTTGTCAATAACAAATCATGCCATGATGGCTATTACTTGTTACCTTATTTTCCTCTAGATGTTTACAAATCGTTTAATAATTTATTCCTGTATCTTGTTGCCAAAGAGCCACCGTAATCATCCATAAGCTTGATCCTAAGGGTGCATGATCCATCCCATCATCCATAGGCTTAAGGTACATTTCATCAGTCCCTGCCAACTTGAATACATCAAACTTATCTAAATATTCTTTAACATGTTCTTTCCCTGTTCTGACTTGTGTACCTTCCCCCTTGTTGTTAAAATTGTGTTACGCATCATTGGGCAACTTTCGACAATATCTTTGGGAGACCATATTGTATTAAGTGTTGTGGCAGGTTGCCACAGCCAATGAGGCCTACAAAATAATGGGTTTAAAACAATTCTATGAACTCTATCCTGACCTAAAACCAGGGTTAATAGACAAAGATCATAGAGATAAAACTGTAGTTGGGAAATTGGCAGGCCATTATGTGGAGAGTCAGCCTGGGTTTGATAGAAAACCTAACAATGCAGGAATGGGATCAGATCACAGGGATTGAACGCAAGCAAAGGCCCACACCTGGCAGCAGGGAAGCCCTGGGATGGGTGGGACAAAGCAATGTCTCATTTGTGATCAGCCATGTCAGTTTGCCTGGGATTGCCTGCTCCGCCCAGTGCAATGCTCAAAAAGCCACCTGCAACCCCAACCTCAGAGTTAACTGGGTGACAATCTCGAGAGGGAGGGAGTCACACAGTACACTGATGGCATACAATGCTCATGCTGAGCCAGTCACACCCCAAACTACTGCCCATATGTCATGCTGCACCCTCTTAGGTGCAGACCCACTGGACCCTCAGTGGGAATGGAAGGTGGCAGTCAATGGGGAGACATTCACTGAATGGAGAGATACCAGGACCAGGAGAGATACCAAGAGCTCCATGTCCTGAAACCCCATCAAATGCTCTCAGGGTGTGAAGTGTGGGTAAAAACTCCTGGTATAAAAGAGCCTTCACTCAACCTATACCACAGGTTTCTATGCAGACCCAGGAAGGGTCGGGGCACAAGGGGTAGGTGTATTGTCATCTATTCCATATTCTTTGCTTTGGGGGATAATATGGCTCTAAAAACGGAAGGGGTGAATCAGACCCCCTCTGCTAACTCCAGGCCTTCAAGGGACTGTGTTAGCCAGAATGCTAACAGAGTAGCTGAAAAGGTGTTGTTGGGGGTGGGAGTGGGGAAGCGTCATATTCCTCCCTGCCAGTATCCAAGAGGAATTATTTTCTCAGTATATGCAAACAAATACCTGAGGAGAGGGTGGGTGAGACAGCCGCCTATTCCAGGGGAGTGAGGAGACCTACTGAATTAAAGGGAAACACTCTGGGTCCTGAAGCCCAGGCCAGGGAAATAACTTCTCTGCCTACTCCTACCAGGGAACCAGAGGAAGTACAGAGCATGGGGATGGCAGTGACTCCAGCCAAAGCAGGGACACTGAAGCAGCTGCAGTGCACTGCTCAATCTAGGACACCCACCCAAGGGTGGGAAATGCCCAAGTGCAAGACAGCTGCTTGGGAGATGACAACAGTAACCACAGCCAGGAAAAAAGGGGAAATTCTCCCCAGAGTTTATGACTGCCTGATGGTCTGTGAAAATGTAAAGGACCCTGAGCCTGGTGGAGGAAAATCTGTTGCACTCCTTGACTCAATATACAGAGATGAAAAGGCCACCCCATTGGGATGGGGGGATCAATACTCCTCTCATTCCCCCACAGAAGCTGAGGTAAAGCCACAGGAGTCCCTGGGGCCTCAACCTCTGAGGAGGTGGCCTAGAGAAAGGACTTTGGCTATGGGAGATGTTTCAAGAATCTCTGTTGTCCATCCCCTCTGCTGTTAAAGCAATGCCTGGTTGAGAGCCGCTTCACAGGGAGGCAGCCTTGCTTTATTTCTCTTTTGTCAGAAGAACGTGGGGTCTCAACCCACTGCCAGAGGAGCGGATACCTTGAGGGACAAAGGGACACCACACATGCGCCCTAAAAACCAGATGGAAGGTGGGAGTGGGAGGACCAGGTCTCAAGTTCACACCCAAAGGTTTTGGGGGAACAAGGGCAAGAGGGGGCAAGCAGGAGCTTCAACCGGTAGGTTCTAAGAAGAGAAATTATACAGCATGATTGTTAAACAACTGTACAGATTTTTGAGGGATGTATGCTGACTTGCTAGCAAAATATTTACTACATGCATAGGTGAATATTAACTTACGAAAGGTAATGGCTTAAACTCCATTCAGGGAATAAACCTGTGGATTCCTCTAGGATGCCAGTCAAGCACCACAGTTACGCTCACTTATTTAGGGAGGAGATGAGACAGACAAGGTAACTTCCTACAATATCTATGGAAGACCATATCATATTAAGTATATAAATGGTTTATGTATCATTGTGGGCCAGGGATTGTATACACTCCATGGTGGGGAGATGGATACCACAGCTCCTCCAGGAAGTGAAAACAGTAATAAATGATTAAGGCAAATCACTAATGTTATAACATCTCCAGAGAGGTACCACCTCCTAGGGAAGCTCATATATTCTGATTCAAACCGGATTATTCAGAGACCAACAGACAAAAAAGGGACTTCTGGATAAGTAGCCCAATAAATAGGAACCCTTTCCCCCCCCTTTTATCTAAAGAATAAGTGTTCTTGCTTAGAAAGAGCTATGTAATTGCTCTACAAGGATTGTGGAAATTAAGACAGTCAGATGGCTTGCTGGGGACATCACAGTGAAATCTAGGGAGTTCTGCAGCCTCAAAACCCTTGGACAAGAGAGAATAAAAGACGCGCATGTCTGTCCAAGAGAGGTGATGTCTCAGAGCCAGAAACTTTTAAGTGGGTGCCTTGAGGGACCACAGAGAGGGAATACAGGTGCAGTTACCCTGAAACAGACAATCTGGTCACAAGTAATCATTTTAGTGAAGAATGAAGCCAAACAGAAGCGAAACATCTCAGCCTTCTTGATGTCACCTGTTATTAGCTCTCATTCCCGCTCCGTAGTGGACCTACACCTTCCTTCACCCGTCTCTTGCTCTTAACAGGGTAATAAGAGGCGTTTCTAAACTACATTATGTCCCTTGCTAGGCATCACTCATTTCGTGCCTTGGCCTTTCTGATTTCTGCCCTGTCGGCTTGTGCTATTCCATGGCACATCCCCAGAGCGATCTGTCCCTAGTTCCACTTTTTGTAGGGCTCCTTTTTGACTTTCAGGTCATTAACGTGGGGCCTCATGGAGCCATACTGCCCTCCCCGTCCTGCTCCTTCCTTCTGATCCAGCCCCAATCTGCTCCCCCTCCTCTACCAACCCATTGCTCGTTCGCCTAAGTGTGGGGGGGGGGGGGGCAGCTGGGACCCCGGCACAGCGATGGGGGGGCGCCCCTGCAGACCGGGGACGGGGAGGAGAAAGGGGGGGGCGACCCGGCCGAGCGGGGGGAGGCAGATGGGGGCGCCCCAGCCGAGCGGGGGGAGGAAGCCCCGGCCGAGCGAGGGGGCAGGACGGGGGGCGGCCGAGCGGAAGGGAAGGGAGATGGGGGGCGCCCCGGCCAGGGCCCCGGCGGAGCGAGGGGGCAGGAAGGGGGGCGGCCGAGCGGGAGGGAAGGGAGATGGGGGGCGCCCCGGCCAGGGCCCCGGCGGAGCGAGGGGCGCCCCGGCCGAGCGAGGGGCAGGAAGGGGGCGGCCGAGCGGGAGGGAAGGAGATGGGGCGCCCCGGCCAGGCCCCGGCGGAGCGAGGGGGGCGCCCCGGCAGAGCGAGGGGGGGGCGGCTGAGCGAAGGGGGAGGAAGGGGGGCGGCCGAGCGGGAGGGAAGGGAGATGGGGGGCGCCCCGGCCAGGGCCCCGGCGGAGCGAGGGGGCCGAGCGAAGGGGGACCCTTCTCCCCGTTCCCCCCCGGGGGGGGGCTGCAGGCGCCCTTGGAGGAGGGAGCCCCCCCCCGTACCGCATCCCCGGGCTCGCCCCGCCCCCACTCACCGCTCCAGCCGCGGGGGCTGCGCGCAGGGCCAGGGCCGGGGGGGCCTCCGAGGTCCCGGAAGCGGCCTCGGACCGCGACTTCCGGTGGCGGCCGGAAGTTCCCGCCGCGCTGCCCCCTCCCCGCCCCAGGCTGCGGGACCGGCTTTAACCCGTCACGCGCCAGAGGCCCGCGAGGCCGCTTGAGCGTCCCCGGAGCCCGGGGCTGGGATGGCCCTAGACATCCCCAGGGGGTCGCTGTGAGCAGTGGTGTCCCCAGGATTTGAAATGGGGGGGGGGGTGTCAGGACCAATGAGATCTATAAAAGAGATAGGAATAAAGTAAGTGTTTTGTTAGGATTATGCAAATTTAACATAAGAATAATGCAAGTTACACCAAAACACAGAGCAGGTCTAGATTGCTAAAAAAATAGATTTTTTTAAAAAGTATTTAATTTAAATTGACTTTTTAAAAGTAAGCCATCATGGGGTTAGAGGAAAGTCCTCTCATGGATCAGTAACTGGTTAAAAGATGGGAAACAAAGGGTAGGAATAAATTATCGGTTTTCAGAATGGAGAGAGATAAATAGTGGTATCCCTGAGGGGTCGGTACTGGGACTAGTGCTGTTCAACATATTCATAAATGATCTGGAAAAATGGGTAAACAGTGAGGTGGCAAAATTTGCAGATGAGACAAAACTATTCAAGATAGGTAAGTCCCAGGCAGACTGCGAAGAATTACAAAGATCTCACAAAACTGGGTGACTGGACAGCAAAAATGGCAGATGAAATTTAATGTTGATAAATGCAAAATAATGTACATTGGAAAACAATCTCAACTATACATACAAAATGTTGGCATCTGAATTAGCTGCTGCCTCAGTGGCTCACTGTGACCCTCCACGTAGCCCTTCTCTCTCTAGGGCCAGGGTTACAGTCTACTGAGCCCTTTTCATCCTAGGCTGCAAGGAGGTTGGGGAGAGAACTCCCACAGTCTCTGTTCAGCCTCCTGTCCTGACAGGGACCTGACTTCCCCTTCCAGGAGATGTTCCTGTAGTGGTGGGTTGGGGGGAACCCAGGCCCGCCCTCTACTCCGGGTTCCGGCCCAGGGACCCTAATGGCAGCAGCTGTTGGCAGCCAACCTTTCACTGCCAGAGTTGCTACATTTCCCTGGGCCACTTCCCCACAGCTCTCCTGCTTCTCCCTTCTTCACCCTTACCTTAGGGCTCCCTTACCAATGGTTTGAGGGTGTCTTCATTAACCAGCCCTTCAGCCACACTTCCTCTCCCCTGCCTGACTGGAGTGAGCCCTTTGTATAGTATCAGCAGGGCCTTAATGAGAGTCAGGTGGTCACATTAGCTTAATGGCCTCACCTGACTCGTTACAGGTTAATTAGAGACAGGTGTTCTCATTAGCCTGGAGCAGCCCTTGCTCTGGTCAGTCAGGGAACATCAAACTGTTAATCCAGTGGCCAGTATATCTGCCTTCTGCCATTCTGCTGTATCTTCTACCAAGACCTCCTCCGGACCTGGAAGCTCTTTTCAACGACCAGGTCCGTGGCGGCCACCTTGGGGGTCGATCTCCTCGCGGAGCCCCTGCTACACAACCCCCAGCTCCGTGTGCAGGTGGCGGAGTCTCGCGTGCGCCAGAGGCTGGTCTTGGCAGGAGTCACCAGGGTCGGAGACCTCCTGACTACGACCGGGAGACTGGCTGGATCCCCTGACGCCGCCAGCGCATGGGGCTCTCCAGCCTCGTACCCGGCGCGTACTTCAGGAGGTGAAGGCCGCTTTACTGCCCGCTGCTCGGGTTTACCTCGACCAGGTCCTGCGGGAGGGCATGCCCCGCCCACCTTCCACCCCGGGCCCTGTGGATCTTTTTATCGGGCCCCTGCCCCGTGGCCCCAATCACCCCCCTCGCCCTTTCACTGCAAGCCGGCTGCCCGATCTGCAGCCGGTTTTGTTCCAGACCGCGCCAAGAAAACATCTGTACACGCTCGTGCTCCACACGCTTTACCACCTCACCCTCGCGTCCCGCCCCGATACGAAATGGCGGGGCCTCCTGCCACCTCTCGAGGGTGAGGAGCCCCGGTGGGCCAGCCTGTATTCTGCCCTAGTCCCGAGGCCCGCCGGGGATGTCAGTTGGAGGCTCCTTCACGGGGCCGTGAGCACGGGCGTGTACTTGGCGCGGTTTACCCCTGTCCCCACCACCTGCCCCTTTTGCGGCGTGAAGGAGACCCTGGCACATGTTTATTTAGAGTGTGCCAGGTTGCAGCCCCTGTTCCGGCTCCTCTTGGATCTCCTATTGCGTTTTGGTTGCACTTTTCCCCTCACCTGTTTATCTATGCACTCCCATCCGTAGCCCCACGGTCGCTGGGATCTCCTTGTCAACCTCCTCTTGGCCCTGGCCAAACTGGCCGTCTATAAAACCAGGGAGAGGAGGTTGGCCGACGGGATTTCCTGCGACTGTGGGGCCTATTTCCGCTCCTCCGTCCGTTCACGCATCCGGGCGGAGTTCCTCTGGGCGGCGTCCACTGGCTCCCTTGACGCCTTCGAGGAGCAGTGGGCGTTGTCCGGGGTTCTCTGCTCGGTGTCCCCATTTGGTTCCCTTCGTTTAGCCCTATGACCTCACTCCCGCTCCTGTTTTTTTTCATTGGTTGTCCCACGTAATTACTTAGTGTCCCGGACCTGTGGATCCTCCCCTTAGGCTGGGGGGAGGTCCTTTAGCAGTGGGCGGGCTTCGCCCGCCCACTTCCTGGATGCTAATAGGGCCATTCTGCTGTACCCAACTGGCCTGGGTCTATCACAGTACGTAAGCCATGGCCTCTCCAGTTTGTCACCATTGGCGATTTCACACCAGGAATGTGTTAGATGGAAACTTCTATTTTCATTGTCTTTGGGAACATGAAGTTTTTCACTTCCTGTGGCCCATGCCGTACAAGGAAGTCCCTCAGGCTACTGCTCAAGTGGGTCCACAGTCCTGGATCATCTAGATTTAAGGAACTGAACTCAGCAGCAGCTGTTTCTTGCGCCTCCACCACACTCTTCTCTGATCTAGAGGAATGTGCATGGTTACATCCATTTGACATGGAGATATGGATGCTGCAGTAGCTGCCAGGTCTCCTGCACTCTGACTATCTGGAAGATCAGGCATCTCCTCACCACTCACATCCTCACTGGGGCCGGAAGGCTCCCCGTGAACATTTGTGTCTGTGTATCTCAGGAGAGCTCCTTCCTGCTTAGACAGAAAAGCTTCCTTTGCTTTCTTTCTTTTTCTGAATGCTGCCCCAGAGGGGCGTTTTCTTCTTTCACTCATGACTGCTGTTCTGTGCCAGCTAGAGTGGCAGGGGACAAATAAGCAAGCTGGTAGCAGGGTCTGAATGAGGGAAGATATCAGCGTCTTAAGGGCCTACTCGGCTCCTACTACTTCAGTTGACTGCCTGTTCTCCTCAAGGGGGTTCAGGGAAGCAGCAGGAAATAGGAAGCTCCTATTTCCTGCTGGTGTTAATCAGTCCAGACTGCTGGGGGTGCTCAAGAGGTACATAAGAGGCTCCTCCTCCTCTCTCTCCCTGTAGCTCCTGTTGCTTTCTGTTATTCCCTCTCCCCTTTTCTCCTGCCTGCCTGTTATGTCTCTTGTGCCCCCTTCCTCCAGCACAGCACTCCACCAGCTCTGTGTGTCTACAGCAAAGAGAAAACATATGCACCAGCACCAGACAATTTTCTACGCTCTGGGTCCTAGTGGTGCCCTGCCACAGTTTGGCACCGGAGGCAGCCGCCTCAGTTCGCCTCATGGTCTCGGATGGTTGGGGTGGGGGCAATGCAAACCCTCAGCCCCCTGAATGGCAGGAAATCAGGACTCAGGGAGTTAAGGGGTGTCTCTGTCCTGCTGGAGAGAGCAGACCTGGAGAGCAGAAAGAGCACTAGTGGCATTGTAGGAAAGCCAGTGACTTCTACCTGTGAAGCTGGCTGTAGCTTCTGGCAGACACTAGAGTCCCGGATCCTTACACCTCCTTTGGGGATCCTTTCTCTAGGAATAAAATAAGGACACCACACAGAGAATGACATTTGAATCCCAGGTCTGGGATCCAGGGAAAAGGGATGATCTCAGCCAGGCTACGTACCAGGAACCTGATTTTGGTCCCAAGAGCCACAATTACCCAGAGGAGGTTTTCTTCCCCATTTGCTTTCAGGTTATTTACTCACAGTATTAATTTGTCTGCTTTGCCGGGTCTCCACTCTCTGTAGCTGTTCATTGGTTTTAGTAACAGTCTTTCAGTTTTTGCTTCTGTTTCCTCTTCTTACAGGGTAGCATCTGCTTAGCACTTTTTAAAAAAATAAAACAATTCAAAACAAAATCCTGATCCTATATTGAAGGTTCCTGAGAATTTGGCTGCAGAACTTTAGTGTCTGCATATTTCAGTCCCTATTATTTATTCAGGTGCAGGTCTGATGCCATCTGCGCCCCCAAGAACGCCCATATGATGCACGGGGTAGGGGGCTTTGAATACCTGTTAAAAGAGAAGAAGACAGTAGATTAAAAGGTGGGGAAATCAACCAATGCATCAGCCCTTCTCTGCATCATTAAAGCACCAGGCATGGGAGCGAAACAGGTTAAAAATCCCCATGGTTCTTTCCCACTAGACAGACATCCAGAAAGAAAAAGGCCTTCAGCCAATTATTTCCTTACACTCGGAAGGGGTGAAATTCAGCCCTGTGCAGACAGCCAGGGCAAGGTCTGTGCATCACAGCGGGGTTAAGTGGCACTTCACTGCCCAGGTGCTGGGAGACTTCGGTGGCAGTTTTCCTCCTGGATTGGAACAGCCGGCTGGAATCCTGTGAGGTACAGAGCAGAGAGAGGTTAGGGCCACAACGTTCACCTCAGAGGCTGAGCTTCTGCAGACTTTTGGCATGTTCCCATCTGAGTAGGAGGATTTTGGCCAGCCCCAGCTCAGAGCTTTCAGTCACTTCAACCAGTGATTCTCTGGCACAGTTGATCTAAAGCAGCTGAACTTTTCAGGCCTTGCCCCCATCTCCGACCCCCCTCGCACATCGCATTGCCCTCTAACAGCCCTGTCCCTTCTCTCGATCCCTGCCAAGCCCAAATACAGAGCCTAGCCCACGCCCCTCCTCTCTTAGACCCTCTCCTCACACGATCCTCCCCTACCTTTGACAGACTGATCCCGGTGCCCTTTACCCAGCTCCTGGAGAAATCATGGCTCCTCAGGACAACCTGGGAGTGGATGGTTCCAACCTCTGTGTGGGGTGCATGGTTTTCCATCTAAGCATCACTGAGAGCCAGCACGTCTCGATTTCACAGGATGAGTGAAGTCTAGGAAGCGCTGCACTTCTTGAGGACTTCCAACTTCGCCCCATTTATGAATGGCTTCCACCTTATTTGGATCAATCGTAACATCTTCTGGGGAGAGGATGTACCCCAAAACTCTGTGGAGAGTTGGCTGGAGGTTCCGCTTTTCCAATTCTGCCGAAACCTCTCCAGGTTCGGATGTGCTGCATGTGCTGCTCTGGGTTCTCCAAAAAGAGACGTATGTCACCCGAATAGATGACACTGTCCCCAAATACATCACTGATGAAGTGTTGCAAGGTCAGGGGACCATTAGTTAGCTCAAATAGCATATCAGACTGTTAAAATGTCCATTGTGTGTTTTGAAATCTGTCTTCCACTTGTCTCTTGCCCAAACGAGCCTTAGAATCATAGAATCATAGAATCTCAGGGTTGGAAGGGACCTCAGGAGGTCATCTAGTCCAACCCCCTGCTCAAAGCAGGACCAAATCTAACTAAATCAAAAGCTTTGTTAAAGTCCAGAAATAGCACATCCACTGCTTTCCCCTCATCCACAGAGCTGGTTATCTCATCATAGAAGGCAATTAGGTTAGTCAGGCATGATTTGCCCTTGGTGAATCCATGCTGACTGTTCCTGATCACTTTCCCCTCCTTTAAGTGATTCAGAATTGATTCAGGATTCCCTTATGATGAGGTTCAACAAGGACAAGTGCAGAGTCCTGCACTTAGGACGGAAGAATCCCATGCACTGCTACAGACTAAGGACCGAATGGCTGGGCAGCAGTTCTGCAAAGGACCTAGGGGTTACGGTGGACGAAAAGCTGAATATGAGTCAACAGTGTGCCCTTGTTGCCAAGAAGGCTAATGGCATTTTGGGTTGTATAAGTGAAATCCTTGCTTAGATTGGAAATCCTTGCAGATGAAGGTTGATGAAACTCTTTGCAGATTTCCTGTGAGCCAACAATTGTGGGATTTACAGCAGAGGGTAATGGTTTCAAATGATCACTTTGTTCAGGAGCTGATTGTCTAAAGAGAGGCGTAGCAGAGTCCCACATTTCTTCTTCCCCAAAAGGGCCTGCTCTTAGGACTGGTTTTCATGACTGTATGCAGGGTGATCCACTAGTTCTGGTCCCAACAATGCGTAAATACAGGGAAAAGCAACTTTCAACCAAAGTGGTAGGTCAATAGCGCAGTCATAGTCCCGGTCCAGAGGTAACGAGTCCACATTTCTTTCCACGTTATCCATGTAATCTTGGTATTCACCATTAATCAAACCCTAACCCATCCCCATGACCCTCCCAAGCCCTACCCGTTGAACTCTTAGTCCCTCCCACCTGTCACCGAAAGTCCCGCCCCATGGGGGGTTTTAACTCCGGGGTCAAGGTGGCCACATGACTGGAAGCAAGGTGTGTCATGTGACCCCTCTAAGAACTCCTCCCCCACTCTCTACCAATCAGGATGGGTTTCATCCCAGAAGGACCACCCTGAGAGGAGATTTGACCAATCAGGGTGAGTTCAGAGGTGGGGTGACCCATCCAGAAGTGGGTCGTGTGACCCCTTTAAGAACTCCTCCGACCGCCATCTATCAGTTAGGATGGGTTTGACCCAATAGGACTGCCCTAAGAGGAGATTTTGACCAATCAGGGAGAATTCCGGGGCAGCGTGACCCGTCCGGAAGTGGGCCGTATGACCCCACTAAGAACTCCTCCCAAGGCCCTCTGCCAATCAAGAGTGCAGCACCATTACCCCATAAGTCCCAGCACCGGACAGATGAGGCCATCTCTTACCAAGGACACATGGTTTAGAAATCATGGGAAGGCTGCTGAGAGGCAACCTGGACTCCTTCACCATCCCCGTGAGAACTTCAGACTGTCTTCATCCCGAGGGTGACCATCCGCGGAGAAAGCGCTACATCAGCGACAGTGCCGAGGAGGAGGAGGGAGCGACTGAGGGGAGCCCTTCGGCCCAGCCATTGATGGATAAACCGGAACCAGAACCCCAAACCCAACTGCTTGTGAGACACCCCAATGAGCATGGTGGCCTCTGTTTGTCCACCCCCCTTAGAGGTGGAATGCGATTGAGGCTCAGGGGTGTCACCGGTGGAGAAGGTGAACAGAAAAGGCATCACACAGGTAAATGAAAGATTAAGAAGCAATCGCTTCTTAACGGGTAAGGAACTGGGGGTTGTGTAAATCTAAAAACAAGCAGTGGGCTGCTTACACTGTTTCTGTTCTGAAAATCTCTCAACAGCTCGACATTGCCTTTCTAGACGGCCTGGAAGCCCTGGACAGCGTTGCATCGAGCAGGGAAGATGAACCGGGCCCACCTTGGTTTTGCTCAACGCCGATACAAATTGTTGAAGAGGACTCTGAAGATGATGGCCATGAGGTGTTTCGGAGGAGGATTGGCATAGAACTAACTGGGCCAGTGCCACATTGTGAGCGTAAAAAAGTCACGCGGACTATTGTATGCGTTGCTGTTTATGCTGCCCTTAAGCACTGCCTGAGGGAAAAGCTTTGTGAAGATTGCGAGGGCCGTGTCATAGATGAGCCAGGCCAACAGCCCCATGACTGAGTGTCTTGGACTTCAGTGGATATAAACCACAAGCTCTGGGGCCTATGTGCTGAGCTGGGTTTGGAAAGCTGATTAAACACCGTTATTGCCAGAGGTTCTGCTGTGCAATGTCTGTGCCTAAGCCAAGAACATTTAGCGCAAGGGGGGACCTTGATCAATGCTGTGCAATTGAGTGGAGCCCCTGACTGTGTTTTAAAGAAAATAACCTGCTTACAGCTGGAGTGGAAAAATTGCAGGCACCTTCTGGTTCATTTTCTTTAAAACACTGTCAGGGTCTCCACTCACTTGCACAGCATTTCTCCAGTTATGGCAATCGTGAACAAGGACGTGTGTATCATGAATTGTGGGTTTTTTGCTATAAAACCTGTGAAAAATCTCTATTCAGGGGTAAGCCAGTTCGCTGGTCCCTGCCCCCCCCATGCTTGTAATAAAGGGGCCTCGTGTGATTCTGATCCAAACACAACGCGGGGTCATTTTTCCACGACACGGCGTGATATTGGCCGTCTAGTCTGCACAAAAAGTTACAGATCCCTGCTTAAGGAAAAGACTATTTGTAAGGAATCTAAAAGGATTCAGCTAGAGAATGGTGAGGGGACAAACATGTGATAGAAAACTTGGCAGCTGTAAATTAAAAAAAAAAACCCTATTGAAAAGGGCTTTGTGACTATCTCTGTTTCTGTTCGAAGGCCTTTGGCCCTTAAGTGAGCTAAAAGTGTTAATGAAGCATCTTGGTTTGGTTTCAAGGAGCTGTATGTCTTTTAAATCAAAAATCAATTGTTTGTGAGAACCTAGCGCTTGTGGGTTTTGTGTGTAAAAGTGACC
This sequence comes from Mauremys reevesii, assembly GCF_016161935.1. NCBI lineage: Eukaryota > Metazoa > Chordata > Testudines > Geoemydidae > Mauremys > Mauremys reevesii. Next base: position 7,114,073 of record NC_052644.1, on the reverse strand, counting down.
CATTTACAGCAAAAAGCTGAAATGTATGTTGTGGGTGGGGGGAAAAAGTCCTAAAAAATGTGCTTACAGTAAAACAAACAGGCTGTTCAGACGTGTGTTTGAGTACAATAGAGTTGACTTATCCTATTGAACTGAGTGGGTTTAACCGCACTCCCCACTCACTGAATAGCCAGGGGGACTGCGATTACTTACCCTTGGTGCCATAGCGTTAAATTTGATGTGGGTGGGTGGTTGTGGATGGTGAGTTCTGATTAATATGAAATGAAATAAAACCTCAGGAATTCGCAGATGCTATTGGACAGTTTCAATATGACCCCAGGAGTTGGTGGAACACTATTGGGCAGATTAAATATGGCCCTGGAGTTGGTCGAATGCTCTGGGTCATTCTTTCTAGAAAACACCCCCATCCCAAACTTTAAGCATGAAAGAAACGTGTTTAAAAAAAAAAAAAAAACAAGCCCCAAGACATTCATTGATATCTGCAAAGGGCCCCCGCTTGGAAATGGACACTGCTCAATACTCTGAGAAGGCCCCACAGAAACATTTATTTTAACTTACAGAAAAAAAAAAGCCCTGTTGTGCAGACAGCTTGGTCCCCCCACCCCAGATCACCACAGCGGGTGCTGCGGGAGAGGTGCCTAAAGTCCTTAAGGATCTATTAGTTCAGAGCTGTGGGGATTAAATTAACCTGCCAGCTACTATGCTGAAGTCTGTTTGAAACAATGAGCTAAGATGGTATAAAAACCTCAGGTCTGTTGGAGACTGTCCTTTTCAACAGAAACTTTCTTGAAAGGCTGCTGGACGGCAGACAGAGGTACGGCTGGCTGGCTTGAACTCTGAAACTATATATTGTATAATGCCTCTCTTTGCCCAGGCTGTCTTAGGAAAATAATGGTGCCTATCTTCATTGCAGCGTGATCTGCTTAGCATGGACCCAGTAACTTTAAGCTGCAGTTCACCACCAGGCCAAGGTAAAAACCATTTTAACTATAGTTGTGCTTAATACTGTTTTTAAAACCTTCAGTTATTACACAGTTTGTATAGGGATTTGGCGGTAATAGTCACTAACATTTTGGCTTGTTCTTTAACCTGAAGGCCCAAACACACATGGGGGGGAACGGGACAAGCATGTGCCTGCAACACATGATCCCTTAGTGAAACGGAACTTTATTGCAACTGGCTTTTAAAAGCATGGGGGGGAGGGGTGTTCTTGAAAAGTATATGGAGGCAAACTTGGTTTGGTGTGTTTCTAAAGCTGCTGACTTGTGTGTGAGAGGGGTCTGAGCAAGGCATAGGTGTAGGGTTTTAAAAGTACTTGGTTTGTTTCAAACCAACAGGGTTTTTTTTCCCGTGCAAAATATGGTTTAAAATGGATTTTAAAAGCAGTTTGGTTTTTATTCTGCAAAATGAGATGTATTTTTAAAAAATGTTTTTGAGGTTTTTGTTGTTGTTTGTTTGTTGTTTTTTGTTTTATGTTTTAAGTGGTAGAAATAAACTCAAAACCCGTGTTTGTGTGTTTGTCGTACAGCCTGAACTGCATAATTTGGTTTAAAGCTGTGACTTTTTAAACAGAAAACCCCCCTAATGAATATTTAGTTTTTAAGTTTACAAGATGGTTTCCTGTGTTTTATAATAACGCTGTTTGCTCCACAGTACGGTGGAAACATGAGAGATCCTTAGAGCAGAGGGAAAAGAAGCTCAGAAGAAAAGGGAACGAGACAGCTGAAAGGGAAAATTCACCAGCATCAGTGACTGATGGATGGATGAAGCCCAGTAAATATATTTTGCTTATTGGTTGGGTTGTTCTGTGAGGTTTTGTATTTGAAGTGAATACATAAGTGTGGGTGAGAAAGATGGTAAAGTTCAGTTTTGTAAAATGGTTCCCCCCACCCCCGATAGGCATGGGCAACTTTTCTGACAATGCTTAGTCAGCGCTACAAGGACACCTCCTCCAGAACCGCCAAAGAGCCAGGAATCTGCTTGGAGACCTTTAACAACGCAAAGCAGCACAAGAGCAGATGAAGCATCCGGGCAGTCCAAACCTCATATCTGCCAAACCCAAGGGCAAAACAAGACTCTGGTAAACAACAACCACAACTCCAGTTCCTCAGCGGCCACTGCCACAGCAAACCCTGAATAAACACCCACATTCACAAACCCGGAGCATGCGCTCGAGGGGCTCTGAACGTGCGCAGAACCACACACATTCACAAACCTGGAGCATGCGCTCTAGGGGCTCTGAACGTGTGCAGAACCACACACATTCACAACCCCAGAGCATGTGCTCTAGGGGTTGTGAATAAAACACCAAGGACTGACAAACCATTGTCCCAAAACCATAATCTCGTCACCGCTCCCCTATATTCTAGTATTTGGCAACAGTTTGATGGTTCATTCAGAAAATTGAAGGACGCTGTGTCCCCGGAGGGCGGGGGGGGGGGGGCTAAAAGAACGGAATTCTAAAGAGAGTTGGGAAAAATCTGACGCTTCGCTCAGAACACTGGCGACCTCTGTATCCTCAGGGGGCCTAACGACCGACCGCAACTCGCTTACTGGATGCTGAAACGAGTCTGTTCTTCAAAGAACCGACTGAGCCGAATACGAAAAGGCTAAACCTTACAGTGCCGAGCTTCAAAGGTGCCTAATATACGTGAAGCCGAGTGATGCGGAGAAAGTGAAAATCAGTCTGTTTCTAGCAGAACAGGGACAGAATGTAACTGCAACCCCCCAGAAACACCAAAGAGCTCAGAGTCTGTTGCTCAGCAGGTGCTGGATAACACGAAGAAGCGTTCTAAGAAAAATGCATTCGTATTGGTAAAGAAGCTGGGCCAGGCTACAAATCTCTCTTCATGAAACGATAAAGGGGCTTTTGTGTACAAAGGCTCTGTGGTTAATGGGTCTAACATGCTCGACTTAGTCTGGGCCGTGACCCAGACACGCTCTGTTCCTAGCAGACATGGACCTTAAAGATGGGATGTCTATGAATGTCATGCCTGAACGGAACGTACCGCCTTCCATCATGGGCACTGCGGCCAAGAGAGCTCTGTGGAACGTCTCACAACCTCGACCGTCACTTAATCCAGAGGTGAAAGTAAGCCGGTACAGGCCAGTACGGAGTACCAGCCAGAGCCAGTACGCCGTGCCGGACCGCACCGGCTTCCTCGGCGGGGATTGAAAGGGCTCAGAGCTCCGGCAGCTGTAGGGAGCCCAGAGCCCTTTAAATTCCCCTCGCGGCTCCAGCAGCTGGGCTGGGGCCAGGATTTAAAGGGCTCACAGCAGGGGTGAAAGTAACTTCCATGACTTACCGGTACTGCCGGAATCCTGAGGGGCGTGGCCTCAACCGGAAGATTTAAAGATCCTGGAGCATCGGCTGTGGCTGGGAGCCCCAGGGTCTTTAAATCAACCCTGGGCTCAGGGGCAAATTAAAGGGCCCAGGGCTCAGGCCACCATGGAGCCCCGAGCCCTTTAAATTCTCCCCGCAGGTCCTGCAGCTGGATTCGGGTGTGGATTTAAAGGGCCCGGAGCTCCCACGGCTGCGGGGAGCACCGAGCCCTTTAAATCTGGCCCCAGCCCGGCTGCCAGAGCTGCAGGGGAAAATTAAAGGGCTCTGGGCTCCCTGCAGCCGCCAGAGCTCTGAGCCATTCAAATCCCTGCTGAGGAAGCCGGTGCGGTCCAGCATGGCATATTGGCTCTTCCTGGTATGCCGTACTGGACCATAATGGCTTATTTTCATCTCTGCTTCAGAGATCCCACAGCTGCGGGGAGCCCAGAGCCCTTTAATTTCCCCCCGCAGATCTGGCAGCTGGGCTGGGGCCATCCCACGCCTGCGGGAATCCCAGAGACCTTTAAATACCCCCTGCAGCTCTGGAAGCCAGGCTGGGGCTGCGAATTAAAGGGCTCAGAGCTCACGTGGCTACAGGGAGCCCAGAGCCCTTTAAATTCCCCCGCAGCACTGGCAGCCGGGTTCGGGTGTGGATTTAAAGGGCCCGGAGCTGCCACGGCTGCGGGGAGCCAGAGGATTGCCGGTCTGGGGCCGGTCTTTGAAGGGACCGGAGCTCCTGCCGCTGCAGGGAGCACCGAGCTTTTTAATTCCCAGCCCCAGCCTGGCTGCCGGAGCTGCGGTGGGAGGAGTGGAGGGATTTAAAGGGCTCTGGGCTCCCCGCAGCCGCCGGAGCTCTGAGCCCGTTAAATCCCCGCTGAGGAAGCCGGTGCGGTCCGGCAAAGCATACTGGCTCTTGCCGCTACGCCGTACTGGCCCATACCGGCTTACTTTCATCTCTGGCTCAGAACTCCTACGGCTGCGTTGAGCCCAGAGCCCTTTAAATTACCCCTGCAGCTCCAGGAGCTGGGCTGGGGCCGGGAATTAAAGGGCTCAGAGCTCCGGCGGTTGCTGGGATCCCAGAGCCCATTAAATCTCCCCCCTCCTCCCCACACAGCTCCAGCAGCTGGGCTGGGGCCGGGATTTAATGGGCTCAGCACTCCCTGTGGCTGCATAGATCTCAGAGCCCTTTAATTCCCCTCCACGCAGCTCCAGCAGCTGGGCTGGGGCCAGGATTTAAAGGGCTCACAGCGGGGGGGAAATAATTTCCAGGACTTACCGGTACTGCCGGAATCCTGGGGGGCGTGGCCTCAACCAGAAGAGGCGGGGCCTCTCAAGATTGAAAGGTCCTGTAGCATCGGCTGTGGCTGGGAGCCCTAGGGCCTTTAAATCAACCCTGGGCTCCGGGGCAAATTAAAGGGCACAGCGCTCAGGCTGATGCGGAGCCCCGAGCCCTTTAGATTCTCCCCGCAGCTCTGGCAGCCGGATTCGGGTGTGGATTTGAAGGGCCCGGAGCTCCCACGGCTGCAGGGAGCACCGAGCCCTTTAAATCTGGCCCCAGCCCGGCTGTCAGAGCTTGTGGGGGGGGGGAATTAAAGGGCTCTGGGCTCCCTGCAGCCGCCAGAGCTCTGAGCCATTCAAATCCCTCCTCAGCAAGCCGGTGCGGTCCAGCACGGCATATTGGCTCTTCCTGGTACACCGTACTGGACCGTAATGGCTTATTTACATCTCTGCTTCAGAGATCCCACGGCTGCGGGGAGCCCAGAGCCCTTTAATTTTCCCCCGCAGCTCCGGCAGCCGGGCTGGGGCCAGGATTTAAAGGGCTCAGAGATCCCGCAGCTGTGGGAATCCCAGAGACCTTTAAATACCCCCCGCAGCTCCAGAAGCCAGGCTGGGGCTGAGAATTAAAGGGCTCAGAGCTCCCGTGGCTACAGGGAGCCCAGAGCCCTTTAAATTCCCCCGCAGCTCTGGCAGCCGCGTTCGGGTGTGGATTTAAAGGGCCCGGAGCTGCCACGGCTGCGGGGAGCCAGATCATTGCCGGGCTGGGGCTGGGATTTGAAGGGCCCGGAGCTCCCTGCCGCTGCAGGGAACACCGAGCTTTTTAATTCCCAGCCCCAGCCCGGCTGCCGGAGCTGCGGTGGGAGGGGAGGAGAGATTTAAAGGGCTCTGGGCTTCCCGCAGATGCCGGAGCTCTGAGCCCTTTAAATCCCCGCTGAGGAAGCTGGTGCGGTCCGGCACAGCATACTGGCTCTTGCCGCTACGCCGTACTGGCCCATACCGGCTTACTTTCATCTCTGGCTCAGAACTCCTACGGCTGCGGGGAGCCCAGAGCCCTTTAAATTACCCCCGCAGCTCCAGGAGCTGGGCTGGGGCCAGGAATTAAAGGGCTCAGAGCTCCGGCGGTTGCTGGGAACCCAGAGCCCATTAAATCTGCCCCCTCCTCCCCACACAGCTCCAGCAGCTGGGCTGGGGCTGGGATTTAATGGGCTCAGCACTCCCCGTGGCTGCGTAGATCCCAGAGCCCTTTAATTCCCCTCCACGCAGCTCCAGCACCCAGGCTGGGTCAGGGAATTAAAGGGCTGAGAGCTCTCTGCAGCGGCAAGAGCTCCGGGCCCTTTAAATCCTGGCTCCAGCCGGGTAAGGCTGAGGCTCCCCACAGCCATGGGAGCTCCGGGCCCTTTAAATCCACACTTGAACCCGGCTGCCAGAGCTGTGGGGGGAATTTAAAGGCCCTGGGGCTCCCAGCCACAGCCGATGCTCCAGGACCTTTCAATCTTGAGAGGCCCCGCCTCTTCCGGTTGAGGCCACAGCCTGATTCTTCCCAACCAGTATCTGGCCTGGCCCCAGTTCCAGGGGTTGGGGTGGGGCAGGGTGTCCAGAGCGAGGTGCTCGGCCTTGGTTTCTCTCAGTGCTGCGAGGTCTATGGCCGTTCCCCCCAGCCCTTCCCCCCAGGCAAAGTGGGACAGAGCAGTACCTGCGGCAGGGGGTGGGAGCTGGTCATGCGAAGAGGGGGGCGTTCTTCAAGGCTGCCCCACGGAGCACAGCCCCTGCAGTGCGTCGGGCACCTGGCCGAAGACCCTGATGTTAAATAGTTGCACTAGGATGTTGGCTGTAATCTCCCCCTGTTGCAAGGGAACAAGGATCAATCAGAGACTCCGATGCCCACGAGAACGAAGGGTATTAACGGCACCGGGAGCCAGCAAAATTTCCTCCCCACGTCTGAGGGACGGATTCCCCCGCCCAACCCCCGAGACGAAATCTTCCCTCTTCTCTAGTGACTTCCATCCCCTCTCCCACCATTGTGGAATGAACTCCTGCCCCCACTCCTCTCAGTCCCCCTGAGAGCTGTTCTACCTCCCAACCCATCTGGGGATTCAGCTCCGCTCCCCAGAGTCCCCTCAGCCACCCTTGCCCCCTCCAGCTGAGGGGCTGGGAGGCATTGGGCAGTAGTGCCGTGGGGTGAGAGGAAGTGGACACCTTTCCCCAGGGATCCCCATGTCCTTAACGTGACGCCATGGGCAGTGGCTCTGGTGAATGGGGCACTTAAGCAGCCTCTGCTGACTGACTCCTCCAGTTCTCCCAGAGCAGGTGGGGGCTGGGATAACATGATACCAGAGCTCTAGGAACGGCCTGAGGCCCGGAGGGGGATGAAAGGCTCACACAGGTGGCTAGGGGAGTTGGCAGCTCCTAGCATGAGCAATGGCAGTGTGTCGGGTTGATGTGACTCCTGTTAGGAAATAGCCTTGCTGGAGAGCTGGGTCTGCCCTGCTTTGAGCTGCTCAGGGGACAAGCTGGCACCGACCAATGGCACCTGCCTGGGTTCACCCTCTCCTTGCTCCCTGGTCAGCGCATGGGGATGGGATGGGAGTGATTTTCAATGGCCTGGAGGTGAACGGCCCTGGGGGTCTCTCTCCAGGTGACCCCTCTTTGGTTACCTCATCGTCTAGCAGCTGGCCGGCTTCCCCCAAGATGGAATAGGTCAGCACCAGGCCAGCCTGGCTGACATGGAGGAGGGGGTGGTGGATGGCCAGCAGGCCCGCCTGGAGGAAACTGCTCTTCTGGTCTCCGGTGAATATTTCTCCGAAGACCTAAAACCAAAAGAACCAGAGCACTTGCAATGGCCCAGAACCACGCTCCAAATCCCTCGAGTGTCTCACAAGGTGAAGAAGAGTCCTTGGACAGCCAACCTTTGGGGTCCCATGGACCAGGAACCCCCTTCAGTAGGAGGCTGCAGGCACTGAGGCCTCAAATAGCTCTTTCTGGAGCAGGATTCACCGCAGGTGCCATGAGATGCTGGGAATGTGTCTGCGCGCTCTGGAACCCAGCTCACACAGACAACACAGGACCCCTGCTGCTCCCAGCAGCGATAGCTCCTGCAGCTCACCCGCTAGAGGTTCGGGGTCTTTTAGATCTGGTTCATTCCCACGCCTCACCCCATGGACATTCCCAGGAGCCTCACATTCTCTGTGGAAATAAGGAGCAGGCTCACTGCAGCGGGAAACAGTGCCACACCTGAGCTGCTGCAATGCACCGGCGGAGAGTCCTTACCTCTCCCACCCTGGCCAGGTTTCTATACCCCAGGCGCTCGGGGTCATGGAGCCCGTCCCGGCACCACAGGTCTGGTGCCTCTCTGGTGTTGAGCCCTGGGGGAGAAAGACACACCCATTGGGGAGGTTTGGCCTTCCGCTTTCAGTGCCTGTTTCCTTCTGGGTGCACACTGGCCAGGCTCCTCGTGGCATCCACAGCCCAATGGAATCGCAGTGTCCATGCCAGGCAGGTTAGTATCAGAAGGGAGATTTGTTTCGGCCATCACAGTAATCATGTGACCCTTACGGTCATTGTGCTCTGGGAGTGGGTGCCTGTTCATGGGGGTGTCTAATACTGAGAGCCCCCCCACACCCACTGAAGTCAGGATCTGGCCCTGGCTACCCAACTGGTGACACCCTACAAGCTTTGTGTCCGTCCCCTGTGGTGCCTGCTCCTGCCCCTGCCCTCAGGATGGGCTCTTTCCCTCCATGTGTCTCAATAGCTCCGTTCCTGTCCCCTCACGAGCTGGCTTCCCCATATGGGGGTGGGCTGATTTCCCTGGGCTGGGGGACAGAGCCGGGCTCTGAGATAAAGCAGCCAATTTCCCTGGAACTTTCACACTCATCTCCCTACTTCAGAGAGACGGGGAGAGAAAGAGTCACCATCTAAGCTGGGGTCGGCCTCAGAGGAGGGGGCTTCTTTTTGTAGGGTCCCACTGCCCAGCAGAGGAAGTGTCCAAGGGGGGGCCTTGTTCCTCTTCCCCGCTACAGTGGGTCTAAGCAGAGAGGCCTTAGTTCTACACGCGTCCCATTGGCCAGCTGGAGCTAGTCTCCCAGAGGCTCGTTTCCATGGGGTCCCATTGCCCAGCTGGGTTTCTTACCCCTCTTCTGAAGCAGGAGCCAGTAAAGCCAATAGATCCCACCCCTGGCTTGCTGGCTGATGTCACTGGCTGGGTGGGATATCCAGAGACCCAGCTGCAGCACAAATTCGCCTGCCTTGGAGAAGTGGAGGAGCTCTGGTGGAAGGAGGAGGAGAGGGGAATCCATCACCATTCTCCCTTCAGCTCCCCAGCGCCCCTGGACCTGAGCTCTGCTCCCACCCCTTGTAGGAGGCGCTGGGGGAGAGGAGCGAGACCCTCTTCCTCTCTGCCCCCAAGGGAGCTCGGAGCAAAGGGAGCAGGGCAAGGGCCCTCGCTGAGCACTCGCTGCCTCGCTGCTCCAGAATAACAAGGGCCCTGAGGCCAGGCACGACCCTGCCAGCCAGCGGCCTATGGAACGCAGTCCCTTACGGACCCAGGGGGGACCAATTAGCCAGGGGATGAGTCACTTGACTCTGCAGGACACTGGGGTCAGAGGTCACTTACGTCAAATCCAGACAGGGAGGTGGCAAACTGGAGCAGGGCCGCGCTGGTCTGTACGGCCCTGGCTCTCTCCTGGGTGTTATTTGACAGGAGAGAGTGATGGATGTGCTGCGGGAGAAGGAGGCAGGGGAGGGTCAACGGGCAGGCGTACATGCTCTACAAACCAGCCTCTCCCCCTCCCCAAGGGGCTGAGACTTTGTGCTCAGGCTGGAGTAGCCGAGCCCTGGCCGCAGAGCTTGAAAAGGGGGTTCATGACACTGCCCACGCCTTGCTGGGCACAAGCTCCTTGTCTCTCCAGGCTGGGACAATGGCCAGTCATGGGGCTGGTCTATTTGCGCTGAACCCCTGATCCATGAACAGCATGTCAGGATCAAGCACATGCCATGGGCCCCAGACCCCAGCTGCAAAGGCCTTGGTAGGATGGATGGAACGGCCACGAGGACAGGCCCTCCGGGAACTGCAGTGTCCCTAGGACACAAGAGCTGATTCCCTGACGCTCCTCCTGTATCTCAGGGTCTCCCTAGAGAGGAGCCAGTGACTTTTCTCTGAGGTCCATGTCCTGCATCTCACAGAGGTTTCAGTCTCTCAGGCCCCAGCCAGGCCTGGTGCTCACTGTTAGTGCTTAATGCAACCGTGCAGAGCTGTGGCTGACAGTCCCAGCTCCTTCCCCCTGCACTGGCAGCTCTGGGAAAGTGTGGCCAGCTGGGTTCAAGCTGGGAGGACACAATGGAACCGTGGCTCTTCTAGTCTCTCCTTTGCAGCCCTCCCCCGGAGCTAAGAGGAAATTCCACCCCAGCCCGTCCCATTCTACTCACCTCCAGGAGGTGCTGCAGCTTCTCCATGGTTGGGGTCTCCGTCAGCAGGCCCCTGAGCAGGATGTCCAGGCTCTGAGAATAGTTGTTGTGCAGAGCCTGCAAGAAAAGGGAGCATCCGTCAGTCATGGGACATGGGGCTACACCAATCAGAGGACAATTAGGAGGATTCTCCGGGAGCCCTGGCAAGACTCAAAAGGCACATCCTGGTTTCTCCCATTCACATCACTCCAGGGACACTTAGCAAGAGTCCATGGCCGGATGCCTGCTGCTTCGCCAACCCTTGCTCTTAGCAGTTCTCTGTGCAGTGCCTGGTACCCAGCAGAGTATGGACCAGACAACTGCAATGGGTGGGAGGTAGGATCGCCGGGAGAGTCCAGGCAGGAGATGAGAGAATGAGGAGAGGAGGGAAGGCTGGGATCAGCCATGGAGGGGTAACGCAATCCCCTCTGGAGGGAAGGGCCCCCCTGCCAGTTTGTCCCGGGCCTGTTCCCAGCTCTGCTCACCCCTCCCCTATTCTCAGCAGCTCCATCGAAGTGAGAGAGCAGGGACCAGAGCCTGCTCCTGGGCCAGAGAAGTAGGATCAGGACCTACCCGGAAGTGTGTGGTGTCCTGCCCAGTGCCCAGGGTGCACATCCTGTTCAGAAGAGCCCGCAGGAGGTGAGATTCTAGCTCCAGGGCGAGCGGTGGCTTCAGTTTGCTGGCAGGAGAGAGGAGCCCATGTTACGCTTTGCAGCACCAGCGTGGCGCTGGCACTGCCATGGCCATGACCCCCTCCCCCGCAGTGATCCCCTCCCTACGGCCGCTGTCACGTTCCTGGAGTGAAATCAACCCCCCGGCTCCCGCCTCCTCTGCTGGGGGATGGGAACAGCCACAGCCAGGGGGAACCTAGGTGGGGGAGGAGCTGTGACTCCCGGCTCTGGGCCCGGTCAGCACCAGGGTTAGGGCAGCTGGACGGGAGGGTCCTGGTACCTGAGGCTGCAAACTGCGGCCATGGAGCTGGGCATGATGGAGCTTGGCTCTGACGGACCAGGGAGATTTTCAATCAGCTCCTGGGAGACCCCAAGGAAACAAAACTGCATGTGAGACTCAGGCCCTGCAGACGCACTGGCACTTCCCCGGGAGGAGCCCCAGGTGCTCTGCAGAAACAGCCAGTGTCACCCCCACCCCCAACCGGCTGGGCCCCCCCATTCCTCCCATCCATCAAACTTCCTTCCCCCTCTCCCCCCCAACTCCACCCTCCCCTCCCCCACTGCCAGCTCCCCAGCAGTGTCACAATTCTCCCCTTCCCTGCTCCCCAGCGCTCCGCCCCGGGACCCCCCGTCTTCTGCTTCCTACTCCCTCCCCACTAACGCTTCCTCCCATGTCTGGCTTCCTCGCCCCAGGGCCGGGCACGGGGTCCCACTCACCACAATGCTCTCCACGAGGGCCGCTTTGGAGACCGGGGGCTCCAGGGTGTCCCGCCCCTGCTTCTGTGCCGAGAAGCAGAGACGCGGCACAGCGTGGAGGAAGCAGAGCTGTTCGGCCCTGTCCGCCACCAGCTAGGAGTGGGGTGGGGGGAGAGAGAGAGAGCCTGTTACATAGGGACCTCTCTGCCCAACCCAAACCAGCTCCAGGGCTCAGGAGCTCCGTGGGTTGGACAGGGAAAGCTGCCCCCTTCCCAAAACCAGTGTCGCCCTGCACAGACATGGGGTTGGAACTGGGACAGTGTCTGCGGGGAGCAGAAACCTTGGCCTGTGTGGGACAAATGTCCCCACTTTGGGGTGCCAGATAACAGAGGAGATGTGTCCCCCCATTGGGGGTGAGGGATTCTCTGGGACAAGACCCCCCTGCCTGGGTGGGGATGGAACAAGGAGCAGGACAGACTGGGGGGCAGCGCAGCTGGGGGATTTTTGTACCTCAGCTCCGCCCTGGAGGTGCTGCTGGATCACCGTGATGGGGGACAAATCCTCCTCCTCCTCCTCTTCTTCCTCCTCTTCTTCTTCCTCCTCCTCCTCCTCCTCAGCCCACGACACCTGGGCACTGGGGGTATCTGCACCAGGGTGGGAAGGAGAAAGTTTAATCCCTTCTTCTGCTGGGCGGATGCAGTGGACAGAGAAGGCTCCATGTTTTCCCTTTTTCTGTAAGGAGCCCCATGGCGGCGAGGGCCCCACCCTGCCCCTCCCAGAGACGCCCTCAGCCCCATCAGCCTCAGGGCTCCATGGCAGTCAACCCCCCACCCCAACATGATCAGGGGAGGCTGGAGCTCCCCGACTCCACCCAGCATCCCCTGCCTTGGGGCATGGCTGTGCCACCCCCACTGGTGTTAGTGGGGCTCACATGGGTCAGTCCCGGCGCCTTGGCGAGCCGATGGGCACAGGGTGTTACTACTCCCCCATCGCCCCAGTCCTCCTCCCTTTCCCCTGGGTCTCCCCTCACCTCCAAAGAGGGAGCCTAGAAGCTCAGGGCTGCCAGACCCCACGGAGGAGCTGCTGGCCCCGCAGGAGTACGCGGAGCTGCTGGTGTTTGTCGCGCCGCAGTCGCTCAACTCCTGCTCTGGGCTGGCAGGAGGCTCCTCGATGGCCAGGGTGGGGCTGGCAGGAGGCTCCTTGGTGGCCAGGGTGGTACTGGCCAGAGACTTCTTGGTGGCCAGGGAGGCTCCTCGGGGGAGCCTGGCAGGAGGCTCCTCGGGGGCCAGGGTCGGGCTGGCGCAGGGCCCTTCAGTTGCCATGGTGGCAGACGGCTCCTGCTGGGCCCTGGGGCGCAGCTCCTGGCTCCTTGGCTTCCTGCGAAGGAAGCCCCAGAGCTGCCTTCCCCAGCTCCTGCCCTCTCTTGGCTCTCTCCTCCATAGCTGAACTCTGGGCCACCTCCATTTCGGCCCAGAAGGTGCCTCAGGGTCAGCTAGGGGAGCTGCTGTCTTCCTCCTCCTGCAGCAGGCGATGCAGCTCCTCTCTTCCCCCTGGCCACGAGCCTCTTCCCCGCCCGTGGGGACAGAGGGGCCGCTCTCCTCCTGGGAAGGCTGGCTGATGGTTACTGCTGGCTTTGGAGCCACCTGCCCAGCCTTCCTCCTCAGGATCCTCCTTATTCTCTCCATCCTGGAAATGAGTGGGGAGCAGCCATGAGTCTGGCTTCAAAGCAGCCTCTCATTAACGAGCCTGCCTGCCCCCCTGCCCACCTCCCCTCTGCTGAGGCAATTTCTCCTTCCGACACATCCCACCCCAGGGCACAGGATCTCTCAATCTGGGGAACAAACCCTGACAAGGGACGGGCTGGGAGCCCTAGTGGTGGCATATTCCTGGCTTCCTTCACCCTCCTCCTCCATCTCCTGCACCCAGGTGGCCTGCAAAGGGTGCCGCACAATGCCCTGCCAGCAGGGCAAGGGTTGAAAACAGGAGATCAAAAGTGGCTGTGAAAACAATACAATGCCACTAGCGGAAAACTCCCTTCCAGAGCTGGGAAGTGCCAGCAGGACTCTGTTCCCAGTCTCCCTGGCTCCCAGTGTAACCTGTTGAAGTGACTGACGGATTTGCTCCTTGTCCCCCATCCAAAGCCAATAACACATCTCTGGGTTGGCAAGCATGAGTTAGACCTTCTCAGCACCCCTCTGTCTCCCGCAGCCCTCAGGTGTTCCTTCCATTACGGTGGCTTGGACGGTAACAGGACTGGAATTTGTTACTAGCTCACTGGGTGGTTCTAGCCAATGAGGGTCTCAGTCTAACCTCAGAGGCCAACACCCCCAGACACTACAGGTCAGGGTGGATTGATTTCATTCCAAATGGTTTGTAGTTGTATTTTTGAGTTATTTTCCTAATGAGAGATTGATTCTCATGAAATTCTTCGTGGTGGCCGATGACAGAACACAGAGCAATGGTCTCAAGTTGCACTGTGAAAGGCTTAGCTTGGCTATTAGGAAACACTAGTTCATTAGGAGGGTGGTGAAGCCCTGGAATGGGTTACCTAGGGAGGTGGTGGAATCTCCATCCTTACAAGTTTTTAAAGGTCAGCTTGACAAAGCCCTGGCTGGGATGATGAAGTTGGGGTTGGTTCTGCTTTGAACAGGCGGGTGGACTAGATACCTCCTGAGGTCTGTTTCAGCCCTAGTCTTCTATGATTCTAGGAATAGGGATCCATTCAAACATGTTGACTTGCTGGTTTTGCAGGATACATACAAACAAAAAGGTTGACTGAACCATTTGTTTGCATTTCAAACAAACTGAGGTAAAGAAGTATCTCTAGTTTGTGCACTGAACTGATTGTTCCTGCTCAGAATGTCCTTCCAGATTTTAGAAGTAGTAGCTCACATCTCCTCCTCTCTAGCATTTATTCCTATATTACAAGGGGAAAAGAAGCCTTCATCCTTTTTCAACTCCCAATCAGTTTCTTACATTTGAATGAAGTAGCTGCCTCAACTGAAATGAAGAAAATATTCTTTCCGCACCTGCAGAAGAGGCTAGTGCTGCCAAAATCTGGCTGAGTGTTTCAATAACTTCTGGACCCCCAGGTGCTTAGGCAATGATTTCCAACAGGTCAATGCTTTGACTTCCTCTGACACTTGGCAGCAAACATGGACTTCTTCATATATGTATTTATTTAAATTACTTTAATAGGCTGGAGCAACTATAGGCCTTAATATCGCTTGTCATAGTTTCACATTTTATACTTGATAGGTTTAAAAAAAAAACTTTCTCAATTTAAATTTAAAAAACTCAGATTAAATAAACAAAAATCTCTTTGGGGGGTTTTGGGTTGTGAAAAAGCCATTGATTGGTCTTGTCCTTGATTTTAGAAGAACTACTTCATCTGAGAGAATCAGAAGCTGCTTGTATTCTAGTCAAGGAGAGGAGGCAGCAAAATTCATCCTATCAGTAATTTGTTGGGCCTTATTTCCTCAGTCTTGTGGCTCTTCTGTGAAGCCGCTCTGATTTATCAGCATCTGTCTCAAATTGTGGACACCAGAAATGGACACAATATTCCAGGCGTGGTTGCCCCAGTGCCCAGTACAGAGATATCGAACCTCTCTAGCTCTACCTGAGAATCTGCTAGGACAGAGTCCCCTGTCTCATACATAGAGCCAGTGGTGAGCTGGAGCCGGTTCGCAGCGGTTCGCAGGAACCGGTTGTTAAATGTAGAAGGCCTTTTAGAACCGGTTGTTCTGGGACATCCAGTTCTATAAGGACTTTATTTAACAAACGCTCCCGCACTCCACCCCGGTCCCAGCTCACTTCCCCATCCTTTCCTGAATGCTCCGCCCCCCTTCTCCTCCCCCTCCCCTGCTTCCCGCGAATCAGATGTTCACGGGAAGCCTGAAACAAGCAGCAGGCAGGAAGGTAAGCTGGGGCGCGGTGGGAGGGGAGGTGCGGCCGGCTCAGCGGCTCCCTCCAGCCCAGCTCCTGGTCCGGCCGAGCAGCCCCAGCCTGGTCCGGCCAAGCGCCCCTAGCCCTGTCCTTTCCCGGCCTCAGCCGAGGGGCCCCAGCTTTGGCCCCACGGCTCCAGCCCGGCCCCCACGGCTCCAGTGCTGGGCCTGGCCCACACGGCTCCGGCACTGGTCCTGCCCCCATGGCTCCAGCCCTGGTCCCAGCCCCCGTGGCGCCGCAGCCAGTCCCGGCTCGGCCCCGCGGTGCCAGCTCTGGCCCCGCGGCACTGGTGCCGGTCCCGGCCCGGCCCGCCCGCGGTTGTGGCTCCGGTCCCGCGCCCGCGTTTGCGGCTCCGGTGCTGGTCCCGGCCCGTGTCTGCGGTTGCGGCACTGGCGCCAGTGCTGATCACAGCCCGGCCCCATGGTTGAGGCACCGGCCCCGCGGTTGCGGGTCCGGTCCTGTGGCGCTGGTGCCGGTCCCAGCTGGGGCCCCGCGGATCCGGCGCCAGTGCTGGTCCCGGCTCGGTCCCATGGTTGCGGCATTGGCACCAGTGCCGATCACATCCTGGCCCCACGGTTGGGGCTCCGGCCCCGTGGTTGCGGGTCCGGTCCCGTGGCACTGGTGCCGGTCCTGGCCCCAGCCCGCCCAACCCCGCAGTTGTGGCTCTGGCCCCATGGCACCGCTGCCAGTCCAGGCCGGGGCCCGCGGTTGCGACTCTGGTACCGGTCCAAGCCCGGCCCCACCCGGTCCTGCAGTTGCAGCTCCGGCCCCGCGGTGCTGGTCCCGGCCCGGCCTGACTCCGCAGTTGTGGCTCCGGCCCCGCGGCGCCAGTTTCGGTCCCGGTTCCGGCACGGCCTGACCCCGCGGTTGTGGCTCCGGCCTCACCCCACACTGAGCTTTTCATAGAGGCATCGGTTGTGAAACAATTCAGTCTCCCAATGTGCCCTCTATTTCACCGGCTATGAAATTTCACACACTTTGCACCATATGAAGCCCAATTGCTTGTAAGTCCCTAAAGGCACCTTCCAGAATGACAGGCAGTTGTGACGTGAGGACACCAGGAAACAGAGACTCCACCTCTCCCCTGGGTCATTTCTTCCAGTGGCTAGTCTCCCTCACTGTCATCATTACATTGGAAATTGACAACCTCTGATAAGGACCAAACGTATGACAATCTTTTAAATAATTTAAATAGAAGAGAAAAAATAACATCAAGTAGAACATGTTCACAAGTTTTTCAGACAGTCGCACCACTCATGTGATAGCTAAGGCCCTGGAAGCCAAGTTAGCTGAAATGCTAACCCAGCTTTGGACAGCAGTAGCTTCCTTGAAAGGTGCAGAAAATATTGTCTTCTTTTCAGTTAATTCAAATAGTTCAGTTCCATCGACTAGTTGGTTGAAATTCAAGAAAGCCATTGGGAATTCACAAAACAGGCAAACTTGTTTTCCTCCTTCAATCTATGCATAAAAACTAGGGGATAGATCTACTGGTTCATCAATCTAGAAACACGTGGAGACAAGAATGTATCATTTCACTTCACTAAGCACGCATCAAATTGCCTTTGTTTAAGAAATCAGTTAGTTTGAAATGCAAAACATTTTGATACAACTTCTTTCTTATGCTTCTCTTTCTAGCTCTGACATGAGCTTGCTGTGTGACCAAAGAGAGGTCACTTCTTTTCTCTTTCCCTCGGTATCATGGGGGATGGAGAAAATTCTCTCAGTCCTAGCAGGAGAGAGATTTGAGCAAGTCAGGCGTGTTAGGGCCCTTGTGCTCTAAAGGACAATGGGCGATTGTTGTTTGGGGCAAGAATCCCGACGGATTTGTTACTTGTCCCCCAACCAAAGCCAATAACACATCTCTGTATTTTCAGTCATGAGTTAGACATTCTCAGCACCCCTCTGTCTCCTGCAGCCCTCAGGTGTTCCTTGGATTAGGGAGGCTTGGATGCCAAGAGACCTGGAATTATTTTACTTGCTTCCTGGGTGTTACTAGCCCATGAGGGTCTCAGTCTGGCCCGCAAGGCCCACACTCCCAGACACTAAAGATCAGGATGGGTTGATTTCACTCAAAGTTTTTTGTAGTTGCATTTTGGAATTATTTTCCTAATGAAAGATTGAGTCTCATGAAATCTAAGAGCTGGCAGATGACAGAACAAGGAGAAATGCTCTCAAGTTGCAGTGTGGAAGGCTTGGATAGTAGGAAAAACTTTTTCACTAGGAGGATGGTGATGCCTTTGAATCTGCTAGGATAAAGTCCCCTATCTTGTATTTAGAGCCTATATTTTTTCTTACCTTCTACACAGATGACAATGTCTTTGAAAAAAATCCACACGGGAATGACAAACGCACGCACAGAATCTCCTCTACAGCAACTGTCTCTTGGTCCTCAGTGAGAGACCGCGAGCTGGAGGCTTGCTGCAGCAAGGCTACAGGGCTCTCCGAGGTTCCCTCTGCCCCGCATCCCTGTCCTGCCTGGCTGTTGCCAAGGGAGCTCTGTGAGGTCACAGACGCCTCATCATCTTTGCCCAATAGGCTGAGTTCCTGCCAAAGGCCTTTGTGAAGTCACTGCAGCACCCACCTTTCCCTGGCAGGCCTGATGTCTGCCCCTGGCCAGCCCAGCTGGATGTTTGAGCTGCAGCCCGGATCACCCCACTTGCTCATTATTGATTCTGGGCACCTGCCAGGCCACCCAGTAAAACAGCAGAGTCTGTTTCGCACCCCACACTGAGCTTTTCATAGAGGTTATGAAACAATTCAGTCTCCTAATCTGGCCTCTATTTCACAGGCTATGAAAGTTCACACACTTTGCACCATATGAAGCCCAATTGCTTGTAAGTCACTAAAAGGCACCTTCCAGAATGACAGGCAGTTGTGACGTGAGGACACCAGGAAACAGAGACTCCACCTCTCCCCTGGGTCATTTGTTCCAGTGGCTAGTCTCCCTCACTGTCAAAAATGTGTGCCTACCTCTCATTTGAATTTCTCTGGCTTCAGCTGGCAGCTGTTGGTTCTTGTTGTGCCTTTTTTGGCTAGATCGAATTAGCCCTGCCCCGTGAAATCCCATCTCCCCATCCTGCTGGGAGCCCCCCAGGCAGAAGAACCCAGTAGGGGCCTCCTAGCTGTTTGTCTGCTCGGCTGGGGACAGGACTTCCTCTCTGTGGGGATATCAGACGCACTTGCAGAGGCAATGCAGAAGTGAGTGTGCTGCATCAGCCCGGCGTTGGGCTCAGGGCTTTGGCCTTGGCAGCTTCTGCTCCAGTCACGTCTCTGGGTGCCCAGACTCAGAGCTTCTGGCGCCCTGTGGGGTCAGCCAGTGCTGGGGCACTGGGCTCAGGACTTTCATGCCCCTCCCAACTCCTGCCGGAGCTCTGGGTGCCTGGGCTCGGGGCTTCTGCCTGGCCTCTGCAGCGAGAGCTCGGGGCTTCCCTTGCAGTTCCTTCTGGGGCTCAAGTGTCCATTTCTCTGGATGCCCCAAAAATGGTAGGAGCCGAGGTGCTGCCAAGTAGTCGGTAGGAGCTGAGGTGCTGCCAACAGCAGGGACCCACCTGCATATCTGGGAACCTCCTCTAGCTTCAGAGAGGTTGCTGGCTGCTGCCCTTGGAGCCCAGGTCTGAAGGCAGCACACAAGTGAGGGCGGCAGTGCTGTGACCCCCCACAACAACCTCTGAACTCCCCCATTCTCCCAGTTTGGTCAGGACCCCCATGGTTACAATACCATGAAATGTCAGGTGGAAACATCTGAAATGGTGACATTGGTCAATTTCAGGGCCAGACGGTTTGTAAATTAGTCAAAGTGAGCCCTGAATTTGGTAGGGACCTGGCTATTATGGAGGCCCGAGCAGGTCTGCACTCCCAGTTCTCCTGAAAGGCCGTGGAGAATTCCTGCTGCCTGAGAAACTTCCCAGAATAAGCTACCAGGATGGGGGGGGAAATGAAGGAAACCAAACGAAGCCTGAGCTAGGATGGAGAGCATTGATCCAAGCCGTGTTTGAACCCCTCCACCCCCACCTGCCTGCCTGTGGTGAAACGGACAGAGGGGCACTGATTTCTAGTTGTGAACTTGCTACAGACCGTGGGCTTCAGCACAAGCCGTACAGCCCATACTCTGAACTCTTGGATAAACAGCAAAGCTGGCTTTTCCAAAACCTTTCCCCCCAGCGCCCTGCATCCACTTGGGACTGTGCCAAGCAGAGGCTGGTGGAAGGAGCGGAAGGGAGTGTAGGCCATGCAAATGTTGTGGCATCTGCACTACCCCCCAGACACACACATAGCAATGCAGGGCGTAATATCCAGGACAGTAAATGATTTGGCCATAACCTGCAAAATCCTCAGTGTTGAAAGGACAATTTCTCTAGAAAACTATGGGAAGGAGGGGTTAGAGAGTTGCAATAACCACCTGGACTTCCAGTCTCTGGCCAGGCACATCCCCCTCTCCAAAGTTTTCACTGTTATCGTCTCCAAACTTGTCCTCCTGATCTAATGTGAGGTCATATCCTGGCCTTTAGGGACATTGGCAGCATCTTCCCTCTTCCCAGCTGCAGCATCACCCTAGTTATCCTGCCTGATAAGGATCCCGCCAGGGCTCAGCTAAATGGCATGTGGCACGACAGGCTCTTTGCTGAAGGCCCTTGACAGCGCCCAATTGAGATCAGAATGGGACGGGCACGAGCAGGTGCATTTCCTGACCTTTTACTGGACTCCTGGACCCTCTCATGCTGCTGCTGCCAATGTTCCTTCGTGCTCAGCGCTGAGCAGCAGAATGCGCCTTGCCCTTTGGCTATGCGACATCCAGACGTCTAGTCCTGCTGCTCTGAAGGAAACCGTCTTCACAGCTCTAATCCTGGCAGATATTGATTAAAATCTTGCCATGCTCCTCTGAGTGTATTTGTGATTGGACGTGCTTCTTGCTAGGGGGGATTTTCAGATACATGAACTGCATGAAACAGAGGGAAAGACAAAGAGAAGCATCAATATGTCTAAGAACTTGAACAATATTTGAAGACCATGTATTGGTGACTCACTACCTCCTGCTGCCAGGAGACGCAACTGGTATTATAATGACACACACACCCTGCCTGTGCATGATCTAAGATTCAGGAGGGATAGCTTAGTGGTTTGAGCATTGGCCTGTTAAGCCCTGCATTGTGAGCTTAATCCTTGAGGGGGCTGTTTGGGGCAAAACTCTATCTGGGGATTGGTCCTGCTTTGACTAGCAGGTTGGACCAGATGACCTCTTGAGGTCCCTTCAAACCCTAATATTCTATGAATTCTGTTTTCTCACGTTGGCAGAACAAATAAACCCCACCTCCCATTACACAATCCATTTGAGTTCAAGAAAGAGATCTCTATCTTGCAACAAGTTTCAACATTACAGGGAAAAGACTAAGGTGAGTGGTCTATTTTTCTTTCAGTTCTAATACTGAAGGAGATCTCCAAAATCCATTCTGTCTACCAAGAGAAAAGATTGTTTTTCTGTTCTCGAAGTGCTGATGCTTTTGACCCCAAGTTGTTGTCTTCATTTTCTCTCACAAAATAACTTGCAGTGAAATGGGACCAACTGCCTAAACTATCCCGAATGCTGCATGTCAGAGTTTGGGACTATCAGGATAGATCATCACCTGGCATCAGTTGTTACGGATCCATCAGCATCAGCAGAGCTACGGTGATTTATACCAACCGAGTGTCTGGTCCATTGTGCTGTACTGAGTTAAAAGATTTCATATGCTGTGCAAATCAAGATGAAAATAGTCTGTTTAAAATTACCCCTTGGTTTCAAAGAATCTTGTTTAATGGAGGGTTTTTTCTTTTTTTCCCCTAAAAATGTGCTTCATTTATCTGAATATCAAACATCTTCATTTAAAATTTCCCAGAGTGGGTTTTGGGCTGGTGAAATATTCCCAGTCGACAGCCCTGGAGAGAGAAGTTTGTGAAAAAAGACATTACAGTATGGAATGGGCTTCCCCAGTGTACCATTCTCTGCCCCCATGTGAGGTCTCATGGGTTCAGGGTGGATACACACCGATAATGGAATGAAATCTCTCTTGCATAGTTGAGTTTTCTTCTTAGTTTGAAGCAGGAGAAGGAACAGGAACATCTGGACCCACCTAGCTTCCAAGGGAACCATCTTTCTTGATGCTGTTTGACCTGCAATTCACTGTGGCCCTTTAGGTGGAGATCAGTGGGTATTCTCGAGGAAGCTGCTTTATGACTCTGCTAAAGAACTAGGTTGTACAGGATGATAAGATACTGCATATGAGCATGGGAGAGAGGGAGATGTTTTACTTAGTATTCATTGGGGTCCTTTCCTTTGGAGGTGGAAGCTTTTCCAAACTCACTTGCTGCCTCTGCTTCCCCACTGCAGAACTCCAGTTTTCGGCTGTGCAAGAAACCAAAGCAGTCATGAGGGTCTCACCCATAGTTTTAATTCAGCTCCTGCTGCTTAACTTTGCTCTTCATTCATATCTCCTCAGTTAATATACAGTGAACCAGTGTGAACATAATCTTATTGATTTCAACAAGAATGCTGGTTATTGAACTTGTCAGAGTTTATTCCTAGTTTGTGATTTTAATTGACTTCTTATAAATAGCCTAGCTCCGGGTTTAGTTATGGAAAGGTGCTAGAGTGCTAATATGAGGCTTAAAACTACCACTCCAAGCACCTCCCGCCATAGATCAGGTGGCTGTGGTGACACCTGGCCTTTTAGTTTCATAAGAAGAAAGTTATATTTGAAATTGCTGACTTTGCATTGTTTGCGGTTGGCATTTCTAAAATGCTGACGGGGGGGGGGGGGGGGGGAAACATTTGCAATTGTCAATTGCTTCGAAGCAAGCAGCCTTTGGAAATTCCAAAATGCTCATCTGCTTCTTTTTAAAGTAATTCTTTTTCTCTGCCATTGTCATTCAGTTCACTTTCTCGAAATAGCTACAGTGTTAGTGGGATTCACTTAGAGATTAAATATTTTAACTTTACTAGCAACTTTGGCTCTTTCTACCTGAAAATGATTCTTGAATTAATTTCTTTTCTATCCCACATTACATCACAGTTAGGAGGGAACACGGCATTTGAAAGTGTTCTCGATATTGCTTTGTTACAACAAGGCAAGAGTTGATGATGTTTTAGGAGCAGTTCTGAAGCCTGGAAATGATAATGGATATAATAATATATTAATATCCCATTTGGTGAAAAAAATCCTTTATTTTTCAATTGTCTGGTTAATATAATGTTTTTTTCTCTTGATGTTTTCTGATGGGTTCCTATTATGGTGAAACGTGATTAGTCCCAACAGGACAATTGAAACGTATGTGTGTATGTACGTGCGCGCACATGCGTTTTAATTTTTCACATTGATAAGGTAAAGAATTGGTGAAATCTAGTACCAGAATAGCCACCTTACTAGGAAAGAGGGCTTCCAGATGAGTGTGACTTTATGCTTCCATTTCCTTATGGAAATTTTGATTCCTATCTTTGGTGTTACTTTGTCTCATGGAGAAACACAAGAACTTTGTTACTGGTGACCTTGTTCATAACCATAGATGGGCAAATCTGAAAAAAACTAGGAGCTGTAATAAAAAGCAGCCAAAGAAGACCAGTTTGTGTAGAAGATGCATATCTCAGGGAAATGACTGAATATTCATGCAAATATATTGTTCACCATGTTTTTATTTGCAAGACTTTAACCCCAAATGATCTCAAAGTATTAAAGTGCTTGAATGAAAAGTCCATCAGCTATTCCACTTTATAACAGCTCAGGATCTGGCTCCATAACTTTATCTTTAAAGAGATTTCAGGTAGGAGCCCACGTAGAGAGATGGTTGGGTGGGACTGGCTGTATTTTGCATTGGCTAAGTTGGCCAGTGGACTGGTCATGCCATTTTGTTATGGATGTTGTTTCATTAATGATCTGGAGGATGGCGTGGACTGCATCCTCAGAAAGTTTGCAGAAGACACTAAACTTGGAGGCGTGGTAGATACACTGGAGGGTAGGGATAGGATTCAGAGGGACCTAGACAAATTAGAGGATTGGGCCAAAAGAAACCTGATGAGGTTCAACAAGGACAAGTGCAGAGTCCTGCACTTAGGACAGAAGAATTCCCACACACTGTTACAGACTAGGGCCCGAATGGCCAGGCATCAGTTCTGCAGAAAAGGACCTAGGGGTTACAGTGGACAAGAAGCTGGATATGAGTCAGCAGTGTGCCCTTGTTGCCGAGAAGGCTAATGGCATTTTGGGCTTTATAAGTAGGGGCATTGACAGCAGATGGAGGGACGTGATCATTCCCCTCTATTTGACATTGGTGAGGCCTCATCTGGAGAACTGTGTCCAGTTTTGGGCCCCACGCTACAAGAAGGATGTGGAAAAATTGGAAAGAGTCCAGTGGAGGGCAACCAAAATGATTAGGGGCTGTAGCACATGACTTATGGGGAAAGGCTGAGGGAACTGGGATTGTTTAGTCTGCAGAAGAGAAGAATGAGGGGGGATTTGATAGCTGCTTTCAACTACCTGAAGGGGGGTTCCAAAGAGGATGGAGCTCGGCCGTTCTCAGTGGTAGCAGATGATAGAACAAGGAGTAATGGTCTCAAGTTGCAGTGGGGGAGGTTTAGGATGGATATTAGGAAACACTATCTCACTAGGAGGGTGGTGAAGCACTGGAATGGGTTCCCTAGGGAGGTGGTGGAATCTCCTTCCTTAGAGATTTTTAAGGCCAGGCTTGACAAAGCCCTGGCTGGGATGATTTAGTTGGGGTTGGTCCTGCTTTGAGCAGGGGGTTGGACTATATGACCTCCTGAGGTCCCTTCCAACCCTGATATTCTAGGATTCTAGGATTCTATTAATCAATTAAAGGCAGGTAAAGCTGTCACAAACATCTTGGGATTTTAGACCCTGCTTTCAATTTCCTGATTTCAGGGCATTCAAAATCTCATACTGAATAGTTCAGTAAAAGAGGACATGTTTTTTCCTCTCTGAGTTCATGTATATTTTTAATTCGGTGTGAACTTTACTGATCTCTTTGCCTTGAAGATCTCCTGCTTTAGGGAGTGCAGAAGGTTGAAATACACTGAGTGTTACCTTGCCTTGCTACTCCCTCTGCTAGCTGGAAAGATGTTTAAATCTGAGATTAACAAACAGCCTGACCCAGAGCGCACTGAAATCAATGGAAAAACTCCCTTTGGCATCAATCTGTTTTGGATCAGACCCCCTACAGTGAGTGGGAACACTATGTTCCTAGGAGATAGATGAAAATTCCCCTCCTCCCACAAAAACAAACAAATCCCCTTTGCATTGAACTTTTCCATGGAAATGTCAGCATTTTTACAACAAATAAAATAAAATAATAATAATCAATACAAATATTGTTATTCGGGAGTCTTAGCAATGTAGGGTGGAAGGGACCTAATGGAGTCAAGTCAGGCTCCCCATGCTGGGACAAGACCAAGTAACACCAAGTAAATATGCCGATGGGTGTTTCTCTGACCTGTTCTCAAACACCTTCAGCACTGAGCGGTCCACATGATGATCTGTCCAGCTGAAGTTCCTCAGGCTTCCATTCTCCTTTATAGGCCAGACTTGTTGGTTCGACTACATCTCCCAGTTGCTCCATTTCAAAACCAAAATACTTCAGATTTCAGCCAAAATAGACCAGCCCCAAAATAGTTTGGATTTGGGGTTTTATTCATAAAAGCTCAACACTTTCCAAGGGGACAGGTGGGAATTTTGACCAGCTCGACATAAAAAGCCTCTCTTAACAGGGAGGGTAATTAACTCTTGGGATGATTTACCAAGGGTCGTGGTGGATACTCAGTTTACGGACGATTTTTAATTCAAGATTGGACGATTTTTTAAAAGACACGGTCTAATTTACAATGAAAACTATTGGAAAAAAATTAGGACCTGTGTTATACCAGCAATTAGACTAGATTGGGGGGGTTGAATTTATCGTCTGCGAACACCGTGGGATCCACAGACTGTATCTAAGGGGTCCTCCAAAGGTGGTTGTTACCATAGAACACTGCTTCTCAACCTGTGGGCCATGGATTCCTAGGGGTCCACAGATTGTGTCTACAGTTTCCACCTCCATTCAAAATTTTGGATTCATCCACAAATGAGAAAAAAATCCACTGGTCTAGATAATCAAAATGGGCTTTGGAATCTCTGACTAAATTGAATTTCCGTTGTTTCGGCAACTCTTAAGAGAGAACACGAGTTTCCACTGTACATCAGATTTATTGTTGGGGTACCCATTGCTTCTATGCCCTCCTCTGCCTCTTCTTTGGCACAGAGCACAGTGACAGGAGAAATGGCTCCCGGAAACTGCACCAGAGTGACTGGCTTCATTTTCTGGGGAATCACTGACAGTCTAAAGCTGCAAAGCATCCTCTTTGTGTTCTTCTTTGCCATTTATTTCTGCAGGCTGGTGGGGAATGTCTGGGTGATTGTGCTGATTAGCGTTGACTCCCAACTCCACAGCTCCATGTACTTTTTCCTCAGCAACTTGTCCCTCTTAGATGTTGTCTCCTCCTCTGTGATTGCCCCCAAGGCCATGCTTAGGTCCCTAGTGACGAGTAAAGACATTTCTTTCCCTGGGTGTGTGGTTCAGTTTTTCCTCTTCTCCTTCTGTGCCAGCAATGAGCTTTGCCTCCTGGCTGTGACGGCCTACAATCGCTTTGTGGCCATCTGCCACCCATTGCTTTATTATGTCATCCTGTCCAAGAGAGTCTGCTTCCAGCTGGTGGCTGGCTCTTCCCTAAGCGCCTGTGTCAGTGTCACTGTGCATACGTGTACTGAATTCAGTCTGTCCTTCGGCCACTCCAGTGTCCTTGATCATTTCTTCTGCGATATTCACCCACTCCAAGAAATCTCCTGCTCTGACTTTCGTATCATAAGCGAGTGCATTTCATCTTTGCAGCCATAGAAATAATTGGCACCATTTTCACCATCCTCATCTCCTAAATTTCTGCAAATCATCATATGATTTACAGACAGACAGAAACACATCATTAGACACACACAGGAGAAAGGAAGGATGATCCAGAGGTTATCGCACTTGCCTAAGACTTGAGGGGTCTGAGTTTAAATTCCGCCTCCACTGCAGACTTCCTTTGTGATCTTGAGCAAATCACTTAGGGCCAGATTTTTTAAAGGGATTTCAGTTCCTAATTCCCATTGAAACCAATGGGATTTATGTGGCCTAAATACTTTTTAAAAACCTGGGTTTAGTCTCCCTTTGCCTCTGTTTGCCACTTGTAATATGGAGGCAAGAGAAGGAGTGTTGTAAGCAAGACACAAGAAGTGATTCTTCTGCGCTACTCCGCGCTGATTAGGCCTCAACTGGAGTATTGTGTCCTGTTCTGGGCACCACTTTTCAGGAAAGATGTGACCCAATTGCAGAGAGTCCACATAAGAGTGACAAAAACACGAGTGCCATGTCTCCGTGTGGCTCGCAGAAGCAGCAACACATCCCCAATCCGGCTTCTGTGCATAGGGAAAGTCAGGAGGCGCCACACGCTGCCCATACCCCAAGCACTGCCCCTGCAACTCCCATTGGCTGGGAAGCACAGCCAATGGGAGCTTCAGGGGCGGTGCCTGCAGACAGGGCGGTTTGCCCACCCCCGGTCTAAGGCCACACATTGTTCGTAGTTACATGGCCCATGATGCTGACCCCCATCACGCCCTTGTTAAATCTTCAAACAAGCCCCTTCGTGCTTCCTCCCATTCTGCCCCCCACACTCGGGAGGAGCTCCCTGTAAACATCAGCAAAACGACCTCCTCATCCCAGGGACTGTTTGACTCTTTAATTATTCCCTGTCCAGCAGGCTTGTCATCTCCTTATGAACTTGCTGCCGCAATGTACCTGCTCTGTGGGATGCTTTGCTGGGTGCAGGTTGTGATCCCACAATGTTCATTGTGCAAGTGAAATGAATTATATTAAAGAAATAGAATGAATTAAAGAATGCTGGATGTGCCTTTAAGTAGAAATGAAAAGAATGCTGTGATCCAGGTGTCAGGAAAGCAGACATTAAGGTAGAACAATTGCTCCACTTAAGGGATATTGGTGACATATTAGCCTTAGATCAATAATTTTGCTCTTTTTGTCCCTTTGTTTAGTTTGCACCTTTTTATCTGTATAAATAAGACTGTTTGGGTCTTGTATGGGGGCTCACATTATCTGGGTGTTATTAGCAGAGAGCTGTGCTAATAAACAGAGTGCTCTGACAAACTGAGAGTCCTGAGTCTAACCTTGACATCATCTTCGGCAACTTTTGTGAGTCAGGCCTGGCCTGCTTGATAATACCTGCCAGTGAAGCTGCACCACAGCCAAGACCTCTGTCTTTTCACTTAGGGTGACCTCTTCACACACCTCAAAGCTCTCGAGTGGGATATCTCTAAGGCATTCAGGGCTCAGATCAGGTACAGGGGCTGTCTTATAATCCTCTGCACAGAATAGCATCTTGACAACAGCTTCACTGTTGTGATGCACTTTTAAGCTGTTTATTTGCACAGTCCGAGGTGCGTCCCTGCTGCGGGGCCTGTGTACATTGCAGGTAACAGCGTGACCCCTCCCGACTACCTCAGAAGGCCCCTCCCATCAGTTTTGCAATTGGTACTTTTCCACAAGGAATAACACCAGCAGCAGATCCCCTGCATCAAACGATCGCTCACAAGGAGAGCGGAACCCCCTTTATCCCATCGAATTGGGACCAGGGCCAGATTGGTTAACCAAAACGTCGGATAATCGGATGAATGGGAATGTGCCAGGCTGCAGCACCATCTAGGGACCATAGGAGAGATTGCCCACTTCTGGACCTGTGTGCGCTGGTTGTTGGGTTAATACGGAGAAACAGATACTGGAGGGTCAGATAAACAGGGTTCTACCGTATTGCGATCATCCCATTCTTTCTGAGCTGCTTGGCTTCTAGTGAGGCTTTGCGTCGCTATTCCAATCATGGTTGTAGGGAAACCTAATTTAGGCTCCTCCCCGTGAAGGGGAAAGGAAAAGTGAAGTGCTTCAGTGAGATCAGTGTTACCAGAATGAAATGGTTCCATTTTTTTGTTTCAAAAGGACATTTGGCTTGAGAAGTTTATTTTATTTTGGATGAGATTGTGCCTTTCGTGGTTTGTGCCACACAAGCAGACAAGTTAGAGAAAATATAAAATACTCTTGCTGGACGTTCCCAACGTCTCGCTAATTTGTTTCTTAAGAGCCAGAACAACATGTAAGAACCCAAAAATCAGAGGGAGAGAACGCAGGCTTCTGCCTATAACAGAGAGGCACAACTCACTGGGGACCTGCTGACTGGCTGCTGCTACGCCTCAATTGTGGGCTGCCCTACCGAGCTCCCCGTCCCCGGAGCCCAGGGCTGGGATGGCCACAGACATCCCCAGCAGGGGGTCGCTGTGTGTCCCCGGAGCCCAGAACTGGGATGGCCCTAGAAGTGCCTGGCAAGTCGCTGTGTGTCTCCAGAGCCCAGACGTGGGATTGCCCTAGACTTTCCCAGGGAGTCGATGCGTGTCCCCAGAACCCAACGATGAGATGGCCATAGATGTCCAGAGCAACTTGCTGTGCGTCCCCAAAGCTCTGGGCTGCGAGGGCCATAGACATCCCAATGGGGTTGCTGTGTGTCCCCGGAACCCAAGGCTGGGATGGCCTTCGACTTCCCCAGATGCTCGCTTTGTGTCCAGAAAGCCCAGGGCTGGGATGGCACTAAATGTCCCCAGGGAGTCACTGTGTGTCGTAGAATCATAGACGATCCGGGTTGGAAGAGACTTCAGGAGGTCATCTAGCTCAAAGCAGGACCGACCCCAACTAAGTCATCCCAGCCAGGCCTTTGTCAAGCTGAGCCTTAAAAACTTCTAAGGATGGAGATTCCACCACCTCCCTAGGTAACCTATTCCAGTGCTTCACCACCCTCTTAATGAAATAGTGTTTCCTAATATCCAACCTAGACCTCTCTCACTGCAACTAGAGACCATTGCTCCTTGTTCTGTCATCTACCGCCACTGAGAAGAGCCTGGCTCCATCCTCATTGGAAACCCCCTTCAGCTAGTTGAAGGCTGCTATCAAATCCCCCCTCACTCTTCTCTTCTGCAAACTAAATAACCCCACTTCCCTCAGCCTCTCCTCATAAGTCATGTGTCCCAGCCCCTTAATAATTTTTGCTGCCCTCCGCTGGACTCTCTCCAATTTGTCCACAACCTTTCTGTAGTGGGGAGGGGCAAGGGGGCAGAACTGGATGCAATACTCCAGATGTGGTCTCACCTGTGCTGAAGAGAGGGGAATAATCACTTCCCTCGATCTGCTGGCAAAGCTCCTACGAATGCAGCCCAATATGCTGTTAGCCTTCTGGGCAACAAGGGCACACTGCTGACTCTTATCCAGCTTCTCGTCCACCGTAACCCCTAGGTCCTTTTCTGCAGAACTGCAACTTAGTCAGTCGGTCCCAGGCTGTAGCAGTGCATGGGATTCTTCCGTCCTAAGTGCAGGACTCTGCACTTGTCCTTGTTGAACCTCATCAGATGGCCCTAGATGGCCCCGTGGGTCACCGTGTGTTCTCAGGGCTCAGGTGTCTGTAGATGTCCCTGGTGGGTTATTGTGTCTTTCCAGAGCTCAGAGCCAGGGCAGAAAATCTCATTTGCTGATCATGTTTGGTGTTGCTAGATCTGGTAGTGTTCTGCAGCACCTTACAGTAAACAAACCACAGCAAATGGCTCACACTATCTGATCTGCACATAGCATAGTAGCTCTGGGACTTTCAATCAAGGGGCATCCAACCTGAGCACTGGTCACACCTATGGTAACATGACCCCGGGGAGAGATTGTGCGTAGAGACTCCTATGCAGGGAGGTGTTATGAACCTGCATAGCCCAGGGATCTCCAGGATACTATTACATTGGAGCTGCCCCAGTGTTCCCCAAGGCAACTGCACCGTGCTTCTGGCTCCCACTCCCCTTCGGGAGTCATTGCCTCTACTTCCTGCAAGAAATTTTTAATTTTTGACTTTTCACAAACACTGTTTCAGCAGAACCAAAATGGAACTTTTCATTCGGCCCATGGCTTGCTGGGCAGGCTTTTCCTGATTTTCTTTTTCCCTGGATGCAGAAATTGATACAACCCTTCCAGTTAGGCAGCCTGGAAGCTGTCAGCTTGATTTTCCTGATAGAAAATTGAAATTTCTCAGGAAAACTGACATTTTCCCCAGAAAAATGTTAATTCTGTGAAAAGGGCACTTTCTGTTGGAAAAGTAATCCAATGGGGAATTCTTGACCAATTCTAGTAATAGCTACAGAGGGGAACCAGTGGAGATCTGGGCTTCTTGATACAGCACCAGGAATCTGATTTAGATCTCCAGGGCAGCGTCTGCCTCCAGACCCATTGTATGGCTTTAATGCTTTCAAAAGTGTAAATAAATCGAACCTCCCCATCCCAGCTCTGAGAGCTGGGAACAGACCAGCGCCAGAGAAATCATCTCGCTGAAACTAACAGAAAGTGCAGGGCATAGCGGGGCTGGATCGATGATGTGGTGAAGAGGAAAACAAATGGGAGGAAATTCTAGCCCTATTAAAATCAAAGGGAAAACTGCCATAGACTTTCAATAGGGCCAGAACTTCACCCCTAAAGATTTTCGACAAGGCCTTGCTGACGGTAGAGAGCTTGGAGTTGGCCTGTGGAGATGATCTGTGGTATGCTCCAGCTGTAAGGCCTGTTAAAGAAGAGGCAATTGACTAGGCCTGGTTTGCAGATCCCATTCCCCACTCACTGAATATGGCTGGCAAGGGACTTGACTCATCCCACACATACAGGAGTAAAGCATGAAGCATTGTGACCAATTATTCTTAAAAATTCTTTATTCAGACTGACAAATGACTAGCAAACAAAGGAGACTCCTGTGCCTTTTAATGGGTTAGATGTACACTCTGTTTTACTGTACACTACCAGTGCACATACAGCTGTCAAAATAAATATTTTCCTGTATAAATTATGTAGTTTAAAAGTGTTTCACTATGGATTGGATACTTTACATGTATTTACAAAAATCACAAGGCTTTGCTTTATTCGCTTACTTAGTTTTGGTCTCTAAAAACAAAATTGCTATATTTCAGCTGAGACATAATCATCATATTACAGCAATGCACCCCCTTACATAGATCTTAAGGCCAGAAGGGACCACTGTGATCATCTACTCTGACCTGAATAATACATGCCAGAGAATTCCATTCAGTAATTCCTGCAGACAGTCCAACAACTTGTAGATGAGCTAGGACAGATCATTTAGAAAGACTTGATTGCAATCTATATGTACCCACATATGGAGAAGATATTTGATAGGAGAGGGCCTTTTAATCTAGCAGACAAAATCATAAGAAGATCCGATGGCTGGAAGATGAAATCAGCAATGCTCAAGCAGGATGTAAGACACACATTTTGCACTGTGAGCATAATTAGCCATTGCGACAGTTTGCAAAGGGACGTGAGAAATTCTCCATGACTTGTGTCCTTTAAATTCACATATGGGGGTAACATTTTCAAAAGTGCCTAAGTGACTTAGTAACCTAAATCCCATTTTCAATGAGTAAAATGGGTAAAATTTTCAAAAGTACCCAAGCAATTTAGGAGCCCACTCCGCACATATTGAAAATTGGATTTAGGCTCCTAAGTCACATAGGCACTTAGCAAAGTTTTACCAATTGTCTGCTAGATTAAATATCTTCTCCTCATGTAGAGGCCACAGTCAAGTCATAATATGACCTTCTTTTCAATAGGCTAAGCAGATTGAGTTCTAGACCAAGTATTCTAGGACTGCTCTCCTCATTGCTTTCTACCACCTCCTTCTTCCTACCTCAGATTCCCCTACTAATACATCCATGCGTTGTGTGATCTCTTTTCGCCACAGGATTGCACTAGGAGCTCATGTACACAAATCTGTGCATCTGTAAGCTAAATTTTCCATTTCCATGCTGTGATATTATATTCGAATACCTGACAAGTTCTATGCAATGAAATCAAGAGAGCCTTCTTTGAATGCATTGCACTCAGTGAGGCAGAGTTGAGACTGATCGTTTAACCTTAACATTGTATTTCCTGGTTGTAGTGTGCTTCACAGTTTACATTTAATATTACATTTACTCTTGTGGTTAGTTTTCTTCACGGGATTCACAGCTGGTGCATTCTTTGAGCAGGGGATTGGACTAGATGACCTCCTGAGATCTCTTCCAATCCTAATATTCTATGATTCTATGATTCTTAGCTTAGCGTTGGTCTTCAGCCAATTCTTACAGAATCCAGGTGAACTACAGAGAGCAGGTGTAAGCGGAGAAGCTGCCTTTTGGTGACATGGTGTTTCACCCTGAGAGGTTTCCATAGATTGGTAGATTTTAAGGCCAGAAGGAACCATTAGATCATCTAGTCTAATGTCCTGTATAACAGACCAGAGAATTTCAGCCAGTGACTCCTGTACTGAGCTCTGCTCGGAGGAGCGGGCGTGTGTAGCTTCACTGATTTCTATGGGAGCTGCGGGTGCTTATCTTGTCTCTGAGTCCTGCCAAGAGGACCATGCTGCACATTACCTTTGAGAGTGTCACTATTAAAGACTTTTGGCTCTGACTGGAGCCATTTGATGCTCTGCGATGTCGCCAGCCCTTCCCCATCATGCTCTCATCTAGACTAGGAATTCCCTGCAGGTTACATGTTCAGTCATAAGACAAAAGACTGGTCAGCAATTTAGTTGCAGCCAGGCACAAGGAGATTATAAATAACTGGCGGATCACAACTCACATGTCACAAGGCTCTCAGCATGGGGAAACATGAAGAGAACATGGCGGCCGAGGACGAGGCGCTGTGGGTGAATGTGGGCCCTGATCGGGCAAGTACCATTCAGCACTCAGATGGTACAGTGATGGCATATAGAGACATACATTGACTAGTGTGAGCCTCTGTGGACATGCACAAATATACGTATGGCAGAACCAAGCGCAGTGCTGGGGTGAATGGGTTTGACTCCACTGGCTGCAATGGAGTTGCACCATTTACACTGGAAGGAGACTTTCGTCTCCTTGTATTCGCTACATTAGGAGGGCAGCTTGATAGGCAATGGTCATCTTCTTATCACAAACATTGGGACTGATTGGCTCAAACCAAGTCAAACAAACAAAAACCCAACAATGGACACCACCAGAAAATGGAGGTTTTCCCTATCTTTAGAGAGTAAAGCTCTCCCGACTCCCTGCATGGATGTAATAGGTGCACGGCACGCCCCTGTGTAGTCAGTCCATTGGCCCTGCTTCCCATGGACTCAGGGACACTCCAAGCTGGTGCAACACCCGTACTCTTTATTTGTGTCTGTTTCCCACCACCAGTTTCCTGCTATTTACAGTGGCTTCGCCTAACACGGGCAACAGCGTAGCAGGCTCCTACCTGTCGCCGAGCCCCGCCCTGCTTCACTCACTTCCTCCCAGCCTCAGAGCTCCTGCCTAATGAACCTGGCAGGTGCAGTCAGTGGTTTGGCAAACCTAGGCTATTTACCCAGCCTCAATCCATTTCCTCTGCTTGGGGCTGGAGTGGCAGGGGCTGATTGAGGATTCCCCAGCAGTGCCCTGCCACGATGAGAAGCCTGCAAACAAAGGTCTTTAACAGAGCTGCCGTCATGCCTTTCTCTGGGCCCAGGGACCTTTCCCGTGCGGGTAAAGAGTATCAACAGCAGTAATATGACTCAGACAGGTTGTTGGGCAGGAAGCACATGTAGGACCAGATCACTGCCGCCTTTTCTCATGCGGGTGATGAATGGAGCAGGAAACCTGCTCCTTGGGCTCAAAGCCTGTCAGGAGAGGGGTGGGTTGAGGCAACGTGGCATCCTGTCCTCTCCAAATCGGCAGGAGCCTCTGCACATTTGGGATGCTGCTCTTTTAAGGAGCTGAGGTTTGGTGGGCGAGGTCAGGACAGCACCCCTCCCTCCAGCCTGGGTGATCTCTACATTAGGAAAGAACTTGACCAGATGACAACTATGGGGCACAGGATACGTTTGTGCAAGCATTAGAACAGCTAAACAGCAGGGGAACCGCATCCCTTGGTTAAGAAGATGCAAGAGATGAACTTTAGGCTAAATAGCAAGAAAAAAATCCACCTTGTTCAGCCATTTACATCCATGCAAACTGCTCCAGAACCAGGATGGTGGCACTGTACACCCACTTTGTGCTGCTTAAAGGACAAGGTACAGGGCCATGGAGAGTCAGGACCATGATGGTTTTTCCTGCCTCTGATTCCTCTCGCTGACCATATGTGACCACAGGAGCAGCCCCAGTATAGTGCTGTCATCACTTAGTTGACCTTGCGGTAAAAAGAAAGTGCCTTCTCTTCACTATGTTTTTACATTGGGATAGCTCCCCCACACTAATTCCCCCAAGGTAAAAAACAATACACTCTTCTAGTCGTGAAGCCAAGGCGGGAGAGACCCATAGACACAAGGGAATCTGGGTGGGCTAGGAGAATAATATTTGGGTCAGTTCTCTTCCTGTAAATCAAGAGGAAAGCCTGTATAGCTTAGCTCATAGTGAGGTGTGAGACTAGATGTGCATGAAGGCTATTGCTTTAAAATCGATTTTTCTCTAATGCTTTGTTCCAACTGCTAGCTAGATAAATACACTTTGTTTTAAGGAGCCTGTTGGTCACTATCACCTGTCTCAGGTTCCCCAAGGGAAAAAACGCAGGCGCTCAAACCCAGTCAAGTCTGCAGGGCTAAGAGCGGGACAGTTGCCAAATTCCACCCCAAAGCAGAGAAGGGCAAGAGGCCCAGGACACAAGCTGGGTGCCAGAGACCAGAAACGGGACAGAGGGTCAGCTAGCTCCCTAATCATGACACTGTCATTTTAGGATTACAGAGGAGAGCAAAAAAAAACCCCGCAAACCAACCGGTCCTGTCTGTGGATTGCAAGTAGTTACAAAAATAAAAGTTAGATAGAAAGAATCACAGTTCTCTGCTCCTCCTGGGTAACATCCCCATAGGGGCAGCACCACTCCACAGAGGGGACAGGCTGCTGGTGCTTCTCGGATCTGTGCCAGTGGAAGATAAATAGTCAAACATCCAAAGGCTGGGAAACCGATTGTTAGAACAACAGAGAAAACAAGAGTATAATAAAGTAGTAAAAGATTAATAAAACGTGAAGACAGAGCTTTGTGTAGCTTTAAATCAGCAAAATAACCGGCCACATGATGGCATTGTAAGGCAAGAAATGAGACACTCTGGTAGGCATTCTATACAGAAGCCTGACAGACTTGTTTCACTCTTATCATCTAAATTCAAAGGGAAAGAGAAGCAGAGATGGAGCTAATAGGTGATTATAATGTTAAAACCAGTAGAGTGCTAGACTTCCATGCACCTAATGTCATATTACAACACCTCATGCCTACGGGTTGCACAAACCATTGATGCCTGCTTCTGTAACTCATTGTGGCATGCGCGCACACAGCTCATACCTTCACAGCTGATCCTCATTCGACCAGCACACTCACACCATAATTACAACACGTTGCACCTTCACACTGTACCTGCGTACCAGCATCCCTTCAAATGTACCAACCTTCCTAGTCACAGACTTACTCACTGAGCACCTTTGCTACTGCACACATGGATCACTGCCTCCCTGCCCCACTGCAGGGATACATCTCCATGCACTGTACCCAGGAAATTGATTCCCATTGACATAGTGCTCTGGGGGTCCTTATCAGTTTCTCCCACTTTAGGCCCCGTTACATTGCCAGAGCTCTGTAAAGTGGCCTGAGAATTAGGATCAGTTGCCGCTCACGTACACACCTCACATCTGGTCCAGGGCAAGTTCTGCTCAGTACTAGATCCAAGAGAGCCAAGCTGTATGGGAGAGGCTAAGGGAAGGCTTTAGCTCCGTATTTGCAATACTAGACCAGTGGTTCCCAAACTCGTTCTGCCGCTTGTGCAGGGAAAGCCCCTGGTGGGCCGGGCTGGTTTGTTTACCTGCCGCGTCCGCAGGTTCGGCCAATCGCGGCTCCCAGTGGCTGTGGTTCTGCTTCAGGCCAATGGGAGCTGCTGGAAGCGGCAGCCAGTACGTCCCTCGGCCCATGCCGCTTCCAGCAGCTCCCATTGGCCTGGAGCAGCGAACTGCAGCCACTGGGAGCCCCGACTGGCCGAACCTGCGAACGCGGCAGGTAAACAAACCATCCCAGCCCGCCAGGGGCTTTCCTTGCACAAGTGGCGGAACAAGTCTGGGAACCACTGAACTAGAGGAAATCATTGGCGTTTGTCTAGAGCCTGATTTTGAAAAGTTGCTTCCAAATTTACATCTGCAATTTTGTGGGTGACAAGAATTGTGAGTGAAATTTTATTGCACTTAAATATTTAGGGAAAAGTTTTCAAAAATGGGCCCTGACTTTTGCTGCCTCAAGTTTTGGGTGCCCAGCTTAAAACACCTAAAGTTGAGCACCCCAAACAATGTTGGCTTTAGCTATGTAGCTGCAGCCAGCAAGCAGGTAGTTAGAATCGCTGGGTGAGATGAGGCCACAATTATCTGGGCCTGCAATGGCAGCGGCCAGGCTGAGACTCTCTTAAAAATGAAGACTTAGTCTGTTACTTTGGCTCAGATAAGCACTGTGTACCCTCAAACAGGAGACCTGGCAGCATTTAAGTAGTTTTAACTTAACTACCTAGGCGAGGGTAGCTGCAAATTTAGTCAGTAGAAGCACCAGACTGGTTTTCACTGAATCATTCAATAGTTTATAGATGGTAACTTCTTCCTTTTTTCCTTTCTAAGGCAAATAACTGAAGTCTTTTCAATTGTTTAACTGCACTCCTCTATACCAGAACACTGCACACCCGTAGACACCTGGACAGTCTTAACTGAAGACTTAGTTACGCTTGTATCATTTGCCTTATTCAGTGAATTAACTCCTCGTATTAGTCCCAGTTTATGCCTTATTGAATGGTCCAGATTGATTGTGGACTTTAGAAAGGTGTTGGCCTCCTGTACTGTGAAAGGAAAATCATTAGACAAAAAATTCCCAAAAAGTTCTGGGTCCCCATCCAAAGCCAGAATATTCTGGAGGACTTTGTGCATGGAGTACAGCTCTTTACAGTTTTCCACGAAGATTCCCCATAGGGACTGGTTCCTGAACTCCTCCGTTGGTCGAATCTGCTGCCTGTCCTCAAGGCACTGCAACACCCAGCTCAAGCGGCATGGCCATTGATTAGCCATGACCACCCATGCTGCCACGGACCTTGGAGACATTGTATGTCTCGTAATGTTCTGCTGCAGCATGAGTCTGATGGTGATGGGAATTGTGTTGACGATCCTTTTCATTTGAACAATGCTCTCTGGGATGTATTTATAGAGACAATCAGTGTCATTGTGCAGAGCATGAAATGCTTCATGAATATACCTCACAGCTTGAGCATCGATTTGGCTTTGGTCCATTTCACTGGACGTCTCCATATCTACCAGCTTTATCATTTTTCCCTTTACGCTCCTGACTCCCCTTTCCATGTTTTTTGTGATGATTTTGTACATCAGGTCCTCCCGGCTCTGGACAGCATCCTGCAAATGCTGCAGTTTGGACTTTGTGCCCATCTCTGGGATTGAAAAAGGCAAAGTCACCGTGCGGTTCAGGAACAGGTACCCATTGTCGGCCATTCCTTTCATGCAGCTGGTTTGTTCCAAACACGACGCAATGATGCTGGGATCTATCACCAGGATGAAAATGAATGGGGCGTTAGTGTCCGAGAGCAAAGTGTTTATTGCATTCAAAACCCCGACGACCCTCTCTGGGTAGCACATATCCAAACTGGTGATCTCCAGCACGATGCGCAGCCGCCGTCTCTCGTAGATCTCCATGTAATACACAAAGCTGGTCAGCATCTCGATTTCCTTCTTCACTTCGCTCATGAAGCCTAGGTGACTGCTAAACTTCTCGCTGTCCGTCATCTTCTCAATTTTCTGCTTCTGGCTGATAACCATGTTCTTAACCACAGAGAAAACAGTCACTAATATTCCTGATCCAGACAGGCCGGTGGTAGCGCTGCCAATGACCTTTAACGCACTGCTGTCTTTTATTCCTGGAACAAAGATCGCCACTGAGAGCAGGCTTACGCCGGCCAGTAGGACAAACACGAGGCCTCCTAATGAAAGGCAGGTCCGTTTGTTGAGAAGCCATTCGTCTTGGCTAAAGCCACAGGCAAATCTGGGCCTTTTCCCCATCACGTGGTAAAAGCTCAAAGGCAGGGCACCGAAGTGCTTGCGGATGCTTTGACAGAGCGTGGTGACCAGCCCTGCCCACAGCTTATCGCTGCCAGCATATTGCCAAGCACTAAACCTGATGAAGAGGAACTGAATGTTCTCCCTCCTAAGGTGGACTTCAGTGATCACTGGCTGGTAGAAGAGCAGATACCACAGGAGAAGAAAATAGCCCCAACCTTCCGGTCTTCTTGGCTTTTGGTGTGATTTTCTCAGCTCCTCTTCTTCTCTCTGAATGGATTCTTTGAGCATGCAGGCTGGAGAAGCAGAAAAAACAACTGGTTACTCTGCTGTATGGCACTGTGTCGCATTAAGGGGAGTGGGGAGGCCCTTCCAAACAGGTCATGTGGCCCTGATTTGTTGTCTTACTGGGTCTCTGAAATAAACTGTTTAATAGGGGGCCATAGGGATCTGTGCTAGCTTCAGGCTTACTTCATTTAACATCTTCATTAATGATCCCAAGAAAGGGGATAAATTGCATATTAGAAAAAATGGCAGATGATTTTAACCTGGGAGGTTCTGCAAACTTGGAGGCCAGAGAAATAACATGAAGGGACCTAGAGAGATTTGGAGAAGAGTCAGAAAAAATAAAATGGATTCAGCTTGCAAGATGCAGCCAGTGCATCCCAGGAAAATTATCCCAAACACATATGCTCCAAGGGTGACAAAAAGGGTTGGTGTGTGGCAGTGGGCAGCAAATTAGACAGGAGCTTGAAATGTTATGAGGCAGCAGAAGAGACCATTGCACATGTGGTGCGCAGCATACGCAAAGAATCACACTACAGAGCAGGGGGACATGGCTTTGATGCAACTATCCCTGGGGCATTGTGTTCAGTTCACAGGTGTGCAAAGTAGCTGAATTAACATTGCTGCTGGAATCTTAACTATGCTGTTTCCTGACTTTCTGGAGTTTTAATGGAGGCTTATTTAATATTTAACTTCCTTGTTTTGCTTTTGAGGAAATTGCATGTAATATGTGAGATCCTGGGGCCTTGGACTGCAGTGCCTGGGTGAAAATTGAAAGACTTGGAAGTCTCCAGGATCTGGGTCCCAGCATAGCATTTCCCATATAGCTCTGAAATGTGCATTTTATTCAGGTGAGAATGGTGGGATGAGCTCCTGTCTTTGCTGCTGAAATGTGATATGTTTGGGGACAGATTGCTGGAAGGCAGCTGCCCAGTAGTTTCCATGGGGATCCTGGCAGTGAAGAAGGCAGAACACAGTTCGTTTATATAAACGAAAACAGAGAATTTGCAGAGTATAGTAGATTGAAACAAAAATCACTGAAAAACCCAGAGAGACTGGGGGCTGTGATTGTCACCTGACTCTTATAACAGGGTGTTTGGGGGACTTTTAGTTATGTATTACAATCCTCATGTGAAGTGTCCGAGTAACCTCCTCTCTCTGTTCAGCCCCCTTGTCAGAGACTGCAACATCCCTGAACTTTTCTAACTGGGAGGAATAACATACGCTGTGACAGCACTAACCTAACCAAGCCAGCTCACTAGCTGTCTGTGTGTGGGAGCACGAAGAGGCATACAAATGTTTAGCATATCTGGAACGTAAATACCATGCAAGCCAGCTACAACAATGCCCGTGTGAACGCCTGTTCTCCCTTTCACGTGACATTGTAAATAAGAATCACAGACTCATAGGCCTTGTCTACACTTGCAAGTTGGAGCGCATTAAATCATCCCCAGGTGCCCTAACTCCTGAGGTGTCCACACTGGCATGTAGAGCGCCCGGACTCTGCAGCTGGAGCGCCCCTGGTAATCCATCTCCATGAGAAGCATAGAGCTTTCTGTGCCCCAGTGTGGACACCCTGGTCTATTAATGCTCTCTGATCGGCCTCCAGGAAGTGTCCCACAATGCCTGTTCTAGCCACTCTGGTCATCACTTTGAAGTCTACTGCCCTGCCCTCAGATGACCAACCGTCAGACCTGCCCTTTAAATTATCTGGGAATTTTGAAAGTCCCCTTCCTGTTTGCTCAGCCAGGCGTGGTGTGCTCTCAGCGCATCTTTCCAGGTGACCATCCCTCCACGTGCCAGGCGATCCCCAGTATGGAGCAATGGCGAGGTGCTGGACCTCATCAGTGTTTCGGGGGAGGAAGCCGTCCAGTCCCAGTTGCACTCCAGCCGTAGGAATTATGATACTTACGGGCAGATATCAAGAGCCATGATAGAAAGGGGGCATGACCAGGACGCAGTGCGGTGCGGGGTTAAAGTGAAGGAGCTGCGGAACGCCTACCACAAAGCGCAGGAGGCAAACTGCCGCTCCGGTGCTGCCCCCACGGCCTGCAGGTTCTACAAAGGGCTGGACGAGACACTTGGGGGCAACCCCACCTCCACTCCGAAGAGCACCATGGACACTTCAGAGGCCGTGGCAACAAGGCAGGAGGTGGAAAGCGGGAGCGAGGGTGCTGAGGAGGACGGGGGCCCAGAGCCAGAGGACGGCCCGGCATCCCTAGATGGCCAGGAGCTGTTTTCAAGCCAGGAGGAAGGTAGCCAGCCGCAGCGGACGGTGCTCGGGGAAGAACAAACAGCAGAAGAGGTGCCTGGTAAACGGCTTTTATTTTGAGAAGGGAGTTGTTGGGTGCAGGCTGATGGGGCGAGGAGGCTTAGGGCTGCATGCATGCCTAGCTGCGTAATAGGGCGTTGGTGTCGTCTCTCACATCGCAGTAATCGGCCTCAGTGATCTCATCGAAGGTCTCATGCAGAAGCTGGGCAATCCGCTCGCACAGGTTCCTTGGCAGAGCTACCATGCTCCTTGTTCCAGTAAGGCTAACATGTCCGCACCGTGACTGGCGGGGGGACCATTGCTGCACACAGGCAAGCTGAATATGGGCCAGGGCAGAAGCCGCATTGTAGTAGAAGAACCTCCTTTGCTTCCCAGGTCACCCTTAGCAGTGAGATATCGTCCAGGACAAACCCATCCTGTGGAAAATGTGGGGCAGTGTTCAGTATAGGGGCCCCCTGCAGCTGTTGGCTCTCCCCAAGGCACAGGACACCAGAGAACAGTACAGTCCTGGAACAATCAGTCTCTCTTGCCCCTGTGGTTACTCACCATTTCGGGGCTCTTGTGAGTAATGTGCGCTCGCCTTGGGACAGGCAGTTTGTGTTATTGTGTGCACTGTGCTTGTCTTTAAGTTCGGCCGAATCATTGCTCTGTCTAGTAATAACAATGCTGCCTCTGTTAAATGTTACATTTTGGCTTTACAAATGCAACCTTGAGATCCAGCCGCCCCCTCACCCTGCAGCCCTTATCCCAAAACTCTTTCCTATGTCACTGTCAACCCAGTTTCCCCAACATCCAGGTTCTTATTGCCACTAGCTGCCTCCAACACCTGTAGCTTCACCGCCCAGCCCTGCAAACTACAACCCTTAGCCACTGCACTCCACCCCCATCACCATGCATTTTAGCCAGCCTGAAGCTGGCACTCATTGCACAACACTCCAGACAGGAAGGCTGAATACGATAACAGGATATACGCAAGTCTGTGATTGTTCCGTTCCCCACCCCGCCCTCTTCTCTTCTCTTCTCCCACACTGCACACATGTGTGTTTCTCCAACAGTTGTGTTTCTTTTCAATAAATGAATTTTTTGGTTTTGGAAACATTCTTTATTTCATTAACTAAAAGATAGCGTAGCCCAGGAAAGCAACAGGCACTGCTAGTCAGTGCATCATACATAGCAAACACAGAGGCCTACTAACATTGGAACCACTGCACTTTACTCCCGTGCAGGGCACCAAACATTACTGGTGGCTTTCAGCATCGAATTGCTCCCTCAAGGCCTCCCTAATCCTTACGGCCCCTTGCTGGGCCCTTCTAATAGCCCTGGTCTCTGGCTGTTCAAATTCAGCCTCCAGGTGTTGAACCTCCGAGGTCCATGCCTGAGTGAAGCTTTCACCCTTCCCTTCACAAATGTTATGGAGGGTACAGCACACAGCTATAACCGTAGGGATGTTGTCATCAGCCAGGTCCAGCTTCCCATACAGACAGTGCCAGCAGGCTTTTAAATGCCCAAAAGCACCCAACAGTCATTCTGCACTGACCCAGCCTATTGTTGAATCGCTCCTTGCTGTTGTCAAGGCTCCCTGTGTGTTTTCATGAGCCATGGCATTAAAGGTTAGGCTGGGTCTCCAAGGGTCACAATGGGCATTTTGACTTCCCCTACGGTGATCTTCTGGTCCGGGAAGAAAGTCCCGGCTTGCAGCTTCGTGAACAAGCCAGTGTTCCGAAAGATGCATGTGTCATGCACCTTTCCAGACCAGCCTGCGTTAATGTCCGTGAAACACCCATGGTGATCCACAAGCACCTGGAGAACCATAGAGAAATACCCCTTCCGATTTATGTACTCAGAGACTAGGTGGTCTCGTGCCAGAATTGGAATATGCATCCCATCTATTGCCCCTCCGCAATTAGGGAAACCCATTTGTGCAAAGCCAGCCACAATTGCTCAGAGTCACGGTTCTTCTGAGCAGGATGCAATTAATGGCCCTGCAAACTTGCATCAACATGATTCCAACGGTAAACTTGCCCCCTCCAAACTGGTTAGCCACCGATCAGTAGCTGTCTGGAGTTGCCAGCTTCCAGATTGCA
Source organism: Mauremys reevesii (assembly GCF_016161935.1). Lineage (NCBI taxonomy): Eukaryota > Metazoa > Chordata > Testudines > Geoemydidae > Mauremys > Mauremys reevesii. The sequence goes on along the minus strand of NC_052644.1, from coordinate 7,070,871 downwards.
ATAGCCACCTGCTTCTCCACCGGCAGGGCAGCTCTTAATCTCGTGTCCTTGCGCCGCAGGGTGGGGGCGAGCTCAGCACAGTCCCATGAAAGTGGCTTTCCTTATAAGAAAGTTCTGCAGCCGCTGCTCATCATCCCAGACTTGCATGATGATGTGATCCCACCACTCAGTGCTTGTTTCCCGAGCCCAAAAGCAGTGTTCCATGGTGGTGAGCATGTCCGTGAATGCCACAAGCAATCTTGTGTTTTATGCGTTATGCGTGTCGACATCATCGTCGGACTCCTCACTGTCACTTTGTAGCATAAGGAGTAACTCGACTGCCAAACATGACTTGCTGGCAAGACCCATCAGCATATTCCTCAGCAGTTCGGGATCCATTCCCGCAGACCGAAAGGGAAGACAGACAGAGCGCGCAGTACAAAAAACATTGAAAGATGGCGCCAAATATGGAGGGAAGCACAGGGATTGCTGGGATGCGAAGCGATGCATCATGGGACATTGGGACAGGACCCAGGATGCCCCGCGCCCCCTCACCCCCTTCCCACAAGCCTCAGCGACAGAATGGGAAGAGATGCTCTGCGAGTTAGCTGCCCATAATGCACCACTCCGAATGCCACTGCAAGTGCCGCAAATGTGGCCATGCCACTGCGCTTGCAGCTGTCAGTGTGAACACATGGAAGCACTTTCCCTGCTGCTCTATCCGAGGGCTGATTCAACTCCCGGCACTCTACATCTGCAAGTGTAGATAAGGCCATAGAAGATTAGGGTTGGAAGGGACCTCAGGAGGTCTTCTAGTCAAACTCCCTGCTCAAAGCAGGACCAACACCAATTAAATTATCCCAGCCAGGGCTTTGTCAAACCTGACCTTAAAAACCTCAAAGAATGGAGATTCCACCACCTCCCTAGGTAACCCATTCCAGTGCTTCACCACCCTCCTAGTGAACTAGTGTTTCCTAATATCCAACCTAAACCTCTCCCACTGCAACTTGAGACCATCGCTCCTTGTTCTGTCATCTGCCATCACTGAGAACAGCTCCATCCTCATTGGAACCCCCCTTCAGGTAGTTGAAGGCTGTTATCAAATCCGCCCCCCACACACACACACTCTTCTCTTCTGCAGACTAAACAAGCCCGGTTCCCTCAGTCTCCCCTCATAAGTCATGTGCCCCAGCTCCCTGATCATTTTTTGTTGCCCTCCGCTGGACTCTCTCCAATTTGTCCACATCCTTTCTGTAATGGGTGGGGGGCCCCCAAAACTGGACGCAATACTCCAGATGTTGCCTCACCAGTGCCGAATAGAGGGGAATAATCACTTCCTTCAATCTGCTGGCAATGCTCCTACTAATGCAGCCCAATATGCCATTAGCCTTCTTGGCAACAAGGGCACACTGCTGACTCATATCCAGCTTCTCATTCACTGTAATCCCTAGGTCCTTTTCTGCAGAACTGCTGCTTAGCCAGTCGGTTCCCAGCCTGTAGCGGTGCATGGGATTCTTCCATCCTAAGTGCAGGACTCTGCACTTGTCCTTGTTGAACCTCGTCAGATTTCTTTTTGCCCAATCCTCCAATTGGACCCTATCCCTACGCTCCAGCTTATCTACCTCTCCCCCAACCTTAGTGTTGTCTGCGAACTTGCTGAAGGTGCAATCCATCCCATCATCCAGATCATTAATAAAGATGTTGAGCAAAACTGGTGCCAGGACCAGGGCCGACCAGAGGATTCAGGGGGCCTGGGGCAAAGTCATTTCAGTGGAGTGGACATAAAAAAAGGTGCCACCCGCTATGGTGGTTGTACTCACCTGGTGGCGCTCCGGGTCTTCGGTGGCAGTTTGGCAGCGGGTCCTTCATTCGTTCTGGGTCTTCGGTGGCACTGAAGGACCCGCCGCCAAAGACCTGGAGCGAGTGAAGGGCCCGCCGCCAAAGTGCCGCCGAAGACCCGAAGCGCCGCTGGGTGAGTACAAGGCACCTCTGCCCAGCGAAGGGATTCTCGGCCAGGGCTCGCGGGGCCCCTGCGGGGCCTGGGGAAAATTGCCCCACTTGCCCCCCCACCCCGGGTGGCCCTGGCCAGGACTGACCTCTGGGGTACTCCGCTTGATACTGGCTGCCAACTGGACATCGAGCCGTTGATCACACTCGTTGAGCCTGACAATCTAGCCAGCTTTCTATCCATGTTACAGTCCATTCATCCAATCCATACTTTTTTAATTTGCTGGCAAGAATACTGTGGGAGACCGTATCAAAAGGTTTGCTGAAGTCAAGATATATCACGTCCACTGCTTTCACCATATCCACAGAGTCAGTTATCTCGTTGTAGAAGGCAATCAGGTTGGTCAGGCATGACTTGCCCTTGGTGAATCCATGTTAACTGTTCCGGATCACCTTCCTCTCCTCCAAGTGCTTCAAAATGGTGGAAGTGGGCAGCATTATCTCTAAAGTTTCACACTGTTTTGTTTTTGAGTGCGGTTATGTACAAAAAATTCTACGTTTATAAGTTGCACTTTCACAATAAAGAGATTACACTAGAGTACTTGCATGGGGTGAATTGAGAACTACTTCTTTTGTTTCTCTTTTTTACAGTGCAAATATTTGTAATAACAAATATAATATAAAGTGAGCACTGTGCACTTTGCATTCTGCGTTGTAATTGAAATCAATATATTTGAAAATATAGAAAAACATCCAAAATATTTATAATAAATTCAAGTGGGTATTCTATTATTAACAGTGTGATTAAAACTACAATCAATTGCAACTATTTTTTAATCTAGTTAATTTGCTTTGCATTAATTGCTTGCGTTAACTGCAATTAATTGACAGTCTTACTAAATATCTTTAAAAATTTGGGGCTAGCAGCCTATCTGCATCTTTAGGTGCCTAAATAGCTTTGGAAATCTGGTCCTAAGTGACTGAGGAGCCTAAATCCCATTTTGAAAGGTGATTTGGTAGCTGATTAAAAGCGTTTATATTGGTAGTGCGTATTTTTGTAAAAATAAGCTATAACCAATAAAGAAACTGATACAGAAAAAGCAGCAATACCTCCTTTAGAAATGGATGTAAGTATATTGATACTTCCCCCAGCATGGCCTCAGTTACACTGATATAAATATATAACTTCTGTTTACTGAAATAAGTTTTACTATTATGGACACTTTCAAAACCAATATACAGTAGAACTTCAGAGTTACGAACACCAGAGTTACGAACTGAGCAGTCAACCACATACCTCATTTGGAAGCAGAAGTATGCAGTCAGGCAGCAGCCACGACCAACAACAGCAACAACAAAAAAGGCTAATACTGCACAGTACTGTGTTAAATGTAAACTACTAAAAAATAAAGGAAAAGCAGCATTTTTATCTTGCATATTAAAGTTTCAAAGCTGTATTAAATCAATGGACTTTTGAAGGAACATTTTGTTCAGAGTTACAAACAACCTCCATCCCCGAGGTGTTCATAACTCTGAGGTTCTACTGTAGTTAAATCAGTACACAGACTGTTCTCAGGCTGGCCAATACAAAATGTGTTACACCAGTCCAGAAGTTGTTCGAGCTGGGACGCCTTTAGTACGGTAATAAGTCTGCCAACACATCACTGGGCACATGGCTGGCGGCTATCATAGGCTTGGGGAGGCTGAGCCTCCCCAAACAGCCCGTTGTGGCCCCGCCCATGTGCCACCCACCCAGCACTCTGGGGCTGTGGGCACTGGGGATGCCCCTGACGCTCTGGGGCTCTGGGCGCTCAGATGGCCCAGGGCTGGGGTGGTGGGGAGGTGCATCCACAGTGGAGTGCTCTGGGCTCCAGTGGGGGAGGGAGGGCAGGAGAGGAGGGGGAGGGGCCTCAGGCAGAGGGAGCTAACCTGCCCCAACAACTGGTTCACCCGCCACCCATGTCTGGACACTACTGTGTTAACTTCTTGTTTACCATTTGCCCATCAGAGGGCTCCATAATCTCCAAAGGATGGGAAGGGTCGGGGTGGCGGGGGGGAGCTGGGCTGAACAGGGGGCTGGTCATGAAGGAAATGGCTGGGTAACCTACAGCACGGGAGATGGGACTGGAGGACATGGGGGCTAGGCTGAGACATGCTGCTGCTGAGAGGGGCCAGCGCCCAGCAGTAGCTGCAGCAGGATGCAGAGACCAGCTCTGAGCAGGAGGAGGGCATCAGGGAAAATGACTGTGGTGGAAGCCGCAAGGCTGGGGCCTGACATGTGCTGAGTTTATCGTGTTTCATTTGTAAGGTAAAGCCATCGTGCCCAGGGCAATAGCACCTTTGTGCCCGGAGTCCCAGTGCAGCGTCCTCGCTCTGACTTGCAGCATGCACATGTTCTGGGGAACCCCCTAAGGACTGGGGCCTGTAGAACCCCTTGCTTGGATCACCCACTGCACTTGCCTCTGAGCGTGCTACCAGCCACCTCGGAGCTGGCATCCCGTAGCACTCGCAGCCCCCTGCCGTGGATCAGTACAGGTCCCAGGCTGCACCATGCAATGACCTGTTCACTGCCGGGCTAGGTGGGAGAATATTGGTGTTCTTCTCTCTCTCCCCCTCAGCTAGGGTGACCAGATGTCCCGATTTTATAGGGACAGTCCTGATTTTTGGATCTTTTTCTTATATAGGATCCTATTACCCCCCACCCGCTGTCCCAATTTTTCACACTTTCTGTCTGGTCACGCTACCCCCAGCAGCCTGTCTCGTGCCGGCCTGCCGCGCTCCACCCAGTGTCTCCGAGGTATTCTAGCCTGTCTGACAGCGCCAGTTCTCCTGCCTGGGGAAACTCCAAAGCATCCCTGAGCCCACCTGTTATTTTATCAAGCAGCGAATTAAAACGGCTCCCAACGGGACAGTAGAAGCCGATGGTCACGGGCGTAGAGGTGTGCAGCAGTGTCTTGGAGAGGCAGCAGCAATAAATATCATCTTCAGTCAGAAAATCTGGGGAAGAGGAGGCATCCATAAACACAGAGAAATAAACATACTTGCTGCCCCCCCTCCCCCCCAATCTGTTTGGCTGTTTGCCAGGAGTGGTTGGGCTGGACAGGATGTGTGAGAGCTCTTGGGATTGCACAGGGCCAGTGGCTGTGACCCTGTTCTCAGTCTCTTTATTAGCATAAGCTCCACGCAGCAAATCTTTTTCCAGGGACACATTTTACTCTTTCTTCAGAACAACAAATGTTTTTGGCTCATCCTTCAGGATCCTCAGCTCAGCACCTGCTAATCAGCCAAGTAGCCCATTGCTGAGAGGATACATGTTTCAGGCCAAAGTCTCTGGCCTGCGGAACTCTTTTTCAGTGCCCAAGCAGTGCATTGGGAGCAGAAACCGCCAGTAACTCCCCAGCTGGAGGAGTTGCCAGTAGGCAGAGCTGGTACAGCTGTCTCCTTTACCTCCCTCCCTGGAGCCCCCTGTGCAGAAGGCATGTCAGTAACAAGGAGGGGCAGGCAGGGAGAGTGGCAAGAGCACAAATCCCCAGATGGTGGATAGTCTCTAGGGAGCCACAACCAGTGGGCTGCACTAAAATGGGCCTTGGCCGAGGATTGGGGAGCTGGCTCCTTGACAATTCCCACTGCTGCTGTGCCCAACGTAAGCTGGATGCAGAAGAGAATCTGGCCCTGTGGGAGGAATCCTCCCCACCAGGCCATGCATAGGCAATGACTGTGCAGCAGCTCTGCAGAGTTTGCTTAAACCCAGACACTCTGGGCCTCAGAGCTATGAATTTAGCAGGTGTGTTGTTCTTTGGGAGCCTTGTTTGCTTTCTGGGATAGAGTGAACTTTGGAGCTGATCCCTGTGCCCTGCCTAGGCAGACAGCCTGGGTACAGAGATCTTTGTTTGCAAAGCATTTACGGAGGTTATTTAAATCTAAAAATGAACATCTGTTGTAATGAACAACTATTGTTCCCTTGATCACCACAGACAGGGAAAGGACTTTGAACAGATCTTTGATTCTTTTATACAACCTACAGAAACTCTATGAGTTATAAAAAGCGACAGAGTCCTGTGGCAGCTTATAGAGTAACAGACGTATTAGAGCATAAGCTTTCGTAGGTGAATACCCACTTCGTTGGCTGCATGTAGTGGAAATTTCCAGAGGCAGGTTTAAATATAAATACCTGCCTCTGGAAATTTCCACTACATGCATCCAACGAAGTGGGTATTCACCTACGAAAGCTTATGCTCTAATACATCTGTTAGTCTATTTCAGGGGTCGGCAACCTTTCAGAAGTGGTGTGCCGAGTCTTCATTTATTCACTCTAATTTAAGGTTTCGCGTGCCGGTCATACATTTTAACGTTTTTAGAAGGTCTCCTTTTATAAGTCTATAATATATAACTAAACTATTGTTGTATGTAAAGTAAATAAGGTTTTAAAAATGTTTAAGAAGCTTCATTTAAAATTAAGTTAAAATGCAGAGCCCCCTGGATCGGTGGCCAGGTCCTGGGCAGTGTGAGTGCCGCTGAAAATCAGCTTGCGTGCCGCCTTCGGCACCCGTTCCAGAGGTTGCCTACCCCTGGTCTATAAGGTGCCACAGGACTCTTTGTCGCTTTTTACAGATCCAGACTAACACGGCTCCCCGTCTGATATATGAATTATGCACCTGTTGTGTATCTGCTGGAATTCTCCCATGAATGGGGGAGAAGAAATCTGTTATGTTTTAATATGCTGTTCCACTCTAAATAATGACTAGACGAGATGCGATACATCGATCCCTGATAGATCACTTACTACCCGCCGATGCGACGGGTAGTGTAGACATACCCTTTATCACTTTGTATATAGAGAAGCCCTTAGACAATAAAAGTGAAGCCCAATGTCTCTATCATTACAGTCTCTATTCAAAGCAGAGCCACACTTTAACAGCTGGCTATTTTATAACTAAAACGATGCAAATTAATGTCAACTGAAAACCTTTCGTTCCAAACCCAGTCCCTACTTGCTTCCTCTGCTAAGGCAGGTTACACCCTTCCAACATTGTTTTTATTTTAAATATGTATTGTGTTCCTTCCTTCTTCTTTTCTTTGCCAAATTCAATTCCTTCTCAGACAGGTCACTTTGGGCCCCACAATTAGGGTTTATAAAAACAACGTTTTAAACATTTTAAAGTGAGTAGAATGATTTTCATACTGTCTTTCTTTACTTCCTGTGCAAACAGGGTTTTACCATGGAATTAAACTTTCCCTAGCAGGGTTGTAACCCAAAGTCAAGAGCCTTTTGCAAATGCATGCAAATGAGAATGTGAAACTGACTAAAAGCTACAATGAGATTGTTCAACATGAGCGAAAAGCAAAAAAGTAGGGCTGTCAAGTGATTAAAAAAATTAATCACGATTAATCACACTGTTATAGTTATTTTTTATTACAAATATTTATGCTGTAAAAACAAAATAAATAGTATATTTCAATTCACCTCATACAATCTTTTTATCATGAAAGTTGAACTTACAAATGTAGAATTATGTACAAAAAAATAACTGTATTCAAAAATAAAACAACGTAAAATTTAGAGTTTACAAGTCCACTTAGTCCTACTTCTTGTTCAGCCAGTCACTCAGACAATGAAATTTGTTTACATTTGCAGGAGATAATGCTCCCCGCTTCTTGTTTACAATGTCACCTGAAAGTGAGAACAAGTGTTCACATGGTACTGTTGTAGGCGGCGTCACAAGATAATTACGTGCCAGATGCACTAAAGATTCATGTGTCCCTTCATGCTTCAACCACCATTCCAGAGGACATGCATCCATGCTGATGAGAGGTTCTGCTTGATAACAATCCAAAGCAATGCAGTCCAACACATGCTCATTTTCATCATCCAGCAGAAGGTTGATTTTCTTTTTTGGAGGTTTGGGTTCTGGAGTTTCCGCATCACAGTGTTGCTCTTCTAAGACTTCTGAAAGCCTGTTCCATGCCTCGTCCCTCTCAGATTTTGGAAGGCACTTCAGATTCTTAAACCTTGGGTCGAGTGCTGTAGCTATGTTTAGAACTCTCACATTGGTGCCTTCTTTGTATTTTGTCAAATCTGCAGTGAAAATGCTCTTAAAACAACATGTGCTGGGTCATCATCTGAGACTTCAAGAATATGAAATACACGGCAGAATGTGTGTAAAACAGAGCAGGAGACGTACGATACTCCCCCAAGGAGTTCAGTCAAAATGTAATTAACACATTATTGTTTCAATGAGTGTCATGAGCATGGAAGCATGTCCTCTGGAATGGTGGCCGAAGCACGAAGTAGCATATGAATCATAGAAGGTTAGGGATGGAAGAGACCTCAGGAGGTCATCTAGTCCAACCCTCTGCTCAAAGCAGGGTCAACACCAACTAAATCATCCCAGTCAGCGCATTGTCAAACCAGGCCTTAAAAAGCGCTAAGGATGGAGATTCCACCACCTCCCTAGGTAACCCATTCCAGTGCTTCACCACCCTCCTAGTGAAATAGTGTTTCCTAATATCCAACCTAGACCTCCCCCACTGCAACTTGATACCATTACTCCTTGTTCTGTCATCTGCCACCACTGAGAACAGCCAAGCTCCATCCTCTTTGGAACCCCCCTTCAGGTAGTTGAAGGCTGCTATCAAATCTCACCTCACTCTTCTCTTCTCCAGACTAAATAAGCCTAGTTCCCTCAGCATCTCCTCATAAGTAATAAGCCGCAGACCCCTACTCATTTTTGTTGCCCTCCGCTGGACTCTCTCCAATTTGTCCATGTCCTTTCTGTAGTGGGAGGCCTAAGAGTGGATGCAATACTCCAGATTTGGCCTCACCAGTGCTGAATAAAGGGGAATAATCAGTTCCCTCGATCTGCTGGCAATGCTCCTACTAATGCAGCCCAATGCTCCTACTAATGGAACCCAATATGCCATTAGCCATATATCCACTGTGATAGATCCAGGCCAGTTGGGAACAGCAGAGTAATAGAAGGGAGATATACTGGCCACTGGATAAGCAGTTTTCTGTTCCCTGAGTGACCAGAGCAGAGGCTGCTCCAGGCTAATGAGAACACCTGACTCCAATTAACCTGCTAAGAGTCAGATGAGGCTGTTAAGCACCTGACTGTAATTAAGGCCCCTCTGATGCTATAAAAGGGCTCACTCCAGTCAGGCCAAAGGGAGCCAGGGAACCAGAGGAGAGGAAGTGCGTGTGAGGAAGTGGGAGCAAGAGGCGTGCAAGAAGCTGAGAGTGTGTAGGCACACTGCTGGAGGACTGAGAAGTATAAGCGTTATCAAACATCAGGAGGAAGGTCTGGTGGTGAGGAAAAAGAAGGTGTTGGGAGGAGGCCATGGCGAAGTAGCCCAGGGAGTTGTAGCTGTCGTGCAACTGTACCAGGAGGCACTCTAGACAGCTGCAGTCCACAGGGCCCTGGGTTGGAACCCGGAGTAGAGGGCGGGCCCAGGTTCTCCCCAAACCTCCCAACTCCTGATCAAACACAGGAGGAATTGACCTGGACTGTGGCTTCTACCAGAGGGGAAGGTCTCTGGGCTGTTTCCCAACCCAGAGTGTGAATCTGTGAGGCGAGCAAATCCTCCAATAAGCGCAAGACCCACCAAGGTAGAGGAGGAACTTCGTCACACCACATATCCAGCTTCTCGTCCACTGTAATCCCCAGGTCCTTTTCTGCAGAACTGCCGCTTAGCTAATTGGTCCCCAGCCTGTAGTGGTGCATGGAATTCTTTCATCCTAAGGGCAGGACTCTGAATTTGTCCTTGTTGAATCTTATCAGATTTCTTTTGGCCCAATTCTCCAATTTGTCTAGGTCACTCTGGACTCTATCCCTACCCTCCAGCATATCCACCTCTCCCCGCAGCTTAGTGTCATCCGCGACTTGCAGAGGGTGCAATCCATCCCATCATCTAGATCATTAATGAAGATGTTGAACAAAACCGGCCCCAGAACGACCCCTGGGGCACTTCGCTTGATACCGACTGCTAACTGGACATCGAGCCATTGATCACTACCCGTTGAGCCCGATGATCTAGCTAGCTTTCTATCCACCTTATAGTCCATTCATCCAACCCATACTTTTTAAAACTTGCTGGCAAGAATACTGTGGGAGCCAAAGTCAAGGTATATCACATCCACCGCTTTCCCCATATCACAGAGCCAATTATCTCACCATAGATGGCAATCAGGTTGGTTAGGCATGACTTGTACTTGGTGAATCCATGTTGACTGTTCCTGATCACTTTCCTCTTCTCCAAATGCTTCAAAATGGATTCCTTGAGGACCTGCTCCATAATTTTTCTGGGGACTGATGTCTGTAGTTCCCCGGGTTCTCTTTCTTCTCTTTTTCAATCTATAATTGCCTTTTTCCAACCTCCCACAATTGCCATGAATTTTCAGAGATAATGGCCAATGGCTCTGCAATCACATCAGCCAACACCCTCAGCACTCTTAGATGCATTAGATCCGGACCCATGGACTTGTGTATGTCCAGCTTTTCTAAATAGTCTTTAACTTGTTCTTTCACCACTGAGGGCTGGTCACCTCCTCCCATACTGTGCTGCCCAGTGCAGCTCTGGGAGCTGACCTTGTCTGTGAAGACTGAGGCAAATAAAAAAGCATTGAGTACTTCAGCTTTTTCCACATCATCTGTCACTAGGTTACCTCTCCCATTCAGTAAGGGTCCCACACTTTCCCTGACCACCTTCTTGTTGCTAACATACCTGTAGAAACCCTACTTGTTACCCTTCATGACCCTTGCTAGCTGCAACTCCAATTGTACTTTGGCCTTCCTGATTACACCCCTGCATACTCGAGCAATATTTTTATACTCCTCCCCAGTCATCTGTCCAAGTTTAGACATCTTGTAAGCTTCCTTTTTGTGTTTAAGCTCAGGAAAGATTTCTCTGTTAAGCCAAGCTGGTCGCCTGCCATATTTGCTATTCTTTCTGCACATCAGGATGGTTTGTTTCTGCGCCCTCAATAAGGCTTCTTTAAAATACAGCCAGCTCTCCTGGACTCCTTTCTCCCTCATATTAGCCTCCAAGGGGATCCTGAACATCCGATCCTTGAGGGAGTCAAAATCTGCCTTTCTGAAGTCCAGGGTCTGTATTCTGCTGCTCTCCTTTCTTCCTTTTGTCAGGATCTTGAACTCGACCATCTCATGGTCACTGCTGCCCAGGTTGCCACCCATATCTACTTCCCCTACCAATTCTTCCCTGTTTGGGAGTAGTAGAAGGTTTAGCATATCTGGCATGTAAATACCTTGCAATGCGGCTACAAAAGTGCCATGCTAATGCCTGTTCTCATTTTCAGGTGACATTGAAAATAAGAAACCAGCAGCATTATCTCCTGTAAATGTAAACAGACTTGTTTATTTTAGCAACTGGCTGATAAGAAGTAGGATTGAGTGGACTTGTAGGCTCTAAAGTTTTATGTTGTTTTGGGTGCAGTTATATAACAAAAAAAAATCTTCATTTGTAAGTTGCACTTTCACGATAAAGAGATTGCACCGTTCTTGTATGAGGTGAACTGAAAAATACTATTTCTTTTGTTTATCATTTTAACAGTACAAATATTTGTAATAAAAATAATAATGTAAAGTGAGCACTGTACACTTTGTATTCTGTGTTGTAATTTAAATCAATATATTTGAAAATGTAGAAAAACATCCAAAAATATTTAATGCATTTCAATTGGTATTCTATTGTTTAACAAGTGCAATTAAAACTGTGATTAATTGCAATTAATGTTTTTAATTCCAATTAATTTTTGAGTTAATCGCCTGAGTTAAGTGTGATTAATTGACAGCCCTACAAAAAAGTAAACAATAAAGACAAATAGTGAGTCAAAGGGCCAGATCTTCCTCTGATGTAAACCAACATAATTCCAACATAAATGCCAACGTAACTCCAGGAGCTCAAAGACTTTAAGGCCAGAAGGGACCATTGCGATCATCTAGTCTGACCTCCTGCACATCACAGGCCACAGAACCTCACCCATCCTCTCCTGTAATAGACCCATAATCTCTAGTTACTAAAGTCCTCAAATCATGATTTAAAGACTTTAAGCTACAGAGAATCCACCATTTACATCAGTTTAAACCTGCAAATGACCTATGCCCCATGCTGAAGAAGAAGGTGAAAAACCCCCAGGGTCTCTGCCAATCTGACCTGGAGGAAAATTCCTTCCCAACCCCAAATATAGCGATCAGTTGGATCCTGAGCATGTTGGCAAGACCCATGAGCCAGCCACCTTGGAAAGAATTCTCTGTAGTAACTCAGAGCCCTCCCCATCACATGCCCCATCTCCGGCCATTGGGGATATTTGCTACTAGCAGTCACCGATGGGCCACATGCCATTGTAGGCCGTCTCATCATACCATCCCCTCCATAATCTTACCAAGTTCAGTCTTGAAACTAGTTAGGTTTTTTGCCCCCACTGCTCCCCTTAGAAGGCTGTTCCAGAACTTCACCCTCTGATGGTAAGAAACTTTGCTCTAACTTCAAGCCTTAACTTGTTGATGGCCAGTTTATATCCATTTGTCTTGTGTCAACACTGGTGCTTAACTTAACTCCTCTCACTCCCTGATGTTTATCCCTCTAATGTATTTATAGAAAACAATCTTATCTCCCTTCAGCTTTATTTGGTTAGGCTAAACAAGTCAAGCTCCTTGAGTCTCCTCTCCTCTCCACTCTGATCATCCTAGTAGCCCTTCTCTGCACCTGTTCCAGTTTGAATCTTAGACATGAGAGACTGGAATTGCAGTCACACCAGCCGCTGCTGGGACAGTCTCAGGCCACCATGCCCCCTCCCCCAGTAGCAGCAGGAGTTTGGGTGTGAGAGGGGGCAGAGAATTGAGGCACAGGATGGGGTGAGATGGGGTCTGGGTGGTGCTTACCGCAGGGGTTCCCCAGAAGCATCAACAACCCCCTCACTCAGCTCCTAGGTGGAGGCGTGGCCAGGCAGCTCTGCACGCTGCCTCTGCCTGCAGGCACCACCCCTCAACTCCCATTGGCCATGGTTCCTGGCCAATGGGAGCTGTGAAACCAGCACTCTGGGCGCAGGCAGCATGCACAGCTGCCTGGCCATGCCTCCACCTAGGAGTTGAGCAAGGGGGATGTCCCCGCTTCTGGGGAGGGGCGGAGACAGGTAGGGAGCTTGCCGGCCCCGCCAACCCCTCCCCCCAGCACTAGCGGGGGTCCCGACTGGCTATGCACCACCGCCCACTAGCCTCCCCCCAGCACCCGCGGCATCGCCGGGCTACCCCCCCACCCCCAAGATTTAGTCCTGGGTATATAGCAGAAGTCATGGACAGGTCATGGGCCGTGAATTTTTGTTTACTGCCTGTGACCTGTCCATGACTTTTACTAAAAATACCCATGACTAAAATGTAGCCTTACTTATAATCATCCTGTGATGAACCAATGCACTCAGGTCTTTGTTCGCCTTTATAACTTTCAACTGATAAGTCCCCAGCTTAGCCTCTAAATGCATGACCTTGCAGTTTGCACTATTAAATTTTATCCCATTTCTACTACTCTCGTTTTTTAATATTACTCCAGCTGATTATTTACACTAGAAGAGGGACTTGTCTGAGGTTTTCTCAGTTTTAATGGAGGGTTTATTAGTGATGCAGAGAAGAAAGTTTAGTTTTGTAAAAATGTATGGACCTGTAAACTGTCCACACACAAAAATGCATGCTTTTAATTTACACAAGCAGTTACAGCAATTGTGTGCATGGTCAGGGAATTGCATGTGCAAATGACCAGTTATTAGACAGTGGGACTAAGTGGACATATTAACACAGAGTTCCTGTGAATGGCGCATTCACATTGCATGCAGATTATGCACAGAAGCAAAACACTCTAAACTGTGATTTTTAGCCAGACTGTGACATTTGTCCTTTTAAATCTTCTTCTTCTGCTCTTTCTTCCTATATTTATTATTTCCACATTCTCTCAGTCTCTCTTCTCCCCGTCAGGGGCAGCTCCAGGCACCAGCGTGCCAAGCGTGTGCCTGGGGCAGCAAGCCACGGTGGGGCGGCCTGCCAGTCGCCCTGAGGGCGGCAGTCAGGCTGCCTTCAGCGGCATGCCTGAGGGAGGTCCGCCGGTCCTGCGGCTTCGGCGGCGGGTACGCCGAAGGCGCGGGACCGGCGGACCTCCCGCAGGCGCGCCGCCAAAAGCCACCTGCCTGCCGTGCTTGAGGCGGCAAAATACAAAGAGCCGCCCCTGCCCCCAGTGCCACCAACCTCTCGCTCTCCTCCCTCTTCTTTTCCACAATGGCATGCCAGAGCCATGGTTGGCCAGAGTGTTAAATGCCTAACCCAGAAGGATTTATTTTTGCACAGAGGGGCCTTGCCTTTCAAATGCTGTCAGCGCAGGCAGGTCATGGCAGGGAGCACCCTGAGCTGTGCTTCTTACCAGCTCTGTTTGAGATCAGACTGTGTGCTCAGCAGGGCCTGTGGTCAGCCAAAGCTTGAGAGCCAGTGTGACCCTACGGGTAGGCTGCCGGCTGTGGCCGGGAGCCCCAGGGCCTTTAAATCACCCCGGGGCTCCCAGCTGCAGAGGTGGCTGGGAGCCCCTGGCGCTCACAGGCAAATTAAAGGGCCTGGGGCTCTGGCCACCATGGAGCTCCGGGCCCTTTAAATCCCCACCGCAGCTCCAGCTGGGATTTAAAGGGCTTTGGGCTCCCGTGGCTGCAGGGAGCCCTGAGCCTTGCCGGGCTGGGGCTGGGATTTAAAGGGCCCGGAGCTCCCATGGCTGCGGGGAACTCCGAGCACTTTAAATTCTGGCTCCAGCCCGGCCGCCGGAGCTGCAGGTGGGATTTAAAGGGCTCAGAGCTCCCCACTGCTGCGGGGAGCCCAGAGCCCTTTTAATCCCGGCCACAGAAGCCAGTGTGGTCCGGCATGGCGTACTGGCTCTTGCTGGTACGCCGTACCGGACCGGACCTGCTTACTTTCACCTCTGAGGTCTGCCCTGCAATTAGTCACCTGCAGCCGGCCCATACCAGGTGACTCGGTTTAGGGGACTCTGGCTAAATTGATTAATTGTGGTGTAGAGTTTCCCGGTTGAGCAAGCTTTGGGACCCTCCCACTTTGCAGGATCCTAGAGCCCAGGCTCCAGCCCGGGCCCAAACATCTACACAACATTTAAACAGCCCCTTAGCTCAAGCCCTGTGAGTCTGCATCAGCTGGCATGAGCCAGCCACAGGTTTTTAATTGCAGGATAGACATACCCTAAGAGGTTAATGACTCAGCCTACACGTGCCTCTTCTCTGCAGCTTTTAGAAAGGGAGGAGGGGGGAGCCATATTGCTATTAGAGCAGGGGTTCTCAAATTGGGGGTCAGGATCCCTCAGGGGGTCACAGGGTTATTACACGGGGGATTGCGAGCTGTCAGCCTCCATCCCAAACCCCACTTTGCCTCCAGCATTTATAATGGTATTAAATGTATTAAAAAGTGTTTAATTTATAAGAGGCTTGCTATGTGAAAGGGGTCACCAGTACAAAAGTTTGAGAACCCCTGTGTTAGAGCGTGGAGGGGGGGAGCTCAGGAATTGGAGGGGAGAGAGCCATCAGGGGAGGTACCAATTGTGGACTCCTGGATGTTGGACCTGAGCAGCTCAGTGAAAACCCTTGCTTGACATGCAGCTACAGTTAGAAGAGTAGTGATCAGCTGTGTTAGGAGTTGTTCTAGGGATTATCGGGGGCCAGTTCTCTGGCCTGGGTGATACAGGAGGTCAGATTACATCATCATAATGGTCCCGTCTGGTTTTAGAATCTATGAACGGAATGGAAAATTGCTCAGTGTTGGTAACCCTCATGGTTTTATCATGAGTTTTGCAATACTGGAGGTTTTTAAAGCTCCAGCTCCTGGATTCATGTCATTCCATTTCCATTTAAAAAAAGAAGTCACTGTATAACCTTGAACCATACTCCCTCCTCTCCAGTGCATACAAAAGGCAGCTGCTAGCCTCCCAGGCTCAGAGCACCAGCCATGCGCTTCCCTCTTAAACACACATTTCTTTGGCAAAAGCCCAGTACTAACATATAGCTCAATCCTCCGCTGCCTTCAACACACTTTATTAGAGAGGGGTGTGGTCCAATGGATAGTATGCTAGCCAGAGACTTGTCTTCCACTCCCTGCTCTGCTGCAGACTTCCTGTGAGATCTTGAGCAAACCTCAATCTCTCTGTGCCTCAGTTTCCCAGCTGAAGATGGCCGATGATAGTACTGCCCTGCCTGAAGAGGGAGGCTAGATGCTTTAAAGAACTGTGAGGCCCCATAATGGGGGCTGGATCAATGCTAGAGGCAGCTAGGTACAATCCAAAAGACATCAGGGAAAAATCCATGGCTGGTAGGGCTAAGGAAATAAGGAATTCTTTAAGTATATTAGGAACAAAAGAAACCCTTGCAGTTATACAGGCTTTTCACTAGATGGAGATGGCAACATTGTTAATAATGCCACAGAGAAGGCAGAAGTGTTCAATAAATATTTCTGCTCTATATTGGGAAAACAGCACGCTGAAGTCCTCATAGCTGATGAGGTTGAGGAAGAACTTTCCAGTCCATTAGCAAATAAGGAGAATGTTAAACAACATTTACTAGCGGTAAATGTTTTTAAAATCAGACGGCCCAGATCACTTGTACTCAAGAATCCTAAAAGAGTTGGTTAAGGAGATCTCTGACCCACTTACGCTAATTTGTAATAAATCTTGTAATACTGGAGCTAATGCTGTGCCAATGTTCAAAAAGGACAAAAGTGGGAGGACCCAGGTAACTGTAGGCTGGTTAGCCTGACATCAATTCTGGGCAAAATAATAACAGACTGATACAGGATTCAACTGATAAAGAATGAAAGGATGAGAATATAATTAATACAAGTCAACATGGATTCTCTGCAGCTTGAGATCTTCAAACCACGATTTGAGGACTTCAGTAACTCAGACATAGGTTAGGGCTTTGTTATTGAAGTGGATGGGTGAGATTCTGTGGCCTGCGTTGTGCAGGAGGTCAGATTAGATGATCATAATGGTCCCTTCTGACCTTAAAGTCTATGAATCTATGAGTCTATGGTTTTATGGAAAATAGATCTTGCCAAACAATAATGATTTCATTCTTAAATGAGATTACAAGTTTGGTTGTTAAGGTAACTGCAGAGATGTAATACATTTATTCTTCTGTATGGTGACTTGGTTATAATGTATAAGTATCTTCACGGGGAGAAAATACCAGGTACTAAAGGACTCTCATCTAGCAAAAAAAGACAGAATAGGAACCAATGGCTGAAAGCTGAAGCCAGACAAATTCAAATTAAACCAGGCACAATTTTTTAACAGTGAGTGCGATGAACCATTGGAACAAACTACCAAGGGAATTAATGGAGTCTCCATGTCTTTCTGGAAGACAGACTTTATCTGGACACAACTTATTGGGCTCAGTACAGTGGCGGATGAGTGAAAGTTAGTGGCCTCTTAGCACATCTACCAGATCAGGCCTCATAGGCCAGTTAGGTGGAGGAATAACTGTCTTCCCCTGGTTCGTGCATCACACAGGGGCTGAGGTGTCCAGACATTTAGAGGGAGGCAGCAGTGCGTGTACCTAGAGGCAGAAACTTGGGTACCTATGGAACTTATACTGCAAAAACCAAAGGCACTGAGTGAGTTTAGGTGCCATTATAGTCCAGTGCCAGCTGAGCGGGGATTTTGTGATTTCCAATAGAACCTCATTCTGGGATTTAGGTGCTTAACACAGCCCCAATCCTTTTTGTGAATCTAACCCTTAGGTCTAAAGTAGGGGTGGGCAAACTTTTTGGGGCGAGGGACACATCTGGGTGAGGAAATTGTATGCAGGGCCAGGGCAGGGGGGGTGGAGTGCGGGATGTGGAGGAAGGGGCTCAGGACAAGGGATTGGGGCAGAGAAGGGGTGCAGAGTGTAAGAGGGGGCTCAGGGAAGGGGGCTGGGGTACAGGAGGGGTGCGGAGTGCAGGACGGGGCTCAGGGCAGGGAGTTGGGGTGCACGGGGTGCAGGGTGCAGCAGGGAGCTCAGGGCAGGTGGTTGGAATGCACAGGAGTGCAGAAAGGGGCTCAGGGCAGGGAGTTGGGTGCAGGAGGGGTGCGAGGTACAGGCAGAGGGCTTAGGGCAGGAAGTTGAGGGGCGGGGGGCAGGAGGGGTTTGAGCTCCAGCCCGGTGCTGCTTACCTAAAGTGGCTCCGGGGTGGCAGTGGCGCACACCAGGGCCAAGGCAGGCTCCCTGCATGCCTGCCCTGTCCCCATGCCACTCCAGGAAGTGCTGCGGCCCCTGGGTGGGGGGGGGCAGAGAGCTCTGCGTGCGCACATGGAGCCCTTTGCCTCCCGGCCCGGGGGCTGCTTCTGAGAGCAGCGCCGGGCCCGCAGCACCACCAGGGGTAATCCCGCGGGCCGGATCCAAAGCCCTGAAGGGCCGGATCTGGCCCGTGGGCCATAGTTTGCCCATCCCTGGTCTAAAGACATTGATAGACAGGATACAGTGGGAGAGCCGGAGAAAGGTGCTAATTTAGATTCATGTTCCCAGAGGTGGATTTACAATGAAACACACGGTGCCCTGACACGGGGCCTCACAATTACAGGGGGCCCCAGGACCGGGCAGCCCTGCACCGTCCAACACCCCCTGTGGGGGGCAGAAGCTGTGGGGGAGAGCAGGGAGGGAGCCATTTAAGAGCCATGCTGGAGGTGCAGCGTGTGGTGTGTTCTCCCAGCCGGTGAGCAGGCTCCTGCTGCCTCCTGAGGCTCCTGCTGCTGGCTGGCACTGGCAGCCAGGTGAGGCAGGCAGGTGAGGGGCCGGGTGGGGGCGCACTGTAGGGGAGGTGAGCGTGCTTCCCTGGTGGGGTGTCTGCCCATGTCTGTCCTGCTGCCTGGCTTCTCTGGAGGCCGGGCAGCACAGGTGCAGTCCCTGGCGTGCACTGCTGCTGGCGGCCCCTGGAAAAAGGCATGGGGAAGGGAGCGGCTGGCAAGGGGGGTCTCAGCTCTCACGTGCTGCTGCCACCACAGCTCCCTTTGGCAGCGAACAGGAGCAGCAGTGGGGCAGGGATATATCGACCAGCCAGCCAGGTAAGGTAACCCAGTGGCCACGACTGGGACTGCCCCAGCCCCAAACCACACCCCCTCCCGCACACTGTCCCCTACTCCCCGTAGCTTCCTGCCCTGAGCCGCTCCCACACCCCCATCAGCCCCCTGCCCTCACTCCTGCACCCCTCCCCACACACACCCAGCCCCACCCACAACCCTTGTCCTGACTCCTGCACGCCCCCAACCCCATCCCCTCCCTGAGCACCAAATGGGAGTTCCTGCACCCCCACCATCCCCACTTGCACCCCTCACAGCAAACAGAAGCTGCCCCAGGTAAGAGCTCCACACCCCAACCCTCTGTCCCAACCCCCAGCCCGCTCCTGCACCCTAACTCCCTCCCAGACCCCTCACCCCAACCCTGAGCCTCCTCTCACATCCTAACTCCTGGTCAGACCATGCACCCCAATGTTCTTTTATGTTTTTTTTTAGTAAAGCACTCTTATCCAAAGCACTTTACAATAGTTAGCTAACGGTACAAACAATGTTTGGAAAGATCATTAAGTGGTCCGCCAAGACCCTTAGCAATTTTCAAGTGGTCTGTGAAAAAAAAGTTAGACTACAAAACCAATCAAGGTATCTCACTTTATTTTCATTTACTACCCATTACTTATAATATAGGAGGAGGATGAAGAAAAAGAGAATGAAAAACAAGGATGGGGAGATAAGAGAGAATGTTCTTTTTCTTGGCTGGGTTCCCAGGGGGTCCCCAAAAATGAAGCTGAGCACAGGGCCCCACTATCTCTAAATCCACCACTGCATGTTCCTAGATTCATAAAGTTTAAGGGCTGAAGGGACAATTAGGTTCATCCCTTCAAGAAGGGTGTTGGTAAATTGGAGTGGGCTCAGAGAAGAGCCATAAGACTGATTCAAGGATTAGAAAACCTGCTTCATAGTGAGAGACTCAATGAGCCCAATCCCAGATCTTTCTCTTTCTTTGGGAACTTAATGTCTAAATTCTTAAGTTTGGGAGTCTATGACCTAATCTGCAAAATACGGAAGTGTCTTCTTCCCGAGTCATGTG
Source organism: Mauremys reevesii (assembly GCF_016161935.1). Taxonomy (NCBI): domain Eukaryota; kingdom Metazoa; phylum Chordata; order Testudines; family Geoemydidae; genus Mauremys; species Mauremys reevesii. Next base: position 7,050,821 of record NC_052644.1, on the reverse strand, counting down.
TCACACACTCCAGTGAAACACAATCAGGGTCATGTTCCTGCATGGTACCAACTGTGCCGCTGTCCTGTATCCCTGGAAAATCAGCAATAGCATCAGAAATGCTGCTTGCAGAACCAGGGGACCGAAGAATAGCTAATCCCTTTGTCCTTACCCACTGGCCTAGGAGCAGCTACTAGATGAATGTCATACCAATATCACCGTCAAGCAAAATATATGGTGTCTCTGCTCCCCAGTCCTGGCTGGCCATGTTTTCCATCCTGTTAGCAGGGAGTGATTCCGAGTGCTGTCTCAATGAGTCAACAGGTGACTGATTACCCCATTTGGAGGGAGATAGAAGTGGGTCTCTGGAGTGAGGGGCTCTAGAGTGTGAGCCGGGGGAGGTTAGAGCTGAACGACAGATATCTTGCTATTAATGTCTTCATTAATAAAACCAAGCCCAGGATGGCTGAAGTTGAGAAAGACTCTTGCTCACATGAGGTGTCAGTGGTGGGGCTTGTGTTCAAAATGTCTCTGCACAAAGCGGGGGGAGGGGGCGGAGAATGGGTGACATCCGGAAAGGATGATGGAACAGCAGAAACAGCATCATGACCAGATTCTGCAGCATCAGGTGTCACTACAATTTACGAACAAACAGCAGGAACTACAATTTATGAACCCAACAGGAACAGGAGAGACAGTTCCAAGAGCGGCTGTTCTAGAGGTTCATTAACCATTAGTCTCTCACTGCCTCTTTGCTAGTGGGAATGGCAGAGACAGACTCAAAAACCCTTATATGTCCCCTAGCCACCTGGGAGGGACAAAGATACATGTCGTTTTAGCATGGGTTGCATAAGGCGATAACTTGGCCTATTTCATCTGAAAGGCAGGATGGTAAAGATTGTAGGTTCTCATTTTAGAGACATGGGGTTCTAATCTCAGTTCTGCCTATCCAACCTGTTAATTATGTTATCTGTAAGATGGAGAATGAAGTTTATTCCTTATGGCCAGGAAATGAGGCCCTTTCAATAAGGATTGCACAGTGCATAGAAGTATTAAAAGCAGTCACTAGAAGAGCTTGCGGTAAAAGCTTTTAGATCTAGAGATCCTAGTTTCCGTTCTTGCAAATGGCCCAAAGAGAGGTGGTGATATGTTGTCTCTAACCACTAGATCATATTCTGCTGCCACAAGCAGAGCCCAAGAACCTTGGTACCCAACATCTAGTTCTCTGATAGTGGTGTCACTTTCTCTGGACTGCTCCTTGCAGCAGACAGGACTGTACCACCCGCTGCGGCCCCTAGCACTGAAGTGTAGGTGCTCTGCGCTGTGCAGTTGTGGGTTTGAACCTTGATGATAACCTGGGAAAGTCTCTGTAAGCTAGTGTGAAGGCCCTGGAATAATTCTTAAAATGACTTCATGTTGCAAAGTGTTATATTAAGCTGGGAATTCGGATGTTGTGTTCATGTTCATTTTATTGTTGCATTTGTAGTGTTTGTGTTTTGGTTAATGGGCGCTGTCCCTTTAAGAAGAGGCCAGGGAGTCTCTATTACAGGGTTTGTATTATTTGAAGTATTGGGGATGGGTGAGTGTCGGCCTGCCCAAAATTAAAGGCTCTCCCCTTCAATTAAGGGGGAGGAACCACTGGACCCAGGCATCAATTGAATACGGAGGGGACAATAAATGAAAAAACGGGAGTGGGGCGAGGTCAGAGGTTAAGAATCAGGGATCCAGAGGGGGACACCGTAGCAGATAAAAAGTTGTTCTCTTTTAATGGATGTTTAGTGGCCTCTACATGAGATGCGTTTGGTGGGTTTCAGCTCCACCTCCAAACTCACCACTGGGCTCTATACTAATTTGCAGACTCAGCAGAGAGGCCAAGAACTGCTGGGGCCATGGGGAGTGAGCAACCTTGTGATCCCTCCAGGAAGTACCCCCAGATCAGGGATGGGGCACGCTGGGAGGGCCATTTGTGTGGGAAATTTGCCTTTCTCCTCCCCTGTAGAAAAACTGAGGGCTTCACTCGCCAGGACGGCATGAGCACTAAATCCACACAGTTTTCATAAAGCCAGAGTTTATGTGCAGATTAGTTCCTTGACTGATTAGCATACCATGTTACACATAGAGCTGTACAGAACTTAGCAGCTCTGGGGCTGTAACTTTGTCTTCCCTGTTTTGTCAACGCCCACAAACCTCAGGTGTTCACACCCACATGCCCAGCTACAGCCTGCAAGGTTCCCAAGGAGGGGATGAGATAGCAGAACTCCTGTTGCTTCTTACCCTGGCTTGGGAGCCTTCTACAACCTAAAAAATACATTATCCCCCAGGCCTGCTGCTCCCCAAACTCCCCTCCCACCAGAGTAGAGGGTGACCGACCGTGAACATGGATTCTACAAAGCTTCAGAGGTCTTCTTAGCACCAAATCAGCCAAAATTGTCTCCTAAATAGTCAGCCAAAACAGACTGTAGCTGGGAAACTGAGCGCAGAAAGTTGAAACAGGTTGGATAAGGTCAAATGGTGCAGGTGTGTCTTTAAACAGACCTCAGAAAGGCAGCCACCTCAAAAGATTGGGGTTTGAGTGACTTGCCCAACATCACATAAATAATCTGCAGCAGTACTCCAGTGTTGTGTGTCCCGATCCAGTCCCTTCACCACAGAATCATATTTGCGGCCCTTCTCTTCTTCACTGTACAAATTTGACACCATCAGGTCAGGATCAAACAAAGACTGTGAATGGCTAGCCAACTACAAAAGCAGTTTCTCCTCCCTTGGTTTTCACACCTCAACTGCTAGAAGAGGGCCTCATCCTCCCTGATTGAACTAACCTCGTTATCTCTAGCCTGCTTCTTGCTTACTTATATATATACCTGTCCCTGGAAATTTCCACTACATGCATCCGACGAAGTGGGTATTCACCCACGAAAGCTCATGCTCCAAAACATCTCTTAGTCTATAAGGTGCCACAGGACTCTTTGCTGCGTAAGTGTTACTTTGATGATATTCCGTCACAGGTGACTCGCTGATCTGGCCCATGCATTGCAAAAGGCGGTGTGGCTAAGTGGGCTAAGTCTAGGGACTGTCATCCTAACCCTACCTCAACTGAACTTGCAAAATCTCTTCTCTGCAAAATTTGGGACTGGTGCTTGCCTTCCTTTGGGAGTACGAGATCTTACTGGATAAAAAGAACCTTTCTGTTCACTTCACAGCGAACAGATGTCAGGAGAAGAACACTCAAACTCTCAGTCCCCAAGGCAAGTGGACTTTCCCCAAGGCAAGAGGATATTCTATAGGTTGCTTGCTAAGCTGCGGAGTTCAGCGTGGAGCCAGCTCACAGCCCAAGCCAGAAGTGGTTGGCTCAGCAGAAGTGACCCAGACAACTAGTAGCCTTTAATAATGACTGTTTGGAGTGAGCCTGGTGCCAGCACTAGATCACCATAAGGGCAGTCCGGGGAGATACGTTTGGATCTTCCCGTCTGTTGTCTCTAAATCCCTCTGCAAAACCGGTTAGAAGATGATGAGTTTGGAGGCCCTGTATCTTGGGCACAACCTGGTCAAATGACCCCAAATCTGTACCACAAATTCTACCAGGGGCCCTAGGGTGGCATAGCTATTTTCAAGGCAATCTAGCTAAGCATGTGGATTTTAGAGCCATTTGAAAAATCAGCTTTAAACAGAAACCTTGGTGGAACCTGCACTGTAAAGTTGCTATCACTCCTCCAGAACTGGAGCCGTTTACAAAAGGAAGAAAGGTGTATCTAGGGAGTTTTCCTATTATTCTCCCAGGCAAGGACCCATTCGTATCATAGACTCATAGACTTTAAGGTCAGAAGGTACCATTATGATCATCTAGTCTGACCTCCTGCACAATGCAGGCCACAGAATCTCACCCACCCACTCCTGTAACAAACCCCTAACCTATGTCTGAGTTATCGAAGTCCCCAAATTGCAGTTTGAAGACCTCAAGCTGCAGAGAATCCTCCAGAAAGTGACCCGAGCCCCATGCTGCAGAGGAAGACGAAAAACCTCCAGGGCCTCTACCAATCTGCCCTGGAGGAAAATTCCTTCCCGACCCCAAATATGGCAATCAGTTAAACCCTGAGCATGTGGGCAAGACTCACCAGCCAGCACCCAGGAAAGAATTCTCTGTAGTAACTCAGATCCCAACCCATCTAACATCCCATCACAGACCACTGGGCATACTTACCTGCATAATTAGGCTATCCCATCATACCATCCCCTCCATAAATTTATCAAGCTTAGTCTTAAAGCCAGATATGTCTTTTGCCCCCACTACATCATCTTTGCCCTCGTCCTGTCCCCAAGCCCCTGCCTGCATTGTGATCTTCTCCTAATTGCAATCTTTGCCGTTGCTTGTTTTACAAAAGGGTATGTACAGTTCTGGCACTGAGGGTAAGACGTATAAATAGTAATGAGAAGTAACACAGAGTCTGAAAAGTTGATGCTAATGGATGGGCTCTTGCATGTGACTTCCAAAGCATGTAAAGTCACTCAGCTTTCTCCTGGACTCCCACTTCCCAAACACAACAGAGACAGGGCATTACAGCATGTCTGTATCTGGCTGTACCTTTGTTGTTGGTTTCCTGATCCATGAAGTAGATCTGCCCCTTTGAGCCTTTACCTCCGACTCCAGAAGGTTCCTCAACATGTTCTAAGCAGGCGCTTTCTTCGTCACTCGAACTCATCGGTGTTAGATCAGGAGATCTGTCCCCAAGATTTCCCAGGTAGGCAGAGGACTGGGGAAAAGAACAATCATGGCGATTAGTTTAATAGCTGCCTTTAGTTCCTAATCAGTAATGGAACGAACACATATATAAAAGAAAAGCTTGTGAGCTGGGAGGGGCTGACGGAGCAATAAGTAGCATTACAGGGTTAACATAGAAATAGGGCCTCACCAAATTCACGGCCAGAAGGTTTTTTAATTGGTCAATTTCACAGGTTCAGATGTTTCCATCTGAAATTTCATGGTGGTGTAATCATGGGGGTCCCAAAATGGGATCGTGCGTGTGTGCGGGGGTGTTTGCAAAGTTGTTGCGGGGGGGGGGGGCGGGGGAAGAGTCCCAAGATTGCCACCCTCACTTCTGTGCTGCCTAGGCAGCAGCCTCTGAGCTTCCTGCAGTTAGAGGAGGTTCCCGGAGGTGGGTAGGATCTCCCGCATAGTGCTTGCTGTGCCCCAGCTGGGGGCTCCTAGGTGCTAGTCCAGGCCAGTGACAGATTAAGGCAGGGGTCCCCAGCCAATCTGCCCCACCGGAGATGCTGGTGGAGGAAGCCCGGAGCAGTGGCAGAAGCTGTGGGTCGGGGGAGGGCAGAAGTCCCAATCTTGGGCTGACCCAGCTAGACTGGTGGGGGTGCCCTAAGCCCTGGCTGCCCCAGCCGGAATGACAGGGAGCAGAAGCTCAGAGCCTGGGTTGCCTTTGTTGGGGGAGTGGAAGCCTCCAGCCCAGCCTGCCCCAAGCTCTGGCTTGAATTGGGGGAGGCCCTGAGCCAAGACTGCTCTGGCTGTAGCTGGCAGGAGTGGAAGCCTCCAGTCCCAGGAGCCTCCGGGGAAGGAAGCCCTGAGCTCCGTGCCTGGAGCCATGGCAAGAGTTGCAAGGTGTTGGGGAGGGGGGCAGAAGGCCAGAGACTGGGCTGTCCCAGCTGCAGCCGCCGGGAGCAAAAGCCCCCAGCCTGGCAGGAGCCACTGGAGGAGGAAGCCCTGACCTTGGTGCTGGGAGCTGTGGCGGGAGCCACAGGGCGAGGGAGGGAACGGAAGCCCAGATCCCTGCTGCAGCACACAAGTGAGGTTGTTTCACCCTCATTTCTGTGCTGCCTCTGGAGGTGGGTCTGATTTCCTCACCAAGAGCAGCCATGCAGGGGAAAACCAACTCCTGTCCCTCCCCAGCATGTCCAGACTAGCAACTAGGAGCCCTAGGGAAGATCAGATCTCATGGTCCGTGACATGTTTTTCATGCCGTGAAATTGGTAGAGCCCTCCATATAAACTAGATTGTGACTGAACTACAGTATGACGGCATGAAGGGAAGGCAGTAGCTATAATATACCTAGGTTTTAACGAAGTATTTGATACCTCTCCTCATGAAATCCTACTAGCAATGTGAATTCAGACTGGGTCAGCGATGTGTACTGCCACATACTCTGCAAACTGGCTAAAGAACCAACTCTGGAGGGATTGAGGATAGTGTGTTGAGTTGGGTGGGAGGGGCCTGGTAACATGTATTTCGGGTACATCTTCACTTCGAGATGTGGGTGTAAGTTCTGGCTTGAGGAGACATACCTGCTCTGATCAGGCCAGCATGCTGAAACTAGAGTGTAGCTGTGGCAGAATGAGCAAAAAGGAGGGGCTAGCCGCCTGAGTATGTGGCTAGAGTCTTGGATGGGTATGTACTTGGGTGGCTAGCCCCTCCTGGCGCTTGCACCGCTGTGGCTACATGGTATTTTTAGTGCATTAATGCAATCAGAGTTACCATGGGTATGTCTCCTAGAGCCAGGAATTACACCCTCAGCTTGCAGTGTAGCCGTGCCCATAGATTGGGAGAGGGGGTGAAGTCATAGTAATTACATTTCCAAATGATACATACTGAGTGCAGCTGCAAACAGCAGTGTAAGCCAGGGAGGCAGCTAACAGGCAGCTGCTATTGCTGCTTCTCTTCCTGACTTGTTTCATTTTTCCTTGTGCTCCCCCATCTCTCTGTCTATCTCCAGCTGTTGTCTCTTGTCTTATTCTTAGATGCTCATAGAGCAGGAATCATCTTTTGGTTCGGTGTTTTGTACAATGCCTTGGGCTGTGGGGTCTGGTTGATGTCTGGGGCTCCTATGTGTTACTGTAAGAATTAATAATATACAGTAATAATAATAATAATAATACAGTGACAGTGCAATGCCATACACTGTCTGTGGGGACCATTGTGTGACATTTATGAATAGTTTCAGCATGATTGTGTTCTGCGCCCTGGGGGAGGGTTACTACAGCTCCTACAAGAATGACAAGCAGTGGAGTTGATTATGCCTGGAATTGTAAACAACTCTGGAGAAGCCCCTCTGGCTGCCCTCTGGGGATGGCGTGCATGTATGGGTTCAGATGTGGGGCAAGTCTACACTATCATGATACATTGGTGCAGCTAGAGTGCGTCTGGTGAGGAAATGTTGTGCCAATGGGAGAGTGCTCTCCTGTCAGCATAATTACTCCACCTCTGCAAGAGGCAGAAGTTATGTTGGTGGGAGAGCATCTCCTGCGAACATAGTGTGGTGTGGACACCTGGCTGTAAGTAGATGTAATTTACATCACTAAGAGGGGTGTTGTTTTCACACCCCTGAGTGACATAAATTACATCGACTTAAGCAGTAGTCTCCTAATTAGAGATGGGCTGGATGCAGTACACATCTACCCCTTCCAATTTGGGAAAGGTTATATTCTGATTGGGATTCAGAACCAAACCTCACAACTGAGGCCCATAGGTTTGGCTCATAACCCTTGACCTGAACAATCTTGGAAATCTGTACAGATTCAAAATCAAATCGGTACCTAGCTGTGAAATCCACAGCTTGGACCCAAAATATGTTCTAGTTCAAACAGAACTTGATTCACGGAAGTCCTATGGACTCTGTTATACAGGTGATCAGACCTAAGTTCCCTCTAAGATAGACCGCACAGCAGGCTATCAAGGGCAGCACAGGAGCACAGCGGAGAGGAGCCTCTCCCCCACAGCCCCAGAGCTGCCACGGCTGGGGAGAGGCACCTATCCCCCTGACCCCAGAACTGCTGTGGCCGGGGAGAGGGCTGAGGGGAGTGCTCTCTCCCTGCCGCAGTGCCGGGCAGACTGCACTCCAAATCCCTCATCCCCAGCCCCACCCCCAGCCAGAGCCCTCACCCCCCCAATGCACACTCCAATCCTCTGCCACAGTCCTGAGCCCCCTCCCACATTCACAACCCCTTGACCCCACCCCCACCATACATCACCTCCATATTGGTGTGCATAACAAAATTCATTCTGCACATGGATGTAAAAAATCAGAGGGAACATTGGTCAGACTAGATTATCACAATGGTCCCTTCTGGCCTTATAATAACTGAACGTATGAATCTATGTCTCGCCCTGCCCACTGATTCTGGAACTGTTCTTTGAAGCATAAATGTGATGAGTTCATGATTGACAGCGCCAAAGTCCTTCACATCCACGGTGTTGTAAAAATCAGGTCAGCCTCACCCCATGTTGGTTCTCTCATGTTTTGGAATTAGAATTATTCTTCACTAGGTCTAAAAATATTGTTAAACAAACTTTCTGCATTGCAAACATTGCATGGCAATTAACACAGGCCTGCACCTCCTTATAATGCTACCTTCACACTTAGGCATTCTCAATTTCTGCACCATATGTCTGCTTTTCCTATACTCCCCAGCTAGGAGCCCTGTAATGTGCTGCACTTTGGCCTTTCTGTTTCTATTTGCTCTTTGCATAAAGCCACAGAGTTTGGGCCCAGAATCAGAGCTGACTCTAAATACCCGCATATTCAAATTGAGCTCTAACTTTAACTATAGATGATTGCCAATCCTGACCTCTGGATCTCAGCACCCTTCAGATCCTAGATCTACTGGATACCCACCACAAACACCCACTCATCAACCCCCCACACTGAACGTTTCATAGAGGCGACAGCCAGCCACACATTGGCATTTCTCCTGTGTGATTGTGTGAGGGATATAGAAACAGGAGGATAATCGGTGGCTCGGAGCTGTAGGAGGAATATCACTGAATATACTGGGCAGATCGTGGGGGTGCTGCACTCTGGGGGTGAAATATGGACAGGTCAAGAGTGCTTCGGGAGGTTGAGCTGTGGGACAGTCTCACAGGACCGGCGGTGCTGGAGGGAAGCTGAGCTGTGGGACACACTGACAGGGCCGGTGGTGCTGGGGGGAGGGGCTGAGCTGTGAGACACACTGACAGGGCTGGTGGTGCTGGTGGGGAGCTGACCTGTGGGGGACACTGACAGGGCTGGTGGTGCTGGGGGGAGGGGCTGAGCTGTGGGACACACTGACAGGGCTGGTGGTGCTGGTGGGGAGCTGACCTGTGGGACACACTGACAGGGCTGGTGGTGCTGGGGGGAGGGGCTGAGCTGTGAGACACACTGACAGGGCTGGTGGTGCTGGGGGGGAGCTGACCTGTGAGACACACTGACAGGGCCGGTGGTGCTGGGTGGAGGGGCTGAGCTGTGGGACACACTGATGGATTTAGGGTGTCCACTTATGCATCCCCAGGACATCCCCTTTATACTGCCTCTTCCTCCTGCATGACCCCACCACCTCTGTTCATGTGTGCAAGCAGGGCCGGCTCTACTGTTTTTGCCGCCCCGAGCAGCATGCCAAATTGCCACCGCGGGCGGCGGGGGCAGTCCATGTGCTGTTAGGGTGGCACATGCGTTTCCGCGGCGGCGGCAATTTGGCGGCAGCTTCTATGTTCAGCTGTCCGCAGCGGCGCAGCTTCTGTCTTCTGGCTGAAGACAGAAGCTGCCTCCGAATTTCCGCCGCCGCGGAAACGCGCGTGCCACCCTAACGGCACACAGACTGCCCCCGCCGTCCGCAGTGACAATTCGGTGCGCTGCTTGGGGGCAAAAACACAGGGACTGCTGCGCCTTGCAGATTGCCGCCCCAAGCACCTGCTTGGAATGCTGGTGCCTGGAGCCGGCCCTGTGTGCAAGGTCATCCTGTTGGGAGCGTGTGGTGCCCTCCACAAAATGGCCTTCTGTGTAATAACCACATCTGGTTTTATAAGTACTGGTCAGGGGACTAGCCATTCTAAAACAAGACTGTCCATCTTAAAACCAGCCAAATGGCCTGTGGTGCTTTGCTCATCAGATTGCTGTGACACATTCCTTCTTGTAGCCTCCACCCATGTGCTGTGTGTGAATTGCATCAGCACCCTGAAACCTCTGACCAGTTTCCTGTTGTCTAAGTCTGAACTGGGAGTAGGTTCACACACACTGGGCTGAAATAGGGAAAACCTGAGATGCTAAACTAATTCTGTGATTGACCTGCTACCAAGAAGCCCCCTTTCTCCTGCCACTCCCCTGGTTGTTAAGCACTTGTGTATTTCAGTATTCCTCTAATCAGAGGTGAGTTTGCCATGGCATACATTCCAGGAAAGCATTACCTGCTCGTTATTAAGGTCAGACACAAAGCAGCATCTTCAGAAAAGAAAATGCCAGAAAAACAATAGTAAAATGACAGAAAAACACTAAACATCAAATTTCCAAGTGCAAATAAGCAAATAACTTCCACAAAACTGCCAACCTAGGAAGCTGAATAGAAAATGCTTCCATTGTGATTCTCCAAAGTGCTGCTGCCACCCAGCAGCTGACTGAGGTTTGGATTCTGGCATCTTAAAATAACATTTGTTCTTGTCTCTCTTGGTATTTATAGGCTACCATTCACAATGGTATCTAGGGTTGCTGATTGTCTAGTGGCACAAACCCAAACACCCTTGCTTCACCCCTTCCCCAAGCCCCTGCCCCTTCTCCAAGGCCCCACCCCATTCACTCCAGCTTCCCTCCCTCCATTGCTCACTCTCCCCCACCTTCTCTCACTTTCACAGGGCTGGGGCACGGGGTTGAGGTGTGGGAGGGGGTGCGGGCTCTGGGCTAGGGTCAAGGAGTTCGGAGTGTAGGAGGTGGCTCTGGATTGAACCTGGGGCAGGGGGTTGGGGTGCAGGATGGGGTGCGGAAGGGTATGTGGACTCTGGGAGGGAGTTTGGGTGTGGGAGGGGGCTCCAGGCTGAGCCTGGGGCAGGAGGGAGTGTGGGGTGTGGGCTCTGAGGTGGAGTTTGGATGCAGGCCAATGGGAATTGTGGAGTCAGCACTCAGGGCACGGGCAGTGCGCAGAGACCCCTTACCCCCCTCTCCGGGGCCACAGGGAAGGTGCTGGCTACTTCCGGGAGCGATGCGGAGAGAGGGCAGGCAGGAAGCCTGCCTTAGCTCCGCTGCACTGCAAGGCTGTTAGCACCCCAAATCTCCCAGTGTGTCTGCAGTAGCCTCCGGGAGATAGGGCCTGATTTTCACAACCCTAAGGTATCAAGGCCTCCATATCTTTAGCTTCTTCCATCCCAGGCTCTAAAAACATTTCACAAATATGAATGAACAGAGTCTCATGATTCTCCTGTTCAGCAGGGAGATATTACAACAAACTAAAAGTAATTGTGGGATAATTTAGAAACTACCTATGCCTGGTTCCTCAAGTAGATCCTTATGGGTGGCCAGAAGGTCCCCAGGAGAAGCTCTGGGATGGGAAACATCAAGGAATCTTTCTACCCACTGAGTGGAGTTTTGTCTTTCTCACTGAATCCTCTCCCATTCTCCAAATGATGTATTATAAAATTAGCAGGGACTCCTTGATGGAGTTGCTGCTGTGTGCGCCTACCTTAGACTTTGATGTCAGGTGTCTCTCTGCCTCTGAATACATCCAGTGATCTTTGCTTCTCTTCAGTCTTTCTCTTCTGGCCACACTTATGGTTCCTTTCATGTTCCTGCTGCGCTTCTGAATTTATACATAGTCACAAGCTGGCTTCTTTCCTTTAATTACTATCACACCTTCTTTATTTTCCCTCTGGGGAATGGTATGACAAACACCTGACAACACTAAGAAAAGAATCCTCTCAAAGGAAATAATTAGCTGGGGATTAGGTAGAAATTCCGGCTGTACAAGTGGCAGCATAGAGTGCTGAGCACACAAAGAACTGCCCTCCCCTGAACTTGAGTCAGGAGATAGAAATGTCTCCATTAGGGGAACTGCAGTCGAGACTACACCACTAAATTTGGGTACCTGGTTATGTGCAATCTCTGTCCAGAGGGGGGATGTCTGGAATTAAGTGGAGTTGTGAGACTTGGAAACAGTGACCATTTGTCACAAACAAATTTGGGTAAGAAACAAGAAGAATTGGAATTGCTCGTTTATTAGCATAGATTGGATCTGGCTAGTATTACTGAAACCTTCTGAGATGAATCCCATGATTGGAATGTTAAAATCAATGGTTATAACCTATTTAGAAAGGATAAAATGGGTGGGGGGGCGCTGTATATCAAAAATGGTATTATTTGTTTCCAAGTCACTGATAACTCCGAAGAAAATGATCTTGAATGCTTATGGATCCATGTCCTAACAGATAAAGCGCAAGATGGGGTATTAGTTGCTGTCTTCTACAGAGCACCAAATTACACTAGGCAACAGGATGACCAGCTCCTTGCATGCCTATCAGTAATGTGTAGGGGGGAAAAGATGAGTGATCATGGGGGACTTCAATTTGAGTGACACATGCTGGATGTCTCATGCTGCCAGTACTAAAACATCTTTGGAATTTCTAAATATTATAGATGACTATTTCCTAACACTATTTTCCTTCCAGCATGGGGGAATTTTGTTAGATCTTCTCTTGACAGATAAAGAAGAACTGATTACAAAGCTAAAAATTCATGGTAATTTAGTTATAAGTGATCATGACTTGATCACATTTAGAACGTGCAAACAGAATAAAGACCAGAACAGTGATATAGATATTTGGTGCTTTAAAAGGGCCAATTTCACAAAGCTGAAAACAGTTATGAGCCAATCAACTGGGAGGAACAATTTAACCAGAAAAATGTGAATGATAATTGGTAATTGTTTAAGAACATTTAAGTAGAGACCCTAAAAGCCACAATTGAGGGAGAAGGCCATATTGGTTAAAAAATTGACCTGGTTTAGAGGGGAAGTGAAACCAGCTATAAAAAATTCAAAATAATATATAACAAATGCAATAATTGGGAAGTTGATAGTAATGAATAAAAATCAGAAGCTAAGAATTGTAGAAATTTGATAAGGGAAGCAAAGGGACACAAGAAGAAATCTATGGTAAGCAGAGTCCTTAAGGACCATATGAAAGAGGTTTTTTTAAGTATATTCGGAACAAAAAGCATCCTAACAATGGTATTAATCCATTACTAGATGGTGGAGCCAAGAACCTCATAATACCGACTGACAAGGGGGTACAGAGGGATTACAGGAATCTCCTGATTCTGGTATGTACATTCTGGTTCACCAAAGAATGTCAAAACATCCCAATGGTTATAATTGCCTGCTGTGTCCTGCATAATATTTCATAGAATCATAGAATCATAGAACTTAAGATCAGAAGGGACCATTATGATCATCTAGTCTGACCTCCCACAAGATGCAGGAGACAAAAAAAGCAAACCCCCCCTCCCCTCTAAAAATCTCCCTCTCTTCAGCTGTTGAAAAGTCCCCCCAAATCCTGATTTAAAGACTTCAAGTAGCAGATAATCCTCCAGCAAGCGACCCCTGCCCCATGGGGGAGAACTTGCCAGAGGGGTGGACGTGGAGCGGCTGTCTGCTGAGTTTGAACAGATGGGCACAAGGGCTATTGGACGGAGCTGAACGAGGAGGTACAGTATATGGCTTGGGGAGGCTTTGAAAGAGCACTTTAACAGCAAGCCACAGTAATGCGCTGTGGCTACTGTGCTCAACCTGGTGCTGCAATTTGGGAACCTGTTAGAAACAGTGTGGTGCTTCCTGCACTTCTGTGCATATATCATGATAGTACAGCTAATAATACTGGGGTACTATGTGATGGGGTGTACTAGGCCCTTTGAGCCACACCCCCCCCCGCTGGAGTCCTCATGTTCCTACCACACCCCACTCCAGGAAAGAAGCAGTGAAGGTGGGTTTTCCAGACTTGCCTAGAAAGGCTTCAGGGAAGCAGCCAGAGCACAGCAGTCTTTGTTAAAAGGAGCTGCTGGGCCTGAGCAGGTCAGTTGCTGGCTGGGACCAGAAGGGTGAGGAAGGAGAGGAGTTGAGATCATCATCCCTGAGTAAGGGTGAAGAGGAGGGGCTACATAGGAAGTGGCCCAGGGAATAGCAGCAGCAGCAGCTATTACACTTGGCTGCTATTTGTAGGGTCCCTGGATTAGTGGGTGGGCCCAAGTTCCCCCCTCCCCCTGGCCACTGGACCCAAGAAAGGGAGAAGGCTTGTTTAGAAGCCCAAGTGAAGGGTGGGACTTAAAGAGTCTGCAGTGAGGAAGCCCTGGGGGCACTGCTCTACACCAGGGCAGACACAGACTTAAAGCTAGCCCAGAAGGGGCTGAGGACAGAGCCCAGAGACAGGGCTAAAGAGAGTAACAAGGTCACAGAGAGAGGCCCTGTTGGACCTATTACCCCGGAAGGGATTCCTTAATGTGTTTAGACTGTGTGTGACTCAGCTGGAGGGCTGAGGCATCGCCTGACCAGGGCAACAGTCAGCAGGGGGCACTGTGAGCAGAGTGCAGGTTGCACCGACTGACAGGAGGCGCTCACGAGGAGTGTGTGCGCACCATCATATACCTGCTGGACATTTATGACAGCTATGCTGTTTGGCACTGGTCCTATGGGTTGTGAGCGTACAAGACCATTATGTTCACTGCCAGCTGTAGTAGAGAGAGAGAGCCTGGAGCACTGGGCCTGGTGCAGGATCAGAGGCCATGAACCAACGTCAGACCATGTAGGTAAGCAGATGTTTACAAGTTCACTCTCCAATAGATGAACTTGGCAAAGCTGGATGTTAGTGTACTAAGCACTTGCTATTTACGTAAATATATTCCAGCTAGTACAGCTACATCCCAAACTAGTACAAGATGAGATGGTTTGACAAAAAAAGGAATAGGGATGTTTTGTCCAAGATATCAGGAACAAGGGGAGGTAACAAACAGAGGTTATGAAATACCTATGGTTGTGTGTGTGTGTGTTGTGTATTCCAGTTGTTTGCCTCAGGCTATAAATGGCAGGGTACTTTGCCTTAATCCTTTGTCCAGCCAAGAGAGCAGCGAAAAGTCCTGCTGCTGACTGAGGGCTGGTCTACACTGGGGGGGGAGGGGAATCGATCTACGATACGCAACTTCAGCTACGTGAATAGCGTAGCTGAAGTCGAAGTATCTTAGAGCGATTTACCTCTCATCCTCACAGCGCAGGATCGACGTCTGTGGCTCCCCCTATCGACTCCGCTACCGCCATTCGCGCTGATGGAGTTCCGGAGTCGACGGGAGCGCTTTCGGGGATCAAGATGAGATGAGACGCGATATATCGATCCCCGAGAAATCGATCGCTACCCGCCGATATGGCGGGTAGTCTAGACGTACCCTGAGTTGAGTCCACTATAATGATCATACTTGTGTGAGGGCTGGTCTACAAAAAAAAAGATGAGATATAAGATAATCGCTCAGCTGATAGCGAAACGAAGCTGAAGAATATATCATAATCTCACCTCACCTCACGCGCCGGCCGATCGATGTCCGGATCCTCCATCGACCGCGCCGCCGCGCTCGGGGGGTGGAGAGAGTCGCGGAATCGAATCGAAAGCGCGGGGATCGATATATCGCATCGCAGATAGATGCGATATACGATCGATGAAAAATCGATCGCTACCCGCCGATACGGCGGGTAGTGTAGACGTAGCCTTACTGTATCTGTAACCACGGAGCCAGGGCACTAGGACAATGCTCTGTTTACAATAAACTTGGTCGAGCACCCTTGCCACTGACCTGTGCCTGTGGTCTTTCCTTATGAGTAACATCGAGGTCTGCTAAATTAACATGCTGTACTATCTACTAATAACGTCGAAGCTTCAACAACAGACACACTGAGCACCTTGAACAGCATTGGGCTGGGTAGTACTATTGAGATCTGCTGAATCAGCTCTCTGCGCAGAGCTGGACAGCCCACGGAAAGGACATACACACATGCAAGCTGACTGACAACACCTGCAGGCACTGTACACCATGTGTGGTAAACTAATAAAGATGAATCACATTCAAAATAAAAGGGTTTTATTCAGGATTATTTTTTTTTTAATGGAGATATACCTACCTCATAGAACTTCCAGTCCCCTCCAGTGCAGAGTAACTGCATTTGAGAAAAAACAGACGCCCCAAATGTATTATTATTATTTTTCAAATCTCATGATAAATATTAAGCTAAACTCATTGTTTTAGGCCTAATTCATAATATTTGAACACCTGGGCTTGGTGATAGTGTATAAAGATACAATATCACTTAACTAAGAGACAAGCAATGTGCTGTCATGTCGCTTTTGCTATATCAAGTTTCACTTTCCAGAATTACTCCCATCAGAGTAATAATGATGTTTTATTTCATACATTTATAGTGTTTAAGGCCACACGGACCATTACATTGTCTAGTCTGATCTTTTATATTTCTTTGTGTCTGAATCATTGCACTCAACCAAATGAGGAAATAGGGTGACCAGACAGCAAATGTGAAAAATTGGGACAGGGAGTAGGGGGTAATACGAGCCTATATAAGAAAAAGACCCCAAAATCGAGACTGTCCCTATAAAAACAGGACATCTGGTCACCCTATGAGGAAAAGAATGGGAGGCTGTGTCAATTGTCCATAGTCATGGTTGCTTGTCATGTTTTGGCACTGTGTAATATTTGATTTCCTAGTGTGGGCGTAGCCTGTAGGCAGCATCTACCAACTAAGACACAGTTTAGGGCTTGTTTATATTAAGAAATTTGGCACGGACATGCTGCAATCCCCTAATTTAGACATATTTCTCCAGTGCAAGGTGGGGCTCATGGAGGCGTAATTCACCAAATTACGGTACATTGGGCATAAGCTCATTTCGCACTGGTGCAGCGCCTCTACGACGGTACCTATTTTGATGAAGTTACACCAGTGCACATTTATTTAATGTGGACGAGCCCTTAGGCAGAAGAGAGAGGGTAAGGCAGAGAGGTGTCGTGACTGGTATCTCCTTTCCTGGCGTCTGCTAAACCATGATCCTTAGAGGTGCTGCCATGGGGCTTTGTCATTGTTTCCTCCAAAAGCTGGTGGCCAAACTCCACTGTAGCTGTTCTCTCTTGTTTGAGCTGCCATCATTTATTTCCTTGGATGAATAAACTTCCAGCTTCCTTTCCGGCAGCCACACAGCCCCAGGTCCTGGCGTGAATGGATCCACCTACTTATTTATATCACAGTATGCAAATATGCCCGCATCAGCAGTTTGCTTTTCCACATCCGGCAGAGAGGGAGAGTTGAACCTGAGCCTCCCACATCCTAGGCAAGTGCCCTAACCACGTGACTAAAACTTATAGGTATGGTTGCACCACTACCACTATCATCTCCTTCTCTTCCTGTCTCAGTTTGGTCAAAACTATTTGGCTAAATCAACACAAACACATGAACAGCGTCGGTTAACCCTGTCAGAGCTTCAGAGTTAACTGGACCTTTGACTTTCCTCCTGGTCTTCCTTCAGGGCACCCGCTTAAAGGATTCAGGCTTCCCAGTTGTCACCTCCCTCAGTTGGAGACCCTCATGTGGTCTGTCCCTCCGGAATGGGTTTTAGGCTTGGAACCCCTCTTCACCTCACTGTAATTTCCCAAGCAGGTCTGACTGAGGTCCAGCACCTGTGGCTAAACCCTTGCTTTATAAAGGCTACCCCAACTAGCCTTTATAAAGCAAAATACTTTTATTCTTAGGGCAAAAGCATCACAGAAAAAACATATAAACGTTCCTATACACCTGCTAAAACCTTATCAGAGGTCGCCCGTCAGTCTTACGGGACCCTAGTAAGCCAAAGTCTTTCCAACACTTCTGCGAGGATTGCGCCCCCTTTGGACAGAAGCTCCTGCCTGTTTGCTGAATCAGAATAAGGCCTTGTGTGAGTTTAAACTCAGCTTTTTCAAACCAAAAGCCCTTCCTTTGTCAGTTAGTCTCTGAGAACTGAGTAGGAACCAGTATTTGTAAACCACCCCACAGCGTGGTACAGTTTCAGCAACTACCCTTAATCAACCCCACACTGTTTTTAGTTCCTGAAGGGACTGTGGTAACTCTTCCACCCTGGAATTGCATATAATCCCTGAGCAACAGTGACATACCCAAACCGTTCATAAACCCAGTGCAATCTGGTTTCCCAAAGATACTGCAGGCAGCTGCAATATCTGTCACGTCTCACCCAAAAGAAGTGGGCATCCGCAAAGGTGGCTGTCTAGCACGCCAGGGATGATTTATTTCCTGGACAGAGCATCAGCGACCAACTTTGCATTCCCTTTGACATGAATCACTTCCATATCGTAATCTTGGAGCACCAAGCTCCATTTTAGCAACTTGGCATTAGTCCTTTCATTTGACGCAGCCAGGTAAGTGGTGAGTGGGCTGCATATACAATGAAATGCCATCCAGATAGATAGGGCTGTAATGGGCTGAGGGCCCACACCATGGTTAAACATTCTCTTTTCAATTGTTGCATCATCTTTCTCTCAGGGAAACAATTTCTTGCTCAGATACACTCCCTTTTCAACACTGCATCGGCACAGCCCCAAGTCCCACGTTAAATGGCTTGTCAAAGGTGGGGCTTACCAGAAATGGGTCAATACTTAGGGTTTTCTTCAGTTTGCAGAAGGCCCATTGACACTGCTCAGACCAGATGACCATGTCTGGCTCACCCTTTTTACATAGATCAGTGATAGGGGTGGTCAGGACGGATCTCCAGGAATAAAGGATTGAACCTGTTTTCTTGTGTAGGGAGTTGGCTGGTTCTTAAGAGCCTCCACTTTTTCAGGCCCTTGTTTTATGCAGCCCTCCCACCCTATAGCAAAACAGCCTACTTCTGCCATCTCGACCTTGCATTTCTCCATCTTGAGAGTCAGGGCTGCTGCCTGAATGCTGTGAAGCACCCTCCTTCCATGGGTCACGTACTCTTCCCAAGTCTGACTGAAGATACAGATATCTTC
This sequence comes from Mauremys reevesii, assembly GCF_016161935.1. NCBI lineage: Eukaryota > Metazoa > Chordata > Testudines > Geoemydidae > Mauremys > Mauremys reevesii. The sequence goes on along the minus strand of NC_052644.1, from coordinate 7,032,066 downwards.
TTTATATGCCAGGGCATAGCAGATTTAGATTAAATCTCAGGAAAAACTTCCTAACTGCAGGACAATGGAACAGATGCCTCTGGAGGTTGTGGAAGCTTCTTCACTGGAGGTTTTCCAAAGGACGCTGTCTCGGATGGTTTAGACACAACAAATCCTGCATCTTGGCAGAGGGTTAGACTAGATGACCCTTGCCGTCCCTTCCAACCCTATGGTTCTATGATCTTCTCCCTTCTCCTCCTCCCATTGCCTGCACACAGCCAGGACCTAGACTCTCTCTGTCATAATATGGTTTAATCACGATCCCATTATACACTTGGTGCCAGTGGGAGTGATTAGACAGCTCAGTCACACTGTTTACCTCATTGAGCCACTTAAATATATTAAAGGGCCCTTCCCAGGCAGCCTGGCTTGGGGGGCAGGGAGGAAACCGCCCCCCAGCACAAGTCAGTGGAGCAGGTTGGGGCCGGGTTGCTTCACTTCCTGCTGCCTGGTGATTCCAAGGTGGGCCCAACCCCGCACTCACAGGGCGGCGGGAAGTGGAGTGACCTGGCCCCAACAGGGCTGCCCAGAGGATTCAGGGGGCCTGAGGCAAAGCAATTTCGGGGGCCCCTTCCATAAAAAAAATACAATACTATATTCTCGTGGGGGCCCCTGTGGGGCCCAGCGCAAATTGCCCCACTTGCTCCGCACCCACTGGCGGCCCTGGGAAAAATAAACCTTCCGCATCTCGGCACAAACCCAGTTTTGAGAAAACTTCTTTACAAGGTATCACTGGTTCTCAGCATCAGCTAGTGCTAAAAGGCACTAAAGCTCATTAAAAGGGTTGGACAAATATTTTCCGTCAGAACTTTTTCTGGATCGAAAACTAGGGGTTTTTAAAAAGCAGAAAAAAATCACGGATAATGTCTGCTTTCCTTCAAAATTTGTTGTGGGTTTTTTAATTGAAAAGCTGAAATTAATCTGCCAAAACCTGAACATGGTTTGGGGTTTCAGAAGTGTGTGGCCAGATATTTGCTGCTTGCTGTGTTTGATTGTTTAAAGAAACAATAAAAAAAATTCTGCTTAAAAACAATCCAAAACTTTTGAACCACCTTAGCTTGTGACCAAACGCCTGAGCCCATCCAGTCAGAGATTTTTCCAGGTTTCTGATACTCTGCTGGCTTCCTTGACTCATATCTGTCTCCATAACTTTGGGTTCATTTAGGTTAGAATATAAGAACATCCATACTGGGTCAAACCAAAGGTCCACCCAGCCCAGTATCCTGTCTACTGACAGTGGCCAATGCCAAGTGCCCCAGAGGGAGTCAACCTAACAGGTAATGATCAAATGATCTCTCTCCTGCCATCCATCTCCACCCTCTGACAAACAGAGGCTAGGGACACCATTCCTTACCCATCCTGGCTAATAGCCATTAATGGACTTAACCTCCATGCATTTATCTGTTTCCTAGAGACTGGCTCCATGGGGTCCCTCACAAACTGGAGACGGTTACTGTGGGTTTGTCTTTAGTATAGACTATGTACATACGCCACGAACTGAGCATTTGAGCTTGTTCCAGAATCTGGGATGAGCCTATGTTGTGAAAACTGAAATGCTCAAAATAGCACATGCATGTGAATGGACACAGGGTGCCAAAATTAAATTAACCCAGGGGTTCTCAAACTGGGGGTCAGGACCCCTCAGGGGGTCACGAGGTTATTACCGGGGGTCGTGAGCTGTCAGCCTCCACCTCAAACCCCGCTTTGCCTCCAGCATTTATAATAGTGTTAAATATATAAAAAACTGTTTTTAATTTATAAGGGGGGGTCACACTCAGAGGTTTGCTATGTGAAAGGGGTCACCAGTATAAAAGTTTGAGAACCACTGAATTAACCCCTCTGAAGCCTCAGGGAATGCAGGGTGGGTGTCTCCCTTGGTAGGGTCGGGAAGGAGGTAGGTGGTGTAGGATATTGCTCTTCTCATGTGATCCCTCCCCCAGTGGCTAATTTTCAGTGAAACTACCCTCCCCTGACATGAATCTCCCTATGGCACCGAAATTAAATATAGACTATAACTTGGCATGTGAGAAGTGAAAGGGATGGGAGCCCTAATGGAAAAGCGAACAGCTTGGCTCTTCTGCAAGCCTCAAACTGCTGAACGAGCTTTAGGGTAGGGAAGGCTGTGCCTCCCAAACAGCCTGGCCCTGCCCCCTATCCAACCCCACCCACTTCCTGCCCCCTGACTGCCCGCCCCCCCCTCAGAATCCCCAACCCATCCTGCTCCTTGTCCCCTCACCGTCCCCCAGAGACCCACCACTACCCCGGGATCCCACCCCTGCTCCCTGTCCCCTGACTCCTATCCGCCCCCCCCCGCTGAGTCCTGACAGACCCCCGAAATGCCCACGATCCAACCCCCCTGTCCCCTGACTGCCCCCAACCTCTGCCCCCTCCCTGTGCCCTGACTGTCCCTGGGACTTCCTGCCCCTTAGCCAACCCCTCCCGGCCCCTTACACTCGGCTCCCCCTCATCCGGAGCCTCAGCCCATCCAGCAGCGTCCCTCCCCAGCTGCAGCGTGGCGCCGGCAGGGCCCCTGAGCTCCACCCCGCTCAGAGCGGCGTGGTAAGGGGGTGAGGCTGCGAGCTCCAGGCTGAGCAGAGGGAACTCAGGCCCCGCTGGGGCTCGCAGCCCCGCCCCCTGACCACGTGGCTCTGAGCAGGGCGGAGCTCAGGGGCCCTGCTGGAGCCACGCTGCAGCCCTATCCAGGGATGCTCCTGGATGTGCTGAGGCTCCGGGAGAGGGGCGGAGGCGGGGTCGGGTCGGGCTGGGGCCGGGGAGGGAGCCTCGGCCGTTCTCGTGGGGGCGCCTGTGGAGCCCAGAGCCTGGGGCAAATTGCCCCACTTGCCCCCCGCCCGGGCAGCCCTGGGCCCCAACCCGCTCCGCTCTGCTCCCAGCCTTGGGACTTGGGGGGCGGGGGTGAACCGCCCCACAGCACTCACAGGGGAATAGAGCAGGCTGGGCGCAGGGCACCCACCCCCTGCTGCACTCCTCAGAGGAGTGGGGGCGGGGCTGGGGCAGAGCAGGGGCAGAAAGAGGCAGGGTTGGGGGTGGAGGCCATGGGGAAGAGGCAGAACAGGGGCTGGAGCAGCACACGGCTGCATAGGGCACCAGGAAATTTGGTGCCCCACATTTCCTGGTGCCCTACGCTGCTGCGTACTTTGCGTACGGGTAGGGATGGCCCTGGCTGTGAATATTCCAGAGCCCACTGGTTAGGGCACACTCGTGCAATGCAGGAGACCCATGCTCAAAACCACTTTCCACATCTAGCAGAACGGGGCGGGGACTGAACATGGATCTCCTATGTTTTACCAGCTACTGGCATTACAAGGGTGCTGGCAGCACGACCTCCTCCTTTTCCTTTCTCAGTTTGGTCAACTAATTCAACACAAATTCATGAGCAGCTTCAATCATCCCCAAACTATATTTTTAGAAAATAAGCTATTCATCCAAGAAATTTTGCCCACCTTTAGCAGGGAGTCCCTTTGAAACATGGAGTGTCTAGTCAGTTTCTCAGTGTGGCCAAAACTCTGCAAGGCAGAGGCTAAACCTGGCATGGTAAGTAGCTGTCCTGGTATTTTTTCCAAAGATCATTGTTATTTTCAGGTGCCCTTATCTCAGTGATTGCAGCCTCTTTAGGCTGAGCCCTTGGCTGCGTGTATGTAGCTGAAATACAAGATGCATTTGTCTGGAATTAACTTTTCTCCTTTGTCGCTAGAGCGTGGGCATATAGATTGGCATCTAACGTGTGAGTACTAAAAAAGAAGTGCAGAAACACACTTCTGGTACTAGCACGCTTACCCTCAAAAGTGCAAGAACAATGTTCCGTAGCAGGCCAGTATGATTTAAGTCCTACTGCTATCAACAGTCCTCCTTGGCAATAGATATCTGCACTCCATGCAATAGCTGCAATCCCACAAGGCCTGATGATTTCATGTTTCATTCACTTTCTTTTGAAGCTCTTAAAGGGGTGAATGAATGATGATATATAATAGCACCATCTGGCAATGCCCGGGAATGTTACACTCCCTGAGTTCAGGGTCTTATGTGAGTTCACAAGATCTCTTTGAGGAAGTCAACAAACATTTGAACAAGGGTAATTCAGTTGATATAGCATTCTTGAACTTTCAGAAAGTCTTTGACAAGGTCCCTCACCAAAGGCTCATAAGCAAAATAATCAATCACAGGATAAGAGGGAAGGTCCTTTAATGGATCAATAGCTGGTTAAAAGATAGGAATAAATGGCCAGTTTTCACAGTAGCAAGAGGTAAATAGTGAGGTCCCCCAAGGATCTGTACTGGGACCAGTGCTATTCAACATATTCATAAACAATCTGGAAATGGGGTTAAAGAGTTAGGTGGCAACATTTGCAGATGACACAAAACTACTCAAGATAGTTAAGTCCAAAGCAGACTGCGAAGAGTTACAAAAGGGATCTCACAAAACTGGGTGACTCGGCAACAAAATGGCCGATGAAATTCAATGCTGATAAGTGCAAAATGATGCACATTGGAAAACATAATCCCAACTATACATACAAGATGATGGGGTTTAAGTTAGCTGTTACCACTCAAGAAAGTGACCTTGGAGTCATCCTGGATAGTTCTCTGAAAACATCTGCTCAGTATGCAGCAGCAGTCGAAAAGTGAACAGAATGTTGGGAACCATTAAGAAAGGGATAAAAAGACAGAAAATATCTGCATGCCACTGTATAAATCCATGGTACGCCCGCACCTTGAATCCTGAGTGCAGTTCTGGTTGCCCCATCTCAAAAAAGGTATATTTGACTTGGAAAAGGGCAACAAAAATGATTAGGGGTATGGAACAGCTTCCATAGAAGGAGCGATTAAAAAGACAGGGACTGTTTGTCTAAGGCCTGGTCTACACTGTGGGAGGTGGAGGAGGGAGAGAATAGCGTAGCTGAAGTCGACGTATTTTAGGTCGACTTATCTTGCATCCTCACGGCGCGGGGTCAACTGCCGCCATTGCCCCGTCGACTCCGCTTCCGCCTCTAGCCGCGATGGAGTATAGGAATCGACGGCAGAGTGATCAGGGACTGATTTATTGCATCGACACTAGACACAATAAATCAATCCCCGACAGATCGATCACTACCCGCCGATCTGGTGGGTAGTGTAGACGTACCATTAGAAAAGAGGTGACTAAGAGGAGATATGATAGTGATCTATAAAATCATGACTGGTGTGGAGAAAGTGAATAAGGAAGTGTTATCTAAGTGGCCTTATCTTGTAGGGAGCAGGGCCACTTACCTGAGGCGGCTGCTAGGAAAAGCAGGAGGGTGCTTGGGGCTGTGAGTATGGTAGGGGGCTGGGGGTGTGGGCTGGGGTGCAGGGGGTTGGAGTGCGGGAGGAGGTACAGGCTCTGGGGCAGGGGGTTTGGGTGTGGGAGGGGGAGAGGGCTCCAGCTAGGGGTGCGGGCCCTGGGGTGGGGCTGGGGATGAGGGGTTGGGGTGAAGGAGGGGGTATGGGCTCCAGGCTGGGGATGCGGGCTCTGGGCACCCCTGGCTGGTGCGGTTCACGGAGGCTCCAGAAGGTGTTGACCTCAGGTGGCCCCTTAGCAGCTGCACCAGCACTGCCCTGGCATTTCCCAGGGATGGAGGAAGTCTGTGCGGCTCCTGAGAAGCCGCGGCATATCTGGCTTCTAGGCAGAGGTGCAGCCAGAGGGGCTCTGCATGCTGCCCCTGCCCGCAGGCACCACCCCAAGTGCCAGCTCTGCAGCGCCTATTGGCTGCGGTGCCCCCAATTTGCACTCACTGCGGATTCCTGGCCAATGGGAGCTGTGGAGACGGCACTTGGGGCAGTGCCTACAGGTGGGAGCAGCACATGGAGCCCCCCGGCTGCCCCTCTGCCTAGGAGCCGGACATGCCGCTGCTTCTTCCCGGGAGCCATGCAGAGTCAGGCACAGAGCCTGCCTTAGCCCCGCCGCAGCCAACCGCATTTTTAGCAGCCCAGTCAGGGGTGCTGACCTAGGGTGACGAGGTCTCCGGTTTTCAACCGGATCATACGGTCGAAAAGGGACCCTGGTGGCTCAGGTCAGTGCTACCGACTGGGCTGTTAAAAGTCCTGTCGGCAGTGCAGTGGCACTAAGGCAGGCTAGTCGTCCTGGCTGGCACCACGCTGTGCCCCGGAAGAGGCCAGCAAATCCAGCTCCTGGGTGTGGGGGACACAGGACTCTACGCACTGCCCCCACCCTGAGCACCAGCTCCACACTCCCATTGGCCAGGATCCAGCCAATGGGAGCTGGGAGGGTGGTGCCTGCGGGCGAGAGCGGTGCCTGGACAGGTAGGCAGCCTGCCTTAGCCTCCCCCACTGTGCCGCTGACCGGGAGCCACTCGAGATAAGGCCACACCCCAACCCCAAGCCCCAATGCCCTGCCCCAGCCCTGAGCCCCCCCAAAATCCAGAGCATCCTCCTGCACCCCAAATCCCTCATCTCCAGCCCAGAGCCTTCAACCGCCCTGCACCCCAACCCTCTGCCCCCGCCCAGAGCTCCCTCCCACACCCTCAACCCCCCATCCCGGGCCCCACCCCAGAGCCCTCACCCCCTCCCACACCCTAATCGCCTGCCTCAATCCGCAGGCCCCTCCCACATTCCAAATCCCTTGGCCCCACCCCCGAGCCTGGAGCCCCCTCCTGCATCCTGAACCCCTCATTCCCAGCCCCACCCAGAGCCAGCACCCCCAGCCGGAGCCCTCACTCCCTCCTGCATCCCAACCCCCTGCCCCAGCCCAGTGAAGGTGAATGAGGGTTGGGGAGAGTGATCCACCGAGGGAGGGGGAATGTAGTGAGTGGGGGGCAGGGCCTCGGGAAGGGGTGGGGCTAGGGTGTTTGGTTTTGTGCGACTAGAAAGTTGGCAATCCTATGCTGCCCGGAGCCGCCAGGGTCCCTTTTCAACTGGGTGTTCCGGTCGAAAACCGAACACCTGGCAATCCTACCCCTGCCCCTAATTAATTCTGCCCTGTCAATCTCCAAATCAGTCCTGCCCCTGAAAATCAGTTCTGCCCAGCCCCTCACATCAGTTCTGTCCCCCTAGAATCCACCATGCCCCCAGATTAATCCTGCCCCTATATCAGTTCTGTTGCACCCCATCCCCAACCTTACCTCTGCTCCTCCTGGGGTTCTTCACCACCCCCTCAGGCTGGGTGGGCAGCTGCATTGGAGTGCCCTCTCTCCCTTCCCAGGGAGGGTGTTGCGGGGTGGGGGGAGCAGAGAAGCCCTTTCCCTGCTCACAGGAGTGAAGAGGGAGGCATCCTTTGCTGCAGGATTCTTTCTGCTCCCTAATTTCTCCCCCAAATCATTGCGCATGGGAGCTGTGCCTGTGGGAGCTTCCATTTCCTAGCTAAGACATTCCATGCAGGCACTGTAATGGGTGCAGAAAAGCGAATATACAGCTCCTGGGTGGTAAGGGGTGGGAGCAGAGGTGTTCTGTAGGAAAGAGTCCCCCTTAGAGAAGAAAGGTTTGTGGGAAGAATGGAAAATCCAGCTGAGATATTTGTTTTGTCAGTGTTGGTACTTCTAGTGTCCTCAGGCCTGTGGGCAGTGGGAGAAGGCCTCTGCTAGGCCCCAGATTCGACTGTGTGGAAGGAACATGTCATGCTGGAGACAGGTTTCAGAGTAGCAGCCGTGTTAGTCTGCATCCGCAAAAAGAACAGGAGTACTTGTGGCACCTTAGAGACTAACAAATTTATTTCAGCATAAGCTTTCATGGGCTACAGCCCACTTCTTCGGATGCACAGGGGCTCTCAGAGACGAAAGCGGTCTTAGGGCCCTGGTTTAGCACTGGGTCTCAGGGTGATACAAATTGATGACAGCGATAACAGCCAGACTGTTGGCACAGCCGCTGCCCATGACTGGATCCTTTTTGAAAAGTAGCAGAGACCTTGATTCCCCAGCTACAAAGATGATCCCTCCCAGCGAGTAGCCACGGAGCCTGCTCCCTGCAGTTCAGACAGTGTAGTCACATCTACCGCTCAGCACTCAACAGTGTCAGTGTTAAAAGTTGAACAAATGAGGTGAGGAGGAGCTGCACATGCCCTGCTGCTGCCCAGAGCAAAACATCTCATCCCTGCTGGGTGAGATTGCAAAACATACACGAGGAAAGGCAACTGGGGCTTGCCAAGACACCGCCACAGCTGTACCTCAGCCACCTATCCACACCAGCTCCCAGCCAAAGGCACTGGCTGTGATGATCACAGCATACAAACCGAGAAGTTAGATTTAAAAACCCATCCAACACCCTTTCAACACTACTTTTATGCTTAGACTCCAGAATGACTACACACAGCAACCAAAACCAGAGAGGACAAAAGCAGGCTGCTCCCTAAGGCAGAGAGACACGACTCACCCGCCTTGTTCGATGCCTGCTCTTCCTAGGCCGACCCTGATTGCACATTTCCCTACAAGTCCCCGATATGCAAGCAGGACCAGGAAACCCATTCGGATTTAAAGTAACAGGCTGTGATTTATTTTACACCATTTTCTCTACACCACACTGGCCAGCTGGTGGAGTGCCCCTGTCTGAGTGAAGAGCACAGGTTCATGCAGCTGGATGAGATACACATAGCAGCAAAGTGCTGGGATGGGAACAGTGGTAGTGCTGGTGGCGGAATTCCCAGCAGCAGCCTCTGCCCAGGTCACTGGCAGCATATGGAGGTATTAGAGACATATAGAATCTACATATATTTTGCTAATACTAATATACTGGTTGTCAAGCTGTCTGGAGTGGCTCATGAATGTGGGTGCCAACCTCAGGGCAGACTGGTACAATCCAGGACACAAACCCCAAACTGGTTGGGTGTTCTTATAATTAGATTTCACCGACTAAGTATCAAGTGTGAACTACTTAAGCACTATAACAGCCTTAACTTGGAGTCACAGACAGTCCCCTTGGGCTCTCCGATCTATCTTGGTATCCAGGCAAGGGTGATAGATGGTCCCTTATACCAAAAATCACACCACCACTCAGGTCACTCCCAGTCCCAAAGGACCAGTCACTTACCCCAGGTCAAGCATACCTTAGATCTCAGGCCAACGCTTGTCACCAATCCTATATTAAATGAATAAAGATTTATTAACTAGGAAAAGAAATGAGAGTTATTTACAAAGTTAAAGTGGGTAAACATACACACACACATGAGTTACAGGCTGAAGTTCCAGAAGGTGATAGTAGCTGCTATCTATGCAATCTCTATAGGTCTTTTAGAGCTAACCCAAAATAAGCAGCTTGGGGATCCCTTGCTTATGCTTAGAAATATTGTCCTCTTTGCATTATAAGCAGCATAGTGATACAGTTCCTTCTGGTCAGGCATTTATATTCCCTTCGAACTGATGGAACAAGCGTTGACGCCTGTCTCCTCTTCGTAGTGAGGTGTGTGTGGGAGGGCAGTCAACAAAGTCTTTGTCCTTTGATGTTTCACAAAGGCTCGTTTGGTTTCAGTTGGCCTTCTGGTGTGCAGGATCAGCGTTTTACATTAATTAATGCTTCTTTGCTATTTGGTGAGTTCCACAGTGACAGAGGATTACAGTGCAAACCCTCAATATAACTTTATATCATGGACTACAGCTGCTATCAGTCAGATCAATACATGCAGCATCCTACAAGCATTTCCTAAAGCCTAAGCACTAAATACGTGTATATAACACTAATGTCTATTTTAACAATACTTACACACAGGTGAGCCAGACTGGCTTCCAACTACTCAGTTGCAAGGGTTGAGCGCAGCCTAGGCACCTTGGCATGATCTGGCACCTTGTCTGCCAGCTTCACATGGTATAATTATTATCCATGTGAGCTATTTGTTATCATTCCCTTCCTCTCTCACTCTCCCATCCCTCCTCCCATTTTCTAGGCCTCTCAGCCTTCAATTAATTTTATTTGCTAAGCTTTTAGCGAGCATTCCCATATTTTTCAATGTATTTAACATGTTTTAGTTGGTAAGGAGAGCCTTGGAGCATTGGCAAGGGTACACGGTAGCTTGTAAATTCATTTATCAACACTGCATAACATGTTGGATAGTAAGCACCAGTAAGGGAGGGGTGTGTCTGACTCCAGCAGTTAGAAGGTGCACAATGGCAAACCCAAGAGGGGCAGGGGGAGGGAGGGCTGGGTGATCTGAGAGGGGTGAGGGTGGGCCAAGAGGAGTAGGGGTAGGTGGGGAGAGCTGTGAGGTGTAAGCCAGGTGGGCTCAGAGGGGCTGGGGAAGGCTGGTTGATTGTTTTGGGCAGCTTGGAATCATGTGTATAAAGACTGAGGTATAATGCTACAGATCCAGAAGGGGGCAGAGTTAAGGTTATGCTTGTACCCACCTCTGCAGCATTTTGGGTGCTTACCCATGCATCCTTGACATTGCTGGAACAGAATATTTATCATTTAATTTCTTAGACATATTAAAACATTAAAAAAGGAGAGTGGGGCTCCAGTTTCCAGGACTGAGAGGTCTGAAGGCATGGCAGAAGGAACATATGATTTCCACAGCTGGGAACACCACCCCAATACCAAATCCACTTCAAGGGTCTCATCTTCAAAGCCCTGCCGGGGATTTGCCCACGCTAGTTGGAGTACCGCTTTGCCATGGATGACCATGGTCTCCCACGGCAGCTGCATGCAACTGAAACAATGGGACTGCCATCCTCATGAGTGAGGCTCAGGACAAAAAGAGTTTGCTCAGCCACTGATCCCAGAATGACCGCAACATTCAGTGCCTACAAAACAACATGCAGAAGAACCCACTCCTACGCTAACAGCACCCGACAACACCAAATAATTCCTGCGTCTGTGGGGGCCAAAGAGAAGAACAGATCTGAGTGTGCTCACACAGCACTGAGATAGCGCCACAGTGCCAGCGAAACGGACAGACTGCAAGGCGTGAAACACTTACGGCCAGATGCACGAAAGCACTTTGCCACCTAACTGTCTCTCTAGGGGCTGGAGCACCCATGTTAAAAAAACAGTCAGTGCTCAGCTCCTCCCTCTCCCCCCCAGCACCTCCCGACTGCCCTGGATCAGCTGTTCAGTGGTGTGCAGGAGGTGTTGGGGTGGGTGGGAGGCAGAACGGGGTGGGAAGAGGCAGGGTGGGGGCGGAGCTGGGGCAGAGCAGGAGTCAACACCCCCTAGCAACTCAGAAAGATGGCACCTCTGCTACTGACAAAACCACTGCTCAGTTGCTGCCTAATCCCGAAGGTGCCTCAGTTCTCACTGGTGGGCAGGCACTGAACCCCTCAAGCCCTGACATGGCTGCACTGCCAACAAGCTGCTTGAAGCCCTAGTGGGACTGTCAAACTAGCCATTCTCCCACCTATCTTGCCTGGGGGCCCAGTCTGGTAGGTGAGCTCTGGGAATGGCTCCTGGATGACAGCCCACACAAAAGACAACCAAGGGGGAGCAGGCCAGGAATTTTTCAGGCTTTGGCTTGTGTGTGTGCTTGTCCCTAGAATACCCAATAGCCCAGGGATTAAGGCACTCACCTGGGAGATGACAGCCTGATCACAGACAAGTCCTCTAATCCCCAGGCCCTCGCTCCATCTCGCCTGTGGGAGCTTTGTATAAATAAATATTCATTGGAGCAGGGATTTGACTCTGAGTCTCCCACATCCCAGCTGAGTGCGCCAACCACCAGGCTTTTTACTCAGCCCCTCTCCTGCACCCCAAAAGTTCCCAACTTGTGAGGCCCAATCCAGTAGGTATGCTCTGACAACATCTCCTGGATCAGGCCCCACTGGAGAGAGATGTGGAACAACGCCTCGTACGAGAACCCTCTGGGGTGTAGGCATGAACTAGGGCGCTGAGGAGCTTGTTAGCTGGGAGGAGACAACAGGACTTAGGCTGCTTCCTAAGGGAATCTCAGGCATCTGCAGGGTTGGGTGGCAGCTGAGTGGTGGTCTTGAGAATGTCAGTGGTAAGCCTAAATGCTGGATTTAGGTGCCCAAATGCCTTAGTGGCTCAAGCCTTCGTGCCAGACTCAGAGCTGAAGATTCCACTAGGCAGGAGGATTTGCCTACATGAAGAATTATTCCAGAATAGCTGTTTCCTGATTAACTCCTCCTCTGTGGACCTTCTTATTTCAGCATAAGAAGTGGAAGTGGATTAAACTAATTTGTAGTAAAGCACTCTTATGTTGGAATAAGAACATCCACATAAAGATTTTATCAGGAATAGACTCATAGACTCATAGACTTTACGGTCAGAAGGGACCATTATGATCATCTAGTCTGACCTCCTGCACAACGCAGGCCACAAAATCTCACCCACCCACTCCTGTAACAAACCCCTAACCTACGTCTGAGTTACTGAAGTCTTCAAATCGTGGTTTAAAGACCTCAAGGTGCAGAGAATCCTTCAGCAAGTGACCTGTGCCCCATGCTGCAGAGGAAGGCGAAAAACCTCCAGGGCCTCTGCCAATCTTCCCTGGAGGAAAATTCCTTCCCGACCCCAAATATGGCGATCAGTTAACCCCTGAGCATGTGGACAAGACTCACCAGCCAGCACCCAGGAAAGAATTCTCTGTAGTAACTCAGATCCCACCCCATCTAACATCCCATCACAGACCATTGGGCATATTTACCTGCTAATAATCAAAGATCAATTAATTGCCAAAATTAGGCTATCCCATCCTACCATCCCCTCCATAAACTTATCAAGCTTAGTCTTGAAGCCAGATATGTCTTTTGCCCCCACTATTCCCCTTGGAAGGCTGTTCCAGAACTTCACTCCTCTAATTTCAAGTCTAAACTTCCTAATGTCCAGTTTATATCCATTTGTTCTTGTGTCCACATTGGTACTGAGTACTCTCCCTCCCTGGTATTTATCCCTCTGATATATTTATAGAGAGCAATCATATCTCCCCTCAGCCTTCTTGTGGTTAGGCTCAACAAGCCGAACTCTTTGAGTCTCCTTTCATAAGACAGGTTGTCCATTCCTCGGATCATCCTAGTAGCCTTAGCTATTCCTCTTTAAATTCACATCCTGTCTGAATCTGAATTAATTCCCACTTAGACAAGACCTGAATCCCTTTGTGGATCTAGCCTTTAGGGCATAGTGCTTTCTGCTGTGAATAGTTCCACTAACTTCACTGGGACTACTCATGTTAGTGAACACAACAGACAGTAGCGGGCGTTTGCAGGATCAGCTCCTTAGCAGGGACACAAACACAGCACAGCCTTTCCAGGGTGCACATTACAAATTTAGCAAAAGCATCTATTCTGCATGCTCTACATGTGATTTGCATAAGCCAATAATTCAGTCAAATCAAAGCTGATTTCCTCCAGGACAAGGCTGAACACTGCCCCCATTGGCGCTGCCTCTGCTGGGAAAATGAGGTGTTAGAAAACGTGTTAACGAACACCTTGTCATCATGGGATTGATGGACAGCTACACAAGGAACGCATTGCTCAACTCCACTAAGCACCAGGCATAGACAAAGAGAGCTGCATTTAAAAACATGTGAGCTGGTCTTAGGTCCCTTAACACATTTGAACAGAGGACTCTTTGTCTACACTAGGTGTGCTAAGTGGTGACAGTGTGTTAATTAAAACTTTTTCTGAGGGCTTGTCTACATGCAATCGAAATAACTTAAATCAATTTGAATTCACATCTTTAGTCATTTCATTGCAGGTCTGGCCTTGTCTTCGCTAGGAAGAAAGAAGTGAAGGGCCAAACCTGGAGTTGACCCCTGCCTGCTACCACTAGTTAAAATACAAGTTGTCACGGTGTGGATGTGGATTGCCTGCATATGCTGCAGGACCTCCTGGCATGAATTGGACTTCATTGTACATAGGGTTTACAGTCTGGTTCAATGGCTCTCAGCACAAATTGCTCCAGCACTCCTGACTGCCTGTAATGATTTATGAAAATGATGTGCTGGTCTGGCCATTGCGAGGTTACTGCCTATATGTATCAACAGGTTTCAGAGTGGTAGCCGTGTTAGTCTGTATCAGCAAAAACAACGAGGAGTCCTTGTGGCACCTTAGAGACTAACAAATTTACTTGGGCATAAGCTTTCGTGGGCTAAATTGGGGGCTGTAGGTGATGGCAAGTGGCGTTCTGTTACTTCCTTTGTTGGTCCTGTCCTGTGACTTCTGGGTACCCTTCTGGCTCTGTCAATCTGTTTCTTCACTTCACCAGGTGGGTACAGTAGTTTTAAGAAAGCTTGATAGAGATCCTGTATGTGTTTGTCTCTGCCTGAGGGATTGGAGCAAATGCGGTTGTATCTTAGAGCTTGGCTGTAGACAATAGATTGTGTGATGTGGTCTGGATGAAATCTGGAGGCATGTAGGTAAGTATAGTGGTCAATAGGTTTCCGGTATGGGATGGTGTTTACATGACCATTGCTTATTAGCACTGTAGTGTCTAGGAAGTGGATCTCTTGTGTGGACTGATCCAGGCTGAGATTGATGGTGGGGTGGAAATTGTTGAAATCCTGGTGGAATTCCTCAAAGGCCTCCTTCCCATGGGTCCAAATGATGAAGATGTCATCACAAGTAGCGTAGGGCTGTTAGAGGAAAAGAGCTGAGGAAGCGCTGTTCTAAGTCAGCCATAAAAATATTTGCATACTGTGGGGTCATGCGGGTACCCATAGCAGTGCCACTGACTTGAAGGTATAAATTGTCCCCAAATCTGAAATAGTTGTGGGTGAGGACAAAGTCACAAAGTTCAGCCACCAGGTTTGCCGTGACATTATCAGGGATTCTATTCCTGATGGCGTGTAGTCCATCTTTTTGTGGAACGTTGGTGTAGAGAGCTTCTACATCCATAGTGGCTAGGATGGTGTTTTCTGGAAAATCACCAAAGAAAGTAACAGCACTCCACTAGCCGTCACCTACAGCCCCCAACTAAAACCTCTCCAGCACATCATCAATGATCTACAACATATCCTGAAGGATGATTCCTCACTCTCACAGACCTTGGGAGACAGGCCAGTCCTCAATTAGAGACAGCTCCCCAACCTGAAGCAAATACTCATGAGCAGCTACACACTACACAACAAAAACACTAACCCAGGAACCAAACCCTGGTGCCAACTCTGTCTGCATATCTATTCAAGGGACAGTACCATAGGACCTATCCACATCAGCCACACCATCAGGGGCTCATTCACTTGCACATCTACAAATATGATATATGTCATTGTGTGACAGCAATGCCCCTCTGCCACGTACATTGGCCAAACTGGACAGTCTCTATGCAAAAGAATAAATGGACACAAATCTGACATCAGGAATTATAACATTCAAAAACTATAGGAGAACACTTCAATCTCCCTGGACACTCAATTACAGACTTAAAAGTGGCAATTCTTCAACAAAAAAACTTCAAAAACAGACTCCAATGAGAAACTGCAGAACTAGAATTAATTTGCAAACTGGACACCATCAAATTAGGCCTGAATAAAGCCTGGGGCCTGGTCTACACTGTGGGAGGTGGAGGTCGATGTAAGATATGCAACTTCAGCTACAGGAATAGCATAGCTGAAGTTGATGCATCTTATTTCGACTTACCTCCCATCCTCACTGCGCGGGATCGACGGCCGCGGCTCCCCCGTCAACTCCGCTTCCGCCTCTCGCCCTGGTGGAGTTCCGGAGTCGACGGGAGCGCATTCAGGGATCGATCGCTACCTGCCGATCTGGCGGGTAGTGTGGACATACCCTGGGAGTGGATGGGTCACTACAAAAACTAATTTCACCCTGCTGATACTCACATCTTCTTGTCAACTGTTTGAAATGGGCCACCTTGTTTACATTGGCCTCATTAGCACTGCAAAAGTGATTTCCACCCCTTCTTGTCAACTGTTGAGAATAGCCCACTTCCACCTTAATTGAATTGCCTTTTTAGCACTGACCCCGCACTTGGTAAGGCAACTCCCACCTTTTCATATGCTGTGTATTTATACCTCCCTAATGTATGTTCCACTCCATGCACCCGTATGTATTGAGTTTACAGGGATGACTCATGGGGTTATCAGGAATTGCATCCAGGAAGGGGGCAGTGGATCTGATTGTCACTTCAGACAATGCAATGGGGAGAAAATGCAAGAGCCATGTGCTTTGATGCTCTGGGGCACCCCCAGCTAGGCTTGCCAGGCAGGTGTCCCCAGGAATGAATCAGTTGCCGTGAAGTGGGGGTGGAAGGAGGGAACAAAAGGCTCATGGAGGTTTAAAGAGCCTCCCCTCTCAAGGAGAGATGCGGGTTTTTGAGGCTGAGAACCCAGAGCCTAACAAATTAGGACCCAAGGGAAATTAGACCTAGTGGACCCCCATCAGGGCTCTAGGTAAGATAGATGGGTGTGTGGAGCTTTTGTTGTTTTAAAACCCTTTTTCCTCTTAGGTTATGCTTTGTCCCTATTGTTAAGATTAAACAGTACTTTGGTCTGAGAAAGCCGTCCGGTCACTGTATGCTCCACTGGTCACAAGCTCCCAAAGGGAGGATCGCTGGCACTGAACCCACACAGACCTGCTGGGTAAACATGGTTGACAGGGCACTATAGCCTGGTCTGAAAGTGGGAGATGCACATGATTCCTCTCGAGAGGTAATCTGGGGGGTAAGTGCCCTGTGAGAGACCAAAGAGAGACAGAGGTTCAACCAGCCCTGGCTAGTGACACCTGGGTTTTAAAATACCTGAGTTTTAAAACACATCATTTTCCTAGTGAAGATGAGGTCCCAAAGGGGGTGTTTCAGTTGAGTTCAGCTCACTCAGCAGAGTTAACACCACTGAAAAGACCAATATCAAGTGGACAGGGCCTAGAACATCCTTGTTTGCTCAAAAGGGAGGGCAAGCTTGCCTCCGGGGCATTGTTATCTTTAATGCTCTCTGATTGTTCCTGACAGCTTTGTTTATGTTCTGGATCTGCTCTCAGGAAGTCAGCTTTTCTAGGGCTACACCTAGCTATTTGAGATGACTGGTCCTGCAAGTTCTGAGGAAACAAGCCTCTTAAATGTAATTGTCATTCTCGTGGTTGACTGGAGAGACAATTCCCTAAACCTATGAATGAGCCCTATGACCTTATTCTCTGGTCTAGTGCATAGCAGACCCATGAGCCCAATGCTCTAACTGCAGAATTTAAAAATTCATAGGCACAGAGGAAACAATTACAGACTTGAAAGCCTGATCCTGTGGTGGCCAACTGCCCAGTTTCTTACCTGAAAGTCTGGTTGAAAAGGGGACCTGACAGATCTACAGATCAGGCACTCAAAATTTGGTTACTGCAGGCAGGGAAGGTGCTGGGTCATCACCTGTTCCAGCCTCTACTCAGTCAGGACTGCCACCTACCTGCGTCAGGGGGCTGCAGCTCCCAGCAGGCAAGTCCCTCATGTGGGGGCTCGGACAACTCAGCCCAGATCCTCTGACATTTCTGCTACTGTATGCTTGGTGGCTCCTTGTGTAGGGGGCTCTGCAAAACTCCACCAACTGCCCCAGCTGTATTTGCAAGGCTGTGCTAGCAGAGCAGCTCTGGGCTAGGGCTCTTGCCAGAGCGAGCAGCAGCTGGTTCACAGGCTCATCCTCTCCTGGCTTCATTTGGGACAATATTTATTCAGTTGGTTTTTAACTCAGACTGCAAAGCAAAACCCTGGGTAACAGCAGCTTTGCCAAGAGTTAGCAGGAGCTAAGGCACTGCAAGGGCAGCCACTCCTGTGGTGAGGAGAATGCAAATCAGCCTGAGTGCATGTCCTCTGTCATACTGCTTAGCTCTGTCCACATGTAACCGAAAAGGGTGAATAAATAGTGTTTCTACTGGGAAAAAAAAAAAAAAGACCCAGGAGTGGGGGTGGAAGGAGAAAAGCCATGAGCGATGGAGGGGGAATGGGAGTGGACGGGGGCAAAGCCTCAGGGAAAGAGGCAGAGCAGGGACAGGGCGTCGGGGGGGAGTGTCCAGCATTTCCAGAGTGTCCAGTTTTTAAATATTACCAAGTTGGTAACCCTAATCCCGCCCCTTAGAAGTCAATGGGAATTTTGCCACTGGCTTCAGTGGGTGCAGGACTGAGGCTGTAGTGACAAGTGCATTTTAGTATTGAATTCTGCCTAACTGTACAGGAGAGGAGAGCAACAGCAGCATCCAAAGACAGGGACATGAACTACCCTGAAAGCATCAATTTATACTATGTGAGGATTATGCTAAAATCCCTCCCTCTGCGTGTTTCAAAGTGGCGAGCCAGCCTCCCTGTGCTGCGGTGTGTCACGTGCACAGGGACAGGCATGTAAAGGTTGAGGAGGACCTGCCCTGTGGCTTCTGTAACAGGGAGTCCCTGATGCAGGGAGTCCCTGGAATGAAGAGAGAAGGGAGGGGTGCTCACATGATGCTGGATAACGATTTCAAAACTGCTTATGTGACTGAGGAGCCTAAATCCCATTGACTTCCAGTAAGACTTAGGGCTTGTCTACACTGGTAAATTTAGCGGCAGAACTATATAATTATAGTGCAACAGTTATGTCAGTACTAGAGGGCTGCACACATTGGTACATCTGTAGGCCAAATGCACTGCACACACCAGGGCTTGTTGCATTCCTCCCTTTCCTCGCCACAAGCTCCATATGTGTCACCCTCCCATTTGCCTTTCTTCTAGGCAGGGGGGCTGGAACAATTTTTTATAGTGGGGGTTCTGAGAGCCATTGAACCAAACTGTAACCCCGGAATATAAGGGAAACCTCTTCAAGCCAGGGGGTGCTGCACCCCCTACACTCCTAGTTCCAGCACCTCTCATTCTAGGGACTCCCTGAGCCCCCCAGGCCCCACTCTTATGGCAAGAGCTCTGTGTGCCATCCCTCATCCCCATCCCAGGGTCTCCCATTCCCCACCATGCCAGGGGCTCTGAGTGCCCCCGTCCCTCATCCCCATCCCAGGGTCTCCCATTCCCCACCATGCCAGGGGCTCTGAGTGCCCCCGTTCCTCATCCACCATCCTAGGGTCCCCCCTTCTTCCCTTTCCCACCATACCACGAGCTCTATGTGTCCCCCATATCCTTCTCCCATACTATCATCCCCCATTCTCACCCCCTCCATTGGCCCCTCCTTCTCCCTCTCTGGGGACAGGGGCTCCATGTGTCCCCTCATTCCCCCCTTACTCTCCATGGCCCTCATTCCTCTTTTTGGCTCCATTCCAGGGGCCCTCATGTCCAAACTCCTGCCAGGGGTTCTGTGCGCTGCCCATCCCCCCATCCCAATGTCCCCATTCTCCTCTTGTTGTTATTATTTATTAGGTGTGTTATGTTAGCACCTAGGAGTCCGAGTCATGGACCAGGACCCCACTGTGCTAGGCTCCTGCAGAGGGACTCTGTGTAAACTCCTCTTTCCCCTCTCTACCCATGCAACGGTCCCCCAGTCTCCCTCCATGCCTCTTTGGAAGTGCACTAGTTATTCCAGAATAAAAACACTTTTATTCCCGACTAGCAGGGTGGCCAACCTGCAGCTCTGGAGCCACATGCGGCTCTTCAGAAGTTAATATGTGGCTCCTTGTATAGGCACCGACTCCGGGGCTGGAGCTACAGGCGCCAACTTTCCAATGTGCTGGGGGGGTGCTCACTGCTCAACCCCTGGCTCTGCCACAGGCCCTGTCTCCACTCCACCCCTTCCTGATCCCTCCCCTGAGCCTGCTGCGCCCTGGGGCGGCTCTAGACATTTCGCCGCCCCAAGCACAGCATCATGCCGCGGGGGGCGCTCTTCTGCTCGCTGGTCCTGTGGCTTCGGTGGACCTCCCGTGGGACCAGCGGACCCTCCGCAGGCATGCCACCGAAGGCACCCTGCCTGCCGCCCTCCTGACGACCAGCAGAGTGCCCCCCATGGCATGCTGCCCCAAGCACGCGCTTGGCGTGCTGGGGCCTGGAGCTGCCCCTGGCTGTGCCCTCACTCCTCCCTCTCCCTCCCCGAGCCTCCTGCATGCCATGAAACAGCTGATCGGGACGTGTGGGGAGGCGCTGATTGGCGGGGCTGCTGGTGGGTGGGAGACTCTGGGAGCGGGTGGTGGGAACTGCTGGGGGGCTGCTGACGTATTAGTGTGGCTCTTTGGCAATGTACATTGGTAAATTCCGGTTCCTTCTCAGGCTCAGGTTGGCCACCCCTGCTGACTAGTGTCCACATGGGAGCTATTCCAGAAGAGCTTATTCTGAAATACCTGGGCCAGTCAACTTCCCTGCTCTAATCATGCTGGTATAGTTCTGTCAATACATTTTCCCACCTAGACAAGCCCTTAGGCTCTTAAGTCACTTTTGGAAATGGGCCGTAGGCTCCTAAATCACTTAGAGGATTTTGCAGATGTTACCCACAGCCTGACAGTGCTCACTTTGGTGGCCTGTTCAAGTAACATTGGCAAAACTGACCCCCGAATTGAATAAACATACAGGAGGGGATGTGGCCTCTCCCATGGCACCCCTGCCCTCCAGCCTCTCCTGAACTGGAAGAATATTTGACACAAATCTGTAGCTGGTGACCATATAAGTGCTTCAAAGATAATCTGAAAAGCAGTCTCCAGTGGGCTGGCATCAGTCCCAAAGAACTTGAGCAAATGGCTCAGAACAGGACTCACTGGCAGCCTCTGACAAGATCAGCATGTGACAAGTTTGAGTGGGATCAACGAAACTATCTCCAGGCTGCATGTGAAAGGCGCCACAGAACTGCATCATCAAACATCATAGATTCAGACCTCCCATGCCCTCAGTGGGGCCGACTCTGTGTATCAGGGTTCAGACTGCGCAGCCATAGATGAGAACTGCAACAATATTGTCATCGTCATCAGCGAGAGAGAGGCTGGGGATGGGTATGTGGACCTGGTAGTGTGGACCCTTTCTGAGGGCCCTAAACACTATGGTGACCCCTCCTTTCTCCACCGTGTAATAACAGAGCTAATTTTGACTCCATTAGGAGTCTTGTTATGTGCTGCAGAGCTGAGATCGCTGATTCCTAGGTCTAAGCGTTAGACCTACTTTGGGCAAGTGGTTCTGAGTGTGCCAGCACTGGGGCCCCCCTCCTAACAGCTGAAATCACTGAGAGCTGCGTTAAGTGTTTGTGTGTGTGTGTGGAGACATATTGGGGAGCGGCCAGCAGGATGGCTGGCGGAGAAGAGCGGCTGGCGGTGAAGACTGCAGCAGAACCCCATGGAGAGGCTTGGCAATTGGCTGTTGACCTGAGCAGCGAAGCATGTAAGCTGCCCCATCCCATACCTCCCCCACACTTCCACCCAGGCTAGGAGGTAAACTCTGCAGATGAACTTCTGAACTCTGGGGGCTGCACTGACCAAGGACAGAAGCTGTGGGTGGGAGTGACTGTTGGGTTGCTGGACTTAAGACTCTGAGGGGAAAAGGACACTGCCAAACTTACCTGGGGGTGGGTCTTTTGCTCATGGTTTGTGTTATGAATCCTGTTTGTGGTGTTTCCCCAACATACTACCACAATGTTTTGTGTTATGAATCCTGTTTGTGGTGTTTCCCCAACATAATGCCGCATTGTTTCCCTCCTTTATTAAAAGGCTTTTGCTACACTCAGACTCTGCTTGCGAGAGGGGAAGTTTTGCCTCTTAGAGGTGCCTGGGGGGTGGTATGTAATTGTCCCAGGTCACTGGGTGGGGGCTCGAGCCGGTTTTGCATTGTGTTATTGACACGGAACCCCTAGATTCTGAACCCGGCCCTTGTTGCTGCCAACTCTGACGGGCAGAAGGGTTACACATACCTCTGTTTTTTCTGGAGGGGGGAGGGGCAGGGGGAGGTTGCCTTTAAGATGTGGGCATTCACCCACGAAAGCTCATGCTGCAAAACGTCTGTTAGTCTATAAGGTGCCACAGGATTCTTTGCTCCTTTAAGATGGTTTCTGAAGCAAGCACCTAATCACTGCTGCTTTAAGGTGGAATGAAACTGAGGCTTGGTGAAGGGATGTGGGGGCAGAGGGGTGCACTAGCAATTCCCACCAGTAGTGGATCCAAGCTCTCCCCGCAACTTTCCACAGCCCGGAGGGGCTGTTCTTCAGGTGGCTGAGTGAAGCTAACTCATTGCACATCCAGATGCTTCCTGAGGGAGAGCGGGTGAATCTGGAGTCGAAGGGTAATGGTGCTTGCCCTTCCTGCGCTCAGCCGGGGCCCACAGGGTGAGCAGGCCCTGCTAGTGCAGCCACAGAGCAGACGGAGAGCTCATCACAGTCAGAAATGCCAAGCTGGATTTCCAGCTAAAAACTGCTGGGCTCACCCTGAGAGCATTCCCAACCGAGAAGATTCATAAACTGCAAGGCCAGAAGGGACCATGGTGTTCATCTAGTCTGCCCTATAAAGCACAGGCCAGAGAACTGCCCAAATTAACTCCTAGGGCAGATTTTTTAGAAAAAACATCCAAGCTTGGTTGAAAATTGCCTGTGATGGAGAATCCATCATAACCCTGGGAATTGTTGCAACGGTTAATTATTCTCACTGTTAAATGTTCACACCTTATTTCCAGTCTGAAGTTTTCTTCCTTCAACTTCCAGCCACTGGATAATTTTAGACCTTTCTCTGCTAGATTGAAGAGCCTGTTATTCAATATTTGTTCCCCTGGTAGGTACTTACAGACTGTGAGCAAGTCACCCCTTACCCATCTCTTTGGTAAACTAAATAGGTTGAGCACCTTGAGTCTATCACCATAAGGCAGATTTTCTAATCATTTTTGTTGCTCTTCTCTGAACCCTCTCCAGTTTATCGACATCCCTTGTGAATTGTGGGCACCAGAACTGGACACAGGATCCCAGCAACGGTCGCACCAGTGCCAAATACACAGGTAAAATCGCCTCTCTGCTCCTACTCGAGAGTCCCCTGTTTATTCAGCCAAGGATCACATTAGCCCTTTTGGCCACAGCATTGCACTGGGAGCTCACGTTCAGCTGATTCTCCACCATGACTCTTTTTCAGAGTCACTGCTTCCCAGGGTAGAGTCCCCTATTCTGTACGCGTGGCCTGCATTCTTTGTTCCTAGTTCTATACATTTGCATTTAGCTATATTAAACCGCACCCCACACACAGCCCAGGGATCAACACTGCTGTGAATCAGATTCATGATAGGCTGCCCATTCAAACACCACCACCCACTAGCGCTCACTGGCACTGGACCCGAGTATGTTGTTGTTCAGCAGAAGATGGGCGTGGGCGGCTTAGGAGAGGTGTGTCACGCTCCCGGAGGTGCACATCTGCTGGGTGTAGCTCTTGATCCCTTGCCAACAGGTTCACAGTGCAGAAGGGACACGTGTCTTGTTATGTCTCCTCCAAAGTCTTGTGATGGGGCCTGAGGACAAAGGTAACCCAAGCTACAGGAGGTCATGGGATTGTAGCACACCTCACCCCTTACCCACCTCCTACCACTGATCCCTGCTTGGGTGGGCCAGCACCTGGGAATTCCTGTTACTTAGCTGGAATTCCTGCATCCTTTGCTCTTGTTTACTTCTAATTAAAGACGTGTCTTTGTTACCTCTTCTTTCCGCCCCCTCCCCATCTCTCTCTAATCCAACACCGGGGAGTTCCCTAGGACACTTTCCCCTAAGTGTCCCAGACTCCTGCTTGGCTATGCTATGTGCTACAGGTAACAAGGTGATGGGGGGGTGGGGGAGAGAACTGTCAGGGGAAGAGGTATCTGATGCATGGAGTAGGATTTGGATACTTTGTCCACTACAGGGCTCCCAGGGGTGACCATTGAAACAGGCTTGCAGTGAAGAGATGTGCAGTTGCTAAGCCTTCTGTACCCAGCACCGGGCGTGAACCAAGCCAGAAACCCCCTGGAACAGTGGTTCCCAAACTTTAACAACCCGTGAACCCCTTTCATGAAAATATCAACTCTTGCAAAGCCCCTCCTAAAAATGAATATTTCCAGGGATTTTTCTCCCTTACCTGAGTGTAAATGATAGAAGCAGTGATCTTGGAACTAATTTGTTTATTTATGACATGTTTATTACGCACTAATATTACATGATTAATTTTATTACATTATAAAAATGGCAACACTCTTCCAAGATTTCAAGCTCATATCACTTTGATTAAGCCTCCTACATGTTTCATCAAGGAGTGCCAGACATGAAACAGCATGAAGATATTCTAGAAGCCAACTCAAATAAAGAGTTCCTCCCACAAGTATTTGGGTCTTGAGCAGTCCAGGCAAACAATGTTTAAACTTCCTAGAATATCAGGGTTGGAAGGGACCTCAGGAGATCATCTAGTCCAACCCCCTGCTTAAAGCAGAACTAATCCCCAATTAAATCATCCAAGAGGTTTTTGCTCCATATCCCTAAATGCCCCCCCCTCAAGGATTGGACTCACAACCCTGGGTTTAGCAGGCTAATGCTCAAACCACTGAGCTAGCCCCCTCCCACCATGCTAACTTTTTCTGTCAGGAAGTTCTGGTCACGGGGTTGGCGCTGCCGGCCCCCACGCCCCACGGGGCTCAGGCGGCCGGTCCCCATGGGGCTTGGGCTGCCGGTCCCGGCCCCTGGGGTCCCTAGGGATGGCTCTGTCCACCATTGCAGAATTTTTTTCTGAGAACCCGCTGATACATTTCGTGAACCCTCAAGGGTTCATGAACCCGTTTGGGAACCACTGCCCTGGAATAATACTGCTGATATCAGGGCCAGATGGCCCCAAGCCAACTTGAGTATCATCAACTGCACAGCTCTCACTTTCCCCACACAACTCACCTTGGCAACGCCGGTGGCTCAGTCAGCTCAGGCAGGGGAGTGGGGGTGGGGGAGCACCCTGCACATCAATAGATCCCCAGAGTCATTTTATCCCAGGTCTCACAAGGGAGGTGGACACACTGACCTGACTCCACCATTCCCTCCACCTGAGGTCAAAGCACAGTCCCACCCCTGCTAGGGTGCTTGCTATACCAGCAGCCTGCCACCCAGAGCAGGGCCAGCTCATGTATCCAGCTGGGTCTCGGTAACACAGGAGAGGTTAGGGCACGGCTGGCGATGGATTTATTCACAATAACCAATCTGAGCAACCAGTTTGGGACCCTGCCCCACGCTGCCCCAGGCTCCTGGGAGACGATCTCAAGCAGAACATAGAATACCTGGCCCATGTCTGCAGCTGATGGCCGGATGATAGCTCCCTGAGGAACATGACATCACAGATTGACAGCTGTCCGGGGTGCTGCATGGCTGAGCTGGAGGGGTCACAAGAGGTGAGGTGCAGTGCTGTACTGTCCTCGGCTACGGGCTGGCGGAAAAATCCTGGAGAGGGAACCTGTGTGGGTTTGAGGAAGAAGTCGGAGGAAAGGGGAGAAGAGGGGATGAGAATCCATAGGGAACGGGGAGAAGGGACAAGAGAGGGAAGCTTGCAGGGAGGAGGGACGTGAGAGGAGAGCCGGGGGCGGGGGGGGGATGACTGTGAGAGGGGAACTTGGTGGGAGTGGGAGTCTGGTGAGGAGAACTCCTAGGGGAGGTGGAGATATTTGGGGGGACAATGTTTAGTTTTTCCAGAAGCCCCAGCTCCTGGAGTCCTGTTAACATCTGAGAATCTCAGCTTTCATTCCAAGAATAAAAGTTTTAGCTCTCCTGTTTGCCGAGGTAACTTGAAGCTATGATGCCCAAGGCTCAGAAATCAGAATCCCAATGAATTATAGATCGCATCTCCTGATTTTAAGCCCATCTGATGGTCCTTGGGCCTGACCGCTGAAGGTCAGATGCTGGGGCTGGCGGTGCTGTTGTGCTGAGAGGTGCTCAGAGGGTGATGAGCCATGAGCCCCCTGGCAATGCACTGGTGGAAAACAGACAGTAGCAGATGACCTGGGGGCAGCCTAGCCCCAAGCAATCTGCTCAGAGAGGCAGTGTGATCATTTGCACCCACTGCAGACCTCCCCAATGGTCCCAGGTTTCGTGGACCTGTCCTCCTGAGACCCCCCCCAAAACCCAGCTCCTGGCTGAAGTAGAACATTCCCTGTATTCAATGGCCCCTGCAGCTGGGTGCACATTGCAGCCAGTAGGTACCATTGGCAGGGCAGAGATGGGCAATCTCCGTGCCCTTGGGCATGCTCAGTTGCATAGCTGAGCTCAAGGACATTCTGGAAGAACCCATCCCGTAATGTTCAAGGTCACCAGGGGAACCCTACATTGCACAGGGCTGGCAGGGGCCAGCGTGGGGGACTCGGGTGGGAGGAGTGACACTGCCCCTGGGTGGGCTAGGCTGGAAGGCTGGGGCAGAGTGTGGCATGGACTCGGCGGGTAAGGTCCTGGGGCCAGCGGCTGCAGCAGGGACGGCTGCACAGAGATTGGCAGCTCCACAGGGATCTTCCCGGTTTCCCCTGTGCTGGGGTCAGTGGCCACCCCGCCTAAGAAGGGCTTGACTTTCAGTGGGTGACTCCGTTGCATCCTGCATTAGCCACTTGCTTCTAAGGGCACACCTCCCAACATATCATGTGTCCGTTGCTGGCTAGGGGACCGTGGGGTCAGCGCACAAGACTTCTCCGCTGCAGAGACAGTCTCAGAAAGTCCTGAAACCCAGCCTGGGGATTATGGCCACGGGAGAGAATCTGTGCATGTCCAGAGCCAGCGCGACGCTAAAGGAAGAGGCAGGCCAGACCAAAGGCATTAACCCTTTCCCTCCTTCCAATCTCATTCCCCAAACAAGCCCTGTCCGGGTGAGCAGGCCCTAAGGTCCCCAGGCTACTGCCAGGGTTGTGTCAAGACACCACTGCCATGTGCCTGCGCACTGGAGTCAGGCCGGCCAGAGAGCGCAGAGCGGTGTCCGTGGGTCAGGGTTAGCTGGCCAGGTCTGGATTCCACAGGCATAAGAGACACTGGTGTCTTTAAAAGGGAAAAGTCTCTTACCCAGCTCAAAAGCAGCCGAGTAAATGGCTGAGAGCCTGCGGGAAACTAACAACAGCTGCACTTGTAAGGGGAACTGGTGGCAGAGACACGAAGCAGGGAGTGCTCCTGCACTCTCACCCCACGGCAGGTGTATGTTACTTCCCCTTCCTTGCCAGCTCCTCACATCATCGGCACCGACTGCGGCTCTGGGACGGCAATGCCAGCGTCCCTGCCATAGGGAACCATACCTTAATGGGTTAATCAACGCACGCTGGTGGCAGGAGAGAGACAACCCGCCCACATTCTGTGCCTGCAGCTCGGGAAAACGAAACTTAAAGAGTTATAGGGAGACGCCTAGGGCTACCACAAGCAGCGGCTTTGGGCAAGATCAGCATGGCTTTCCAGCAGCCTATTCTGAACCCGGTGAGTGAGGCTAGGCGGGAACTGAACACCTGGAGATGCACACTGCCTTCTCTGCAGGAGACATCTGTCAGGGCTAGAGTGACCAGATAGCAAGTGTGAAAAATCGGGATGGATGTGGGAGGGGGAATAGGACCGGGGGTGGGAAATAGGGCCCTATATAAGACAAAGCCCCTAATATCGGGATGGTCCAGATAATATCGGGATGGTCCAGATAATATCGGGACATATTTCTGGACATATTATCTGGACATAATATCAGGATGGTCCAGATAACATTGGGACATATTTCTATCAGGTGCATAGAAAGCTAGCTATATTGTCGGGCTCAGGGGGTAGTGATCAATGGCTCAATGTCTAGTTGGCAGCCGGTATCGAGCGGAGTGCCCCAGGGATCGGTCCTGGGGCCAGTTTTGAATGATCTGAATGATGGGATGGATTGCACCCTCAGCAAGTTCGCAGGTGACACTAAGCTTGGGGGAGAGGTAGATACACTGGAGGGCAGGAATAGAGTCCAGAGTGGCCTA
Source organism: Mauremys reevesii (assembly GCF_016161935.1). NCBI lineage: Eukaryota > Metazoa > Chordata > Testudines > Geoemydidae > Mauremys > Mauremys reevesii. The sequence goes on along the minus strand of NC_052644.1, from coordinate 7,004,338 downwards.
ACCAAATTGAAGGATTGGGCCAAAAGAAATCTGATGATATTCAACAAGGACAGGTGCAGAGTCCTGCACTTAGGAAGGAAGAATCCCATGCACTGCTACAGGCTGGGGACCAACTGGTTAAGCAGCAGTTCTGCAGAAAAGGACCTGGGGATTACAGTGGATGAGAAGCTGGATATGAGTCAGCAGTGTGCCCTTGTTGCCAAGAAAGCTAAAGGCATATTGGGCTGTATTAGTAGGAGCACTGCTAGCAGATCGAGGGAAGTGAGTATTTCCCTCTATTTGGCACTGAGGAGGCCACATCTGGAGTATTGTGTCCAGTTTTGGTCCCCCCCACTACAGAAGGGATGTGGACAAATTGGAGACAGTCCAGCGGAGGGCAACGAAAATGATTAGGAGTCTCGGGCACATGACTTACAAGGAGCGGCTGAGGGAACTGGGCTTGTTTAGTCTGCAGAAGTGAAGAGTGAGGGGGAATTTGATAGCAGCCTTCAACTACCTGAAGGGGGTTCCAAAGAGGATGGAGCTCGGCTGTTCTCAGTGGTGGCAGATGACAGAACAAGGAGCAATGGTCTCAAATTGCAGTGGGGGAGGTCTAGGTTGGATATTAGGAAACACTGTTTCACTAGGAGAGTGGTGAAGCACTGGAATGGGTTACCCAAGGAGGTGGTGGAATCTCCATCCTTAGAGGTTTTTAAGGTCAGGCTTGACAAAGCCCTGGCTGAGATGATTTAGTTGGTGTTGGTCCTGCTTTGAGCAGGGGGTTGGACTAGATGACCTCCTGAGGTCCCTTCCAACGCTGATATTCTATGATTCTATGATCTCGTCACCCAGTCAAGGCCCCAACAGAGAGAAGCTCCCCAGCTACAATGGCCCGATACTGAGAGACACAGCAGAACGCCTGCAGTAGGGCCCTGTGAAAATTACTAACCCCCACAGGCCAGTGCAGGGCTTGTGCAGCTGGGGGCATGGGACTAGTGTACGATTCCTCTGCTGCCCTTAAAACTGTGAGTGGTTTCTTCCAGAGTGTCCCCTTTTCTGGACCCATATTTGGAGGCCTGAATGAAGGGAAGATGGTGTTAATCCAAGGAATAGTCCAAACCTTCGTGAAAAGGTTGGTGCTATTTTCCCCATCCTGTGCCGCGTCTCACCCACTTCCCCCACCAGCACTCCATCTGGACGCAGCTCAACCATGCCCCTGTGCTATCAGCACAAAACGGCTCTCCACTACCCCTCCCTCCTCACTCACCAAGTCCCCCTCACCTCCTCCACCGCCCCACTAACTCTGAGCTGTCCTTACTGTCATCCTCCACCAGCACGGCTTCTCCACCAGGCTCCTCCTGGCTGCTGTTATGGCTCATCCCCTCCACTGGCCCCTCTCTCTCCCCAATCTCCTCTCTCTTCCTGGCTCCTTTCCCTCCTGCTTAGCTGCACAAGGCATGACTCTATTCCCCATGCTAAACCGCCTCCCCTGAATCACCTGCCTCTCAACAAACTCCTCAGCTCTCACTCCTCCACCATGGTTTCTGCTCCCACTGCCCCAGCTCTCTGCAAAGGACTATGGGTCACTGTGAAACCCAGCTTCCAGAGCAATGCTGCGGCTGAGAGGGTGAAGGTGTTCCTTGAAGGTACGAACAGGGGAAGAGGAAGTAAGGAGGTGCTATCATCTCTATACCTCACTGGGTATCAGGACCAGCTTGGTATTCACACTTCAAACAGGTTGACTCACAGTTTCAGGACTTTAAGGCCAGAAGGGACCATTACATCATCTAGTCTGACCTCATGTGTAGTACAGGCCATCGCATTTCACCCAGTTACCCCTGCATTGAGCCCAATCATTTGCATTTGCTAAAGCACCTTCCTGAAAGGCAGCCAGTCATGGTCTGAAGACATCAAGAGATGAGAATCCATCACTTCCCGGGAGTTTGTGCCGATGGTTATTCAGCCATTTGACTGTAATTTCTAATTTTACATTAGTCTGGATTCAGCTTCCATCCACTGGTTCTTGTTCAGCCTTTCTCCACTAGGTCAAAGAGCCCTCTAGTAGCCAGTATTTTCTTGTTGTGAAGGTGCTTGTGCAACGCCAACAGACCCTGGTTGTCGGCGGGCAGGACTGAACCGGGGCCCTCTGTAGTTTAATGCATGAGCCTCCATTGCATGAGCCAAAAGTCCACTGGCTGTTAGCTAAGGCTGCAGAGTAAACTCATTAATCTCTCTCTCGCTAAGTGTTCTCGGTGCCACTAGATGTGACAGAACACCACACCCAGGAGAGGTGGGGGTTACACCTGTGCACTGTCACCAAGTCACCTTTTGATCCTTTGTGATCAGACAGATCGAGCTGCTTAAGTCTCTTCTTGCCAGGCATTTTCTCCAGCCATTAAATCATTTTTGTCTCTCTTTTCTGCACTTTCTCCAATTTACACCATCCTCTTTACCATGTGGCAACCAGAACGAGGCACCGTTTCCGGTATCCCTCTCACCCGTGCCAATGTTGACAGAAAGGGAAGGTTCAGAAAAGAGTGACAAGAACAATCCAAGGACAAGCTGCCGCACAGGGCAGGACTAAAGGAGCTCAGTTTATTTAGTTTCTCTCAGAGAAAGCAAACAGGTGATTTGATCACGGTGCATAGATGGCAAAAGTCTCTTTAATTTCACAAAGGCAGAACAAGGTGCAGTGGCTGCAAGGTGAAGCGAGACAAATCCAGGCTAGAAATAAGGAAGTATTTTTTTTAATAGTGATGGGAATTAAACATTGATAAAATTTACTATGCGCGTGCACACACACACACGCTAGCCCTCCTTTGCCCCCCCATGAGCCCCATGCCCCCTTCCCCCATCGAGACAGGGCTGCCCCCATGGGCTCCATGCCCCCTCCCCCCTGGGCAGGGCTGCCCCATGACTCCCATCCTTCCTCCCTCGCCTCACCTGAGGCAGTGCCTCTCCTACAGCCCCATCCACCCTGCCCCCTCCACAATGTGGTGCCATCCACACCCTCAGTTGCTCCCCCGACAAGGCAGGGGCTGCCCCTGTGACATTTTCTTCTGCACACTTCCTTGAAGAAAGGCCCCTTCCATTGCCCCCATTGTCCCTCTGCCCTACCCCCATAGCCCTACCCCAAGCCGACCTGCCCCACATGGCCCCTTCTCTACCCCACCCCCACAGCTCCATGCTCCCTGTGTCCCACCATGGTCCCGTCCCCCACAATGGTGGGCAGCTCCCCTGTCCCCTACCCTTTGCGCAGGACAGCCCCCATGCTCGCTCCTTGTCAACAGCAGCCCTCATATCCCCACACCTGGCCCCGCCCCCTGGCATAGGAAGCCCCCATGCTCCCTCCCTGCCAGGGGCAGCTCCCCTGCCACCCTAGCACAGTCAGTGCCTATTCTCCCCTTCTGGCACAGTTAGCCCCCATTCGCCCTGTGACGGGTTCCCCCCAGGGTGCCACCCGGAACTGGGGTACCACTGAGACCCCGACCCACCAGCCTGGGCTCCCTTTTACATGGCACTACAAAGCCTTCCAACCTTCACTTTCACCATCATACACACAGGTAGGGACACACCCAGCTGCAGTTACATGCAGGCTCTCTGACCAGCCCCTGCATGGGAAAGCTACTCCCAGCTCCTTAGGCACCCCCCGGAGTATAAACCCCAAATTATATCATCTTGTGCTGCACAGGGAACTCATAAAATTCACCCCCTTCCTCACTGCGGAGAGAAATATGCAAAAGCCTTTTGCCCCTGAGTTATGATTTACACACACTGGTTTAGATAAAGCAAAAATAAATGTATTAACTACAAAAGATAGATTTTAAGTGATAGCAAACAGATCAAAGCAGATTATCTAGCCAATAAATACATGAATAAATAAATAAAAAAGCAAACTAAACTTAATATACTAAATAGATTGGATATGAATTAGCAGATGCTCACCCTAAGAGATGATACCAGCAGGCTGCAGATTCTTAAGGGGAAAGTTGTACTCGCTTACAGCTTGGAATCCCCAGGTGTTTCATTCACAGGCTAAAAATCCCATTAGCCTGGGTCCAGCACTTCCCCTAGTTCAGCCTTTGTTCCTCAAGTGTTTCCAGGAGTCTTCTTGGGTGGGGAGTGAAGAACACCTGATGATGTCACTCCCTGCCTTATATAGCTTTTGCATATGGAGGGAATCCTTTGTTCCCAAAGCTTGGTTCCCAGGCCAGTCTATGGAAAAACACTGACATTCCAAGATGGAGTCTAGGGACATGTGGTCTCATCACATGTCCTTGTAAAGTCATAGCAGCTATTACACTGAGGCTGTCTGTAGTTCTCAGGAAGGCTCCCCAGGTGGCAGAAAAGCTTCCCCTAAGGCCTAGTGTTTTCCCCTAATGTCTCCTTGTCCTGACTACACCCTTTCCCACCCACTATCTCCACTGAAAGCATCTTGTCTAGTGGGAGTTACCCAGGTGTAACTACATTTGAAATACAGATACCCAGTCAATATTCATCACTTCAGATACAAAAGTGATACATGCACAAATAGGATAATCATATTCAGCAAATCATAACCTTTTCAATGACATCTTCTGTGCCTTGGGGGAGGGATAGCTCAGTGGTTTGAGCATTAGCCTGCTATACCTAGGGCTATGAGTTCAATCCTGCAGGGGGCTATTTAGGGAACTGGGGTAAAAATCTGTCTGGGAATTAGTCCTGCTTTAACCAGGGAGTTGGACTAGATGATCTCCTGAGGTCCCTTCCAACCCTGATATTCTGTGATTATCTTGCATAAAATACATTATTATTATTATTATTATTATATCATATCAGACTAATATCATTGTGAAGAATATGGGGTGTAGTGTCATCCCCCCCTCTTGGCACAGGCAGCCCAGGTCACACCATCTCATTCTGTTTCAGTTTTGGGGTGAACCTGCGGTGCGGGAACGGGGACATCGCCTTCCACTTTAATCCGCGTTTCAACGAGGGCCTCCCGGTGGTTGTGTGCAACACCGAGCAGAACGGCTGCTGGGGGGCGGAGGAAAGGACCTACCACATGCCCTTCCAGCCAGGCATCTACTTCGAAGTAATCATCAACGTCAGGGGCCACTGCTATCAGGTGAGCACACGGCCCTCGCAGGAGGGCAGCCGGGGTGGATACTCTGCGGCTGGCAGCTGCACGGCACTGCACCACGGCCCATCAAGGGACACTAGCTTCACAGGGGTGATGGAGGGGAAGCTGGTCCCCTGGCTGGGACAGGACACATCAGCAAGTACCAGTCCGTGGCCTTGAGGGAAGGTCAGTACAGACCAGTCTGTGCTTCTGGGGTGCCAGTATATGCAGGGGAGGCAGGTTTGGTGGTGCCTAAGGCTCTGGGAGTTTGCGTTGGGGCTTGGGCTGGGGCCAGGAGTTGGGGTGCAGGAGAGGGTGTGGGGAGTAGGCTGTGGGAGGGAGTTAGGGTCCCGGATCTGGGCTGGGGCATGGGGTTGGGGTGCAGGAGGGGGCACAGGGGGCAGGCTCTGGGAGGGAGTTAGGGTATGGATGCGGGCTGGGGCAGGGGGTTAGGGTACAGGAGGAGGTGCAGGGGTTGAGCTCTGGGAGGGAGTTTGGGTGCAGGGTCTGGGCTGGGGCAGGGGTTTGAGGTGCAGGAGGGAGTGCAGGGGGTGGGCTCTGGGAGGGAGTTTGGGTGCAATGGGTGTGGGGGCTGGGCTGGGGTTTGGCTTGGGGGAGAGGGTGTGGGGTGCAGCGCTTACCTCGGGCAGCTCCTGGAAGCGACCTGCCCCCCCCGTGGCAGCAGCTCCTAGGCACTGCCCCTGCAACTCCCATTGGCTGCAGCTCGGGGCAGGGGCAGCACACAGAGACATGCCCCCGCCCCCTGCTCCCAGGGATGTGTCAGCCGCTTCCGGAAGTAGAGTGGGCAGGTGGGCAGGAAGCCTCATTAGCCTCATTGTGCTGGTGGGGGTGGGGGGAGCCCTTTTAAATTGCCCAGGGGCAGCAGGCAGGGCCAGGGGGGACACTCCTGGAGAAGCTCTGTCTCCATGCCACGGCCACAGGGTGCAGCGGGGAATGAGAGCTCCTCCAGTTCCAGCGCCACAGCGGGGGGCTGGGTGCTGGGGCTCCCCCTGCTACACCGCGGCTTCTGCTGGGACGGGTGGGTGGCACTGGGGCTCCGGTGCTTGTGGGATGGCTTTTGCACACCCATGAGGTCCGAAGCTATGTCCAGCTAAACGTTAAGTGCAGACCAGGCCTCAGTGCACAGTGGAGCTGAGGCAGCAGCACCATGGGGAGCCTTTCACACACTGATTCCCAAGCTAAGAGCAGCCCAGAGCCTTCATAAAGGAGAACCTGTGACAGCTGGGCCCAGTAATCTACCCATGAGAACTCATGGGACATGTGCCAACAGAATTGTTGTAGGCAAATTAGCTGTAGAGGAAGCATGGGGATAGATTGAATTACTGCTGATGTCATAATGGCCCTACCTGAGTTACCCGAGTTGTTGATCTGAGCCTGTTTGCAGCTTATATAACCGTAACAATGAAATAAAAAAAATTATTAATCACTTAGTGAAATAACATAATTTCTTCAAATATAACCTGTGTGCAAGAGGCCTAGTAATGTTAACTATATGGAAAGTTTGAAGTTTCATCTATCCGGGAGGTTATCGAGATCATTCTGGGCAAAGAAAAGACTGACACTGGGTGCTAAATTTCTTAAAGGATCCAGTTTTTAATTAATGTTAACTCATAAACTCATTATGGATGTATTTGTAAATCTTCAGACAATCCATTCAGTGCCCAGTGAGTGAGTGCTGTCCATTTGCGGAGGACGTGCTGTATTTTTCATATAAAACAAAGAGGTTGAATCCCTGATTTAAGTGCAAAATGCAATTCAGGCTGAACTGTGGAATCAGGACCAGCATGACAACGCACTCTTGAACTGACACTGGGGATTGCACTGGTTGATCTAAATCAGTTTCTAAACCACTGTAGTTCAATTGGTACAATTTCCTTGTGTAGACAAAACCTAAATCCATGGCCCCATTCTCCTTTTGCACTAGTGTAATCTCTGTAGCCTCCTTGGCGTTACTTCCAGTTTACACGGAGGTGGCGGAAAGCAGAGTCAAGCTCTGAGTCAGTGGAGTCACCTCAGATTGCCCTGGTGTCACTGGCAACAGAATCTGGCTCAGTGTCGGCAATGAATGTTTCTGCTCATGTCAAACAGGGATACACAGAACCTGGTTAACTTCCATGCAGAGACTGCAGTCACTCGGAGGCTCCTCCTCTGACAGGCCCAGATACCAGTGGACAGGAGAGTTCAGCTTTTATGGTGCTGGACATTTTTTCAGCCAAACTAAAAGTAATTGAATAGACTTTTCTGAAACTTACCAAAACATTCCCCCTTGGGCTGAGTGCAGCCGAGGAGGTTTCAGCCCCAGAGGCGACATTTTCAGGAAGCTGTGAGCAAGTGAGAGCAGGGAAGTCCCATATTCTTGCAATATTGGGTGTTTTTCTTAAAGCCCCTGCTCCTGGAGTCATGTGGTTACATCAGATGCTCAGCTTTCATTAAAAAAAAAAAAAAGCAAATTTTCAGCTCCCAGGGCTGTGGAGAAAAGTTTGAAAATGTGATCCTGAAAGACCGGAAACCCAGAAGGCAAATAGACAGAATCCATAATTCTTTATATTGAAGACAATCTCATGATTTGATGGGATGTGATTCATAATTTGTGAACACTGGGGTTGGCGATATTGCAGCCCTGACGTGATCTTAACTAGAGTAAAGGCTCCCCCCCACTGCAGATACCCTCATCTTCTCACTCCTCCTAGCACAGCCCTCACCCATCCCTCCCTCTGCTCTTTCTCTAGGTCTCTGTGAATGGTCAGCACTTCCTGGAGTACAGACACCGCCTTCCCCTTCATACTGTCCAGATCCTGGAGATCAAAGGGGACGTGACTGTGAACTGCATCAACTTCACAAGCCCCAGTGTGAGTATCTGCTCCGGCCTTGTTAGCACCAGTTCCACTGCTCAGGCCGGAAGCCCAGTGGCAAGGGACGTTGGGTTAACAGACCTCTCAGCTGTCCCGGGTTTATGAGACTTATGAGAAAAGGCTGAGGGAACTGGGCTTATTCAGTCTGCAGAAGAAAAGAGTGAGGGGGGATTTGATAGCAGCCTTCAACTGCCTGAAGGGGGGTTCCAAAGAGGATGGAGCTCGGCTGTTCTCAGTGGTGGCAGATGACAGAACAAGGAGCAATGGTCTCAAGTTGCAGTGGGGAAGGTCTAGGTTGGATATTAGGAAACACTATTTCGCTAGGAGGGTGGTGAAGCACTGGAATGGGTTACCTAGGGAGGTGGTGGAATCTCCATCCTTAGAGGTTTTTAAGGCTCGGCTTGACAAAGCCCTGGCTGGGATGATTTAGTTGGGGTTGGTCCTGCTTTGAGAAGGGGGTTGGACTCGATGACCTCCTGAGGTCTGTTCTAACCCTAATCTTCTATGATTCTATGGTTTACCTTAATGTATTTCTTTGGGTTTACGAGCCGCAAGGGCAGGCAGCCTCTGCATATAGAATTCACTCCAGCAGTGTAAGTACAGCGCTTCCATTCCCATGTTCTGCTAACTTAGGAGGGAATGTGTATCTGAAGAGCAGATGCTCAGACCATCCTAGAAAAGTGAGCTGGAAAAGCTCTAGGAGACATCAGGGGCCAAAATGGTTGTCTCTGGCCATGGTCGCCTGCACAGTACCCGACATGTCCCCCTGCTGCATCAGCATGGGAGCAGTGGACTGGGTCCAACTGTCCCCCTGCGTATGAGACATTCAAACAGGGTTTGCCTCCCACTGCCCGAGTCCTGTCGGGCTGAGACGACTTCCTCTCCTGGGCAAGGGCTACGAGACCAAAGAAGCCAGAAAAGTAAGCGAGGAGTGTTTTGTCTTCCTCCTCCCGTGGCACTGCCTCTGTGTAGGCTTCAGGCTCCTTAGGGCAGAGCCCTGCTTTATACCTGAACTAAGCACACTTTTGGGTGCTCTACAAATGCCCCAGTCACCTGGATGGGAAGCATCTTGTGGCTGAGACCCCTGCACCCTATCGGAATGGGGCAGCCACACAGCTCACCGGAGTGACACCCCAAGACCTCGCTTCTCAACATCCTTTCTGAAGGGGAAGACACCTGAAGGTCCAGGTCTCTGCAGGAATCGTTTGTCTCGGCCCCTCATTTTGGGGCTTTGTCCCACGTCTGGGCCTTGGTGGGGCGAGAGGTTCAGCTTCTGCTTTGTCACGAAGCGAAGGGGCTGTTTAACTCTGATGACGTCATGCAGGCAGGGGAGTTTTAGCTGCTGAAGCTCAGATCACGGGTGCTGCGCTTACCTGGCCTCTCTGTCCTTGCAGATCTCCAATGTGTTTGCCCAGCCAGTCTTCGGAGCTCCAGCTCCCAGTGTGAGTATTTTGCTACAGATGAAACACATTGATCATACAGAGACTTTGACAAGACCCTGGGATGGGAGGGGGCAGGATAGGGAGGGAGACCCAGTGGGTAACATAATGCCTGGCATATTTATACAGAAGTGCCAGGTGAGGCTGCAGAGGCATGGGGTACACACACTATGCTTCAAGGACTCCTGTGTGGAGAGGGCCATGAAGAGAAGCCTGCATGGCTCCAAATCCCAGATCTGAAGACTCTCAATGCCCTGGGTGGTGCAGTAGCTGGTGGCCTGTGGCGCGAGCAGTCATGGGCTTGCAGAATGTGCAGACGGAGAGGGCACGCAGCTTTAAACTAGGGAGCAATTTGTGAAATCCGAGTTCAGCAAATCACTGGGAGCAGACGGAGCTATCAGAGGGGCCTGTGTGAAAGAGCAGAGACACTGACCAGGATTTACAGGCACTGTAACCATATAAAGAGCGGCTGCTTCTGAGGTTGGTTAGCTGCCAACATGGAACTCTCTCTTCTTCCACTCGTTTGCACCTGCCTACTGTTATATGCCGCTGAGCTTAGTCCCACATTTCCTTGTGTCCCACACAAACTCGATGTTTCATTTCAGCTGACTGAGGGCATAAAAATTATACAGTTAATGCAGTCACGTTCTTTTAGTCTTCTTCACTCTTAAGACTTTGTCAGACGTATCTCATAATACTTTTTATACAAAAATTTGACTTGTGGAACTCATTGCCATATGATCTCACAGGACACTTAGAAAAAGATGGGACATTTATATGGATGATGAGACCATTCAGGATTAAATTCTGGTTGGATTGAAGTCTGTGGCAAAAATCCCATTGGTTTAAATGGAACCAGAATTTCACCCCAACATTGTGTTAGAGAGAATAAAAAATATGAGACATAAACCCTCCTGCTTTGGGGCATAAGCTAACCACTAACTGGTAGTGTATGGATACAGACTAGATTGCCACTAGGTCTGCTGTGGCATGGCAGTCCCTGTATTCCTACAGGTATGTTCCTATCTGGGTCCTGGTGGCTGGGAGTTTTAGGGCTGCTGTACTTCAGACAGAAGCAAAGGAACTGCAGAGCTGTGAGCCTCCTCCTTGTACAAGGCAGAATGACTGAGGCGCTAATATTCCTTGTATGTCACAATTCTGTAGCAGACCCTGTAGAGTTGTGGATCTGCCTTGTGAAGAAATAGAAACAGATGAACAAGGAGAGAACAGTTCTACCTGGGATTTGGATATCTATGATCAATGGCATGAAACCAGCCTGCCTTCCATGAGGGAAAATAATCTGTCTCTGGCATGCTAAAGTTGTCAGAGTTCCCTCCCCACTCTGAACTCTGGGGTACAGATGTGGGGCCCTGCATGAAAGACCCCCCTAAGCTTATTTCTACCAGCTTAGGTTAAAAACTTCCCAAGGCACAAATCCTTCCCTTGTCCTTGGATGGTATTGCTGCCACCACCAAGTGATTCAGGAAAAGGACCACTTGGAGTTCCTATTTCCCCAAAATATCCCCCCAAGCCCCTTCACCCCCTTTCCTGGGGAGGCTTGAGAATAATATACCAACCAATAGATTAACAAAGTGAGCACAGACCAGACCCTTGGGTTTTCAGGACACTAAAAACCAATCCGGTTCTTAAAAGAACTTTAATACAAAGAAAAAAGTAAAAGATGCACCTCTATAAAATCAGGATGGAAGGTAATTTTACAGGGTAATAAAAAGATTTAAAACACAGAGGATTCCCCTCTAGGCTCAACTTCAAAGTTACAAAAACAGGAATAAACTTCCCTCTTAGCATAGGGAAAATTCACAAGCTAAAATAAAAGATAACCTAACGCATTTCCTTGCTATTACTTACAATTTGTGTAATTTTAGATGTATCATTTCAGTAGGAGCTGGGGGTTAGCTAAACAGAAATTAAAAGGTACAGTGACTAAAGTGAAATCCCTGCAAGCTGCATGGACACTTTTCAAAGACACCATAATAGAGGCCCAACTTAAATATATACCCCAAATTAAAAAAACACAGTAAAAGAACTAAAAAAGAGCCACCATGGCTTAACAACCATGTAAAAGAAGCAGTGAGAGATAAAAAGGCATCTTTTAAAAAGTGGAAGTCAAATCCTAGTGAGGTACATAGAAAGGAACATAAACACTGCCAAATTAAGTGTAAAAATGTAATAAGAAAAGCCAAAGAGGAGTTTGAAGAACAGCTAGCCAAAAACTCAAAAGATAATAACAAAATGTTTTTTAAGTACATCAGAAGCAGGAAGCCTGCTAAACAACCAGTGAGGCCCCTGGATGATCAAGATAGAAAAAGGAGAGCTTAAAGAGGACAAAGTTATTGCGGAGAAACTAAATGGATTCTTTGCTTTAGTCTTCATGGCTGAGGATGTTAGGGAGATTCCCAAACCTGAGCCAGCTTTTGTAGGTGACAAATCTGAGGAATTGTCACAGATTGAGGTGTCACTAGAGAAGATTTTGGAATTAATTGATAAGATTAACAGTAACAAGTCACCGGGACCAGATGGCATTCACCCAAGAGTTCTGAAAGAACTCAAATGTGAAGTTGCAGAACTATTAACTATGGTTTGTAACCTGTCCTTTAAATTGGCTTCTGTACCCAATGACTGGAAGATAGCTAATGTTACGCCAATATTTAAAAAGGGCTCTAGAGGTGATCCCGGTAATTACTGACCGATAAGTCTAACATCAGTATCGAGCAAATTAGTTTAAACAATAGTAAAGAATAAAATTGTCAGACACATAGTAGAACATAAATTGTTGGGCAAAAGTCAACGTGGTTTCTGTAAAGGGAAATTGTGTCTTAGTAATCTATTAGAGTTCTTTGAAGGGACAAGGAACATGTAGACAAGGGGGATCCAGTGGACATAGTGTACTTAGATTTCCAGAAAGCCTTTGACAAGGTCCCTCACCAAAGGCTCTTACATAAATTAAGCTGTCATGGGATAAGAGGGAAGGTCCTTTCATGGATTGAGAACTGGTTAAAAGTCAGGAAACAAAGGGTAGGAATAAATGGTAAATTCTCAGAATGGAGAGAGGTAACTAGTGGTGTTCCCCAAGGGTCAGTCCTAGGACCAATCCTATTCAACTTATTCATAAATGATCTGGAGAAAGGGGTAAAAAGTGAAGTGGCAAAGTTTGCAGATGATACTAAACTGCTCAAGATAGTTAAGACCAAAGCAGACTGTGAAGAACTTCAAAAAAATCTCACAAAACTAAGTGATTGGGCAACAAAATGGCAAATGAAATTTAATGTAGATAAATGTAAAGTAAAAAAATAACCTCAACTATACATACAATATGATGGGGGCTAATTTAGCTACAATGAATCAGGAAAAAGATATTGGTGTCATCGTGGATAGTTCTCTGAAGATGTCCACGCAGAGTGCAGCGGCATTCAAAAATGCAAACAGGATGTTAGGAATAGAAAAGGGAATAGAAAATAAGACGGAGAGTATCTTATTGCCTTATATAAATCCATGGTACGCCCATATCTTGAATACTGCGTACAGATGTGGTCTCCTCTTCTCAAAAAAGATCTACTGGTATTAAAAAAGGTTCAGAGAAGGGCAACTAAAATGATTAGGGGTTTGGAGAGGTTCCCATATGAGGAGAGATTAAAGAGGCTAGGACTTTTCAGCTTGGAAAAGAGGAGACTAAGGGGGGATATGATAGAGGTATATAAAATTATGAGTGATGTGGAGAAAGTGGATAAGGAAAAGTTATTTACTTATTCTCATAATACAAGAACTAGGGGGCACCAAATGAAATTAATAGACAGCAGGTTTAAAACAAATAAAAGGAAGTTCTTCTTCACGCAGCGCACAGTCAACTTGTGGAACTCCTTACCTGAGGAGGTTATGAAGGCTAGGACTATAACAGCGTTTAAAAGAGAACTGGATAAATTCATGGAGGTTAAGTCCGTTAATGGCTATTAGCCAGAATGGGTAAGGAATGGTGTCCCTAGCCTCTGTTTGTCAGAGGATGGAGATGGATGGCAGGAGAGAGATCACTTGATCATTGCCTGTTAGGTTCACTCCCTCTGGGGCACCTGACATTGGCCACTGTCAGTAGACAGGATACTGGGCTGGATGGACCTTTCCAGTAGCGTAGCTAGTGGGGTGCAGGGGAAACAGCTGCTTCTCCTCAGCACATTTTCCAGGGTTACCAGCGCTGAACTCCTGCAGCCAAGGGGGGGCAGGGGCTGGTACCTGCCGTGGTGCGGGGTGGCGCCGGTCACAGGAAGCGGAAAGCAGCGGCGCTAGCAACTGCAGCAGCGGGGCTGGTACCGGGAGCAGCATGGAGCGGCTGCGGGCTCCTCCTCTGCAGCACTGCCCGCCGTGGGGCTGGGGCTCTCCCGGGGCTCTGCCCTGCACGCGCCCAGCACCCCCGGGGCTGCTCCTGCCTCCCTGGGCTGGCCCCAGATCCCCTCCCCCGGGGGCTGGGGTCCTGCTGCGGCTTGCGCCCCTCTGCCTCCTCCGCGAGGCAGGCAGCCCCAGGGGGTTGAGGCCGTGCCACCCCTCCCGAGCTTCGCCCTCCAGCAGCCCCTGCACCGCCCTGCCGGACCTGTTCAGCTCGGCCCCACCGGGTCCTGCCCTGCCTCATGCAACCCGCCTCTACCATGGGGCGGCCCGGCCCGGGGGCACTGGGGGAGCTGCAGCAAAGCCCCGCCCGGAGCTGGTGCAGGAGACGAGCCCGGCTCTCAGCCCAGGCTCTGGCATCAGCCTGCAGCGGGGAGCGGAGCCACCCCCCGCCGGCTCGGCTCAGCCCAGCCCCACTCTTAAAGGGACACAGCTCCCACCGCGGCTGGGCCCGGCCCAGCCCGAGGCACGTGGGGGTGTTACCTCACTCCCCACCTGGGGGCCCAGCCAGGTGGGTGCTCAGCACCATAGCAGCGCAGAGGGGAGGCCAGCGCGGAGTGAACTCCATGAGGGCGGGGGTGGGGGCGCAGAGCAGCCAGAGGAGGAGCCAAGGGGGGGTGCCTTTTTTATGTTTGCTCCCCCTGCTCTTAGAATCTGGCTACGCCACTGCTTTGATCTGACTGAGGGGCAAAGTCTTGTTGGGATTTGCACCTAGTCATGTGAGAGAGAAGCTGTCACAGTCACAGTGATCGGCTGCTCCTCAAAGAGGAGAGAGAGGCTAAAATGCCCAGCGAAGGGAAGAGGCATTGAACACGTGTCCTTTGGTGCATCCGGCTGATGAGTAAGGAAGGCTGAGGGGGATCAGAGAGGAGTCACTTGTTTTTCCCATTAGAAACACAGGACCTGTCGCTGTGATGCCTGGAACATGAGTGAACTATTGGCTGCATTAGAGCCAAGAGAATGAAAGTGGAGCGTTTGAGAGAAGAAAGGGGTTTTGATCAGACTGTTTAATACTTGGTGCCTCTGCTTTGGTTGACATACACATAACTCCGGGTATGTCTACACTACCCGCTGGATCGATCTATCGGGGATAGATTTATCGCATCTAGTGTAGATGCAATAAAATTGATCCCCAATCGCTCTGCCGTTGACTCCGGAACTCCACCAGGGCGAGAGATGGAAGCGGAGTCGACGGGGGAGCGGCAGCGGTCGACTCGCCGCCGTCCTCACGGCTAGGTAAATCTACCTAAAATACGCCGACTTCAGCTACGCTTTTCGCTTAGCTGAAGTTGCATACCTTAGGTCGACCCCACCCCCACCCCAGTGTAGACCCTAGCTTCCAATGGCTTATGAGTACTTTGGAAAAAGGATGCAACTTAAACATTCGACATGCTTGCTCCTTCAGTTAATGTGTCAGCACACTGGATACATGCTGGGCTGAATGTGATTTGATTCACTGAATTTTGTCCCTATTTGTGTATGATCCTCGTGAGATTTTTTTTCTCTAATTTATGAAATGATTCACTGAGTAATCCTTGGCCTGCAGCTCATCTGTGAGCTGTTTGTTTCATTCGGTATTCAGGATGCATCAGTCACATGCTCTTGTTTCTATTCCCTGGCTGGATGAATGTAACCCCTAGAATTAGGGTTGTGTTGTGATCACTTGTAAATGCAAATCCAGAATTTGCTTTTGCAAATATTCTCTAGCATACGCTTCAAATATGCTGTTTCCATAAGCGTCCTGGAGCTCTTGCCCACTTCGGTTCTTGTTCTGGGTAAATCAACAAGTCAATGGCTGGACGAAGAAGCTGCTAGCAAGTTTGTGGTGTCTGTTGAGGATACTAAGGCTCAGGCTACACTAGCACTTTTGTCAGTAAAAATTTTGTGGGTCAGGGGTGTGAAAAAACACACACACCTGACCAGGGGTGAAAGCAACTTAAAGGTCTTACCATTATTTCAGGGTGGCTGGGGTCCGGGGCAAGATGGGGGGGCAGCTCTGGGCCCCCAGAAGGGGCGGGGCCTCAGGCAGAAGGGGCGGGGCTGGGACTAGACTCCATCAGCCAGCCCTTCAGCACTATCCGGCCCACACCGCCTGGGGCTCCAGCGGCAATTTAAAGGGCCCAGGGCTCCAGCCGCTGGTGTGGTAGCAGTAGCAGCAGTGGCAGCCGGGAGCCCCAGGCCCTTTAAATTGCTGCTGGAGCCCCGGGGTAGCGGTGGCCAGGAGCTCCAGGGCTCTGGTGGTGATTTAAAGGGCCTGAGGCTCCCAGCCGCTGCTGGGAGACCCAGACCCTTTTAAATGGCTGGGCCCCAGAGCCCTCCCCACCATCAGCAGCCCTGCCAGTACAGTCAGCTGTGTTCTGGCAGCCACTTTCTTACTGGTACGCTGGACCGGACCGGACTGGCTTCCTTTCACCTCTGCCCCGACCCACAAAAGTTTCACTGACAGAAGTGCCAGCAGGAGAGCTCTCTCTCACCTGCATAGAGCCACTACACAGGAGACCTTACAGCAGTGCAGCGGTGCAGCTGTAAGATCCGTAGCGTAGACCCAGCCTGAGCTGTTCTGGTTAGTTAGGCTCTGTCTACAGCAGAGAGGGTGTGTCCTGTTGGGAAAATCACTTCTTGCCCCCTCACCAGTGTACCCCAAGTGATGTTTCTCTGACTATACAAGTTGCTCTGATGTGTAATCAGATAAGTGTCTCTTGGTGTTAGTGCCATTGGTTGAGTGGCAGGGTGCATCCATCCCATGCAGGAGAGATATGGTCATTGCTCATGTTCCTTCTTGAAATGTTTGGATCTAATTTTTGGTTTTAAGACTCAGACTATGAGTTGGCAATTCAGCAAAAATAACTATCTCCCAATGCAAATATTTCCTGTACCCTGTACTCAGTGTAACTGGAAACCCCAAATACAATGATGCTTCCTTAATACAATAAACAATGGCCTGTTACTTCCAGTAGAGCTAGAAGGAGGACCACCACATCATCCGGATATCCCATGGTCTTGGGTGTCCGACAGGTCTTCTAAGCTAAAACTCACAGGTGCTGACTCCATTGGTGCTCCACGGCTGGAGCACCCACGGAAAAAATTTAGTGGGTGCTTAGCACCCACCAGCAGCCAGCTACCCGCTCCCCCTCAGCACCTCCCATCTGCCAGTGGCCCCGCTAATCAACTCCTCCCCTTCCCTTCCAGCGCCTCCTGCACTCCATGGAACAGGCAGCGTGCAGGAGGCGCTGGAAGGGAGGGGGTGGAGCGGGGATGAGGCGCGCTTGGAGGAGGGGGTGGGAAGAGGCAGGGCAGGGGTGGAGTGGGAGCGGGAAGAGATGAGGCGGGGATAGAGGCTTTGGGGAAGGGGTGGAGTGGGGGAGGGCCTGAGGCAGGGGGCGAGCACCCCCCGGATAGAGAGGAAGTCAGCGGCTATGCTAAAACTTGTCTAAATCCCCCCTTTATGTTCTGTGCCTACTTGCTAGCTGCACTTGCTTACATCAGTCAATGTTCCACTTATCTCAGACACATCCTCTTGTAGCAGTTACAAGCCTTAATATAATATATGGAGCTATACCTATCTCATAGAACTGGAAGGGACCCTGAAGGGTCATTGAGTCCAGCCCCCTGCCTTCACTAGCAGGTTTTAGTTCTAGTGGGTTTAGCCAGCTTAAACTATTTTTGTGTGGTTTAAACTAACACAAAAGCAACCCTCTTTAACCTCACAAAAACAACTTGAATTTGCCTGACAACGGCACAGCTAATGATAACTAGTTTCACCTAACTCACTAGTTATTTTTCTATTAAGTGCCCTCTTGCATTACCTATATTCCTTCAGTCCTCCCAGTCATATCCCATAGTGCACTGGTCATTTCAGAAATGGCCTGTCTGGTCTCCTTTCTGTACTACATTGCTCTGGGTTCCATTTGGCTGGAGCCCCATTGGTTCAAACGGCGCCGCCTGCTACATGGATTTCACATGTGAGCCATTTCTGGAGCTAGCTACTTCTGCGTGCTATGCCTCTACCCCGCCCAGCCCTGCTTTAACCATTAGACATTATTGCCTTCTTCTACTAACAATGTTGACTGCATCTGCTGGGGATAAGTACATCTCATGTTTCAGAGCCAAAGTTGATCTGATTATGTGAAGGCATCAGGAAGGTCCATGTGGAGCATTTTATACTTGGCTAAGTGCATAGCTGAGGATTTTTGCCTTGCTCTGTAGCAACATGTACTGGCCCCTGGCTAGGGGCAGGATGTCAGACTAGATGGCTCAACAGTCCAATCCAAGATGATAAGCTGCTATATACATCCAGACATATCAAAGAGAATGAGGCAGGGAGTGATTTAGGTGACACTAGGGACACGGTCCATAGGGGAACATTCATTAATGGAGCCTCCAGGATGGTTCATTATTTGTGTAAAGATCTGGGCCAGTTCTTGGTTTCCAAGAACATTTTGCTTAACCTGTATCAAATTCTGGTTAGGCTGAATTCCATTTCAGCCCTGAGGGAGGACAGCTGAAGGGAAGACAGAGCAAAGTTGGGACGATTCAAAGTTTCACAAATTGTTAAGGCCATAAGGGACCATTAGGAGTATTATCTAGTCTGATCTCCTGCATAGCACAGACTAGAGAATCCAACCCAGGAAAAACAGTGGGTGGAGCAGAACAGGATAAAGCAATGAAGGGAAAAGAAAGATAAGGAAATGTCCTTCGATCTAGCCCCAGTTGTTACTCAGGGGATGGATGTGCAGGAGGCAGTATGCTCGGAGTAAGATAAGAAGCATTGTGAAAGAGCAAAGAAACACAAACTGAGAGGTGCTGAGAACCTCTGACGCTATTGGGTCAAAATCAAGAGTGGTGGGATCTCAGAAATTAAAGATGGAAATTTGGTTCTGGAGAAGAAACAGCTGGAAGCATCAGCCTCACGGCTGCAGAGACAGCTGAACGAATAAGGGTCCCAGGTTCTCCCGAGTGTGTTCATGGAGCAGGGCCCACACGCAGGTAAAGGTGAGCGTGGGAATAAAATAACCAGCTGAAGAGCCTGAGAGACTGAATTGTGAAATCTGTCTTCTGTCTTTGCAGAGGAAGAAAGTGAAGAACTTCCCAGGACAGGTGTCAGCTGCCTCGGTATGGGGCACAGCCCAATGCAGCGTGGCGGCAACCTCATTCCCTGCTCTCTAGTGAAACACGGAGAGCAGCTCTCTCCAGGGGAGTTTGAAAGTCAGTGGGAGGGCAGTGAGTTCTCTTAGGGGGAGCCAGCTATCCAAAGACCCAGCAATGCCCCCTCATTCTCAGTGAGGGTCTGGGGGAAGCAATGCCTGGCTGGAGCAAATCCAGCAAATGTGTGTCTCAGGGGACACCTACACTGCCGCTGGTGGTGTACTTTCTGGTTTGGGTAGCCCTACGCAGGCTAAAAACAGCAGTGTAGCCACGGTGGCACAGGTGGTGTCATGGGGTAGCCCAGGGTCTCAGATAAGATTGTACTTGGGTAGTGAGCTCATGCTGACCCCCCGCACTGCTGCAGCTACCTCGCTATTTTTAGCATGCTAACGTGAGCACAGTTAGCCTGTGTGCATCTATCCAAGCTGGAAATTACACCTCCATCTGCAGTGTAGCCAGTCTGCCCACTCTGCCAGTGTGTGAAAGGGAGAATTCCATGGAGGGGAGAAGAATGGGATTTTTAAGAGGTTGCACATTGAAGCTAACTGGGGCAGGGGAAATAATGTTCTGGTTAGTAAGTGGCTGGAAGGCTGCACTGTCCGTCATTCCTCTGGCAGAAGACAGATTGCCACTAGTGGCACTGGGGTTCTACCACAGCCGAGGGGTGTCCTGAGCCTCTTTTACAAGTAACAAAAGCAAGATACCATTGAATCCGTTCCATCTCCCCTTGACTTTCAGGTCTTCTCTTTCCCTTTTATTGTCCGTGCCAAACCCACGGTCCGGCATCTCGCTCCATTCCAAACCTCTTGAAAGAAGAGCATCTCCTCCCAAAGCTCCCAGCAGGGCAATGAGTTTGATGGGTCTCAGTTCAGTTCCTGGTGGCAGGTGCCCTGTCACCACTGTCCCTCGACAGAGGGTCAAAGACTCAGATGGGCCACAGATGCTGAACGCCTCTCTTATCCGCAGAGATGGCCCTGCTCTGGCAGAGGTGGGGCACACACTGGCAGGGGGAAGTGTGTGTTGGCTGCCCGGGATGCCCCTGTCCTGGAGGCACCATGATTCCCAGCAGATCTGGGGGCAGTTGCAGTCCCTGGGGAGCAGGAGACGCTGGGCTCTCCAAGGGTTTCTTTTTTATCCATCTTCTCCATTGCATTTGATCTCTCACAAATGTGCCTATAAATGGCTATTTGTTTCCTTGCTTTCGGGCTCCTTCAAGGCATTATTGGTGGCAGGTTTTATGGGTTGTTCTTAGTCAAAGACTAAAGAGGCTGGGGGAGCTCCTGTCAGAGGTGAGTTCAGGGCCCGCCCCGGGGGAAGCTGTGCTCAGGAGATGACCTAGCGTGCAGGCTGGATGCAGAGCGCACAGGAGAGAAGTGTGCCCGACTGTAAAGTTCACAAGCTGAATGCTACTGAGAGCACATTCTGGGAGCCAGCTGTGGCCAGCTCCATGGAGAGGGCAGCTGGCATTCTCAGCTGCCTGAAGTGGTCCTCGTGGGTCACTGGTCTGCCTCCCCCAACTCCCATGCCCACTGGCAGCAGGAATGGCCGGGCTGCTCAGGACAAGAGTGCTGGTTTGTTATTGTAGGGGTGCTCATGAGTCCTGAGCAGCAGCCACTGACTCCCTTCTGGGGAGAAAAGGGCTCTGAGGGCTTTATATTAAGGGGAAGCCCGCACGGCATTCCCTGCACCCTGCAGAGAGGTAGGAGGAAACACAGACCAGGTAGGTTTGTCTGAGGGACTGTTCTGACTGCCTTCGTGTCTTCTCTCCTCAGCACAACACTCCTATGACCATGATCAACCCTGTGAGTACCCAGCCAAACAGCCAGACGGAACTAGTGAGAGCCGGGGCAGGGGCAGGATTTTCTGGCTTATCTGAGCAAAAGCCGCCCCACCCGAATCGCTCCTGCCTTAGTCCAGAGCCTCAGTCCCCATCTCAGTTGCCACTGTGCTGCCCAGTGAGTGCTGCTGGCCTGGCCTGGCCTGCACAGAAGTGGCACCAGGGGAACTGGCCTAGGCAAGCACATATGGACTGAGGCATCTGTTCCATACGTAAGGCAGGAGCAGGAGCTCAGCCGCAGGGTGGGGGCAGCTCCTTGCTCAGCCCTCTGCCCCAGGGCAGCGGTGTGGGGGCTGCACCTAGCTGAGCCACTGGTCGGGACACCACCAATCCTTGACCAACAGAGCCAGTGACAACCCCCACTCCAGCGGCGCTGGCCTTCCAAGGCCTGGCAGGAATGGAGGTGCCCCCTCCCCCAGAGTCACGCCATCCCTTACCCCAGGCCTGTCAGCCTTTAACCCCAATCTGGGGTTATGACAGCCTCCCCTGGTGCCGTGGGGAAGGACTGTGGCCTGTAAGATTTTGGACTCTCTTTTCAGGTTGTCCCATTCCAAGTGGCCATCCCAGGGACTATCTCCCGGGCCCGCAAGATCACCATTGTGGGGAACGTGCCTTTCCATGCAAACAGGTGGGTTTCTGATGCAGCCTGGAGGGGAACGTGGGGGCCTTGGGCTGATGTGCATGGGCTGGTTTGCACCCACCAAACACAGCTGATAGGTTACAGCCTGGGATGGGGTGGGGTGGGCAGGAGACTCACCAAACAACAATGCTTTAGAAATGGGGGGTGGAGGGGGAACGGGGGGTTGCTGCACTCAGCCCGTGACAAACAAAACCCTTTGTCTTCATTTGTGATGCAAACGCTAAGCACCAGGCCCAGCTGGATGCAATCACCCTTCCTAAGATTCCTTCTCCACAAGCAGAGTGGTCTGGTCACAAGATGCTGAAGGCAGATGAGAAAGTCCGGGCTGGGATAGGAATTGCCAGGAGCTGGGCATAGGAACCCCTGGTCAAAGTTGTGTGGGCTCCAGTGCCCGGAGGGGTGGGGGCGGGGGTGTTGACGGTGGCCCTGGCTACAGGACACGGGTCTGTCCCACTCTCCAGTGTGCACCATCCTGGGTACATTTCTCCCTGCGCCCTTGTCAGGAAAACCTCTGAACAAGCCCTTTCTCCCACCTCATAGCTTTCACGTCAATCTGAAAAACAGCATGACTGGCAACATCGCCCTGCACATCAACCCGCGGCTGAGGGAGAGGGCGCTGGTTCGGAACACCCAAACGCACGGCACGTGGGGCTCAGAGGAGAGGCAACTCTCCACCCTGCCTTTCGCGCCAGGCCAGGCTTTCCAGGTGAGTCTCAAAGGCTGTCTGAGGCACGCATTGGAACATGTTCTCAGCTTCATGCTGCAGCTGGGGTGCTGTGCAGTAGGGAATCAGGCCCAGTGGGAATCCACAGAGCCGCAGGCCCCTGTGGAACGAAATCCTTCAGAGATATTTCATGCTGAGACTGCATCGTGACCAACAAAATATTTTCCCACCTTCCTCTCCCCTTTGGGGGCCTTGCCACCGGCGGAGTGAGAGAATTTAAGGTTCACCCATATTGGAGTTGTCCAGACACAGAAACAGTCAAGGTCAGTTGTTTGTTTTTTAATGGGCAAGTGCCTACTCATTAGAGATTGGCTCAGCCTAGAGCTTGAGGTGTTCTATCCCTGTCAAAACTATTGTTAGAATTAACTAGTAGAATGCCAGATTTTTATATTTTTTGTGTGGGGAATCTTGTTAATTTCGTGGCCTCAATAAAAGCCTGTGGCAGTAAGCCCTACAGTCTAATCGTGCCTAATGTGAAAAAGTATTTCCTTAAATTTCATGGAACACCTCCCTGTTCTTGTGTGAAGAGACAGGGATAAGCTCTTGTGCTCTGGCTCTGGATCATTCATTCTTATAGCACCACTTGTTATTAAGGTTGTGTGACACTTTCCATTATAAGACCCTGTTTTCAGTTGCTTATAACTTAGCCTGGAATTCAGGGTGAAGTTTCCCAGGCCAGGTATCAGCTTCAGACTGAATAGTTTGGTAAGTTTCAGTAGAAACAGTTCAGCCATTTCCAAGAATGAAGCTAGGAAGAAAGAGGTTGTTTTGCTCATGCTCAAGAATTCTTGCAACCACTTTGCTGGCAAGACCCACAAAAGGGACTTAGGCGCTGCACTGCTGAGCCCAGCTTTTAGGTTCCTGGCTGTCCAGCAGAATCCACAGCCTCAAGCTGGGCATTCAGGCTCCCTATACAGCGCAAGGGGAAAGTTAGGTGCCTATGGCTGGGATCCACAAAAGCCAGCAGGCTGAGTGGGAGCTGCCTATCCCAGCCACGTAGGTGTCTCCCTCTGACTCGGATTTAGGTGTCTGTCTGTGCTCGGGATTCTCTGCTGTGACTCTCTCCTGGAGTTAGGCACCTACGCTGGATCAGCTCCTGCTTGGGCGGGGGGGGGGAAATTAGGGGGAGAAGGGGCGTTGACACCACCACCTTCTGTATTCCCTGGCCAGTAGGGCCCTCACCCAGGATGTGAGAGATACAGAGTCTGTCTGATCTGAACCCAAATCTCCTACTTCCTAGCCACTGGACGACAGAGGGTAGGTCACACTCGTGCTGAAGCTATTCCACCTTGTATAAAATACTTAACTAATCATTGGAGCTTAAACCCCTGGCCTATATAGGGTGACCGGACAGCAAGTGTGAAAAATCGGGACGGGGGTGGGGGGTAATAGGCGCCTATAGGAAAAAAAGCCCCCAAATATCAGGACTATCTCTATAAAATAGGGACATCTGATCACCCTAGGCCTATGTGGGAAGAGCAATGCCACCTCTTTGCATGGGACCCAATCCAGTACATATGATCTAAGGCAGCTTCTTAGCTTGGCCTCAGATATGGCACCGCAGGTGAGATAGGTGGGTACTGTCTAGTTTGTGAATCCCACTGGGTTTAGGCATTGGCCGGGTGCCAGGTGTCAGGCCTTGGACGGCTGTGTGCACACCCACCCACAGGGATTTAGGTGCCTAGGAAACTACCAGGAGAAACAGAGGCACCCAGAGGATTCAGGGGCCTACAGGCTTTGGCAGCAGCTGAGCAGGGGTTTTGAGGCTCTAAAGTTTGGACTTAGGTGCCTAAACTGGCAGTTAGGTGCCTAAATCCCTTTGTGGCTGTAGCCCCTGTGCTTTAGAAATTTGGCAGGGGAGGGGGAAATGTTTCTCTCCCTTGTGTCAGAGACATGCCTTTTGCTGTCCCTGCGAAACTCCACCCACATACGGCCAAGTTACACACCAATGCAAACTGCACTTTGCACTTGCTCCGTAGAGGTTTGTTAGAGGCTGCAAGTGTTATTCTCTGAAGAGTCTGTCTGCACAGAGCATGCTCCAGCCCAGGACTGTAGGGCCATGGGCTTTTCCCGCAATTGCTCCTCCTGGGGGTTGCTGTCCTGTCAGGTTCCAGAGTGGAGAGCAGGGAGACTGTCTCACCTGTGTTCTCAGTGCTCCCTCTGCTGGGCCCCGGCAGTGAAGTGGAGGAGGAAGCAGCCTGCCTAATGCAGAGGGATAAAGAGTAGACGCAGGGGTGATTCATAGTATAGTGATTCTTCCGCTCTACTCCGTGCGGATTAGGCCTCAGCTGGAGTATTGTGTCCAGTTCTGGGTGCCACATTTCAGGAAAGATGTGGACAAATTGGAGAAAGTCCAGAGAAAAGCAACAAAAATGATTAAAGGTCTAGAAAACATGACCTAGGAGGGAACAATGAAAAAATTGGGTTTGTTTGGAGAAGAGACGACTGAGAGGGGACATGATAACAGTTTTCAAGTATATAAAAGGGTGTTACAAGGAGGAGGAAGAAAAATTGTTCTTCTTAACCTCTGAGGCTGGGACAAGAAGTAATGGGCTTAAATTGCAGCACGGAAGGTTTAGGTTGGACATTAGGAAAAACTTCTTGTCAGGGTGGTTAAGCACTGGAATAAATTACCTAGGGAGGTTGTGGAATCTCCCACATTGAAGATTTTTAAGAGCAGGTTGGACAAACACCTGTCAGAGATAGTCTAGATAATACTTAGTCCTGCCATGCGTGCAGGGGACAGGACTCGATGACCTCTCAAGGTCCCTGTCAAGGAAGGGGAAGAGTATCTTCAGATACAGACTGGCTAACCTAGTGAGGCCGGCTTTAAGTCCAAAACACAGAGACTTGGGTGAAGGGTCAGAATATTGGCGGGGGGGGGGAACTACAAGACACAGACAATCACAGCAGGGACAATGGAGAGAAGAGGGAATATAGAGGAGAAATCAAATGAACATCTTAGATGTCTGTATACTAATGCAAGAAGTATGGGGAATAAACAGGAAGAACTAGAAATACTAGTGAATAATCACAATTGCAACATAATTGGCATCACAGACTTGGTGGGATAATTCACATGACTGGAACATTGGTATAGAAGAGTACAGCTTGTTCAGCAATGACAGGCAGGGAAAAAGGGGAGGAGGCATTGCCTTGTATATCAAAGATTTATACACTCTAACTGAGGTGGAGATAGAAGCGGGAGACAGACCTGTTGAAAGTCGCTCGGTAAGGATAAAAAGGCGTAAAAAACAAGGGTGAAGTCATGGTACAGGCCTACTATAGACCACCTACCCAGGGAGATGAGGTGAATGAGGCTTTTTTTAAACAGCTAACAAAATCATGCAAAGCACAGGACTTGGTGGTGATGGGAGACCGCAACTAACCAGACATTTGTTGGGGAAATAATACAGCAGGGCACAGAGAATCCAACAAGTTCTTGAAATGCACTTTTTATTACAGAAGATGGAGAAAGTGACTACATAAGAACATAAGAACATAAGAAAGGCCGTACCAGGTCAGACCAAAGGTCCATCTAGCCCAGTATCTGTCTACCGACAGTGGCCAATGCCAGGTGCCCCTGAGGGAGTGAATCTAACAGGCAATGATCAAGTGATCTCTCTCCTGCCATCCATCTCCATCCTCTGACGAACAGAGGCTAGGGACACCATTCTTACCCATCCTGGCTAATAGCCATTTATGGACTTAGCCACCATGAATTTATCCAGTCCCCTTTTAAACATTGTTATAGTCCTACTATAGTCCGACTAGGGGAGAGGCTGTTCTAGATTTGATCCTGACAAATAGGGAAGAACTGGTTGAGAGTTTGAAGGTGGAAGGCAGATGAAATGATAAAGAGTTCATGATTCTAAGGAATGGTAGTAGGGAAAAAAGCAGAATAAAGACAACGGACTTCAAAAAGAGAACTGGATAAATTCATGGTGGTTAAGTCCATAAATGGCTATTAGCCAGGATGGGTAAAGAATGGTGTCCCTAGCCTCTGTTCGTCAGAGGATGGAGATGGATAGCAGGAGAGAGATCACTTGATCATTGCCTGTTAGGTTCACTCCCTCTGGGGCACCTGGCATTGGCCACTGTCGGTAGACAGATACTGGGCTAGATGGACCTTTGGTCTGACCCAGTACGGCCGTTCTTATGTTCTTATGACTTTAGCAAACTCAGGGAGCAATTCTAAGGGGAAAAAGAGTTGGCACTTTTCTAAAGAGACATTATCAAGGGCACAAGAGCAAACTATCCTAATGCATAAGAAAGATAGGAAGTATGTTAAGAGACCACCCTGGCTTAACCAGGAGATCTTCAATGACCTAAAACTCAAAAAAGAGTCCTACAAAAAGTGTAAACTAGGTCAAATCACAAAGGATGGATATAAACAAACGCACACAAGTGTATAGGGGCAGAATTGGAAAGGCCAAGGCACAAAATTAGATTAAACTAGCTAGGGACATAAAGAGTAATAAGAAAACATTTTACAAATACACAAGAAGCAAGAGAAAGACCAAGGACAGGGTAGGCCGATTGCTCAATGAGGATAGAAAGATAACAACAGAAAACACAGCAATGGCCGAAGTATTACATGCCTTTTTTGTTTCAGTATTCAACAAAAAAGTTAGCAGTGATTGGACAACTAATCTAGTGAACATCAGAGTAAATGGGGTAGGATCTGAGGCTAAAATAAGGAAAGAACAAGTTAAGAATTACTTAGACAAGTTAGATGTCTTCAAGTCAGCAGGGCCTGACAAAATACTTCATAGAATACTTAAGGAACTGGCTGAAGAGATCTGAGCCATTAGCCATTATCTTTGAAAACTCATGGAGGATGGGAGAGATCCCAGAGAACTGGAAAAGGGCGAATATAGTACTTAGCTCTAAAAAGGAGACTAAGGAAAACCCAGGGAATTATAGACCAGTCAGGTTAAGTTCCATACCCAGAAAAATAATGGAGCAAATAATCAAACGATCAATTTGTAAGAACCTAGAAGATAATAAGGTGATAAATAACAGTCAACATGCATTCGTCAAGAACAAATCATGTCAAACCAACCTAACATCCTTCTTTGACCGGGTAACAAGCCTTGAGAATGGGGGCAAGCAGTAGATGGGGGAAGGGATAGCTCAGTGGTTTGAGCATTGGCCTGCTAAACCCAGGGTTGTGAGCTCAATCCTTGAGGGGGCGATTTGGGGATTGGTCCTGCTTTGAGCAGGGGGTTGGACTAGATGATCTCCTGAGGTTCTTTCCAACTCTAATATTCTATGTGCTATATCTTGATTTTAGTAAGGCTTTTGATATTGTCTCACATGGCCTCATCAACAATCGAGAAATATAGGCTAGATGAACATATTATAAGGTGGCTGCACAACTGGTTTGAAAAGTGTACTCGGGGAGTACTGATCAGTTGTCCACAATCAAGCTGGAAGGGCATATAAAGTGGGGTCCCACAGGATCTGACCTAGGTCTGATTCTATTCAATATCTTCATAAATGATTTGGATAATGGCATAGAGAGTACACTTATAAAGTTTGCAGATGATACCAACCTGGGAGGGTTTGCAAG
The DNA here is from genome assembly GCF_016161935.1 of Mauremys reevesii. NCBI lineage: Eukaryota > Metazoa > Chordata > Testudines > Geoemydidae > Mauremys > Mauremys reevesii. The sequence continues at coordinate 6,976,630 of NC_052644.1, read as the reverse complement.
TGCTTTGGAGGAGAGGATTAGAATTCAAAATACTCTTGACAATCTGGATGAATGGTCTGAAATAAATAGGATGAAATTCAATAAGGACAAATGCAAAGTACTGCACTTAGGAAGAAATAAACAATTGCACAAATACAGAATGGGTATGTTTTAGGGTACGTTTATACTACCCGCTGAATTGGCGGGTAGTGTTCGATGTATTGGGGATCGATTTATCGTGTCTCATCTGAACGCGATAAATCGATCGGCTAATCGATGCCCGTACTCCACCTCGGCAGGAGGAGTAAGCGGTGTTGATGGGGGAGCCGCGCGAGTCAACTCGCCGCTGTGAGGATGGCCAGGTAAGTCGAACTAAGATACTTCGACTTCAGCTAGGCAAATAGCGTAGCTGAAGTTGCATATCTTAGTTCAAACTCCCCCGCTAATGTAGCCCAGGCCTAAGAAGGAGTACTGCAGAAAAGGATCCAGGGGTTATTGTGAATCACAAACTACATATGAGTCAACAATGTAACACTGTTGCTAAATAAATAAATAAATAAAATAAGCAAATATCATTCCGGGATGTATTAGCAGGAGTGTTGTAAGGAAGACATGAGAAGTAATTATTCCACTCAGCACTGATAAAACTTCAGTTGGAATATTGTGTCCAGTTCTGGGCACTACACTTCAGGAAAGACGTGGACAATTGGACAAAATCCAGAGAAGAGCAACAAAAATGATTAAAGGTCTAGAAAACAAGACCTATGAAGAAACATTGAAAAAAGTGAGTTTGTTTAGTCTGGAGAAGGCTGAGCGGGGACATGGTAATAGTCTTCAAGTACATAAAAAGTTGTTATAAAGAGAATGGTGATAAATTGTTCTCCTTAACCTCTGATGACAGGATAAGAAGCAATGGGCTTAAATTGCAGAAAGGAAGATTTAGGTTGGATATTAGGAAAAACTTCCTAACTGTCAGGGTAGTTAAGCACTGGAATTAACTGCCTAGGGAGGTTGTGGAATCTCTGTCAACTAAAACTTTTTAAGAACAGGTGAGACTAACACCTATCCAGGTCTAGTTCAGTGGTTCTCAACCTATTTACCATTGTGGGCCACATATGCTGCTCTTATGCGTTATGTGGGCTGTATCCACACAATATATATACTACATGTATGGCCCTGAGGATGTCACATGGGCCACAGTTGTATGCTGATTGGGCCGCAAGTGACCTGCGGGCCATGGGTTGAGAACCATTAGTCTAGATAATACTCTGTCCTGTGTCAGTGCAGGGGACTGGACTAGATGAACTATTGAAGTCCCTTCCAGTCCTACATCACTATGATTTTATGTAATTAAAGACTGTACCAGGATGCTCACACACACAAGACAGATGAATTAAGGTTGCTGGGCAATATTAATCCCTAACATCATCTAATTTTTGAGTGCTTGAATTTGCAACTTTAATGTTCTTTTAATGTAGGTTTTAAAAATGTGATTTTATATACTCTGATCTGCTCTTCCCATTCGTCTCCTTTCCCAAGCAGGTAAGCTTTCCTCCCTGAAACAAATCTTTTAAAGATACTTCTGAGGAAGTGGCGGTTGAGTTGCATACTGCGTTCCCTACCAAAAGAGATTGAAATAAACATTCTGTGATCATATAGCAAAGAGTGATCTTGGAGATAAGCCAGCTACAGTTTCATTTCAGGAGCTCTGTTAGAAACTGTTACATTTGTGGTTTTCAGACATGCATTCACCTGGCATCAAACACGCAGGTCAGAAGGTTTTCTTGGCTTCATAAGAACATAAGAACGGCCGTACTAGGTCAGACCAAAGGTCCATCTAGCCTATAATAACATAAGAATGGCCGTACTGGGTCAAACCAAAGGTCCATCTAGCCCAGTATCCTGTCTACTGACAGTGGCCAGTGCCAGGTGCCCCAGAGGGAGTGAACCTAACAGGCAACGATCAAGTGATCTCTCCTCCATCTCCACCCCCGACAAACAAACAGAGTCTAGGGACCCCATTCCTTACCCATCGTGGCTAATAGCCATTAATGGACTTAACCTCCATGAATTTATCCAGTTCTCTTTTAAACGCTGTTATAGTCCTAGCCTTCACAACCTCCTCAGGTAAGGAGTTCCACAAGTTGACTGTGTGCTGCATGAAGAAGAACCTCCTTGTATTTGTTCTAAACCTGCTGCCTATTAATTTCATTTGGTGGCCCCTAGTTCTTGTATTATGGGAATAAGGAAATAACTTTTCCTTATCCACTTTCTCCACATCACTCGTGATTTTATATACCTCTATCATGTCCCCCCTTAGTCTCCTCTTTTCCAAGCTGAAAAGTCCTAGCCTCTTTAATCTCTCCTCATATGGGACCCTCTCCAAACCCCTAATCATTTTAGTTGCCCTTCTCTGAACCTTTTCTAGTGCCAGTATATCTTTTTTGAGATGAGGCGACCACATCTGTACACAGTATTCAAGATGTGGGTGTACCATCGATTTATATAAGGGCAATAATATATTCTCCATCTTATTCTCTATCCCCTTTTTAATGATTCCTAACATCCCGTTTGCTTTTTTAACCGCCTCTGCACACTGCATGGATATCTTCAGAGAACTATCCACAACGACTCCAAGATCTTTTTCCTGATTTGTTGTAGCTAAATTAGTCTTTTATCTTCTTGGCTAATGTGCTGCAAGATGAATGGATGGCTCCCCTGGGCCTTGTTATCAGTGTAACAGATGTTCTTGTATCCTTGGGTGTCAGGGCACACAAATGTAAATCTTCTCTCTCTCCTCCAGATGGAGATAGTGAACACGAGGAGCTGCTACCAGGTCTCGGTGAACAGGCTGCGTGTATTTGACTATGTCCACCGCATCCCTGCCAACCAGGTGGACCAGCTACAGATAGCGGGGGATGTGACACTCTCCTGTGTGCAGTACTGATGGCCCCTCCTGGGCCACTAAGTTCTCACTATTTGACTCAACCCACTGGGCTCAGTCTCATCCTCCACTCCAGAGCCCTCTCATCATCTTCATTCAACAGCTCCACTGCCAAGCCCGGAGATCTCAGCCACCAAATCTCACATCATATAAAAACGCTGAAGTCTCACTATGGGGGTTGAGGGAGGGAAGGGCTTCTCTCATTGTCTCTTCTTTGTCTATATGCATTTCTGATACTGTAGATTAAAGCCGTGGTTCTCAACCTTTCCAGACTACTGTACCCCTTTCAGGAGTTTGATTTGTCTTGTGTATCACAAGTTTCACCTCGCTTAAAAACTACTTGCTTACAAATCAGGGAGAAAAATACAAGTGTCATAGCACGCTATTGCTGATAAAGTGCTTACTTCCTCGTGTTAACCATAGAATTGTAAAATAAATCAACTGGAATATAAATATTGTACTTACATTTCAGTGTGATACTTGAGCCGGTTTTTCACTCGTGAGCCTTGTCTGAAGGCTGAGCCCCAGGCGGCATGGCTAAAGCATGTAACTTTATGGGTGCCCCTATGGCATGGGGCTCCAGGCAGTTGCCCTGCTTGCCACCCCCAATGCCAGCCCTGAACTTGCAAACTCCCCAAACCATCCAGTAACCTCCCCTGGGTGTCGTGACCTCCAGGTTGAGAAACACTGATCTAGATCATCTGAGTACCCCCTGGAAGACCTCTGCGTACCCCCAGGGGTATGTGCACCCCTGGCTGAGAACCACTGGATTAGAGTTTCAGGGCCTGATTCAACCCTATCTGATGAGGAGTTTGGAGAGGGTGGGGGGTTGTTTGAAAGCCTGACAAAAACACCATATCACTCATGGGTGAACACTGTTTACCAAGCGATCACTCTATAGCTGACCTCTCAGTCCTCAGCCTCAAAGGAAACCTGCACAACACTTTCAAAAGACGAGCCTGGGACCTTAAATTCATAACTTTGCTAGACACTAAAAATCATGGACTGAATAGAGACACTGGATTTCTGGCTTATTACAACAATCTGTAATCCCCAACCCTCCTCCCCACCAAGCCACCCCCCCCCCCTCCCCCAATGACTGGAGAAGTGCTAACAGGCTACTTCACCTTTGAAATATGTGTTATTTACTTATGCTGAACAATCTGTTCCATCTTGTATTTAGCTGTGACTATGACGAAGTGGGGGATTTTCTTTGAGTTTTGCATGAATACTATGGGAATCTCAGTTTCCCTGTGTGCTGCGTGCGTAATGAGGCGGTGGGAGAGTTTGTTGTTGAGGGGACTAGGTGTGACCTCGCCTGGCAGTCAGGACCCCAGAAAACTGCCTGGAGATAGGGAACCCTAGTGACCTGGTGATCCTCCCCAGCTTGGCAGTAAGCTGGTTCTGGCCACGGGGAGGACAAAGGGCTGTGGAGAGAGGACCCTGCTGACCTGACTCGCCTTCCAGCCAGGGGGAAACAAAGGATGGAGGAGAGGAGGCCCAGGAGGCCTGTTTACCTGGGACCAAGACAAAGGACGGTGGAGGAGCTGTTGGGGGAGATGATATAGGATGGTCAGCTGGAAGGAGGGGGCAGCTGGACTGTGGAGAGAGAGCAGCCAGAGCCCCCCTAGATGCAGGAGAGACCTAGATGTACTGTGCTGAGGGTTGCTAGGCCTGAGGGCCCAGAGAGTTTCCTGTGCTGGGTTCAGATGCTCAATAAACTCTTCTGCTTTATGCTGGCTGAGAGTCACTACAGGCTAGAGATGGGGGTTGAATTATTCCTTCTGGGCATGAAGACCCTGGGGTCCAGAGCGAGGACTCCCTGAGGGGCCCAGGCGTGCTGAAGGCTCAGAGAGGTTCCAGAAGATGGAGGGGCCTGCGGCTTAACCCCCGAGACAGAGTGGACCCCCAAGAAGGTCTGTCGATCTGAAGGGGACTCCTCCCAGGGACCGTACGGAGCCAAGAGAGAGCACGAGTCCTGTGAGTCCGTGACAATGACACTCTGAGTACTTCTCCCAAACCTGAAGAAGAGCTCTGTGTACAGTTGAAAACTTGTCTCTCACCAGCAGAAATTGGTCCAATGAAAGATATTACCTCACCCATCTTGTCTCTCTAATAAAATTAACACGGCACACATTCCATGGATTAAAAACTGGCTAACTGATAAGTCTCATCATAGGGGAATCATGGAGTGGGTGTGCTTCTAATGGGGTCCTGCAGGGATTGGTTCTGGGCCCTATGCTATTTATGTTTTTATCAGTGACCTGGAAGAAAACATAAAATCGTCACTGGTGAAGCTTGTAGATGACACAAAGACTGGGAGAGTGGTAACTCGTGAAGAGAACAGGTCACTGATACCAAGTCTTTAAATCAGCTATGCACTGAGAAATGGAATGTCATATGGAATATCATCTCTTGCAGCTGTACCTCCAGCCACTCAGGCACTAAACCAGCGGTTCTCAACCTATTTACCATTGTGGGACGCAGGTTGAGAACCACTGCGCCAGACACACGTTGGCCTGCCCAGCCCTGCGCTGCCAGCCTGCCCCTTCCCCTCGGGGGCAGGTCCGTGCCAGGTGCCACACCAACCCCCTGCCCAGCGCTCCCTGACTCCCTATGCCCAGTGCTCCCCTGCCCAGAGACACCCCCAGTCCCCTATGCCCAATGCCCCCGCTAAGACTCCCCCCAGTCCCCTATGCCCAGTGCCCCTGCTAAGACTCCCCACAAGCTAAAGCCCAGCGCCCCCCTGCCCACAGACCCCCCACTGCCCATCGCCCCATACAGCCCTGCCCCCACACCTGCCCAGCACCTCCCACAAACCCTGCACTGCCCAGAGCCCCCACAAAAACTCCCTCAGAGACCTGCTCTCCCGCACCCTTCCCCCGAGCTGCACTCACCGGCCCCACTGGGAGGTGCCTGTGTGTCAGGGTTCCCTCCCCACTCTGAACTCTGGGGTACAGAGGTGGGGACCCACATGAAAGACCCCCTAATCTTATATTCCACCAGTTTAGATTAAAAACTTCCCCAAGGCACAAATCCTTTATTTGTCCTTGGACAGTATTGCTGCCACCACCAAGTGATTTAGACAAAAATTCAGGAAAAAGGGCCACTTGGAGTCCCTGTTTCCCCAAAATATTCCCCCAAGCTCCTTCACCCCCTTTCCTGGGGAGGCTTGAGACTAATATACTAACCAGTTGGTTACAATGTGAGCACCTGGGTTTTTAGGACACTGAAAATCAATCAGGTTCTTAAAAGAATAATTTCATTTAAAAAAAAAAAAAAGGAAAAGAATCACACCTGCAAAATCAGGATGGAAGGTAACTTTACAGGGTAAATAAAAAGAGTTAAAACACAGAGGATTCCCCACTGACTCTGCTTCCCAGTTACAAAAGAGGAATTAAATTACCTCTTAGCATAGGGAAAATTCACAAGCTAAAACAAAAGATAACCTAACGCATTTCCTTGCCTTACTTATAATTTTTGTAATCTTAGATGGCTCATTTCAGGCATGTTTCCAGGAGATGTTTTTTTCCTGCCTGGACCCTCCCTCCATCCAGAGAGGGAACAATCAAAGAGCACAAACAAAACCTCCCCCCACCCAGATTTGAAAGTATCTTCTTTCCCCATTGGTCCTTCTGGTCAGGTGCCAACTAGGTTACTTGAACTGATTAACCCCTTACAGGTAAGGCAATTCAGTACAGCTGACGTGTATATTTCGGACACTGTGTCCATTGACCCATAATGCGAGGTAACCAGAAAGATTTCATGGTTAATTTTGGTAATGGGCTGACTTTTTACAGCTCTGCCGTCACAGATTGTTAATGGGCAATTCTGACAATAATTTTTTTTTGGTAACAATTTAGGCTTAGCCCTACTGGAGACATACTGTATCCATTCATGTTTATATATATCAAACAGAGATCTTTTTTGTTGTTTTAAAAGGTGCTTCAGCACTTTAACATTGCCTGATATTACCCAGAACAATTTATGTTCAAGTGATGCTAAACTAAGAATTTGCATTTCAGTGCATTCCATGGCTAAGGCAGTTTTATTTTTTTAATTTCAGCTGTTTTTGTGATGTTCATAAGGTGAACCTTCAGTCCCACTTCTCCATTCCAGGCATAAATATTGGTATTTCCTAGTGGCCTCAGGATTTGATTTGTATTTTTATTGTACCATTTTAAGAGGATTTTTGGTTCCCTGATGGGGATTCATGATTGATTAGTTAGGGGGGATTATTCTTGGCCAGGGAGAGGTGGCAGTGGGCTTTCCCAAGATACTCTTAAATATCTGGGACATACAGGCCCCCAAGAACAGGGACTGCCAAAACTTATACTGAGGTTTCATGGATTTGGAAGTAGTAGTGGTCGACCAGCGTCTTATGTTTTGAATTCCAGGGGTCCTTTTTTGTAAAAAGTTAAAGACATTATTAATCATGCAGAAGGTTTAATTTGTGAAACGTACCCATTTTAAGTCTTTATTCTTTTTAATACAGTATACCAATGGGCTGAGGCAGTCCACTATGGAATAGGGTTCTGTCCATTTTGATTTCAGGGAGTGGTGCCTTCTTTTTAATGTAAGGTACATAACTTGATCCCCAGTTTTCCATAGGGCCACTTTGATATGCTTTTGTGCTTGAATTTTTTTTATTTATTTGTTTAATAGCTTGATTGACCCTGTATTGAAGAGTGGTCTTATCTTCTTGCAGCTGCTTAAGCCATTGCAAATGTTTATGCTGTGTTACATTAGGGGTCTTTCCCCCGATCTTGTGTTGGGTGGACAGGATCAATCATAAGATGCATGGAGTGTCCAAATATAATTTGGAATGGCTGCATTTTGGTTTTTAATTTGTTGCTGCTGCGGATAGCTCCTAAAATTAGAGGCAGCTTGTCTGGCCACTTTTTTTCGGTGTGGTTTACTACCTTTCGCAGTGTTTCCTTAATGGTGCGGTTCATGCGTTCTATCTGACCCGAGGATTGGGGTCGGTATGATATATGAAACTTTTCTTTGATTCCTAAGCCTTGCAACATCAATGTGAATTTTTTTTCCCACAAAGACCCCTCCCCCCCCCGTTATTGGAATCTATTATTTCAGGGGTACCATATTTACACACCACCTTATTAAAAACTTCTTAGCCACCACCTTGGTGCTGTTGGTTTTAGTAGGAAATGCCTTTACCCAGCCTGAAAAAGAATCAATTATTACCAACGGGTATTGAAATTCTTTTTTACTTTTAGGCAACTTGTCAATAAAATTAATCTGGCCTCTATGCCAGGGCCCGTGCCTTCGTTGGTGCATCATGGGCTGCCAGTGAGGGGGTCGTGCTTTATCCTGTGCACACTGCATGCAATTCCTTACCCATGTTTTAACATTATCCTCCATGGTTTTTTATTTTGCAACTTGTTTTACTCTATTTAAGGTTTCCTTTACTTTTTCATGCATGAACTGATGGGCTACATTAATTAGTTCTTGCCTCTCTGCCTTTCCTGGAGTTCGGTGATTTACAGCATCATCTGTTGGTTCAGGGGTCTTGGTAGGGGCACCTTTAGCTTGGCTTCTAGTTACAATTGCTATACTGTGTTGCTGGGCTATGTTATTCACCCGACTGTTCCAGACAGCTTCCTCGCTTGTTTCCTTGTTATTGGCTTTTATGTGTTTGATTTTCAATTGGTTAGGATTTTCTGTTACCTGCTGATAAATCCACTTTTATTTATTTAGATGTGCAATATCTTTATCATCCGCCGCCCTCCACTTATTTTTTTATTTTTTTTCAGTCCTGCATTCAGAACTGAATTCCCTTCGCGCAAAAGTCGCTATCAGCGTAAATATAGACTGGTCGTGGGAAACGCTCATATTGTTTCAGAACCTGATAAGTTGCATGTAATTCAGCATGTTGGGCTGACCCAGGGTCCAGCTGGCCCTGAATAACGTTTTTATTTAAATTGATAGCTGCATATTTTACACTTTTTCCATTTATTACCATTGCACTTTCATCAGTGAACCAAATATGCTTCTCTTGCCCTACCGTATTCCATTTCTCCAGTGGAGGTACTTGGACTAAAGCAATTCTTCGCCCCAGAGTGATCTCTGGACAGTCGTGTCGGTTTTCTTTTTAAATTAAAGCGCGTGTTAGCATGTCTGGTTTAGACACTGTTTCTGTGGTTACCCCTCTGTTAATTAAAATGAGAGTCCATTGTGCCATTCGGGTATTAGAGACTTTCCCTCCCATCAGCTTTCCGGACAAAATGTATTTTAGTGGAGTGTGGGTGCTTTGAATAGTGACTGCAGCTATTCCTGTGAGTGGCTTAAAAGATTGCACTGCCCAGACGGCTGCCAGGCATTCACGTTCACAGGGATTAAAATTTATCTCAGCTCCTTGTAACTTCCTGGATTTCTATGCTACTGGAATTAGTTTTCCCTTTTTATTATTTTGTACTAGGGTAGCAGCCAAGGCTGTATTGCTGGCAGCTAGGTGAATAACAAAAGGGAAGCGCAATGCCAGAGCTGTGAGAGCTTTTCGCTTTAAGAGCCTTAAAGCAGCGTCCTGCTCCTCTTCCTAATTCCACTTGGTCTTCTTTTCTAATAATCGCCACACGGGGTGTCTAATTTTAGCATACTTGTAAGTGGGGGATCTGAGAAAATTAAACCCTCCCAACAGTACTTTCAGGGAGTGAGCGTCAGTAGGAGCCGGCGTTTTTACTAGGGATCTTACTTTGCACTGATCTATTTGCTTTTCTTCTTGCTCAATAATTACACCCCAATATGTCACACAGTAAACAGCAGATGCAAGAGAAGATCAACGTAGTGGCAGCCACGTCATCACAGGTTGGCCTCAACATCCACAAGGACAAGACCAAGATCCTTAGGATCAATTCCATCAGCAACGACCCAGTCACACTGAATGGACGCCCCCTGGAAGAAGTACAGTCCTTCACCTACCTAGGTAGCATCATCGACCAGCAGGGTGGCACAGACGCAGACATCAAAGTAAGGATTGGTAAGGCAAGAGCAGCCTTCTTACAGCTCAAGAACATCTGGAGCTCCAGAGAGCTGTCTTTGGCAATAAAGATTCGACTGTTCAACTCCAACGTGAAATCAGTCCTACTGTATGGAGCTGAAACCTGGAGGACAACCAAAACAACCACCAGGAAGATCCAGACCTTCATTAATAGCTGCCTCAGAAGGATTCTCCAGATCCGCTGGCCAGACACCATCAGTAACATCCACCTCTTGGAGAGGACCCGTCAACTCCCAGCAGAGGAAGAAATTAGAAGGAGAAGGTGGGGCTGGATAGGACATACACTACGCAAGCAGCCAACCAACATCACCAGACAGGCACTGCGGTGGAACCCCCAAGGCAAGCGGAAAAGAGGCCGCCCAAGAAATACCTGGCGACGCGACCTTCAGGTTGATAGCAAAAAAATGGGCTATACCTGGAACCAGCTAGAGCGAATGGCCCAGGATAGAAGACTCTGGAGATCTGTGGTTGGCGGCCCATAT